>NC_045766.1:145425730-146125465 GCF_008692025.1 Phocoena sinus | reverse complement strand
GCCCCAGAGTCTGTGCACTACCATCCAGGTGACCCTCACAGCAGGGCCGCACAGCTGCCCATCAGAACCCATTTCCCTTTTTCCTGTTCACAGCTACCCTGCACCTCCCAGGCTTCCCACCCCTTACAGCCGGGGCGCAGTGTCTCGTGTTAGCAAGGGGAAGGGGTGTAGGTGGTGAGGGCCTTGGCCAGCCTGCGTCCTAGGATGGAGGGCATGATGCCCACCTGGTCACCTCACCCTGCTGGTTGGAGCCCTCACCTGGAAGCAGGGAGGAGAAGCAAGGGGGCCAGAGCCTGGGCCCTGACACCCACCTGCCCTGGACTCTCACAAGAAAGGGACAGAGACATCTTGAGCTTCAGCCCAGTTTTGGGAGACACTTTGTTCCAGCAACAAACTTTGCCTTAAAAGCCAAGGTGCTTTACAAACCCCTCCCAGCTGTCACGGAAAGTCAGCCTTCATCTCATCACACTTTTCTCAAACCCCAGCTCATGCTGAGACCACCTCTCAGGTGATGGTGCTTCAGAGAAGCCCCTTTAAAAGATCCCTGGAGTTCAGCTCTCCCAGCCCTGCCTTCAGTTTAAGGAGGAAGTTTCCTTGACAACCTTGACAAACCTGCTCAGTTGCCTTGACAACCAAGCTTTGCAATCTCCCAAACTCTTCTCCTTCAAACTTTCCTATTCTAGGCTGGATGAGCCTGAAGAGACAGTGCCGTCATCACGTGCCAGAAACCGATTCCCCCAAGCCCGTAGTTACTGGTTACATGATGCTATTGATGATGAAATCCCAGGAGAGCCAGCTTTCCAATATAACCACTTCTGGACTCGGCACTGGGTCCCTTTCCACGGACAGAGTGGAGTGACTGTTTCCACGGGCCCCGTGGTGGAAGAGCTCACCTAATGCATCCAGGACTTCATCCTTTACAGGCGATTCCAGGGTCCTCATTCTCCCCAGACCACCATGGCCCCACGTTCACCACCTACATGGCTACTGTCTTTGCCAGTCCATACGGGACCTTGGTAATCTCCTAAAGGAGTGTTATTTTATACACAGGTAATGGGTTGAATACTGGCCCCAAAAGATGTGTCCCCCCAGAACACGTGAACAGGACCATATCTGGGAAAAGGGTCTTTGTATATGTAGTTAAGGATCTAGAGGTGAGGTCATCTTGGGTTAGGGTGACCCTCAATCCAACTGAGAGAGTCCTTATGAGATACTAAAGAGGAGAAACACAGACATAGAGGAGAAACCACGTGAAGACAGAGGCAGAGACGGGAGGGATGCAGCCACAAGCCTGGGGACGCCTGGAGACCCCACAAGTTGGAAAAGGCAGGAAGAACCCTATCCTGGAGCCTCTGGAGAGACTTCCGTCCTGCAACATCTTGATCTCAGATGTCTGGCCTCCAAGACTGGGGGAGGATGAATTCCTGTTGTTCTAAACCACCCAGCTTGTGGTCATTTTTTATAGAAGCCACAGAACAGTCACACAGACCCTGCTCTGTAGGATCCTGGAAGTGCGGGTCTCATTAAAGGCCGACAGAGGCTGGATTGCAGAACCCATAGAGCCAGCATTGGGCCCCAGAAATCCTAAAGCAGTGGCTGGACACCAGAATGTTGAGGGGTCAGTCGGAAGCCAATCCCTAAGGGTGCCGGCTGCACACAGCTTCCCCAGGTTTTTTCTTTTTCTTTTTTTTTTGCGGTACGTGGGCCTCTCACTGTTGCGGCCTCTCCCGTTGCAGAGCACAGGCTCCGGACGCGCAGGCTCAGCGGCCATGGCTCACGGGCCCAGCCGCTCCGCAGCATGTGGTATCCTCCCGGACCGGGTCACGAACCCGTGTCCCCTGCATCGGCAGGCAGACTCTCAACCACTGAGCCACCAGGGAAGCCCCCTCCCCAGGTTTTTACACCTGTACGTGTTGGGGATAAGTATTTCCATCCTGATTCAGGACCTCTGATGTCACCGTTCACGTTGCTAATTAAGAACCCACTAGTTACACAGATGAAAACCCTATCAGAACACTTGCCCCGGTGGTAAACAATTCTGACCAACAGAGGTGGGGAATCGTCTCCCATGCAGCCAGAAGCCCCCCGCTGCAAGGAGCGTCCTCATTGCAGGGCTGGGGGACGCTGCCGAGGCGTATGTGAGTAAACGTGAACTGAGCCCCAGGCCAGCTGCTGCTGAACTGTTCCCACCCTTCCCAGGTAAAACACCTGAATGTGTGCAAAGACTTTAAAGCCTAGAGGAAAGGGCTTGGAGCCACCCCAGCCACAGCACGCTGGCCGAGTTCGTGCCTGCAGGCCAGCCAGGATGGTCCTGGTCCCGGGCGCTCTTCTGGAAGCTTTCCATTTCCCTGCCTGAGGAACCCCTCCTGTCCAGGCCCCCACTGCTTTTCTCCTTCCTCACCTCTGCCCGGGGAGAAATTCCAGCGGCAGTTATGGGTGACACATCCTCTTCTTTAGCAGGTGGCAGCCCGGCAACTCCTGCAGAAAGTCCAGCAGAGCCCCACTCACAACGGGCCACCCACAGAGTCGTGGGCCCTACTCCCTCCCACCAGCCCAGCCCCGAGACTGCTGACGGGGCAGAGAACATGGCGTCAGGCACAGCTGCAGGGGCTCTTGCTGCCTGGAGCGGTGTTTATATTGACCTCAACCCATGCACACCTGGGGAGGGCTGGCGGGCCGGGTCAGGCTGCCCAGGTCAGCCAATCCTCGCCCTCAGGGGCTCACAGCTGCAGAAAATTGGCCTTGCTGCACTGGCCAGGTCCAAGGAACAGGTGTGGGGTCCTGAGAGTCAGGATACACACGGGGCTGCAGCCCTGCTTGTTTTCTAATCATTTTCTCTGGTCCATGAGTGGGAGACAACTTCAAGACCCTCTCCTAATGAAAGGAACCCAGGAGTCAGGGAGAGGAGGGGTGGTGGGTGGAGACAGAGGCCTGGTGCCCCAGCTGCAGTGGAAGCCTCTGGAAGACCCGGTGGAAGGAGGCTGCACAGAGTGAAACCCAGGGTCACAGACCTGTCGGAACTGCTGTTTGTTAGTTCAGGTCCTGCTCTGAGGTGTTCGGGGTCAGCTCTGAGGGACAGGTGAGCTGGGGGTGCTCTGCAATGACGGCTACATGCACGGTTCCTGTGTGCCCAGCCTTGCTGGGTGCCTGCCCAGGTGAGCTCCATACCTGGGGAGGGGCCTGACCACGAGGGCCCCGGGGGCTGCTGGGTGCCTGCCTGGGTGAGCTCCATATCCAGGGAGGGGCTTGCTCATGAGAGCCCCGTGGGCTGCTGGGTACCTGTACAGGTGAGCTCCATATCCTGGGTGGGGCCTGACCACGAGAGCCCCGTGGGCTGCTGGGTACCTGCACAGGTGAGCTCCATATCCAGGGAGGGGCCTGACCATGAGAGCACAGTGGGCTGCTGGGTACCTGTCCAGATAAGCTCCATATCCTGGGAGGGGCCTGACCACAAGAGCCCCATGGGCTGCTGGGTTCCTGCCCAGGTGAGCTCCATATCCTGGGAGGGGCCTGGCCACGAGAGCCCTGTGTGCTGGGGGTAGGGCGTGTGTATGAGCGTCCTCTCTGTGCAGCTGGCACAGAGTTGCTTAGCAACTTCCCTGTGGGCAGTGCTGGGATGAAATGAGAACAAGGAGATGCCACGGGCCCCCTGAACTCGTCCATCCAGAGTGATGAGGTGAGTAGGCGGGTGCTGGACACTGGGCTGCGTGAGGGAGGCCCCACGGGTACCTCTTATGTCTTCCACCTGACACCACGGAGGCCTCCCCAGGACAGAGCAGACAGCCTGCCTGGGGCAGGTGGGAGCTCCTGGTGACCCTGCAGGGGACATGAGAGGGACGGAGCAGGCAGGAGGTGGGAGCCCAGGCAGAGCCATGGGGCTCGGGGCCGAGGGGGCCTTTCTGGGTCTGAGCTGGGAGTGGCCGTGCAGGTGGTGAGTGTGATCCAGGAAAGCTGCCCTGGTGACGTGAGGCTGATCCTGCTTCAGTGACAAGCTTCTGGGTGATCCCAGAACAGGATAGTGAGACGGATCCTGTTAGAAGGGGGTAAGTGAATCCCCCCAAGAGGAGGCTCTGTGAGCTGGCCCGGGGAGGGGGGTGAAGGGAACAGGTGTGGAAGCTGCGGGGAGTGGGAAGTCCCCCTGGGCAGGCGGCGGGTGCAGACCCCACTCCGTGGTCCCACAGCTGTGCTTCCGGCTGCATTACTTGGGTTCTCGGAGCCTCAGCTTCCTGGTCTGCTCATGGGGTGATGGTAGCATGGACTGACTAGTAATTTGCTCAGAACAGGGTAGGAAGCGGTCTAGTGGAAATTCCACAGAACACCGTCACTATGGGAATCACAGGCCCTGTTTCCCGCAGGTCTGTCTTCAAGATCGGGAGAGCAAATCCAAGCAGACTTGCAGCAGAGCCTGACGACGGGCTCCATTTGGTGGGTCCCCCTGGTTCCCGAATCTCGGAAGGAGCAGCTCCAGCGGGCAGTGACAGGTTCATCCCACACCTGGGAGCATCCAGACCTCAAGGCCCAGCAGCCCCTGAGCCCTGTGTCTGGGCCCCCGGGAGGCAGACGGGACAGGCCGGCATCCTCCTCGGCCCTCTTCCTGCCCAGAACATTCGGGGTCCAGGCCCTCATTAGGGAGAAGCAGGGATGGGGGTGTCCCATGTGGGAACAGGACATGGAGTGGCTTGTGCACGTGGACGTCCACACCAGGAATGTGGGTCCGTGGGATGCGGGCACCGGGAGGGGCAGGCGGTGGACCTGAGGAAGCAGGGCGGGGCCGGGGGTCGGGGGGGGTGGGGTACGGGCTTTGCCTGTACCGGGCCTCAGACTCCACGGGGCTTCCCTCCCCTGGTCACTGGGCAGGAGGGGCCGAGCAGTGTTGGTGGAGGGACCCCTCGCTTCCCCACGCCCTAGCAGCATCAGCCCTCCAGGCTCTGGGACGGGGAGCCTGAGGGGTGCAGGTCCAGCTGTGCCCACAGGGAGGCCTGGAGGGGTCGGGCGGGAAACACGGGTGTGGTCTCGTATGTGCGGAAGCTCCTGAGCCAGCGTCCAGTGGGAGCCCTCACCTCACACGTGGGTTTCAAGTCCACGGCTCAGATCACCTTCTAGCCGTTTGGTTTGTTTTCTAGACACAAAGTCCTAATATCTCCTATGTCCCCTGCCCGTGAAAAGGCACGTCTCACCTGGCACCAGGTGCTGCCTCTGGTCCCACCTGACTGGACGCCCAACAGCCAGTGTCACCGCGTCACGACTGTCAGGGGTGTCAGGCGTGGGGGGACGAGAGCACACGGTCCAGGCCCACAAGGGGCCGTGCCGTCCATGGAGCCGGTGCTGTGGCTGTAGGTGTTCCCTCCCCACCCCGCGGCAGAGACCACCATCCCCTTACAGACTGTTACCAGGTGAAGTCATGTGCACCCTGCTCGGGCCCCAGCCTGCGAGGCGCTCTGCCTCAGCAGGGAAGGTTTCCTTTTCCCACGTGGGTTCAAGTAGGCAAATAACAGAACCAAAGCCAAGACCAGCACAGCACAGGCTCTACTCAGTGACCAAAGAGTGGAGAAGCGGGAACTGAGTTCACAGATCACCTTCTTGCCCTCCTGGAGAGAGAGGTTTAATTTTAAAGAGTAAAGACAAATGGAGGAGGAGGGAGGCTAGTGATGGGATGAAGAGACCTTCCGGGAAAGGGGCGGGGCTTCTTCCAAGGGGCTGGGGTACCACCTCCTTTTACCCGTTTCTGGTCCTTCATGTCCAGCCATGGCCGCTGGTGGGTGTGTCACTTAATATGATGATATAGTAAATTCAACATGTGATGAGACTCAGGGTCAGTTGGAGGTCACATTCGTTGCCATCTTGGTCCCAGCTGGGTCCATCTCTTTGTTTGTTTGTAGCTTCCTTTCTTATCTCTCGACCCCTTAACTTAAATACTTAGGGGAAATCCTGCTGAAGGTGGGGGTGCAGGACAGCCCTGTGAAAGGTGGGTGCACGGGTCCTGAGCAGAGCCTGGAGCAGCTCTGACAACAACAGGAGGCTGAGACGGGCGGCCAGTCTGACGCCCACACTGGGGCCTGTGGTCGACATGCGGAGGGGGTCACCCAGGGGCACGTGTCAGGGAAGGTTCTCGGTGTTTACACAGAAGATGTGAACGTGGGCCCAGATGCACAGCTGCCTGCAGACGCTGCTACAGAAACCCCTGATACTTTCTTGAGAAAACTGGTGGGCGGTCATTCAGGCAACAGGGCAAACAGCTTGCTCTGGAGGCTCTTGTGGGGAAGTGGGGACTTAGCAACAGGGGCTCAGCCTGCGTAACCCCAGAAGCCCTCCCAGGACAGCCCCAAAACCGCTGCTGGAATGGCAAGGAGAAGGGGGTCTTCCACCTACTAGGCGTGGTGGAGAGGGCTAGGGTCTACAGGGCCGCCCTCACCTTCAGGGACTGGCTGGGAGGCTAACAGGACCCAACGTATGCTTGTGTCCTCACAGGTGACATGGGTCACAGCATGCAGTAGGCATTACCTCAAGGCAAGTGCTCACGCTGAGCGTCCCGTTAGTGAAACAGCATGGAAGCATGCTGACTTTCTCCTTGAGAAGGGTGACTTCAGGTACGAGGTCCTCGAAGAATTCTAAGCAGAGTGTTTTCTCATGGCAGCTCAGACGAGGGCCATGACAAACACTTCCATGTCACATCAGACTAGCCAGAAATGTAGTCCTGAAGGCTATTCGTGGGCTATGGAAATGTAGCTCTCCTTAAGGAACGTGCAGTGTGTTGCCCATCACTCGGCATACGCAGAGGGCCTCTGAGAGACCGACCTATGGGCCTCGGTGATGGTCAGCAGGACCACAGGGGTCTGGAGGAACTCAGTGATCCTGGAGGGAAATGATGCACATCACAGGGGCCTAGGAGTCCTGAAAAGGTTACTTCCTTTAAAATACAGCAGAACAGCCACAAAGACCTCTTGGAAACAGCTGCATGCCTCCCTTTCTGCACGGATACTCAGGGCCTTTCCTCGAGGCACATACTCACGATGAGTTTCCCTTTAGCTGTAGAGCATGGCAGGTTGAGCTCCACCCCGGCCATGGAAGCACCTGATTTAGCTAGAGGAAACTCATTACCTTCCCAGAACCATGCCTAAAATGGCTAGAGGCCTCTCAACAGCAGAAATTTCAGGTAGCATCAAGGCAGCATGAATGGAGCTTTCAAAAAGGGAAAGCGAGGCTAGTTCAATCAGGCCCCCATTTCCATGGGCACACGCAGCATACATCCCTGTGGTTTCTAACAAGTCAAAAGAGACACAGGTTACCCAGTGGTTCCTTCCCTGAATCAACTCCTCGAAGCAGGGTGTTCTGCATCTAGCGAACTGTATCCACCAAGGAACACCCTAGCTAGGCCTCCGGGCCTGTGGCTCTTCAAAAGCCTGCAGTTTTACACAAAGAACTTGGCTTTAGATAGAGTTGGAAGCAAGCCGACTTTCTCCTGGAGGCAGGGTGAATTCAGACAAGAGGTCCTAGATGGAATGCAAATCCAAGGGTTTTTGTCAGTTCAGCTCAGACTAGGGCAATGAGTCAGACTTCCACGGCATGCTGGACCTAACAGGACAGTGTTCGTGAACCTGTGGGAGTACTGGGGATTTCAAGCTGTCCCAAGAAAGCGTGCAAGCTGTTGCCCTACACGCAACATACACAGAGTGACTCCGAAGGGCTAAGGGACTGGATGTTGCTTAACAGGCCCAGGGAGGCCTGGGGGTACTCAGGCTTCTGGCCGGGAATATGGTGCCGACCCGAGTCTCTTAGGTATCCTAAAAAGGGTACTGCGGTTAAGATAACGCAGAGCAGCAGCTGCAGCCTGATGGAAACTGCTGCACGCCTCTGCTTCTGCAGGGCAATACGGGGCATCACCTCCAGGCAAGTGTTCTTGCTGAGTTTCCCGTTAGCGACACAGCATGGTAGGATTGTAAACTTCTCCTCGAGCAGAGTGACTTCAGGTACGAGGTCCTCGAAGAATTGTAAGCAGAAGGTTTTCTCACGGCAGCTCCCCATAAGTAAGGTGCAGCGTGTTGCCCAGCACTCGATAAACAGAGGGCCTCCGAGGTTCCGACCTATGGGCCTCGATATTGCTCAGCAGGCCCACAGGGATCTGGAGGTACTCAGTAATCTTGGAGGGAAAATTATGCAAACCTGAGGGGCCCAGGAGTCCTAAAAAGGGTACCCCCGATGAAATAAAGCAGAACAGCGACTAAGACCTCATGGAAACAGTTGCGTGCCTCCCTTTCTGCATGGATACTCAGGGCCATACCTCGAGGCAATTACTCACATTGAATTTCCCTTTAGCTCTAGAGCATGGCAGGCTGAGCTCCACACCAGTCATAGAAGCACCTGGTTTAGATACAGGAAACTCATGTTCTTCTCATAGCCAGGCATATACTGGCTAGAGTCCTGTCCACAGCAGTGAATTTCACGTAGCTTTAAGGCAGCATGAATGGAGCTTTCAAAACGGGAAAGCAAGGTTAGTTCCATCAGGACACCATTTCCATGAGCACACGCACCATAGAGCCCTGTGCTTTACAACAAGTCAAAAGAGACAGAGATTGCCAAGTGGTTCCTCCCCTGAATCAAATCAAATCCTCTAAGCAGGGTGTTCGGCATGTAGTGAACTGCCTCAACCAAGGTACGCCCTAGCTAGGCCTCCGGGGCTGTGCCTCTTCAAAAGCATGCAGTGTGACACAAAGAACTGGGCTTTCGTGGCAGTCAGAACACAAGCCGACTTTCTCCAGGAGGCAGGGTGACTTCAGGCAGGAGGTCCAAGATGGAAAGCGAAGCCGAGAGTGTTTCCCAGTGCAGCTCAGACTAGGCCAATGAGTCAGACTTCCCCGGCACGTTGGACGTGCTAGAACAGTGTTTGTAAACCTATGAGAGTGCTGGGGATTTCAAGCTGTCCCAAGCAGGAGTGGAGTGTGTTGTCCTACACTCGGCATACACAGAGTGGCTCCAAAGGGCAACGGGCATGGAAGTTGTTTTGCAGGCCCAGGGGGACCTAGGGGTACTCAGTGTTCCTGCGGGGAATACGGTGCCCACGCGAGACTCCTGGTGTCCTGAAAAGTGTACTGCCGTTAAGATAATGCAGAGTAGCGGCTACGGCCTTACGGAAACTGCTGCACACCTCCACTTCTGCTCGGCAATTCAGGGCCTTACCTTACGGCAAGCGCATTGCTGAGTATCCCGTTAGTGACACAGATTGGTAGGATGCTGAATTTCTCCTAGAGCAGAGTAACTTCAGGTATGAGGTCCTCGAAAAATTGTAAGCAGAATGTTTTCCTATGGCAGCTCAGACGATGGTCATGACGAAGACTTCCATGGTACGTCAGACTGGCCAGAAATGTGGCCCTGAGGCAGTTCGAGAATTCTGGAAATTTAGCTCTCCTTAATGAACATGCACTGTGTTGCCCGTCATTCGGCATACACAGGGGGCCTCAGAGGGACCGACCTATGCGCCTCGATGTTGCTCAGCAGGCCCACAGGGTTCTGGAGGTACTCAGTGATCCTGGAGAGAAATGATGCACACCTGTTGGGCCCAAGAGTCCTGAAAAGGGTACTTCCTTTAAAATACAGCAGAACAGCGACTAAGACCTCATGGAAACAGCTGCACGCCTCCCATTCTGTACGGATACTCTGGGCCTTCCTTCGAGGCAGGTACTCACGTTGAGTTTCCGTTTAGCTCTAGAGCATGGCAGGCTGAGCTCTACACCGGCCATGGAAGCACCTGGTTTAGATAGAGGAAACTCATTTTCTTCCCAGAGCCAGGCCTAGAGTGGCTAGAGGCCTGTCAACAAAAGTGAATTTTAAGTAGCTTCAAGGCAGCATGAAAGGAGCTTTCAAAATGGGAAAGCAAGGCTAGTTCCATCAGGCCACCATTTCCATGGGTACACGCAGCACACATCCTTGCGGTTTCTAAAAAGTCAAAAGAGACACACGTTACCCAGTGGTTGCTTCCCTGAATCAACTCCTCGAAGCAGGGTGTTCTGCATCTAGCGAACTGCCTCAACCAAGGTACACCACAGCTAGGTCTCTGGGCCTGTGGCTCTTTAAAAGCCTGCAGTGTTACACGAAGAACTAGGCTTTAGTGGCAGTCAGAACGCAAGCCGACTTTCTGCTGGAGGGAGGATGACTTCAGGCACGAGGTCCTAGATGGAATGCAAAGCCGAGGGATTTTCTCAGTGCAGCTGAGACTAGGGCAATGAGTCAGACTTCCCTGGCATACTGGATTTTCTGGAACAGTGTTTGTGGAACTCTGGGAGTGCTGGGGATTTCAAGTTGTCCCATGAAGGAGTGCAGTGTGTTGCCCTATAATCGGCATACATAGCCTGGCTTTAGTGGCAGTCGGAATGCAAGCCGAGTTTCTCCTGGAGGTAGGGTGACTTCAGGCAGGAGGTTCTAGATGGAATTCGAAGCCGAGGGTTTTTCTCAGTGCAGCTCAGACTAGGGCCATGAGACAGACTTCCAGAGCATGTTGGACGAGCTAGAACCGTGTTCGTGAACCTGTGAGAGCGCTGGGGATTTCTACCTGTCCCATGAAGGAGTACAGTGTGTTGCCCTGTACGTGGCATACACAGGGTGGCTCCAAAGGGCTACAGGCCTGGAAGTGGCTTAGCAGGCCCAGGGGGGGCCTGGGGTGACTCACTGTTCCTGCCGGGAACAGGGTGCCCACGTGAAACTCCTAGGTGTCCTGAAAAGCGTACTGCTGTTAAGATAATGCACAGCAGAGCTACAGCCTCAGGGAAACTGCTGCACGCCTCCGCTTCTGCACGGAAATTCAAGGATTAACCTACAGGCAAGTGCTCACACTGAGTGTCCCGTTAGCGACACAGCATGGTCGGATGGTGAATTTCTTCTCGAGCAGAGAGATTTCAGGTACGAGGTCCTCGAAGAATTGTAAGCAGAAGCTTTCCCATGGCAGCTCCGACGATGGCCTTGACGAAGTCTTCCACGGCACATCGGACTGGCAAGAAATATGGTCCTGAGGCTTTTCGAGGGCTCTGGAAATGTAGCTCTCCTTATGTAACATGCAGTGTGTTGCCCATAACCCGGCATACACAGAGGGCCTCCGAGGGACCGACCTATGGGCCTCGATGTTGCTCAGCAGGCCCACAGGGGTCTGGAGCTACTCAGTGATTCTGGAGAGAAATGATGCACACCTGTTGGGCCCAGGAGTCCTGAAAAGGGTACTTCCTTTAAAATACAGCAGAACAGCGACTAAGACCTCATGGAAACAGCTGCACGCCTCCCATTCTGTACGGATACTCTGGGCCTTCCTTCGAGGCAGGTACTCACGTTGAGTTTCCGTTTAGCTCTAGAGCGTGGCAGGCTGAGCTCCACATCGGCCATGGAAGCACCTGGTTTAGATAGAGGAAACTCATTTTCTTCCCAGAGCCAGGCCTAGAGTGGCTAGAGGCCTGTCAACAAAAGTGAATTTTAAGTAGCTTCAAGGCAGCATGAAAGGAGCTTTCAAAATGGGAAAGCAAGGCTAGCTCCCTCAGGCCCCCATTTCCATGGGCACAGGCAGCACACATCCTTGTGGTTTCTAACAAGACAAAAGAGACACAGGTTACCCAGTGGTTGCTTCCCTGAATCGACTCCTCCAAGCACGGTGTTCTGCATCTAGCAAACTGCCCCAAACAAGGTACGCCCTGGCTAGGACTCCGGGCCTGTGGCTCTTCAAAACCTTGCAGTATTACACGAAGAACTGGGCTTTAGTGGCAGCTGAAACACAAGCTGACTTTCTCCTGCAGGCAGCGTGACTTGAGGCAAGATGTCCTAGATGGAATACGAATCCGAGGGTTTTTCTCAGTGCAGCTCAGACTAGGGCAATGAGTCAGACTTCCCCGGCATTTTGGACATGCTAGAACGGTGTTCATGAATTGCTAGGAGTGCTGGGGATTTCAAGCTGTCCCACGAAGGAGGGCAGTGTGTGGCCCTATATTCGGTATACACAGAGTGGCTCTGAAGGGCTACGGGCCTGGAATTTGCTTAGCAGGCCAAGGCGGGCCTGGGGGTACTCAGTGTCTCAGCCGGGAATAGGGTTCCCACGCAAGGCTGCTAGGTGTCCTGAAAAGCATACGGCCGTTAAGATAAGGAAAAGCAGAGGCTACGGATGCGTGGAAACTGCTGCACGCCTCCGCTTCTGCATGACCATTCAGGGCCTTACCTTGAGGCAACTGCTCACGCTGTGTCCCGTTAGCGACACAGCATGGTAGGATGGTGAAATTCTCCTCGAGCAGAGAGACTTCATGTACGAGTTCCTCAAAGAATTGTAAGGAGAATATTTTACCATGGGACCTCAGACTACAGTTATGAAGACTTCCACGGCACATTGCACTGGCCACAAAAGTCAAATTGAGGCCTTTTGAGGGCTCTGGAAATGTAGCTCTCCTTAAAGAAAGTGCAGTGTGTTGCCCATTCACAGAGGGCCTCCGAGTGTCCGACCTATGGGCCTCGATGTTGCTCAGCAGGCCACAGCGTTCTGGAGGTACTCAGTAATCCTGGAGGGAAATGATGCACACCTGAGGGGCCTACGACCCCTGAAAAGGGAACTTCATTTACACTACAGCGGAACACCGACGAAGACCTCATGGAAGCAGCTGCGTGCCCCCTTTCTGTATGGATACTCAGGGCATTTCCTCGAGGCAAATAGTCACGTTGAGTTTCCGTTTATCTCTATAGCATGGCAGGCTAAGCTCCACCCTGGCCATGGAAGCACCTGGATAAGATAGAGGAAACTCATTTTCTTCACAGAGCCAGGCCTACCATGGCTAGAGGCCTGTCAACAGCAGTGAATTTCAGGTACCTTCAAGGCACCATGCATGGAGCTTTCAAAATGGAAAAGCAAGGCTAGTTCCATCAGTCCCCCTTTTCCATAGGCACACGCAGCATATATCCCTGTCATTTCTAACAAGTCACAAGAGACACAGGTTACCCAGTGGTTCCTTCCCTGTATCAACTCCTCGAAGCAGAGTGTTCTGCATCTACTTAACTGCCTCAACCAAGATACGCTCTAGCTAGGCCTCTGGGCCTGTGGCTCTTCAAAACCCTGAAGTGTTACACAAAGAACTGGGCTTTAGTGGAAGTAGGAATGCAAGACGAATTTCTCCTGGAGGCAGGGTGACTTTAGGCAGGAGGTCCTAGATGGAATGCAAAGCCGAGGGGTTTTCTCAGTGCAGCTCAGACGAGGGCAATGAGTCAGACTTCCCCGGCATTTTGGACATGCCACAGTGCTGTTCGTGAAACTCTGAGAGTGCTTGGGATTTCAAGCTGTCGCATGAAGGAATGCAGCGTGTTGCCCTATACTCGGCCTACAAAGAGTGCCTCCGAAGGTCTACGGGCCTGGAAGTTGCTTTGAAGGCCTAGGGTGGCCTGGGGGTACTCACTGCTCCTGTCAGCAATAGGGTGCAGACGCGAGGATCCTAGGTGTCCTGAAAAGCGTTCTGCCGTTAAGATAATGCAGAGCAGTGGCTACGACATCATGGAAACTGCTGCACGCCTCCGCTACTGCAGGGAAATTCAGGGCGTTACCTTGAGGCAAGTTATCACGCTGAGTGTCCCATTAGCGACACAGCATGGTAGGATGCAGAATTTCTCCTGGAGCAGAGTTACTTCAGGTATGAGATCCTAGAAAAATTGTAGGCAAAATATTTCCCCATGGCAGCTCGGATGACGGACATGACAAAAGAATTCCATGGCACGTCGGACGAGCCAGAAATGTGGTCCTGAGGCTGTTCGAGGGCTCTGGAAATATAGCTCTCCTTAAGGAACATGCCCTGTGTTGCCCATCACTCGGAAAACACAGAGGGCCTCCGAGGGACCGACCTATGGGCCTCGATGTTGCTCAGCAGGTCCACAGGGGTCTGGAGGTACTCAGCGATCCTGGAGCTAATGATGCACAGCCGAGGGGCCTAGGAGTCTTGAAAAGGGTACATCCTTTAAACTACAGAAGAACACCCTCTAAGACCTCATGGAAACAGCTGCATGCCTCCCTTTCTGTATGGATACTCAGGGCCTATCCTCGAGGCAAGTACTCACGTTGAGTTTCCCTTTAGCTCTAGAGTATGGCAGACTGAGTTCCACCCCGGCCATGGAAGCACCTGCTTTACATACAGGAAAATCATTTTCCTCCCATAACCAGGCCTACAGTGGCTAGAAGCCTGTCAACATCAGTGAATTTCAGGTGCCTTCAAGGCCGCACGCATGGAGCTTTCAAAATGGGAAAGCAATGCTAGTTCCATGAGGCCCCCGTTTCCATGGGCACACGTAGCATACATCCCTGTGGTTTCTAACAAGTCAAAAGAGACACAGGTAACCCAGATGTTCCTTCCCTGAATCACTCCTAGGAGCAGGGTGTTCTGCATCTAGCAAACTGCCTCCAACAATGTATGCCCTACCTAGGCCTCCGGGCCCGTGGCCCTTCATAAGCCTGCAGCGTTACACGAAGAACTGGGATTTAGTGGCAGTCGAACGCAAGCTAACTCTCCTGGAGGCAGGGTGACTTCAGGAAGGAGGTCCTAGATGGACTTCGAAGATGAGGGTTTTCTCAGTACAGCTCAGACTAGGCCTTTTAGTCAGACTTCCCTGGCATGTTGGACGTGCTAAAAGGGTGCTCGAGAAACTCTGGGAGAGCTGGAGTTTTCAAGCTGCCCCATGAAGGACTGCAGTGTGTTGCGATACACTCGGCATACACAGAGTAGCTCTGAAGGGTTACAGGCCTGGCATTTGCTTAGCAGGTCCAGGGGGGCCTGGGGGTACTCACTGTTCCTGTCGGGAATAGGGTGCCCACGCGAAGCTCCTCGGTGTCCTGAAAAGCATACAGCTGTTAAGATAACGCAGAACAGCGGCTACGGCCTCATGGAAACTGCTGCACAGCTCCGCTTCTGCATGGCAATTCGGGGCCTTACCTCGAGGCAAGTGCTCACGCTGAGTGCTCCGTCAGCGACAAAGCATGGTAGGATGCTGAATTTCCTCTTGAGCAGAGTGACTTCAGGTGCAAGGTCCTCGAAGAATTGTAAGCCGAATGTTTTCCTATGGCAGCTCAGACGACGGTCATGACGAAGAATTCCACGGGACGTCGGCCTGGCCAGAAATGTGGTCCTGAGGCAGTTCGAGAATTCTGGAAATTTAGCTCTCCTTAAGGAACATGCACTGTGTTGCCCGTCACTCGGCATACACAGGGGGCCTCAGAGTGACCGACCTATAGGCCTCGATGCTGCTCAGCAGGTCCACAGTGGTCTTGAGGTACTCAGTGATCCGGGAGAGAAATGATGCACAGCCGAGGGTCCTAGCAGTCCAGAAAAGTGTACTTCCTTTAAAATACAGCAGAACAGCGACAGGGACCTCTTGGAAACTGCTGCATGCCTCCCTTTCTGTACGGATACTCAGGGCCTTTCCTCGAGGCAAGTACTCACATTGAGTTTCCCTTTAGCTATAGAGCATGTCAGGCTGAGCTCCAACCCGACCACGGAAGCACCTGGTTTAGATAGAGGAAACTCATTTTCTTCCCAGAGCCAGACGTACATTGGCTAGAGGCCTGTCAACAGCAGTGAATTTCAGGTCGCTTCAAGGCAGCATGCATGGAGCTTTCAAAATGGGAAAGCAAGGCTAATTCCATGAGGCCCCCATTTCCATGGGCACACGTAGCATACATCCCTGTGGTTTCTAACAAGTCAAAAGAGACACAGGTAACCCAGATGTTCCTTCCCGAATCACTCCTAGGAGCAGGGTGCTCTGCATCTAGCAAAATGCCTCAAACAAGGTATGCCCTAGCTAGGCCTCCGGGCCCGTGGCTCTTCATAAGCCTGCAGCGTTACACGAAGTTCTGGGATTTAGTGGCAGTCGAACGCAAGCTGACTTTCTCCTGGAGGCAGGGTGACTTCAGGCAGGAGGTCCTAGATGGAATTCGAAGCTGAGGGCTTTTCTCAATGCAGCTCAGACTAGGGCATTGAGTCAGACTTCCCTGGCATGTTGGACGTGCCAAAAGGGTGTTCGAGAAACTCTGGGAGAGCTGGGGATTTCAAGCTGTCCCATGAAGGAGTGCAGTGTGTTGCGATACACTCGGCATACACAGAGTGGCTCCAAAGGGTTACGGGCCTGACAGTTACTTAGCAGGTCCAAGGGGGCCTGGGGGTCCCAGGGGGTACTCACTGTTCCTGCCGGGAATAGGGTGCCCAAGCGAAGCTCCTAGGTGTCCTGAAAAGCATACTGCCATTAAGATAATGCAGAGCAGCGGCTACGGCCTCATGGAAACTGTTGCACGCCTCCGCTTCTGCACTGCAATTCAGGGTCTTACCTCGAGGCAAGTGCTCTCCTTTAATGTCCCATTAACCACACAGCTTGGTAGGATGCTGACTTCCTACCTGATTATAGTCACTTCAGGTACGAGGTCCTCGAAAAATTGTAAGCAGAGTGTTCTGTCATGGCAGCTTAGACGAGAGCCCTAATGAAGACTTCCATGGCACGTTGGACGGGCTGTAAATGTGGTCCTGATGCTGTTCGAGTGCTCTGGCAATGTAGCTCTCCTGAAGTAACGTGCAATGTGTTGCCCATCACTCATCATACACAGAGGACCTTCAAGGGACCTATGGGCCTCGATTTTGGTCAGCAGGCTCACAGATGTCTGGAGGTACTCAGTGATCCTGGAGGGAAAATGATACACACCTAAGGGGCCTAGGAGTCCTGAAAAGGGTACTTTCTTTAAAATAAGGCAGAGCCCCGATGAAGACCTCATGGAAACAGCCGCATGCCTCCCTTTCTGCATGTCTACTCAGGGCCTTACCTCGACGCAAGTACTCACGTTGAGCTTCCACTTAGCTTGAGAGCATGGCAGGCTGAGCCCCACCCTAGCCATGGAAGAACCCTATTTAGCTAGAGGAAACTCACTTTCTTGGCAGAGCCATGCCTACAGTGTCTAGAGTTCTGTCAACAGCAGTGAATTTCAGGCAGCTTCAAGGCAACAAGAATGGAGATTTCACAATGGGAAAGCAAGGCTAGCTCCATCAGGCCCCCATTTCCATTGGCACACGCAGCATACATCCCCGTGCTTTCTAACAAGTCAAAAGAGACACAGATTACACACTGGTTCATTCCCTCAATCAACTTCTCCAAGCAAGGAGTTCTGCATCTAGTGAACTACGTTAACCAAGGAACACCCTAGGTAGGAATTCGGGCCTATGCCTCTTCAAAACCCTGCAGTGTTACTCGAAGAACTGGGCTTTAGTTGCAGTAGGAACACAAGCCGACTTATTCTGGGAGGCAGGGTGACTTCAGCTAGGAGGTCTTAGATGGAATGCGAAGCCAACTGTTTTTCTCAGGGCAGCTCAGACTAGGGCAATGAGTCAGACTTTCACGGCATGTTCGACATGCTAGAAAGGTGTTTGTGAACCTGTGGGAGTATTGGGTAAATACTGTCCCAAAAAACTGTCCCAAAAAACACTGCAGTGTTGCGCTACACGCGGCCTACACAGAGTGACTCTGAAGGGCTCCGGGCCTGGATGTTACTTAGCAACTAAGACCCTATTGCAGATCCAACAAAGGCCCTGATGCAGCTCCTACATCATGCCCTTACAGTGACCCCAACTAAGGGCCTGATAATAGGCACCACTCAGGCCCTGCTGCTCTCCCTAAGTCAGGCACTGACCTTGTCCCTACCTGCAGCCATGATACTGCTTCTAAATAAGGCCCTGATACTCTCAGTGACTAAGGTCTTCACACTATCCCTAGCTCATTTCCTGACACGATCCATAAATTTTACCCTAAACCTATCCCTAACAAATGTCCTGCCTCTTATGCTAATTGAAGCCCTTACACAGTGCCTAACACAAACCTGAATTTAGGCCCAAGGCCATGACACTGTCACTAAGGCCTAGATGCTCGTCCTAAATCCGGCACAGAACTGTCCCTCACTAAACCCCTAACACTACTCCTAACTCAGGCCCTGACACAGTACCGAACAGAGGCTCTGATGCTAGTCCTAACGCAGGCCTTAACACTGTCTCTAAGGCACTGCTGCCGTCAATATCTAATGTCCTGACACTATCCTGAGCTCATTTCCTGACCCATCTCTTACCAAGGTCCTGAAACGGTCCCTAAGTAAGTCCTGACACTGTCCCTAAGTAAGACCCTGAGGCTGTCCCTAACAGAGGCCCTGATAATGGCTTTAGCAAAGCCCCTGAGGCTGATCCTACCGAGGCCCTTATGCTGCTCCTAAGTCATGCCCTGACACTATCCCTAGCTAAGGCTATGAAACTAGGCCTCACTCAAGCCCTGTCAGTCTTCCTAAGTCTGGCTCTGATGCTATCCCTACCTGAAGTCCTGACACTGGTCCTAAATTAGGCCCTGATGCTCTAAGTAACTGAAGTCTTGGCACTGTTCCCAGGTCATGTCCTGACACTATCCCAAGACCTTAACCTAACCTTGCCTTTAACTAATGTCGAGCCTCTTATGCTAACTAAATCCCTGATGCTGTCCCTACCTAAAGCCCTGAAATTAGTCCCGAGGCCGTGAACCTGTCCCTAATTGAGGCCTGGAGGCTAGGCCTAACTCAGCCCCTGACACAACACCAAACTCAGTCCCTGACACTGTTCCTAACAAAGGCTCTGATCCTCGTCCTAAGTCAGGCCCTGACACTGTCTCTAAGGCCCTGCGACCATCAATATCTAAAGTCCTGACGTTATCCTGAGCTAATGTCCTGACCCACGTCTTACCAAAGTCCTGAAACTATCCCAAAGTAAGCCCTGACGCTGTCCCAAAGTGAGGCCCTGAGGATGTCACTAACAGAGGCCCTGAGAATGTCTTTTACAAAGACCCTAAGGTTGATCCTACAGAGGCCCTTATACTACTCCTATGTCATGTCCTGACACTGTTCCTCACTCAGGCCCTAAAGATACGCCTCACTGGGCCTTGTTGCCGTAGCTTAGTCAGGCTCTGACGCTATCCCTACATCAAGCCCTAACACCGATCCTAACTACGGCCCTGATGTTCTCAATAACTAAGGTCTTCACGCTATTCCTAGGTCATTTCCTGACATGATACCAAACTTTACCCTAACCATGTCCCTCGCAACTCTCCTGCCTCTTATGCTAACTGAACAACATATGCTGTGTCTACCTCAGGCCCTGAATTTAGTCCCAAGGCCATGACACTGTCCTTAACTGAGGCCTAGATGCTCTGCCTAAATGCGGCCCAGAACTGTCCCTAACGAATGCCCTAACACTATTCCTAATTCAGGGCCTGACACTGTCCCTCACTCAGGCCCTAAAGATAGGCCTCACTTAGGCCCTGTTGCCATACCTCAGTTAGGCTCTGACGCTGTTCCTATATCAAGCCCCGACACTGATCGTGATTAAAGACCTGACACTGGTCCTAACTAGGACCCTGATGCGCTCAATAACTAAGGTCTTCACATTATCCCTACTTCATTTCCTGACACTACCCCTGGACTGGCAGCTGACTCTGTCCCGAGATAATTTTCTGCCTCTTATCCTCACTGATGACCTAATGCTCTCCCTAACTAAGGCCCAGAAGTGTCCAAACTAAGGCCCTGACTACTCCTAAGGTCCTGACACTGTCTCTAACTAAGGCCCGAAATCTTCACTAATATAGACCCTGCTACCGGCAATAACTAAAATCCGGACACTATCCTGAGCTAATATCCTGACCCATTTCTAACCACGGTCATGACACTGTTCCTAAGAAAGCCCTGTTGCTCTCCCTAAGTCAGTCACTGATGCTGTCCCTTGCTGCAGCCATGATACGGGTTCTAAATAAGGCCCTGATACTCTCAGTGACTAAGGTCTTCACACTATCCCTAGCTCATTTTCTGTCACGATCCATAAACTTTACCCTAAACCTGTCCCTAGCAAATGTCCTGCCTCTTATGCTAATTGAAGCCCTTACTCTGTGCCTAACACAGACCCTGAATTTAGGCCCAAGGCCATGACACTGTCACTAACTAAGGCCTAGATGCTCGTCCTAAATCCAGCCCAGAACTGTCTCTCACTAAAGCCCTAACACTACTCCTAACTCAGGCCCTGACACGGTAGCTAATAGAGGCTCTGATGCTAGTCCTAACGCAGGCTCTGACACTGTCTCTAACTAAGGCCCTGCTGCCATCAATATCTAATGTCCTGACACTATCCTAAGCTCATTTCCTGACCCACCTCTTACCACGGTCCTGAAACTGTCCCTAAGTAAGCCCTGTCAGGTCATAGCAGGAACAAAGTACTTGGTCTCGGCCCTTAGATGACCCAGAATGGACATTAGATACTCAGCCAACAACCAGAAAAGAGAGTCCACACATCTACCCTCCCTTCTATGAACATGTGGCGCTCAGGAACACAGGACATAGAAATTGGGCAGATATAGAGTTTAAATGTGGAATCTCTGGGACTTCCCTGGTGGTTCAGCGGTAAAGACTCGGCTTCCACTGCAGGGGGGAAGGTTCAATCCTTGCTGGGGGAACTAAAATCCCCCATGCTGCATGGCCCGGCCTAAATAAATAAATACATAAAAGCAGAATTCCTCTTCTCAAGTTGCTGGCTGATGGGGGAGACAGAATAATTCCTGTGCCCCTCCCCAGAGTGGAAGTGCCAGAGCCAGCCACAGTCGAGGATCCCTATGGGGGATGCGGGGTGGGAGGGGCAGCTGCAGGAGGAGGAGGATTGGTGAGGTAGGGAAGGGACCCAGGGCTCTGGCCAGTGAGGCTGCCTCACAAGGCAGGCCACGGAGACACTGTGTGGACAGGACCGCAGGCCCGGCAGAGAGCAGCTAGGAAAGGCTGCACGCATCCAAGCAGACGCCAGAACAATATCGCGCCAGGGGACCATGTACAGGCGGTAGATGAGACTGGGTGACTGCTGGGCAGGTGGAGTGGGATGGCAGACAGGGGGCACATCACGGGGAGCGTCTAGGAGCAGCAATCTGGGGAGAGAGGAGGGAGGGCAGAAACGATGAGATTGGCTGTATAGGTCAAGCCATAGTGACAAGTATCCAGACAGTCTGCCTGAGTGCAGAGCTGGCCGCACACTCTCTCACTGGGCGCCCCAAGTAGCCTCAAGCCTCTTCTGTCAACGCTGGCAGACTCCTGCCCCCACAAGAGCTCATAAAAGTGTAGCTAGTAGATCGCATTACAACTCCCAGGCACTGCATGATCACATGAGTCGCCACTGTGGGAACACAGGTGCTTCAGATCTATACTCCACACCAATTCCATTTACCAACTACACTTTCTCTCTGGAACTATTTTTCTTGGGGTGATTCCACTGTGTCTGTCCTTCAACCTTTAATTGTACATAATAACTTTTAACCAGTCTGTAGTTAAAGACTAAAGAATGATTTTCCACTGGAAATTAGCCAGTTATTTAGGAAGTCCCTTGGGAATTAAACATTGGTAGGTATTCCTATCTGCAAGCAGTTCCTCTACAGGCCTAAACGCCTTCTGCCACGGAGTAACGGCCACGTTACGTGGTTAGCTAAAGATATCAGGCAGAATCCACCTTCACAGAACAACTTGTATCTGGAAGGTCCCCCAAATCCCAGGTCTACCTTGTCCCAGGCCCTGTACTCCACCAAGACTGCGGGCACATGGAGAGAGAAAGGTTTGCCCTGCCCGTCCTGTTCTAGGACAACAGGTCCAGGATCCATTCCTCTAACTGTCAGCCAGCCAGGCGGACCCAGAGGAAACTTACAACTAGTGGAAAGGACAGACAGACAGAAAATAACAGTGTGGTGTGACAAGTGCTATGACACGGAATATTTAGGGGAACAACTAAGCCAACAGGAGGCCAAGGGGCTGGGGTGGGCAGGCCAGACCAGGGTATGGGGTGGTGAGCCTCCTCGAGGAAGGACGTTGTTTCCTTGAACAGCTACAGGTGTTGGTTTGGCCGGCAGTCACCAGACCAGAGAACAACCAGCAGGGGACGATGAGGGGAAGAATAGGCACCATGAAAAAGCAACTGATTCCACAGCTGAGGAAATCAAGTTCTCCCAAAATAGAGTGCAGTGTGCTGCCCTACACGTGACATACACAGAGTGACACTGAAGGGCTACGGGCCTGGATGTTGCTTAGCAGGCCCAGGGGGGCCTGGGGGTACTCACTGTTCCTGCCGGGAATAGGGTGCCCACGCGAGGCTCCTAGGTGTCCTGAAAAGCATACTGCTGCTAAGATAATGCAGAGCAGCGGCTACGGCCTCATGGAAACTGCTGCACGCCTCCGCTTCCACACGGCAATTCAGGGCCTTACATTGAGGCAAGCGCTCATGCTGAGTGTCCCGTTAGCGACACGGCATGATAGGATGGTGAATTTTCCCTTGAGCAGAGTGACTTCAGGTACGAGGTCCTAGATGAATTGTAAGCAGAATGTTTTCCCATGGAAGCTCATACAACGTTCATGACAAACACTTCCATGGCACGTCGGACTGGCCAGAAATGTGGTCCCGAGGCAGTTCGAGAGCTCTGGAAATGTAGCTCTCCTTAAGGAATATGCAGTGTGTTGCCCATCACTCGGCATACACAGAGGACGTCCAAGGGACTGACCTATGTGCCTCGATATTGTTCAGCAGGCCCACAGGTTTCTGGAGGTACTCAGTGATCCCGGAGGGAAATGATGCACACCCGAGGATTCTAGGAGTCCTGAAAGGGTACTTCCTTTAAACTACAGCAGGAGAGCGAATATGACCTTATGGAAACAGCTGTATGCTTCCCTTTCTCTACGGATACTCAGGGCCTTTCCTCGAGGCAAGCACTCATGTTGAGTTTCCCTTTAGCGCTAGAGCATGACAGGCTGAGCTCCACCCCGGCCATGGGAGCACCTGGTTTAGATAGAGGAAACCCATTTTCTTCCCAGAGCCAGGCCTACAGTGGCTAGAGGCCTGTCAACAGCAATGAATGTCAGGTAGCTTCAAGGCAGCATGAATGGAGCTTTCAAAATGGGAAGGAAACGCTAGTTCCATCAGGCCCCACTTCCATGGGCACACATAGCATATGTCCCTGTGGTTTCTAACAAGTCAAAAGAGACACAGGTTACGCACTGGTTCCTTCCCTGAATCAACTCTTCGAAGGACGGTGTTCTGCATCTAGCAAACTGGCTCAACCAAGCTACGCCCTAGCTAGGCCTCTGGGCCTGTGGCTCTTTAAAAGCCTGCAGTGTTACATGAAAAACTGGGCTTTAGTGGCAGTAGGAACACAAGACGACCTTCTCCTGGAGGCAGGGTGACTTCAGGCAGGAGGTCCTAGATGGAATGCGAAGTCGAGGGGTTTTCTCAGTGCAGCTCAGATTAGGGCAATGAGTCAGACTTCTCTGGCATTTTGGACGTGCTACAGCGCTGTTCCTGAAACTCTGGGAATGCTTTGGAATTTCAAGCTGTCCCATGAAGGAGTGCAGCGTGTTGCCCTATCCTCGGCCTACACAGAGTGGCTCTGACGGGCTATGGGCCTGGAAGTTACTTTGCAGGCATAGGGGGGCCTGGGGGTACTCACTGTTCCCGCAGGGAATAGGGTGCCCACGCGAGGCTCCTAGTTGCCCTGAAAAGCGTACTGCCATTACGATAATGCAGAGCAGCGACTATGCCCTCATGGTAACTGCTGCACGCCTCCACTTCTGCACAGCAATTCAGGGCCTTACCTCGAGGCAAGTGCTCACTTTGACTGTCCCGTTAGTGACACGGCATGGTAAGATGCTGACTTTCTCCCTGAATAGAGTGACTTCAGTTACGAAGTCTTCGAAGAATTCTAAGCAGAATGTTTTCTCATGGTAGCCTAGACGATTGCCATGACGAAGACTTCCATGGCACGTCGGACTGGCCACAAATGTAGCCCTGAGGCAGTTCGAGGGCTCTGGAAATGTACCTCTCCTTAAGGAACGTGCAGTCTGTTGCCCTACATGCAGCATACACAGAGTAACTCTGAAGGGCTCCGGGCCTGGATGTTGCTTAGCAACTAAGACCCTATTGCTGATGCAACAAAGGCCCTGATGCAGCTCCTACACCATGGCGTGACAGTGTCCCCAGCTAAGGGCCTGACGCTAGGCCTCACTCAGGCCCTGTCGCTCTCCCTAAGTCAGTCACTGACGCTGTCCCTACCTGCAGCCATGATACTGGTTCTAAATAAGGCCTTGATACTCTCAGTGACTAAGGTCTTGACGCTATCCCTAGGTCATTTCCTGACACGATCCCTCAACTTTACCCTAACCCTGTCCCTAGCAACTGTCCTGCCTCTTAAGCTAACTGAAGCCCTCGTGCTGTGAATACCTCAGGCCCTGAATTTAATCCCAAGGCCGTGATACTGTCCCTAACTAAGGTCTAGATGCTCGTCCTAAATCCGGCCCTGACACAGTCCCTAACTAAGGGATTATTGGTTCTGATGTATCAGCTATGACTTTTTTGATTCCAATGGACTAGACACACTTACTAAAGTAAAATAAAAACATTATTTTTAAACGATATAAATAAATTAATAACTGCAAGAGATAGATTTAAGAGTGGATTTGGACCTGGCAGTTCTGGTGGCTCACTCTCTTGCAGTGCAGTCTGGTCTCTCTCCAATCCTTTGTCCTGTAAATGCCTTTGGGTTGGCCCCATTTACAGGAACAGTCTCTCTCACTGCATCCAAGGCTTCCAGAAACTGCAGGCGACTCACACTCAATGTCCATGGTAACAGAAGAGGTTCAGTTAAGGTCAGTGACTGTGGTCACCCATCCAGGGCTTTTGCTGTCCTCCCTTGATGGCAGGAAGCTCTTCCACTAGCTAAAATAGCAACTTTGCTGTTGGTGGTAAACTCAACACTCTTGCTTTGGGCATCACATCCAAGGCTGGCCCTGTTTGCCTGTGTACCTCAAAAGGCACACAGACTTCATTTGTGTCCCTGGGAGGTGAGAGTACAGGAGTCACCCCTGCCCTCTGACTATATTAATCATCCATCTCCACAGAACACATCTGCTCATTTTCTTGTCTCTGCTCTCTCCTTTACAGAGAACAGAAACCAAATGGTAGGTGGTAAGGAAACGGTTACTCAATGGAGCAGCGTCTCAAGGATTATTCTATGCCGTGGAAGCCACAGTAGGCTGGCTTTCCGGAGAACACAGGCACTGGGTCCAGGATGCACATGGCTCCTGGAGACCACGCAGCCTCAGTGGGAAAACACCATTTGGGAAGCCACTTGCTCCCATACCTTTGATTTCTCATGAGTATGAATGGCAAAGGTTTGCAACAACCCAAAGGCCAGAGGATTGCAGGGCCACCGTCTGCTGTATGCTGATGGTGGCCAGGGCCACACTCAATGTCTCGAGGGTTATTTCCTCTCGGAAGGCTGGGAGGTTACGAGGGAGGAGGCCCTTTTCTCAATCACGTGGATGTAAGGAACTGAAACATCTCAAGGGGCCGTCTACGCTGCCCAGGGAGCTGTTCAATTGCCCAGCAGCAAGGTCAGCTCAGTGATTGGCCACAGGGGCTTGACAGGGCCCAAGCAGGCCTGAGCTGGAGGGCCACAGATGCCTGCCTGGATGGTCAGAGGTCAAGGAATATTCTGAGGTTTTATTATCTGCTACTGTCCACTCAAATGGGACGAAGGATGCAGCCAGTCCTGAAGGGCACCGCCATCCCTCAAGAAGGCAGCATACAGGGGCTGGCAGCGCTACAGCCTTGCATGCATGCCAACATGTCTCACTGAGTGAACTGCATGTCAGAGCTGGGCTGGAACCTGGGTCCAGCCCCACCCTCCCCATGTTGGCGGCGGGGACCTTCCCGACTTCTGAGGCCCTCCACAACCACAGATTGAAGTTAAGTTGGAGATGAAACAGTCAGAAACCAGAGCAGACATTTCTTTCATCTTTTTTATAGTCCAGGATGCAGAGAGGAAGCAGAGGCGGAGCAGAAAACCAACAGTCAAGCTTGACCCCACGTCACTTGCACCAGGTGAGTCCTGTCCATCGTGGAGACTCAGACCCCACGTCACTTGCACCAGGTGAGTCCTGTCCATCGTGGAGACTCAGATAGACGAGAGAGGGGAAGGCAAAGCAGGCCCATTAGATCGTGAACACTAGGTGTGTAAAGTATGAGTACTTTCTGGTTTTCTTTTTATTTACGGGAATGTCTATTTTTCAATCATTAAGATACGCTATTAGTAAAATAAAAGGATTAAAATTGTGTATACCTTTTCACACGCCCCTCACTAAATGTGAATTCTGTAGAAGGTACACATCTTCTGAAATCTCTTCTTACAAGAGTCACGGATTTACTTATTAAAGCTGGCTGGAATCAACACAGGTGACTTTGCAGTTTTAGGATTGCCTTGGTCCGTGCCTTGCTAGGCTTTAGTTCCTACTTTCCACCTCTGTAAGATACAGGTGGAGAAGGAACGGTGAGACCTGTCTCTCTATTAGCTGTTCAGCTAGGACTCTGAGGTACTTAACCTGTGCAGTATGTGTTAGCAGAAGCACGGGTCACAGCAGGAACCGAGTACTTGGTCTTGGCCCTTACATGACGCACAGTGGACATTAGATACTCAGCCAACAACCAGAAAAGAGAGTCCACACATCTTACCTCCCTTCTACAAACACGTGCCGTTCAGGAACACAGGACACAGAAACTGGGCAGATACAGAGTTCAAATGCAGAATCTCTGGGACTTCCCTGGTGGTTCAGCGGTGAAGACTCAGGGCTTCCACCACAGGGGGGCAGGTTCAGTCCTTGGTGGGGGAACTAAAATCCCACATGCTGCATGACCCGGCCTAAATAAATAAATACATAAAAGCAGAATTTCTGTTCTCAAGGTGCTGGCTGATGGGGGAGACAGAGGATAATTCCTGTGCCCCTCCCCAGAGTGGAAGTGCCAGAGCCAGCCACAGTCGAGGATCCCTATGGGGGATGCGGGGTGGGAGGGGCAGCTGCAGGAGGAGGAGGATTGGTGAGGTAGGGAAGGGACCCAGGGCTCCGGCCAGTGAGGCTGCCTCACAAGACAGGCCTGGGAGACACTGTGTGGACAGGACCACAGGCCCCTGAGGACGGGGGCTGAGCTGCTGGTGGGAACAGGGGAGCGGCCCTGATAGAGCGTTGGGAGGCTCCAGGGTTTAGAGCGAGCCCTGGGCCCCTGTGAGGACGATGCAGGGGAGCGAGGCCCCAAAGAGAGCAGCTAGGAAAGGCTGCACGCATCCAAGCAGACGCCAGAACAATATCGCGCCAGGGGACCATGTACAGGCGGTAGATGAGACTGGGTGACTGCTGGGCAGGTGGAGTGGGATGGCAGACAGGGGGCACATCACGGGGAGCGTCTAGGAGCAGCAATCTGGGGAGAGAGGAGGGAGGGCAGAAACGATGAGATTGGCTGTATAGGTCAAGCCATAGTGACAAGTATCCAGACAGTCTGCCTGAGTGCAGAGCTGGCCGCACACTCTCTCACTGGGCGCCCCAAGTAGCCTCAAGCCTCTTCTGTCAACGCTGGCAGACTCCTGCCCCCACAAGAGCTCATAAAAGTGTAGCTAGTAGATCGCATTACAACTCCCAGGCACTGCATGATCACATGAGTCGCCACTGTGGGAACACAGGTGCTTCAGATCTATACTCCACACCAATTCCATTTACCAACTACACTTTCTCTCTGGAACTATTTTTCTTGGGGTGATTCCACTGTGTCTGTCCTTCAACCTTTAATTGTACATAATAACTTTTAACCAGTCTGTAGTTAAAGACTAAAGAATGATTTTCCACTGGAAATTAGCCAGTTATTTAGGAAGTCCCTTGGGAATTAAACATTGGTAGGTATTCCTATCTGCAAGCAGTTCCTCTACAGGCCTAAACGCCTTCTGCCACGGAGTAACGGCCACGTTACGTGGTTAGCTAAAGATATCAGGCAGAATCCACCTTCACAGAACAACTTGTATCTGGAAGGTCCCCCAGATCCCAGGCCCACCTTGTCCCAGGCCCTGTACTCCACCAAGACTGCGGGCACATGGAGAGAGAAAGGTTTGCCCTGCCCGTTCTGTTCTAGGACAACAGGTCCAGGATCCATTCCTCTGTCAGCCAGCCAGGCAGACCAACAGGAAACCAACAACTAGTGGAAAGGACAGACAGAAAATAACAGTGTGGTGTGACACGTGCTATGACACGGAACATTCAGGGGAACAACTAAGTCAACAGGAGGCCAAGGGGCTGGGGTGGGCAGGCCAGACCAGGGTGTGGGGTGGTGAGCCTCCTTGAGGAAGGACGCTGTTTCCTTGAACAGCTACAGGTGTTGGTTTGGCCGGCAGTCACCAGACCAGAGAATAACCAGCAGGGGACGCTGAGGGGAAGAATAGGCACCATGAAAAAGCAACTGATTCCACAGCTGAGGAATTCAAGTTCTCCAAAAAAAGAGTGCAGTGTGCTGCCCTACACGCAACATACCCAGAGTGACTCTGAAGGACTACGGGCCTGGATGTTGCTTAGCAGGCCCAGAGGAGCCTGGGGGTACTCACTATTCCTGCCGGGAGTAGGGTGCCCACGCGAGGCTCCTAGGTGTCCTGAAAAGCATACTGCTGCTAAGATAATGCAGAGCAGCGGCTACGGCCTCATGGAAACCGCTGCACGCCTCCGCTTCTGTACGGCAATTCAGGGCCTTACATCGAGGCAAGCGCTCACGCTGAGTGTCCCGTTAGCGACACAGCATGATAGGATGGTGAATTTTTCCTTCAGCAGAGTGACTTCAGGTACAAGGTCCTCGAAGAATTGTAAACAGAATGTTTTCCCATGGAGGCTCATTCATGACGAACACTACCATGGCACGTCGGACCGGCCAGAAATGTGGTCCCGAGGCAGTTCGAGAGCTCTGGAAATGGAGCTCTCCTTAAGTAACATGCACTGTGTTGGCCATCACTCGGCATACACAGAGAGCCTCCGAGGGACCAAACTATGGGCCTCGATGTTGCTCAGCAGGCCCACAGGTGTCTGCAGGTACTCAGTGATCCTGGAGGGAAATGATGCACACCCAAGGTCCTAGGAGTCCTGAAAGGGTACTTCCTTTAAACTACAGCAGGAGAGTGAATATGACCTTATAGAAATAGCTGAATGCCTCTCTTTCTGTACGGATACTCAGAGCCTTTCCTTGACGCAAGTACTCACGTTGAGTTTCCTTTAGCACTAGAGCATGACAGGCTGAGCTCCACCCCAGCCTTGGGAGCACCTGGTTTAGACAGAGGAAACTCATTTTCTTCCCAGAGCCAGGCCTACAGTGGCTAGAGGCCTGTCAACAGCAGAGAACGTCAGGTAGCTTCAAGGCAGCATGCATGGAGCTTTCAAAATGGGAAGGTAACACTAGTTCCATCAGGCCCCACTTCCATGGGAACACACAGCATACATCCCTGTGGTTTCTAACAAGTCAAAAGAGACACAGGTTACACAGTGGTTCCTTCCCTAAATCAACGCTTCGAAGGACAGTGTTCTGCATCTAGCGAACTGCCTCAACCAAGCTACACCCTAGCTAGGCCTCCGGGCCTGTGGCTCTTCAAAAGCCTGCAGTGTTACACAAAGAACTGGGCTTTAGTGGCAGTCGAAACGCAAGCTGACTTTCTCCTCGAGGCAGCGTGACTTCAGGCAGGAGGTCCTAGATGGAATGCGAACCCGAGGGATTTTCTCAGTGCAGCTCAGACTAGGGCAATGAGTCCGACTTCCACGGCATGTTGCATGTGCTAAAACGGAGTTTGTGAACATGTGTGAGTGCTGGGGAAATCAAGCTCTCGCAAAAAAGAGTGCAGTGTGTTGCCGTACACTTGGGATATAAAGGGAGACTCCGAAGGGATATGGGCCTGGATGTTGCTTAGCAGGCCCGGGGGAACCTGTGGGTACTCAGTGTTCTTGCAGGGAATACGGTGCACACGCGAGGCTCTTAGGGGTCCTTCAAAGTGTACTGCCTTTAAAATAATGCAGAGCAGCGACTATGGCCTCATGGAAACTGCTGCACAGCTCCGCTTCTGCATGGCAATTCGGGGCCTTACCTCGAGGCAAGTGCTCACGCTGAGTGTCCCGTGAGCACACAGCATGGTAGGATGCTGACTTTCTCCTTGAGTAGAGTGACTTCAGGTACGAGGTCTTCGAAGAACTTTAAGCAGAGTGTTTTCTCATGGCAGCTCAGACGAGGGCCATGACGAAGACTTCTAGGGCACGTTGGACTGGCTAGAAATGTGGCGCTGATGCTGTACGAGGGCTCTGGAAACGTAGCTCTCCTGAAGTAACGTGCCGTGTGTTGCCCATCACTTGGCATACACAGAGGGCCTCTGAGGAACCTATCGGCCTCGATGTTGCTCAGGAGGCCCACAGGGGTCTGGCGGTACTCAGTGACCCTGGAGGGAAAATGATGCACATCGGAGGGGCCTAGGAGTCCTGAAAAGCGTACTTCCTTTAAAATAAAGCAGAACAGCGAGTAAGAACTCGTGGAAACAGCCGCATGCCTCCCTTTCTGCAAGGCTTCTCAGGGCCTTACCTCCAGGCAAATAGTCACCTTGAGTTTCCCGTCAGCTCTAGAGCATGGGAGTATGAGCTCCACCACGGCCATGGAAGCAACTAGTTTAGGAACAGAAATCTCGTTTTCTTCCCAGAGCATGCCTACAATGGCTAGAGGCCTGTCAAGAGCAGTCAATTTCAGGTAGATTCAAGGCAGCACGAATGGAGCTTTCAAACTGGGAAACCAAGGCTAGTTCCATCAGGTCCCCATTTCCATGGGCACATGCAGCATCCATCCCTGTGGTTTCTCACAACTCAAAAGAGACACAGATTACACAGTGGTTCCTTCCCTCAATCAACTTCTCGAAGCAGTGTGTTCTGCAACTAGCGAACTGCCTCAACCAAGGTACGCCCTAGCTAGGCCTCCAGGCCTGTGGCTCTTCAAAAGCCGGCAGTGTTACATGAGCAACCGGGCTTTAGTGGCAGTCAGGACGCAAGCTGACTTTCCCCTAGAGGCAGGGTGACTTCACGTAGGAGGTCATAGATGAAATGCGAAGCCGAGTGCTCTTCTCAGTTCCGCTCAGACTAGGGCAGTAATTCCGACTCCCATGGCATGTTGGAACTTGCTAGAGCAGTATTCATGAACCTGCGGGAGTGCTGGGGATATCAGGCTCTCCCAAGAAAGGGTGCAGTGTGTTCCCTTCACTCGGCACACACAGAGTGACTCCAAAGGGCTACAGGCCTGGATGTTGCTTAGCAGGCCCAGGGGAGCATGCCGGTATTCAGTGTTCTTGCAGGGGATAGGGTGCCCTCACGAGGCTCCTTGGTGTCCTGAAAAGTGTACTCATTAAAATACGGCAGAGCAGCGGCTACGGCCTCATGGAAACCTCTGCATTCTTCCGCTTCTGCATGGGAATTCAGGGCCTTACCTTGAGGCACTTGCTCACGCTGAGTGTCCCGTTAGAGACACAGCACGATAGGATGCTGAATCTCTCCTCCAGCAGAGTGACTTCACGTACGAGGTCCTCGAGGAATTGTAAGCAGAATGTTTTCCCATGGCAGCTCAGACCAGGGCCATGACGAAGACTTCCATGGCACGTCCTACTGGCCAGAAATGTGGTCCTGAGGCTGTTCGAGGGCTCTGGAAATTTAGCTCTCCTGAAGTAACTTGCAGTGTGTCGCCCATCTCTCAGCATGCAGAGAGCCTCCGAGGGACCAACGTACTGGCCGCGATGTTGCTCAGCAAGCCCACAGCGGTCTGGAGGTACTCAGTGATCCTGCCGGGAACTGATGCACACCGGAGAGGCCTAGGAGTCCTGAAAAGGGTACTTCCTTTAAAATACGGCAGAACCCCGATGAAGACCTCATGGAAACAGCCGCATTCCTCCCTTTGTGCATGTCTACTCAGGGCCTTACCTCGAGGCAAGTACTCAAGTTGAGTTTCCCTTTACCTCTATAGCATAGCAGGCTGCACATATTAAAAGCAGCAAGGGAAAAACAACAAATGACACACAGGGAATCCCCATAAGGTTAATAGCTGATCTTTCAGAAGAAACTCTGCAAGCCAGAAGGGACTGGCAGGACATATTTAAAGTGATGAAGGAGAAAAAACTACAACTAAGATTACTCTACCCAGCAAGGATCTCATTCAGATTTGATGGAGAAATTAAAAGCTTTAGAGACAAGCAAAAGCTGAGAGAGTTCAGCACCACCAAACCAGCATTACAACAAATGCTAAAGGATCTTCTCTAAGCAAGGAACACAAGAGGAGGAAAAGACCTATAATAACACACCCAAAACAATTAACAAGATAAGAATAGGAACATACATATTGATATTTACCTTAAATGAAAATGGATTAAATGCTCCCACCAAAAGACACAGACTGGCTGAATGGATACAAAAAGAAGACCCATATATATATATGCTGTCTACAAGAGACCCACTTCAGACCTAGAGACACATACAGACTGAAAGTGAGGGGATGGAAAAAGATATGCCATGCAAATGGAAACCAAAAGAAAGCTGGAGCAGCAATTCTCATATCAGACAAAATAGACTTTAAAATAAAGACTAGAATTAGAAGAGACAGAGAAGGAAACTACATAACAATCAACAGATCAATCCAGGAGGAAGATATAACAATTGTAAATATTTATGTACCCAACATAGGAGCACCTCAATACATAAGGCAAATACTGACGGCCATAAAAGGGGTTATGGACAGTAACGCATTCAGGGTAGGTGACTTTAACACCCCACTTTCACCAATGGACACGTCATCCAAAATGAAAATAAATAAGGAAACACAAGCTTTAAATGATGATACATTAAACAAGAGGGACTTAATTGATATTTATAGGACATTCCATCCAAAAACAACAGAATACATATTTTTCTCAAATGCTCATGGAACATTTTCCAGGATAGATCATATTTTGGGTCACAAATCAAGCCTCGGTAAATTTAAGTAAATTTAAATTGTATCAAGTATCTTTTCCGACCACAACGCTATGAGACTAGACATCAATTGCAGGAAAAGTTCTGTAAAACATACAAACACATGGAGCCTAAACCATACACTACTTAATAACGAAATGATCGCTGAAGAAATCACAGACAAAATCAAAAAATTACCTGGAAACAAATGACAATGGAGACACGACGACCCAAAACCTATGGGATGCAGCAAAACCAGTTCTAAGAGGGAAGTTTAGAGCAATACAATCCTACCTTAAGAAACAGGAAACATCTCGAAAACACAACCTAATCTTGCACCTAAAGAAATTAGAGAAAGAAGAACAAAAAACCCGTAAGTTAGCAGAAGGAAAGAAATCATAAAGATCAGATCACAAATAAATGAAAAAGAAATGAAGGAAACGATAGCAAAGGTCAATCAAACTAAAAGCTGGTTCCTTGAGAAGATAAACAAAATTGATAACCCATTAGCCAGACTCATCAAGAAAAAAAGGGAGAAGACTCAAATCAATAGAATTAGAAATGAAAAAGGAGAAGTAACAACTGACACTGCAGAAATACAAAAGATCATGAGAGATTACTACAAGCAACTCTAGGCCAATAAAACAGACAACCCGGAAGAAATGGACAAATTCGTAGAAATGCACAACCTGCCAAGACTGAATCAGGAAGAAATAGAAAATATGAACAGACCAATCACAAGCACCGAAATTGAAACTGTGATTAAAAATCTTCCAACAAACAAATGCCCGGAACCAGATGGCTTCACAGGCGAATTCTATCAAACATTTAGAAAAGAGCTAACACCTATCCTTCTCAAACTCTTCCAAAATATAGCAGAGGGAGGAACACTCCCAAACTCATTCTACGAGGCCACCATCCCCCTGATACCAAAACCAGAGAAGGATGCCACAAAGAAAGAAAACTACAGGCCAATATCACTGATGAACATAGATGCAAAAATCCTCGACAACATACTAGGAAACAGAATCCAACAGCACATTAAAAGGATCATCATACACCATGATCAAGTGGGGTTCATTCCAGGAACGCAAGGATTCTTCAATGTACGCGAATCAATCAACGTGATACACCACAGTAACAAACTGAAGGAGAAAAACCACATGGTCATCTCAGTAGATGCAGAGAAAGCTTTTGACAAAATTCAACACCCATTTATGATACAAACCCTCCAGAAAGTAGCCATAGAGGGAACTTTCCTCAACTTAATAAAGGCCATATATGACAAACTCACAGCCAACATTGTCCTCAATGGTGAAAAACTGAAAGCATTTCCATTAAGATCAGGAACAAGACAAGGTTGCCCACTCTCACCACTCCTATTCAACATAGTTTGGGAAGTTTTATCCACAGCAATCAGAGAAGAAAAGGAAATAAAAGGAATCCAAATCGGAAAAGAATAAGTAAGGCTATCACTCTTTGCAGATGACATGATACTATACATAGAGAATCCTAAAGATACTACCAGAAAACTACAAGAGCTAATCAATGAATTTGGTAAGGTAGCAGGATACAAAATTAATGCACAGAAATTTCTGCCATTCCTATACACTAATGATGAAAGCATCTGAAAGTGAAATCAAGAAAACATTCCCATTTACCACTGCAACAAAAAGAATAAAACATCTAGGAATAAACCTACCTAACGAGACAAAAGACCTGTATGCAGAAAATTATAAGACACTGATGAAAGAAATTAAGGATGATACAAAGAGATGGAGAGGTATACCATGTTCTTGGATTGGAAGAATCAACATTGTGAAAATGATTCTACTACCCAAATCAAGCTACATATTCAATGCAATCCCTATCAAACTACCACTGGCATTTTTCACAGAACTAGAACAAAAAATTTCACAATTTGTATGGAAACACAAAAGACCCCGAATAGCCAAAGCAATCTTGAGAACGAAAAACAGAGCTGGACGAATCAGGCTCCCTGACTTCAGACTATACTACAAAGCTACAGTAATCAAGACAGTATGGTACTGGCACAAAAACAGAAATATACATCAATGGAAGAGGACAGAAAGCCCAGAGATAATCCCCCGCACATGTGGTCACCTTATCTTTGATAAAGGAGGCAGGAATGTACAGTGGAGAAAGGACAGCCTCTTCAATAGGTGGTGCTGGGAAAACTGGACAGGTACATGCAAAAGTATGAGATTACATCACTCCCTAATACCATACGCAAAAATAAGCTCAAAATGGATTAAAGACGTATTTAGGGCCAGAAACTGTCAAACTCTTAGAGGAAAACATAGGCAGAACAATCTATGACATAAATCACAGCAAGATCCTTTTTGACCCACCTCCTAGAGAAATGGAAATAAAAACAAAAATAAACAAATGGGATCTAGTGAAACTGCAAAGCTTTTGCACAGCAAAGGAAAACATAAACAAGACGAAAAGACAACCCTCAGAATGGGAGACAATATTTGCAAATGAAGTAACTGACAAAGGATTCATCTCCAAAATTTACAAGCAGCTCATGCAGCTCAATAACAAACAAACAAACAAAAAAACAAACAACCCAATCCAAAAATGGGCAGAAGACCTAAATAGACATTTCTCCAAAGAAGATATACAGATTGCCAACAAACACACAAAAGAATGCTCAATGTCATTAATCATTAGAGAAATGCAAATCAAAACTTGAATGAGATACCATCTCACACCAGTCAGAATGGCCCTCACCAAAAACTCTAGAAACAATAAATGCTGGAGAGGGTGTGGAGAGAAGGGAACACTCTTGCACTGCTGGTGGGAATGGGAATTGGTACAGCCACTATGGAGAACAGTAGGGAGGTTCCTTAAAAAACTACAAATAGAACTACCATATGACCCAGCAATCCCACTACTGGGCATATACCCTGAGAAAACCGTAATTCAAAAAGAGTCATGTACCAAAATCTTCATTGCAGCTCTACTTACAATAGCCAGGAGATGGAAAGAACCTAAGTGTCCATTATCGGATGTATGCATAAAGATGATGTGGCACATGGATACAATGGAATATTACTCAGCCATAAAAAGAAATGGAATTGAGTGATTTGTAATGAGGTGGATGGACCTAGAGTCTCTTATACAGAGTGAAGTAAGTCAGAAGGAGAAAGACAGATACCATATGTTGACATATATACATATGGAACTTAAGAAAAAGAAAATGTCATGAAGAATCTAGGGGTAAGAGAGGAATAAAGACACAGACCTACTAGAGAATGGACTTAAGGATATGGGGAGGGGGAAGGGTAAGCTGTGACAAAGTGAGAGAGTGACATGGACATATATACACTACCAAACGTACAACAGATAGCTAGTGGGAAGCAGCCACATAGCACAGGGAGATCAGCTCAGTACTTTGTGACCACCTAGAGGGGTGGGATAGGGAGGCTGGGAGGGAGGGAGATGCAACAGGGAAGAGATATGGGAACACAAGTATATATATAACTGATTCACTTTGCTATAAAGCAGAAACTAACACACCACTGTAAAGCAATTATACTCCAATAAGGATGTTAAAAAAAAATGTTTATTCTACCTAAAGCCATCAACAAACACTGCCAGGAATACTAGACACCAGTCTCCAAAGAACGACACTGGTCACCATCTACACTGCACATAAAACTAACTAAAAGCGCACAGTATTCCACATTAAACCCTTGCTCTGCTGAGTGCCCTGAAGATGCACCCCACCCGCCCAGCAGTCAGCTGCACAGGAGGATTCTCCACACTTGCTCATGTTTTCCTCTTGTGGAGTCTCCTCACCAGTAGTTCCTGAGAAAACCCAGCTCCTGTCAGTGTGGACAATGCCTAATGGTCCAGAAACCTAAGCCCTGACAGGAGACAAAGCTCATATCTGCTTGTCACAGAGCAAAGTATGTGGGCAGGGTGCACCTGTGCCCCCAGGGTCAGACAGGTGGGTTCGGCGCCCCCTGTGGGTTGTGAGAAAATTGCCGGGAGTGCCGCACTCACAAACCCAGAGGCCTCATCTGGAAGGCAGTTCTGCTGTATAAACTAAGTTTGGAAATCCAAACTGAAATGGAGCCAAGTATCTCACTGTATCTTCCCAAGAGAGGGTTAAGGAGCAATTAATTGCAAACCATATGTAATGAAATGAATGTAGACACAAACTTTACGACTTAAACCAAAATTCACTCAAAATGCCCATAGACAAATTTAAATTACCAAACTATAAAAATCCTAGGAACAAAAAAGATAATCTACATGACTTTGGGTCTGGTGACCTTATTCAGAAAACCGGAAAACAATCCACAAACTGCAAGAAACTATTTCCAAAACACATATCTGATAAAGGATTTGTACTCAAATTATGCCAACAACGCCATTAAAATTTGGTAAAGGTTGAAACACACACCTGGCCCAAGAAGATAAACAAGCAGTAAATAAGCATACAAGAATATACTCAAGATGCTGGTGGAATGCATGCACAAACAACTCTGGAAGACAGTTTGGCAGTTTTTTCCAAATCTAAAAAGTCTCACCTTATGATCCAAGAAGTGTACCTCTTGTATTTAGACAACTGCTTTGAAACACTGTGTTCAAACCAAAACTAGCATCAAGTAATGCACAGCAGCTCTATTCACAATGGCTAAAAACTTAAAGATATCAGGATGTCCTTCTGTAGATGGATTCGTAAGCAAATTAGGGCACATACATGTCAAGGGGAGCAGAATACACCACCCCAAAATATGCCCATTTGACAAAAGGATTATTTTGGACTGATTAATTTAAGAAACACCAGAACCAGGAGTATCTTTCAAAACCAAGTAGAAAATGCTCTTTTAGGAGGTAAATTTACATTTATTAAGGATATCTCCATTTGTACGGCTATGTCTCTCTCTGGACCAGGAATTGAATGATGACTAAATATCAAGAAAAGTTTGTTGGGACTTCCCTTCTGGTCCAGTGGTTAAGACTCCATGCTCCCAATGCAGGGGACCAGGGTTCAATCCCTGGTCAGGGAACTAGATCCTGCATGCTGCAATTAAGAGCCCACATGCCGCAACTAAAGATTCCACAGGCCGCAACTAAGACCCAGGGCAGCCAAATAAATAAATGTTTAAAAAATTAAAAAAAAGCTTTTCAATGAAATAGACCTGGATGTAAATCTGTGTAACAACCATACCCTTGTTTACTGGGCTTTGACTAATAACATCCCTTAAATGGCTGCCTCCATTCCCTAACATCTTTCTTTTGTTCTGAAGATAGCATTTAAGGTAACGGCTTGGGCCATTTCAGGGAGTGACTCAGTTTTCCTGGATATCTTTCAAGTATACAGGAGGTACGCATGGTATATATTAAACTTCTGATTTTTTTCTCCAGTTCATCTCTTTTTCATTACAAGGGGGATCTCAATAAAGAACATAGAAGTGTAGAGGGAAAATTATTTTTCCTCTCATATACATGGAGTGCAATACTATTCAGAGATATAAAGGAAAGGATGACCATCAACCCGTGCAAAAAAAAAAAATAGATGCATCTAACACTTACATTGCTAAGTGAAAGAATCCAGTCTGAAGAGCTACACACTGTATGACCTCCTTTATATGACATTCTAGAAAAGGCAAAACTGACATGGTAAACAGTTTACGGAATATGTGGTTGAAATAGTCCATATGATACTTTAGTGGTGAATACCTGTCACTATGCATTTGGCTACACCCACAGATTTTTACAACCCAACAAGTAATTTACAATCTATTCAAACTTAGCTACCTAGGATATGGGAGTGTCAAAGACTGGAATACAGAAGGTAACAAAGAATCTAACTGATTCAGAAATGTATGAAAAAACTTGCTGTTGGTAGTGGGACAAATGGGCTGACCTAAGTTAACTATGGAAATGTACAGAATCTGTAGGCCAAAGACAAAATGTGTCATACATACACAGTGGACTCTATGTTCTTTCCCATGAGGGGTAGCAGCTAACAGTACTGAAACTACTATATCAGTCGTCAAATGGAACAAGCACTGAATTTAATAATGACAAATGGTGGAAGCCAGGTTTCTTACCACTGGAGTTGGATGTTACAGTCAAACAAAGGGAGAAGGTTACAATATCCATGTCATAACAGATCCGGTTGGAGATATCAGTATAAACTCTCTTTAGCCTACACATAGTTCCACATGGAAATCTTTATAATTATGTGTACATGCACAGGCTGGGATACATGCATGTATTTATTTCTATGTACTGTCAGCTGAGCATAGTTAGCTCCCACATGTAAGTTTTTAATACCATTCTCTAATAAAAGGAACAAGGGCTCTTTGAAGAAAGGGCTGATGCTAGGACTGAGACAGTAAATATATGAAGCAGGATAATCTTAGAATATTAGAAAGTTGGGCTTCCCTGGTGGCGCAGTGGTTGAGAGTCCGCCTGCCGATGCAGGGGACACGGGTTCGTGCCCTGGTTCGGGAAGATCCCACATGCCATAGAGCAGCTGGGCCCGTGAGCCATGGCCGCTGAGCCTGCGCATCCGAAGCCTGTGCTCCGCAATGGGAGAGGCCACAATAGTGAGAGGCCCGCGTACTGCAAAAAAAAAAAGAGAAGAAAAAAAAATCAGAAAGTAAAGAAGTACCAAAAATTTTAAAAACCCACAAAAGAAAAATTATGTAAAATGAAAACAAGAGCAAATGGAAAAAGCTCTCAACAGCCAAAGCAAGAATTAACTAAGCAGTCTAATAATGTAGTGCTGCATTATAACCAAAAGTTTACAATAAATATTCACATGTCCCAACTGGTAAAAATAAATTACATAGTTTTTGATGAATGGTGTTAAATAGAAATCTCCTATGCAGAAAGCTTCTAAACAATGTATATAGCCACTCAGCTGTCCATCAACGATGTGAAGCTAACCCCTCTCTCCTCAAGTGTGGCTTCTGCATTATGATTTCCTCCTAAATAAGACACACAGGATGGACATGGGAAAAAAATAACTTCACTGTGGGAAAACCTGACAAACACTATTTCAGCTAGGTGACCAAATTTAAGAATATAAGGGAGAAGTTCCCTTAAGAGCCTGTCCTCTTGATATATAGTGAAGTGGAAGCACTTCACCTCTGTGGTCTGCTTTTTCAAAGCCAAGTCTATCCACGACAAAACCACCAAGCAAATCCCAGCGCCCGGCAGTCTATACAATACCTGAGCAGCCCTCCTCCACGCTGTCAAGGTCATGGAAACAAGGAGAGTCTGAGCAACTGTCAGAGCCCAGAAGAGTCTAAACAGACATGATGACCGCATGTCCTCTCAGATCCTGTAACAAGGAAAGGTATAACAAAGGAAACATGAATAGGGACTTCAGTTAATAGTAAAGTATCAGTATTTGTTCATTATTTGTCATGATGCTGTAGAAAATTAGACAGGAAAAATTAAACGTCAAATAAGAGAAACCTACTGTAACAAACTGGAAATCTAGAGGAAAAGGGGGATTTCTTTGTAAAAACACATTACCAAAATGGACCCTAAATTAAGGGAAACACAAAAAGGCCAATTAACCACTGAGGAACCTCTTCCCCTACTGGCTATCCTATCACTGTTCCAGGCTTTCCCTCTCCCAGGACAGGGAAGGAGCAGGGACAAAGCTGTTTGGCAGCTCCCCTAATATATGACCCCACCCAGTGTCTTCACCTACCCCAGCCACGCCTACCCAGTGAGGACACCTGAGGAAGGGTCAGGGATTATTGACTCAGATGTATCAACCAGGACTTTTTCTTTTCCCAGTGACTGGACACACTTACGGAAGTAAAATAAATTAGTATTTATTGTAAGGGTAGAAATACATTAACACTTGCAAGTGGCAAGTTGAAGAATGGGTTTGGACCTGGCAGTTCCAGTGGCTCACACTGTCTCAGTGTGACCTTGCTTCTCTGCAAACTTTTGTCCCGCTCAGTGCCTTTGGGGGACCCCATTCACAGGCACAGGCTCTCTCACTGCCCTTGGGCCAACAGCAGTTCTAGGCTGACAACCACTCACCATTCATTTTCTGAGAAAGAGTTTCTCCTTTTCTTGGATTCCAAGAAAGTCATGGTTTTAAATGCCTTTGATCTGGCTTGGGTTGCATTCTCATCCTTGACCCATCACCAGAAGATGGAAAATGGGACTGGCTAGATGTGGGTTGTAAACCCATCTTCAAGCTGGGTGGAACATGGGGTCATCCTTCTGCAACTCTTTGGACTGGAAGCAGGTGAGATGTAATTCCCAAAGGAAAACTGAGGCACTTGGGCCTGAGAACAGATGCTGGCTGGGAGAAAGCAACAGATTCTATGTCAATGACAGCTCACTGCACAGCACAGAATCTGACACAAAAGAAAGAAAGTGTTTCACTTAGGGTCAGGGGCTGCAGCAACTCATCCAGTGCTCTTACTGTCCCTCCCAAGACTGCAAGTTCTTTCGCTTGCTGAAAAGCCAGGATCATTGGTGGTGGTAAACTCAAGTCTCTTTCCTTGGGCATCAGGTCCTCACATCTCAGAGGCTGGCCCAGAACAGCCCATGTGCCGTCAGAAGACACACAGACCTCATTCCTGTCCCTGAGAGGTGGGAGCCCTGAGTTATGCCATCTCCCTGGCCATATTAATTGCCCATCCCTGAAAAACAATACTGCTCCTTTTCCAGTTTCTTCTCTCTCCTTTACTAAGAGGAAGAAACCAAATGCTAGGGTGGTAAGGAAACTCTTGTGCAATGAAGTAACGGGAGGCTCAAGAATTATTCCATGCCATGGAACCCATAATCGGCAGACTTTCCAGAGGCCACATGGATGCATATGGCTCTCCAAGACAATGGCAGTGGCAATGTAAACCTCACACTGGGAGGTCCAGTTGCTCTTTGATTCTTAATGAATATGCATTTCAAAAGTTTCTAACGACTGAAAGGACAGAGGATTGCAGGGCCATGGTCTGCTGCATGGGTGTTGTGTCAGGGCCACACTCCAATGCCTAGAGGATTATTATCTCTCTTGGCAGCCTATGAGGCTGTGAGGGGGAGGCCTTTTTCTCAGCCACATGCATGTTGGTAGTTGAAACTTCTCAAAGGAATGTCTACACTGCCCAGGTAGCTCTTGAATTGCCCGGCATCATGGTCAGCTCCGTAACTGTACATGAGGGCCTGACAATGCCCAGGCTGGACTGAGCTAGAGGACCACAGATGCCTGCCTGGATAGTCAGAGGTGGAGGGCTGTCCTGCCTGGGACTTGATCATCTATTCATGCCCACTCAGATGGGACAAAGGATGCCTCCAGTGCCAGGAGGGCCCCAGCAGCCCTCAAGAAGGCAGCATCTGGGGGCTGGCAGGTCACTGCACCCAGTCCAGTATAAATCCACACATGTCCACTGAGTGCCCTCCAGTCTGGGCTGTGCTGGAACCTGGGGCTGCCCAGGCAGAGTAGGGTCAGCATCACCCTTCCCAGGTAGGAGGGCAGAAGGAAACCATGCATGACTTCTGACACCCTCCCCAATCCTTGACAGAGGTTGAGGTGGATAAGAAACAGTACGAGACAAGAACAGACATTTCATTCTTCTCTCAGAGCCCAGGACTGGGGGAAGGGAGGCCAGAAAAACAGTTGTTAACCTCAGCTCCCTGACTCCTGTTTGACCCTGGGCAAGTCCTATCCATTCTGGAGGCTTCAGAGAGAAGGAGAGGGGAGGGCAATGAGGGCCAATTGTGCTTAAACCTAACTCTAACCTTTACCCTAAGAACCATAACCTCCAACCGTAACCCCCTAACAACCCTAGCCCCAGACCCCTAGACCCTCGCCACTGACCCCTAAACTCTAATCCCTGACCCTTTAACCACAAGCCTCTACCATGACTCTCCAACAATAACCCATAACCCTAAACTGTGACCGCTGAACCCTCACACTGACTCAGCCCCAGGCCTAAAGCCTGGCCTAGTGGGTACCGAGAAAGGACCCTATGAACTCTCAAATAAACCAAGGAATTAAATCTTCCCAACCACGAATTTAGCAATGGTTTCTTAGATTTGACAGTAAAGCATAAGAAATGAAAGAAAAAAATAGATACATTGGATTTCCTCAAAATTACAATCCTTCGTGCATCAAAAGAGGCTATCCAGAAAGTAAAACGAGAGCCCATAGAATGGAAGACAATATTGGCACATTATATATCTGATAAGACTCTTTACCTAGAATATACCCGGGACTTTTCCAACTCATCAACAAAAGACAAACAATACAATTTTTGAAACAGACAAATAACTTGCATGGACTGCTCTCCAGGCAAGACATACAAATGTTCAACAAGGACATGAAAAGATGTCAAACATCAGGAGTCATAATGAAAATGCAAATTAAAGCCACAGCGTGATGCCCCTTCACACACACTAGAATAAAAATAAATTTTTAAATAAAATTTAAAATATGTAAATAAAAATAACAAATGTTGGCAACAATGCAGAGAAATTGGAACCCTTAAAGTTACTTGTGGAGATGTACAATGGTGCAGTCTATGTGTACAAACCTTTAGCATTTACTCAAAAATATAAAATATAATTACCATGTGGTTCAACAACTCCACTCCTAGATATATACCAAAAAAATGGAAAACAGGCGTTCAAACAAAAACTTGTACACCAGTTATTCATAGCAGCACTGTTCACAATAGCCCAGGGTAGGAAAGATTTAAATGTCCATCAGCAGGTAAACGGATAAGCAAAGTAAGGTAGATCCATAAGCTGCATTATTCTGTCATGTAAAGGAATAAAGTAAAATTATACAGCCGCTGTGGAGAACTGTATGGTGGCTCCTCAGAAACATGGAAAATGTATGATCCCTTGATTCCACTCCAGGGTGTACACCCAGAATATCAGAAAGCAAGGACTGGAACAGGTATCTGTACCCCATATTCACAGCAACACTATTCACAATAGCCAAAAGGTGGAAGCAACACAACACACCCTTCAACAGATGAATGGATAAGTACAGCGTAGTATATACGCAATGGAATATGATTCAACCTTTGAAACTAAGGTAATTCTCACACATGCTACGATGTGGATGAACCTTGAAGTCATTATGCTAAGTGAAACCAGCCAGACACACAAAGGACAAACGTTCTATGATTCCACTAGTATGAGGTATGCAGATAAGTCAAATCCAAAGACAAAGTAGAATAAGGTTGCCAGGGGTTGAGGGGAGTTAGTGTTTAATGGCTACGGTTTCACATGGGGAAAACAAAGCTCTGGAGATGGATGGTGAGGTTATTTTTACAACAATGTGAATGTACTTAAGGCCATAGAACTGTATACTTACAAATGGTTTAAATGGGGCTTTCCTCATGGCACAGTGGTTAAGAATCCACCTGCCAATTGCAGGGGACACGGGTTCAAGCGCTGGTCCTGGAAGATCCTGCATGCTGCAGAGCAACTAAGCTCGTGAGCCACAGCTACTGAGCCCTCGTGCCACAACTACTGAAACCGGTGCGCCTAGAGCCCGTGCTCCGTAACGAGAGAAGCCACCGCAATGAGAAGCCTGCACGCGGCAACGAAGAGTAGCCCCTGCTCGCCACAACTAGAGAAAGCCTGCGTGCAGCAACAAAGACCTGACACAGCCAAAAAATAGAAAAAAAATATTTTTTAAAAAGCTTTTTAAAAATGGTTTAAATGGTAAATGTTATGTGTTTTTAATCCCAATGGAAAAAATGAATGAAATAATGATCAATGCTACGATGCGGATAAACAGTGAAAACATCCCAAGTGAAAGAAGCCACACAGAAAACCCACCCAGATCATGCTCATCTTGTACACTTTCAATCCAGCAAGGTTGTTAAAGAGAGGAAAAGCCCCAGTGATGGTTCCAAGAAGAGAAAGCTGGATTCGAATAGAAAAATACATTTCCACAAAGCTGGGGCAGCTGGTGAAAGTTGAAGTGGGTCTGTGGATAGGATTATAATGTGGAAACCATAATTATTCCTCATTTTGGGGTTATGTGCTGGTTCCCTGGGAGAGTGGCCCTCCCAGTCTCACAGGGTAAAACAAACTGGAGTATTTTGTGAAGGTGGAAAACTTTATACTGCTATTTAAAGTTTTTTATACACTTGAAATTTACTAGAAAATAAAGCACTTAGCAAAACAACCATGTCACACCATGCCAGAAATACAGACATCAAACTCTGTTATAGAGGCCAAGCCCTACCCAGATCCAGTTCACCCACAGTGGGGATGCTAATCACCCTTGTAAGAGTCCACATACTATAAGAGGCACCATGGAAAGATTATATTGAGAGTCACTATGTCTTGGGTGCTGTGGATGACATGGATGTAGATGAAACAGTGAGATTTCTGAATTCTAGTTTTCCACATTCAACCACCAAATAACTGTTACAACTAAAAAATGAATTCAGTAAAGCCGCAGGATACAAAAAAAAAAAGAAAGAAAAATCAATGCGCAAAAATCATTTGTGATTCTATACACTGATAATGAACCATCAGAAAAAGAATTTAAAAAAAAAATCCTGGGCTTCCCTGGTGGCACAGTGGTTGAGAGTCCGCCTGCCGATGCAGGGGACACGGGTTTGTGCCCCGGTCCAGGAAGATCCTGCATGTCACAGAGCAGCTGGGCCCGTGAGCCATGGCCGCTGAGCCTGCATGTCCGGAGCCTGTGCTCCGCAACGGGAGAGGCCACAACAGTGAGAGGCCCGTGTACCGCAAAAAAAAAAAAAAAAAAATCCCACTTACAATTGCATCCAAAAAGATAACTAGGAGTAAATTTAACCAAGGACGTGAAGGACCTGCACACTGATAACTGGAAGACACTGATAAAGGAAACTGAACAGACAAAAATAAATGGAAAGATACCCTGTGCTCATGAGTAAAAAGAACACTGAGGGGCTTCCCTGGTGGCGCAGTGGTTGAGAGTCCACCTGCTGATGCAGGGGACACGGGTTTGTGCCCCGGTCCGGGAAGATCCCACATGCCGCGGAGCGGCTAGGCTCATGAGCCATGGCCGCTGAGCCTGCGCGTCCGGAGCCTGTGCTCCACAACGGGAGAGGCCACAACAGTGAGAGGCCTGCGTACCACAAAAAAAATATAAAATAAAAAATAAAGAAAGAAAGAAAAAAGAAAACTACCCCAATATAACTTATAAATACGAATGTAAAAATCTATCACAAAATAATAGCAACATGAAACCAACAGAACTTTAAGTGGATAATGCCATAAGCAAGTATCTCTACACCAGAAATTTCAGGTTGCTCAACATATTAAAAGTAAGCAATGTATTAAACCACAATAATGGTGTGAAGTAAAAACACATAATCATATCAATTAATGCAGAAAAACTACAGTGAAAATCCAGTGTTATTTCATGACAAACACTCAAGAAAGCAGGACCAAAAGGAAATTTGTTCAATATGGAAAAGAGTAGTACAAAAAGCCACAGCAAACATCATGCTCAATGCTGAAGACCGAAAGGTTTACTCCTGAAATCAGGAGCAAGGCCAGGAAGCTGGCCTCCATCACCATTACTCAGTAGTGACTGGAAGTTCTACCCAGACTCTTGAGGAAAAAATGAAAGGCATCCGTGGGTGAATGGAAAAATTAAAACTGTGTCTCTTTACAGAACATAGGTCTCATCATCTTATATATAAAACTACCTATAATCAGCAAAGAAATTATTTGAGCTAATCAACTAATTAAGCAAAGTTATAGAACAAAATATCAATTCATGAAAATCTGTCTTATATGTATACACTAGCAAAAAATAATCTGAAAAAGAATTTATGAAAACAATTCCCTTTTAAATAATGTCAACATCAATATTTAGGAGTATATTTAATCAAGGTACAAGACTTGTTTTATGTATATAAAGTTGTATTTTTGAAATTACTGGAAAGTAAATTACTTTTCAAAACATCATGTATGTCAATAGCACGCCAGAAAAGCAGAGAAAACATCAAACTTCCATAGAGAAGCCAAGCTTTACCCAGATCCAGTTCACCCAAAGTCCACATGTCATTTAGAGGCACTGGGGGAAGGTTATATTAGGAGCCACTGTCCTCCGTGTTGTGGACGACCTGGATACGGTAGAAACAGTGGGATTTTTGAATTCCAATTTTCCACTTCATTCCACATAAAAGCTATTAGAACTAATAAATGAATTCAGTAAAGTTGCAAAATCAATACACAGAAATCAGTTGCATTTCTAAACACTAATAATGAACCATCAGAAAGAGAAAGAAGGCAACCCTATTTACAACTGCATCAAAAAGAACAAAATACCTGGGAATAAAGTTAACCAAGGATGTGAAAGACCTGCACACTGAAAACTTTAAGACATTGATGGAGAAATTGAAAAACACACCAATAAATGGAAAGACATCCTGCTCTCAGGGAATGGAACAATTAATATTGTTAAAATACCCATTCTACCCAAAGCAATGGACACAGCGAATGCAATCCCTCCCAAAATTCCACGGTATTTTCCCCCCAAATAGAGCGAATCCTCCTAATATCTGTGTGGAGCCACAAAGGACCCCGAAAAGCCAAGGCGACCCTGAGAAAGGAGAACGGGCTGGAGGCATCTCCCTCCCTGACTTCACACTACATCACGAAGCTACAGTCACCAAAACAGCGTGGAACTGGCTCAAAACAGGCGCAGGGACCAGAGGAACAGGACGGAGAGCCCAGAATTCAGCCCACACGGACGGAGCCAGTTAATTTATTGACAAAGGGACCAAGGACACACCACGGAGCACGACACTCCCCACAATAAATGGTGCTGGGAAAACTGGACACCCCATAACTCATGCTGGCTACCCTGCACACAAACCTGACCAAAAGCCCAGCTTTGCACACCGAGCCCTTCCTCAGTCACATGAAGACGGACCCCCTCGGCCGTCAGTCGCCCACAGGAAGCTTCTCCCCACTTTTCCTCACTGTCTCTTCACCTTTCCCTCAGGCATCACCTGGGTCCTCAGGAAACCTGTTCCCTAGTCAGCGTGGACGCAGCCCCACTTTGTCCTGAAGCCGAAACCCCAGCGAGTCCTAAGGAGACCGAGCTCCTGTCAGCAGAGACGCTGAGCCGGGCGTCCCACCCGAAGCCCCCGCCCTCGCGCCTGAGGAGGCACAACTCCTCTCAGCTGCGCTCAGAATCCAGTTCACAGGGAACGCGCATGCGCTGTGGGTCAGAGAGGCGAGCTCGGCGCCACCCTGTGGTCAGTGAAGGAAGTGCAGGCCGCGCCTCCCTCACAGGTCACTGGAGACAGCGCCCCCTACTGACAGAACTGCTGAATCCATTAAATTGGAAATTCAAACTGAAATGGAGTCTCTATCCCAAAAGTTTTCTAAAATTAGTTAAGGAACAATTAATTGGAAAACATTTGGAATGAAATGAATGTAGATGCAAACTTTACAACTTATACCAAATTCACTCAAAGTTATTCAGAGTCTATTTTTATTTTATTTTATAATTTATTTTTGGCTACGTTGGGTCTTTGTTGCTTCATGGGGGCTTTCTCTAGTTGCATAGAGCGGAGCTACTCTTCGTTGCTGTGCACGGGCTTATCATTGTGGTGGCTTCTCTTGCTGGGGAGCACCGGCTCTAGGCGCGCAGGCTTCAGTAGTTGCGCAGCGCAGGCTTAGTTGCTCTGCGGGATGTAGGATCTTCCCGGACCAGGGCTCGAGCCCATGTCCCCTGCCTTGGCAGGCAGACTTTTAACCACTGCACCACCAGGAGAGTCCCCACAGACAAATTTTAAATACAAAACTATTCAAAATTATAGAAGAAAATTGACATTAGCTTGGGTTTGCCCATGTAAATCATGAGCTTTGGAGTTTTAACACACAACACAAAAAGGCAATCTAAAAATGAAAACAAGCAATAACATGGACGTAATCAAATTAAAGATTCGTACTCTATGAATGACCTTACTCAGAAAATCAAAAGACAAGTCACAAACTAGGAGAAAAATATTTGTGAACACATATCTAATAAAGGTTTTGTGTCAAAACATACAAATAACTCTAACACAAACAACCCAGTTAAAATAGGGAAACATCTGAATGGACACCTGGCCAAAGAAGATACACAGACAGTACACAAAACTATGCCCAGGACTAGGGGTCAGAAAAACAATGGTCCAGGTCAACTCTCTGAGCCATTTGTGACTGTGGTCTAGTCCTGTCCTTCATGGAGGTCTCAGAGAGATGGGGAGAGAGGAAGGCGAAGAGGGCCAGTTATGCTTAAACCTAACCCTAATGCCTAAACCCGAAGCCGAACCCTAACCCTAACCCTAAACCTTAACCCTAACCCTAACCCTAAACCCTAACCCTAACCCTAACCTTAATATTAAAAAGAAATTAGTCAATGAAATAACTATATTCACAGGTCAAAATAAAGTATGACCATCCCAGTATTTGCCTCAAAATTCCATGATAAAATCCAAAATGGATTCAAAATTAAAATAACTTGTAGAAAAGTAAGGATAAAATGGTACATGCTTAACCTAGTAAAAGTAATTAAAACCCTTGGTCCATAATCATCTTGTATAATGGTTAAACCCTGTGAACTCACTCTTTGTGAATGGGAAGAAAACAGGATAACTCTTTTCATCATCTTTGTACCAGAGGAGATGATCCACAAAACAGGGCAAGGAAATGACTAGCATAAGTTTGGGAAAGGAAGAAACACAATTTTCCCATTAGATGTTATTATTTTGTGTACATAAACTCCAAATAACCTAGGGTTTAAAAAGTAGAAATAAGAGAGCTTTACAAGGTAAGTGGATAAAAATATCACTATACAATAATCACTTGCATTTGTTTATATCAGAAACAAACTCTATTACAAGATAAATTTTAAGGTTGAGATACTCTCTAAATAGCATAAAAGTATCAAATAACTTTAAATACAAAAGACATGAGAGCAGTAAAAGTATATCAATTTCTTAATATTAAAACACTAAATAAATGTAAAGATACACTACATTCAAAGGCTCAAAGCTTTAATATGTTAATGATGACAATTTTTTAGAAATGATAATATGGATATTACAGAATCCAAATCTAATTCTGAAAAATGATTTTCCCAACTGTAGAATGTCTATGATATGCATAATGTCAAGAATAGTCAAAGCAATTTTTAACAGAAGAAAAATGTGTAAACAATTTTTCCAGGAGGTATCAAAAGAAATCATTATAAAGCTAAATCATTAAATACAATCATTTTGGTCCAGGAGGCCCCTACAAAACACATTAGAATTCCTGGAAATCACCCTACACATTTTTCTAGTTCTGATATGTGATGGAGGAAGTAGAGAAGTGGGAAGAGTCTTTCACAAATATGATGTTCTTTTCTACAAATGATCTCAGATATTTCTGATATAATGCCATCATTTTCATATGCATTGAACATCGAATTATAAAAACAAATCTATTAAATACTTTGGAATTAATATAGAGAATATCTTAAAGAGTTTAGGCCAGATACATTTCCCTCAAATGTTTAAAAAAACAAGTAAAGATAAAAATATTAAAAGACTTGACCATATTAAAGTTAAGACTATAAAGCAAGTGTAATAACCAGCCCTATGGAGGAGGAAGATATTTGCCACAAACATAACTGCAAATTCTGGTGTGCAGATGCATTAGGGTGTGCAGATGTGTTTAGACTAAAAGATATTAGAGTTAAGTATAAACCAAAGGAAAACAAGGGAAAGAAAAACAAAAGGACAACAAATACTCCTCTGAAAATAGAAGACGGTGGAAAATCATGGAAATAGCAGAAATACTGTAATTAGTAGCAGAAAGAGAAAAGGGTGATGTACGTTGCAGAAGTAGATAAATGGAAGAATGAAGAAAATTACTTGAAATATTAATCATAGGAAAAATGATTGGATACATACTTAAAAGAAACAAAAGACTCTAAAAAAATGAGTGCATGAAGGTTGAAGAGAAAACACAACCAAGAAAAGAAGCAAGGAATAGAAATAAAACAGGGGTTAAGACACACTCTTAAGGTGTAAAGGGCCAAGAAGAAATAATAAAAGAAAAAGGACAAAAAGGTTATGCAATCAGTACATGATATATTTTGATCTATAATCAAGTATATTTGATTATCTTAATTACATGGAAGAGATTTTTGTTTGTTTTGAAAATGAACAAATATTAAAGAAGAGAAATGGAAATGACCAGGGAAACCAAGAAATAAGTTTAAACAGGAAAGAAGAATTTAGTTAAAGGGGAATTACTAGTAGAATAGAAAAAAAGATAAACAGAAGAAATTTTTAAAGTTGCTATAGTAAAACCACAATGTAATCGTACCATAAAAAATTAATACAAAGAAGAAATTGAAATAGAGGGGGGAATGCAAGAGATATGAGCATGAGTTCAGATTTAGAAAGAAGAGAATAGAGTGAGTAGGAGAGATTCTAGAAAAGGCTTAGCATATCCTTCACTTAGCATATCCTTCACAGCCCTGAGACCCCAGTCACACCAGCATCCTGACCAAAGCCAGTCTCCGCTGCCCTGGTGCAGGAGGGTAATCTCATACGCTGTGCTGAAAAGCAATGACCGGATGCAAGAGTTATGGGGAAGGAGCTGTGTGATTTATCTCCCACTGGGCACTAACTAGTTTGTTATCCAAAATGGAAATGGCCTTGTGTACAGGGACTCAATCTGGCATGCCCAGGGAAGCCTAAACTGCCCTCCCTAGGCTCAACAGTTTCAAGTGTGCAATTACCTTCTGAAATGATAGATTGTTCCTGAGTTGAACTAAGCTTGGTAATTATTTCTCAGGGTTCCAGAACAATGCCTGGAAGGTAATCATAAGTTTAATTCTCTCAGCTGACAAACAGTATGCCAATATTCAGTGTTACATTGGCCACCATGTAGCATCCCTGAGGCTGGGGTGGTGACTATTCAGAGCTGAATTTCAAGTTTCTATCATTTCCATACAAAACAAGCATATTGCTCTTTCTTGGTCAATGACCAAATCCTAGTTTTTATTTGAATTCCCAGTACCTACTCAGTGATATAACTTATGCAGTTTTAAACACATGAAAAATTTACATTTTAAAATTTAAACCTTTTATTTTGAAATAATTGTAGATTCACAGGAAGTTGTAAAAGTAGTACACAGAAGTCCCATTAACCCTTCACCCAGTTTCCCCAATGGCTGCATCTTTCATAATTATAGTACAATATAAAAATTTTTGACATTGATGTAATGTTTATGTACAGTCACATCATTTTATCACATGTGTAGATTCATGTAACCATCATCTCCATCAAAATGCAAAACTGTTGGGGATTCCCTGGAGGTCCAGTAGTTAAGACTTGGGCTTTCACTGATGTGGACCCGGGTTTGATCCCTGGTTGGGAAACTAAGATCTCACAAGTCGTGGTGTGGCCAAAAAGAAAAAAAGAAGAAGAAGAAGAAGAAAGCGAAGATATAAAACTGTTCCATCCACACAAAGATTTCCCTCATGCTACTACCTCTTTATTCACTATAATTTTGTTTTTTCAAGAACACTATCTAAATATGATCATATAATTTTACAGCATACAATCTTTTGGGATTTGCTCTTATCACAACATTATTCTCTGGATCCATTCAAGTTGTTGCATGTCTCAAGAGCTCAATCCTTCTGCTTCCTAGGGTTAAGTTGGCTCTTCTTTTTCTAGACCCTTAGGGTGTAAAGTTATTCACTGGACTGAGAGCTTTCTTTTTTTTAATATTCACATTTACCCTTATAAATTTCTCTCTGAGCACTGTTTCACTGTTTTGCACAAGTTTTGGTGTATTGTTCTCATTTTCATTCTTCTCTAAGTATTTTTTTATTTTTCTATATTGCTAAAATATACATAATACAAAATTTACCACCTTACTCATTTTTAGTGTACAGTTCAGTGGCACTGAATACGTTCAATCATGCTGTGCTACTATCACTACCATCCATCTCCTGATGGATGGAACTCTTTTATCTTGTGACACAAACTCTATACCCATTACAGGCATACCTTGGAGATATTACAGGACTGACTCCAGACCACCTCAGTAAAGAGTCACACAAAGCGTTTGGTTTTCTAGAGCATATAAAAGTAATGTTTATACTGTAGTTTAGTGTATTGTAGAAATATGTCTTTAAAAAAGTACATACCTTAATTATAAAATGCTTTATTGCTAACAAAATGCTAACCACCATCTGAACCTTCAGTGAGTCATAGTAGTAATATCAAAAACCACTGACCGGGCTTCCCTGGTGGCACAGTGGTTGAGAGTCCGCCTGCCAATGGAGGGGACATGGGTTCGTGCCCGGTCCGGGAGCATCCCGCGTGCCGCGGAACGGCTGGACCCGTGAGCCATGGCCGCTGAGCCTGCACGTCTGGAGCCTGTGCTCCGCAACGGGAGAGGCCACAACAGTGAGAGGCCCGCGTACCACCAAAAAAAAAAAAAAAAAAAATCCACTGACCACAGATTACCATAACAAATATCATAACAGTAAAAAAAAGTTTGAAGTGTTGTGAGCATTACAAAATGTGACACAAGATGAGTAAATGCTGTTGGGAAAATGGCACTGATAGACTTGCTTGACAGAGTTGTCACAAACTTTCCATTTGTAAAACAAAACAAAAAGCACAATATCTGTGTGAAGCGAAATAAAGCAAAGCACAATAACACCAGGTATACCTGTAAACTAGAACTCCCCACTCTTCCTTCCTCTCAGCCCCTGGAAACAGCCATTCTACTTTCTGTCTCCATGATTTTGAATACTTTAAGTAGCTCGTATAAATGGAAACATACAGAATTTGTCTTTTTGTGACTGGTTTAATTCATCTAGTATAATGTTGAATAGAGTACTGGAAATGAACATCCTTGTTAATCTTTTCATTGAACAAAATTTTTGTTGCATTAACTTTCTCTGTTGTTTCTCCTTGTTACTGACCTAAGGGAGAAAGTATTCCTCTTTTGCCATTAAGTATGATGTTACCTGTAGGTCTTTTGTAGATGCTGTTAAAGTGAAGCAATTCTCTTTTCCTAACTTCCTGAGAGGTTTTACCATGAGCAGGTATTACACTTTATAAAATTGTTTTTCTGCCTCACTTCTTTGTTACGACTTTTATTCTTTGTCTCTTTGAACTGATGGTTTACAGTGAAGATAAATTATACCAATTTATTTTCAAATGCTTACTAGCCTTGCTACATTGCATAAATTCCACTTAATCTGTATATAATTCTTTTTTATATTGTTGGACTTAGTTTGCTAATATTTAGTTCAGGAGTTTTGTATCTAAATTGGTAAAAGATATTGGTCTCAGTTTTCTTTTCTTGCAACGTCTTTGTTTGGTTTGGGTAACAGAGTTATATTAGCCTCATAAAATATGGTTTTAAGCATTCCTTCTTCTCCGTAATGGAAGAGATTGTAAAATTCATGTTCATTCTTTTTATATGTTTGGAAGACTTTTTCTGTGAAACCAGCTGAGCCCAGAGATTTCTTTGTTGGGAGCTACTTAATTATAAATGCTCATTTGTTGAGTTTTGGTATTTGTGTTTTTTGAGGAATTCACCATGACTGTTTCTTCTAAGTTTTAAATATATGAGTGTAAAAATGTTTATAGTATTTCCCTATTATCTTTTTCACAGCTGGAGTTTCTTTCTCAATATCCCCCATCTTGTCCTGACATAGATGATTTGCATGTTCTTTATTTTTGTCATCCTTGCTGGAGGTTTATCAATCTTATTGATTTATTCAAGGAATCAGATTTTAGTTTCATTGATTTTCTCTATTGTTTTCCTATTTTCATTTACTTCTGCTCTTACAGTTATTATTTCTTTCCATCTGCTTGCTTTAGATTTATTTTTCTTTTCTTTTTCTGGTTTCTCATGGAAGAAGTTTAGATTAAATGTTTGAGACCCTTTTTCATTTATAGTGTACTCTGTAAATTTTCCTCTCCTTCCTATTATTGAGCTTATATTGTGAAGTTATTTCTAAAATTTGGCCATTGTGTTTTTTCAGTTCCAGATTTTCAGTTTGGTTCTTCTTTATATTTTCTACTTCTTTTGCTGAGACCTTCCGTCGTTCTATCCATTTCAAGAGTCTTTGTCATTTTGCGTTATAAAATATTTATGGTGGTTTCTTTCAAGTTTTTTATTAGATAATTCCAAAATCTGGGCTAACTAAGTGTTGACTTATGTATTTTTTTCCCATGTGAATTGAAGTTTTCCTGATTCTTCTGAGTAATTACCTGCTAAGTGAATATGTAACGTAACCAGGACATTTTCAATATTATGTTATGACCTCTGGATCTTGCTGAAGTACAATGGAATATGAGAAAATGTTTGTTTTCACCGGCAACTGACCAAGTTATGTCCAGGCCACAGTTCTGGCCAGACTTCAGTGGATTCTGCTTTCAATGTCAGTTATGTTTTCAAAGGCTTGACTCTTTTGGATTTGTCACATGTGTGTCACCTAGACCTAGGTAGAGGTCTATCCTGTAGTTATTCTCAGAGTCTGTGGTACACTCCTAAGGTCACATTCATGCACGCACAGCTTGAGGGCAAGCCAGGAGTTCAGCAACAAGCTTGTAACATTCCTTTTCTGAGATCCTCCCTTTCTGGATGCCCTCAGTACTTTCTGGGTCCCTAGAGCTCTCTTCTTTGGCACTCCAGCCAGAATGCTAGGACTTGATTTACCTGCCCTTCTGCACCTTTCCTGTGACTGCATGTGCATCTGGGACAAGTGGTAAGAAGATACAGAAAAAAAACAATAATATGTTACTCATCCTCTTGGGACCACAGCTCCTTTAATCTGAGTGGAATGGATCCCTCAGAGTTTTAGGTGCACATGATACCTCTACCGTCCATGTGTTGACCTGGTTACTGTCCAATAATAGAATTTTCTGCAACTCAATCAATTTTACTGATCAAGAAAAGAATATTAGGAGAGGAAGAACATAGGCAGGAGAGATTGGGAAGACCTTTGTGGCCACTGTCTGTTATTCTGGAACTCAAGAGAGTGGTCTGGGTTATAGATCAACTACAAGTAGTGTTTGGGTCATAGACTAATAGGAGGGTGGAGGGAAGAATGCATCACAGTAAAGTAAAAGTGAGGTTGGAGCCCTACATAATTAAATGTTAGGGCAGAAATGGAACTGTATGCATACAATGCTAGCAAAAGTCTTTGGAAATTTTTTTAAACAGCTATAGGAAAATGTCATGCAATCGAAGCAGTGATAACAGAGTTTTTCATTAAAAACAGCAATCAAACATCACAAAGATATTGTGAAGCAAGCATTGAACATTGATTGAACATTGAATATTGATTAGGACAATGTATTTATCTCCCAGCTCATCAGTGAAGATTTGAAATTAGATGAATCTGGGTTCAAGTAACAATACCAGCAACCACACACACAGTTAATGTAGACACAGGTGTTTGTTTCTTGAAATTCAGTTGCATTACCTGCAAAATAAAGATAACAATGCAAAGTTTATATAACCAAGTGAGGAAAATGAGATCTGTGATATCGAATGTCTTACATACTAGATCCTTCATTAATATAAGATTATATTCCTAGATGGTAAAAATTATAGTGAAGAAAATGGGAAAGGGTGTTAAAGGAAGTATTATAGCTGAAGAAGTAGGCTAGGTCCTTGTATGTTAGAAAAGTTCTTTAAGTAGCTTTGCTCTGAAAAACATTCGATTGGAATAGAAACACTTGGGTGATGCTGCACAGCCAAATGAAAGATAAGTGCCAATAAGAGAGAACTCACTATTTTATTGAATGAGAAGAATATTGTTGATGAGAAAGATTTTAGATACACAAATTCAAAACAATCTACATAAATAAGCTCATCAAGTAACTTTATCACAATAGCAACCATCAATTCTATCCTTAATATTCCATGAATCTAATAAATCAGATACTGAAGTAAATTTTTAAAAAACACAAAAATTGTCCTAAAAAATCAATAGGTAATGGCTCTCAGGGATATTTTAGCCAGACTACTTAAAAATACAAGAGTATAGTTGAAATTAACTCTAATGTTTAGGAGAAAAATTGTCAATTGCCAATTGCAAATTTGACCTTTGGGAAAGGCCTAGAATTTCCCAAGAGAAAGCCTAAATTCATAGGGATAAAACAGGAAGCTCACCTCCTCTGAGCCCTGGATTCTTTACTGTAGAGACCTTATCAAGTCCTTGCTTTCAGACTCCTGAAACACGACTCATGGTTGGAATTCTGAGTAGCTGAGAAATCTCTTCCTATGAGACAGAATCATTACATTGATATTTTCTTCCTGGGGCTCAACTATTGCCAATTTTTATTTGTATAACAGAGGTGTGGTCCTCTTTAGACTGTTGTATAAAATTTCTAAGAATTAGATATTCAACTGTTACCATTTTGCAAATTTTCTTCATCTCTCAAGTTGGCACTTGGAATCTGGGAAACCTGTTCGTATTAATACCATACATGTGCATTTAAAAAATTCATCCACACCAGAAGAAGCCCACAGATACGATTCTCATGCACATAACCCTAGCTAATATCATGACCATTATGTTCAGGGGCATTCAAGATGCAATGTCATCTTTTGGAATCTGGCCTATAATGGGTGATATTGGCTGTAAATCATTGTTGTACATTCCTAGCATGACTCAAGGCATTTCTCTCTGCACAATTTCTATCTTGAACACTTTTCAGGCCATCAAAATTAGCCCCGGAAACTCTAAGTGGGTGTGGCTCAAACCCCAAACCTCCACATGCGTTTTGCCTTCATTCCTCTTTTTCTGGGTCATCAACATGCTCGTCTGCATCTGGATCATCACAAACAATGAGACCGTCACCAATGCCTCAGCTGCTCAACCCGGCTATTCTCCGGTTTACTGTAAAACAAAGCGAGGGGATTACAGGGAGTCAGCAGTATTTCAGAGTGCCATGCTCATCCGGGTTTTCCTCTGCATCAACCTCACGGTCTGGACCAGTGGCTGCATGGTGATGCTCCTCTACAATCACCACAAGACAATTCAGAATCTTCATGGCAACAACCTTTCTCCCAGGCCATCTCCTGAAACCAAAGCCACCAACACCACTCTGCTCGTAAGCTGCTTTGTCTTCTTTTGTTGGCTGCCTTACCACTTACTTGTTCTTAAAATCTGAAAGTAACATGTTGCTAGAGAACATCATTGGATTTCTGTCCTCTTGCTACCCAGCCATGTGTCCTTTGGTGATGCTGAAAAATGCCAGTAGAATTTCCTGCCTCAACTCCTCCCTTGCCAAGATGAGAATGCTCTCTAATAAAAGGGAATTAATAGTGATGGCATGGTCACCACCCAGCCTTCCTCTCAATAGAAGGATACATTGCCATAAAAGTGTTTTGAAAGAAAAGACACAGTATTGAAAAGTATGTGTGTTTTTTTTTTTATTCTGCCTCTGGGCTCTATTCAAAAGGTAATAGAAAAATATAGTTAAAGTTTAATTAACCCCTGTGAAAACTATGTCTGCTGCAGGATTCCTCTGAATTTTATCAGATTAAGAAATCTCTCTTCTATTCCTACTTTGCTAATAATTTTTTATTATGAATGTGTTTCGAATTTTATCATTTTTACATTTTTAAAAATTACATGATTTTTACTCCTTTCCTACTCATGTGGGCAATTTACTTCCCCACTGCATTTGAGTAGTTTATATTTAAATGTTGATTCAGTCTTCTAGTCCTGGAATTCATATATACCTGTTGATGATATTTTATTTTTACATATCACTGATTTTAACTTGCTGGTATTCACCTATAATTATTTTTTCCACAATGTTGTTGTATACTTTTGGTACATTTATATTGGTTCAATAAAACAAGTGGAGAATATTCTCTCATTTTTTATTCTCTGATAAAATATGAGAGAATATCCAAAGGTGCCTCCTACTCAGCGGCCCCAAGAGGAGTCCTGCCTGCTCGCTCAGGTCTGGATGTCCCCCTAGGGTGACGGCCCGTCTGGACCATCTACTTGGCTCTGCCGGATGCTGGAGAAGGACCCACACTCCCCCCATGGCTGACACCAGGGAAGGGCCCAGGAGCTCAAGATCCAACACAGTGAAAGACAGGATGGGTGAGTGAGCTGGACAGCAGGTCAGTAGAAAGTCGCCAGGATGCCTGTGAGTCACGTGGGGCACAGTGAGTAGTTTCCAACAAATGTGTAAAGGAACCTAATACACAGAAGAGAGAAAGTAGGGCAGAAACAACATGTACAGCAAGAATGACCCAGAATTTTCTAAGACTAACAAACAATATCAACCCACAGATTCAAGAAGCTCCATGACAATGTAATAAAACTGCTGAAATCAAAGACAAAGAACAAATATTAAAGCAGGAGGAGCAAAAAAAGGCACCGAGCATTGGATTCGACAGCACAGGGCTGTTCAACTGCGAACACGATTATCCTTCAAGGAGAGGGAAGACTGACCCCACGGGCCCAGGAGGTGAGGCTGCTTCCTCCTCACAGGGCAGGGCCGGGGGCGGTGCCTCTTCGGTTTCAGGGCACCAGGATGACCCAGCCCAGGGCCTCAAGAGTGGGGCCCTCACGGGGAGCTCCTTGGGTGGCCCAAGTGGAAGGGTCACTGCCACCCAGTGGGCTTGGAGGGAAGAGCATCAAACCAAAGAGGATTATTGTCCAGACCTAAATACTGACGGAACTTGCCTTGCTAGGTTTTGGACATGCCTGGGACTCACCACCCTTTTATTCCTTCCAAGTTCCCCTTTCAGAGTGGGAGTGTCTGTCTTGTGCCTGTTCTGTCACTATGTTTTAGAAGCACAAACTCATGTGGTTCCATGAGTCACCTCTGGATGAATCCTACCTCAAGTCTCACATATATCGGGTTTCGATAAGATTTAGAGGAGACTTTGGACTTCGGAGCTGGTGCTGGATTGAGTCAAGACTTTAGGGCTGTTGGGATGGAAATGAATGTATTTGCAGGCGAGGACATGAATTTGGGGGACCCGGGGGCAGAATGCTATGGTCTGTGTCCCTCCAAAATTCACATGCTGAGGCCTGTGTTTGAGCTGCTGTAACAGAGTATCATAGGCTGGGTGTCTTATAAACAACAGAAACATCTGTCTCAGAGCTCTGGAGGCTGAGAAGTCCAAGGTCAAACACCAGCAGATTCAGTGTCTGGTGAGGCCCCCTTCCTGGTTCAGTCTTCCTGCTGTGTCCTCACATGGAGGAAGGGGACCAGGGTGCTCTCTGGGGCCTCTTTTATAAGGACACTAATCCCATCCTTGGGTCTCCACCCTCATGACCTCATTACCTCCCAAAGGCCCCGTCTCCTAACACCACCATATTAGGGATTAGTTTTCAACACATAAATTTTGAGAGGTCACAAACCTTCAGTCTACAGCAAATTCACAGTGTACAAGCCCATTCACACAATGTTTGAAACCAGGCTCAAGTCTTCTCTGGTCATAGAAGCCAGGTATCAGCCTTGGGGGTGGTTCTGAGTGGGAGGGGCACTTGGGGCCTCCAGCGTGTTGGAGGGTCTGGGCCTGAACACTGGTTACACGTGTGCCCACTTTGTGAAACTTCATCCATCTGTATACTCATGACTTACGCGGTTTGGTGTATATAATCTATATTTCAATAAAAAGTTAACTAAAAATCAAAACCACACACACCAAAAAATGCAGACATGTACCTACTGGCATGAAAGTTTCTTCATAATATTAGATGAGAAATGTTACAGAGCAATGCACACAGTATGATCCATGCTTTTGCAAAATAATGTATGTGCACAGAACCAGGATATACACCAACATTCATTTATTAAAAAATATTTATTGAGCATGTACTATGTGCCGACACATAATTTATCTGGAAGACGTCTCTACAAGTGGACTACCCCATGCAGAGCCCCATCGCATGCATCGCACCTCAGGCTCCCACGAGGCTCTGTGTGACCCCACATCCCGCGAACTGAGTGGGTGAGCCGAGGGCGGGAAGGACACGCACACACGACGCACGAACAGCCACCTTCACAGGAGCACAGGGTTGACGAGAGTGTCCCATGAGCTTAGAACTAGACCTGGCTGAGGGACACTGGGCCATCAACTACCCACAGGTGGACACCTGGAAACACAGCCCAGTTCTAAGGACAGGCAGGACAGTGACAATGGCGAGCGTGGACCCCGAGGAGCACGGGCACATCTGGGGAGGGCCCGCGGCCCCGCGCCCTCGGGTGAGGGTGTTACCACCCCAGCCTGGTGCAAGTCCACGGCTTCCACAGGACACGTGTTCCCATCCAGGGCCGACGCCACTGAGTCACGTCTGTCCCTCCACAATGCTGCATCCTGCACAGAGCTGCACCTGTCATCTCCAGATGGGAAAGACTTTCTCTCCAACCTGAGAAAGACAAAGAAAACAAACCAATCAGATGATAAATCATTTCAGTTTGATTAACACACAGTATTTCCTAATAATAATTTAATAGTGGACAAGAGTCTGGTATTCAGGTGCAGACTTTCAACAACAAACATTTAAACTTTTTTAACGTAAATCAGCATAAAGCAAAGCGCAAAACAGGTACTACAAAATAAAGGGAAACCATTTGATTATTTTCTTCCCTCTCCTGCATTAACCCTAAGTCTGAAGAGGAGGATTTCCCGTGGGCTCTGTGAGCCGTGAGCCCCAAGGCCCCACCTGGCCGCATGCTCACTTCAGCCCTCTAACTGCTGCCACGGCCACAACACGACTCCACCGCACGTCCACACTGCCCACGGCAAGGCACGCGGGGGGAGCGAGGCTGCACCACGGCCCGGGCCTCGGCCCCAGCTCTGGCCACGGGGTCCGCCGGGTGGGAATAGGCATCTGCCACTGCAACCGCCACAGACCCACCAGCTGCCCGGACCGGCACCACAGCCCGTGACTCCACAGCTAAATATCTTACTTTCTGAGACCCGGGGTCTTGTCTAGAAGTGACGGACCAGCTCAGAGTGACAGACATGTGCCGTCTCCACACGGGGTTTCTCTGCAACACCACTGAGCCTGTGACCACGTCTCCCGCGAGGACGGACACGGGCTCGTCCATCATGAACAGCACCTGCTTCCAGTGGGTGGTGCTGCAAGACAGGGGTGTGGTGTCACCCCTCAGGGAGCCCATCGGGACTGCCATGCCCCCACCCTGTGATCAGACGGCTTCATGGGACCCGCGTGGACCCACAACCCGGGGGGCCTCCTGGACACTGCACAGACTCCCTCGTGCCAAGGAGGCCGGGCCGCAGGGGCACGTGGCCAGACCCAGGTCCCCAGGGGCCGCCTGTCCCCAGCCCCTCGTGGGGTCAACCCAGCCTCCACGAGCTGGCACGGCAGTGCCCACCCAAAGCCACCTTCTCTGAATTGCTGACGCCCACGGTTCTAGTTTCTGCAGTTAAAGCAAGATACACGCTGCTGAAATCGTGTCCAAAAAAAGTCATAATTCCTGTGAAGGTTCAGCTGAGTGTGAGCAAACAAGTGCAGCATTTGGGGGAGCAGTGACACCCCAGATTCTGTAAGTCCTGTGGCTCTCACGTCCAAGCACCTGAATGGACCCAGGTCACACCCCACAGTGAGGTTCTGCTGCGTCTCCCCCTCGTGTCACATCTTCCCTGACGCTGGGCCACCCCCTCAGCCACCGTGGTGGGGGTCTCCCTCCCTGGCCCACGCCCTGCCCCCCATCCCGCCCCCATGCCACCTGTGTGTGGATGACCCCACGCAGACGCTCAGGTGGGAAACGCCGGGCACACACGGTTCGTGGGGGCCTCTGAGGCCCCTCTCCTGCGGGCCCTGGAAGGAGGCTCTGGCCAGGCAGCTCGCTCTCCTGCTCGACTTCCACAAAGGACGCTGAAGACCCCTGGGCCCCAAGACCGCGGGGCATCTGACTCAGGCGTCTGCACCCCTCCCTGGGCCTTGCTCACTTCTGCCGATCACACGGTGCAGGGGAGCATTGGGGCCATCCCTGAAAGGGGCAGCGGAAGTCCCCAAATGAAGGTGGCGCCTCCCCACCGAGGGGCCACTGTGTCCGGCAGCACGACAGACAAGGTGCGCTTCCCCACGTACAGGAGCAAGCGTGCAGCCCCGAAACCTTACTGCTCAGAAGATACATCTCGGGAAACATCTGCCTTCCCCAGAAGTCGGAGTAAAAGCCCCTGGAACCCTGTGGGCTGTTTCTGTGTCAGATGGTGAAGAGCTGCAGCAGCGTTTGGGGCCACGGAGAGAAGCCTGACCATCCAGGGTGTCAGGGACCCCTGACCCCGGCCCCGAGGAAGCCCGATGCCGGGGGGAGGCAACCCGGACTCATCGCCAGCCCTCCCGCCCCTGGGCCAGGGCTCAACCGCGTCTGGAGAGATTTGGGCCCACTCCCGATATTACTAGATCTTGAAACTCGTGGCTCTGCCAGGCTTTGTGTGCTGCCCCAGGAGAAGGAGGGGCACACTCACGGGTGCAGCGGGCCCGTGCTCAGCACCAGCTGTGGCTCATCCTCCTCCAGGTTCTGGAACTGGACACTGAACCAGGCTGTGAATCCGTGGAGGGTGCCTGCCTTCTTGATGTCAAAGTGAAGCTCACCTTTCATCATCTGTGTTCAAGCAAATGAGTCAGAAAAGGGCGCTGGGGACCGGGAAGCAGCTCCCGCCTCCATGGGGCTCCATCCTGGATCCCACAGCACTGCCCCAGGCAGCCACGCCGTCTATTGCAGTAGTTATGCCACAAATCTGTAACTTGCTAGTTAGCTGAACACATCAAAAACCATATCTCCTCCTAGGGAAAGTAAATGTTAAAACCTGCATCCTGAACTCAAAGGCTGCAGATAATCAGAAAAGGTTTTGAGCAATTTGGGTCTCATTTGCCTAATTTTCTGTCCCCAGATTCAGGTGGAATACTTCCTCTTCTCAATTCTTTGTACAAATATAAAGCTCCAGACTGAGTCTCTACAATCCCCAAACTAACTAAAGCCTCAAAAGTTCAGTTTGCACGTGGTTTTGCCCATCTAAGCTCCAGAAGGGGCTTCCTCCACCTCAGAGCAGCCCTTATAATGGGGTCGTCCGGAGCCCACACACGCCACCTCGTGGCCACAGAGGGTAAGTAAAAGAATTTTAAGAATTTTATCATCAACGGGAGTTAAAAAACCTTAGAAAAAAAATCTAATTCAAATTCCATGATGAAACATATAATTTATTTGAATCTGAAGATGCTGAGAATATTACACATAAATCTAAAAGTAACTGAAGGCGTTAAAGAGGGTAACTATGAAGAAAATAACCTAAAAATACAAAAAAACAAAATCAGAATAGGAAAAAAAAAAGACTGTGGGAAAATCAATAGCAACAAGTTTAACTTGTTTATTTGAACAGGAAGGAAGGGTCACCTCTTCTCACCTCGAGGTCGGCGATCTGCACGGTTCTCATGTCCAGCTGTAATATGGTGCATGGCTCAGAGAGACAGTCTTCTGGTTTCAAAATGTGGTTATACTTGGGCTTCGAAAAAAACTCCTTAATTGCTAAAGATCTGGGGAAAAGTCAAAGCAATTTTGCTCAATATCATTTACCCACATCTCAGGCTATCACGCCTCCTCTGCGTCAGCAGGAATTCTAACTCACCGGGCGAGAGGCAGGGCTGAGACGGCCAGCCCTCCGGGGACCCTCAGTGTCCTACTCGCGGGGTCTCAGCACACACCCAGAGAACACGGAATCCACGGGAAATTAAATGTTAACGAATGGTGTGAGAGGAGAACAGACATCTCCTCCAAGGGGCCAACCAGTGTCCCGGATAACGTGCGGCCCCAGCACATTATCCCCCCACCCTCCAGTTCACGGTGCGCCTTTTCCGGACACCACAGACCGTGTTCAGAGCTTCCTCCGTCTTTCCTTGTCGCTTTCATTACGGAGCGTTAATTCGGGCAGCATGAGAAACCCCACCCCACCCCCACCCCCTGCTCTTTTCAAACCTTCCCAGCCCTTCCCACACATTAGTCCTACATGAACCACGGAACGACTCTGTCGGAGACCCTTCCTCTCCATCCCCTTTGGGATCTGGGTTGAGAGTACATTGACTAGGGAAGATTCCATACCTTTATGTTGATACATTTTCTTTTTTTGAGTTTTTAAACAAAAAACAAAAAGGCCCAGAGGCCCCCATCTTGCTGCCAACTCCCCCAGCTGGACACTTAGCAGGTGTCCAGGCTCATTGAACAGAAGCTTCTTTCTGCCTCTGACAAAGGGGCCCTTCCCTAATTCCAGGGCTGCTGCTGGGTCTCTCCTGCCCACGTCCCATGGCACCTCAGAGGGGACGCAGCCGACACGTGTCACTATCCTTCTCAGAGGAGGCGATGTGACAACCATGAAGGCCTTGAGAGAAGACTGTTTTATGTTAAAACCTGAAGCTCTACCACAAGCCTGATGTATGTTACACACGAGGAAATGAACTTTTGTGGAGCACCACTTTCTTTGCCAAATGCCAGCGATGCCTTCACTAACACATTTTCCGACTCCTGTTAAAAAGTTACGGCTCTTAGTGGGAACATCCATTTGTTTTAACAGCCCACGCATTTATAAACATGACTTTATTTTTCCCATTATATTTGGGGTCTTATAAATGGGACACTTCAATTTCCCATCACATCTGTTGGTTTAAAGCCCTGTAAGGCAACGTGCAAACTTCTTAGTCACGTGAGCAAACAGCTCAGCACGGTGGCAGCTCTGAGACCTGCAGCCCGCCCCGCATGCTCCCGCAGCCCGGGAGCGCCCGGTGACACTCACTTGAGGGCACTGAGGTCGAACTCGTAGGCGTTGTCCCAGAAGAGCACCTTGCTGCGGTAGTCCCTGTCGGCGCTGCAGGGCACCAGGTGCAGCGCGGCCGTGGTCGGCCAGATGACCCCGTCCTCCTTCAGCCACGCGTCCCGGGCATAGAGGATGGACTCGATCATGAACTCAAACTGCAGGGAGACGCACAGGAGACACCATGTCTGTGCAGCCCCCTCGCTGCTCAGATTCTGGGGTCTTCACGTCTGTCACCTCCAGAGGCACTGAACGGGCTGAGCTGCCCGGCCCACGGGAGGGCTTCTCTTGCGCCCACACGGCAGTGGTCACCGAGTCCAGTCACAGCCTGGGTTTAAGCGCCATCGAGCCGCGTGGAGCTCGGAACTGGGCATGGCTAATGGTCGGGAAATCAGCCTCTCGCCCACCCCACTCACTCAGCAGTCAGCTGTCCCCACGTTCCTAAAGCCCTCAAGTGTTTCAGGGTGTTAACTCTCCAGCAATATCAACCTGGTCTGGGGTATCCTCAGGATTCTCACCACCCTTTAAGTTGGCTGAAGTCACTTCTTAAAAACGTGGAACACCGGGGGCGGAGTCAAGATGGCGTACTAGGAGGACGCGGAATTTGCGTCTCCACACAACTAGGGCACCTACCAGGCACCGGTGGGGACCCATGGACACCTAAGGGGACGGGAGGAACCCTCAACGACCGGTAGGAAGTGGGGGGAGTGAGGGGGAAGGAGAAGCAGAGGTGGGACGGGATTGGCTCCCCTAAGGGGCGCCTGGGGGAGGGGAAGGGATCCCACACCCGAAAGGGGAAATTGGTGGACCGTTGGGAGGGCAAAGGATCAAAAGGGAGCGTGGCCAGGTCTCCCCTGCCCACTCGGGCCCCCAGAAGCCCAGCCTGATCCTCTGCCCTCCCAGCCTCCCTCCTGCTGTGCAGAGCCCAAGCCACACCCCTACACTCAAAGACCCCCTCTGAGATCTGCCCCAATGCGCTGGGTCTAAACCCCACCCACACACCCCCACTCAGGGCCCTACCTCCAAACTCCTTAGCTCCACACTCCAGACGCCCTCCTTTCCACGTGCTGCCTCCCCCCTTCCACCCTAAGCAGAGGCCCCACCCCACGCTCAAACGTCACCCCCCACCCACCTAGGTCCCGCCCCACCCTAAACCCCACCCCTGCCTATTCCACCTTCACCAGAACTCCGCCCTCATAGCCAAGGCTTTTTTTTTTTTTTTCTTTTTCTTTTGTCCTCTTTTAGATTGGGGTTCCATTTTACCTTGTTGATTCACTGTCATTGATTCTTTTAGATTTTTGTTTTTTCTAATAAACCTTTTATTTTTCTAATTTTATTTTATTCTTTATACTTCGTTAGTGATCCCTCCTCCTGGCTTGTTGCTCCCCCCCACTTTTTTTTTCTTTTTTCTGCTGTGGTTTTATTTTACCTTGTTGCAGTTGTTTCAATTATAGTTTTATTTTTCCTAATATATTTTTTATCTTTCTAATTTTATTTTGTTTTTCATTCTTTGATATTGTACTGCTCCATTTTTTCTTTATTTCTTCCTTTTTTTTTTTTTTTTTTTTTTAATGTGCCATGAAGCTTGCAGGATCCTGGTTCCCAGGCTGGAGGTCAGGCCCGAGCTCCCATGGTGGGAGCTTGGAGTCCAAACCACTGGACTAACAGAGAACCTCAGACCCCAGGGAATATCAATTGGAGCCAGACCTCCAGGAGGTCTTCATCTCAGCACCAAGACCCAGCTCTATCCAACTGCCTGCCAACTCCACTGCTGGACATCTCAGGCCAAACAACCAGTAAGACAGGAATACAGCACCACCCATCAAAAAATATATATATAATGACAAAAAAATATGTTACAGACAAAGGAGCAAGGTAAAAACCTACAAGACCAAATAAATGAAGACGAAATATGCAACCTACCGGACAAAGAATTCAGAGTAATGATAGTAAAGATGATCCAAAATCTCAGAAACAGAATGGAGAAAATACAAGAAACATTTAACAAGGATCTAGAAGAAATAAAGAGCAAACAAACAGTGATGAATAACACAACTACTGAAATTAAAAATACCCTAGAACGGGGCTTCCCTGGTGGCGCAGTGGTTGAGAGTCCGCCTGCCAATGCAGGGGACGCGGGTTCGTGCCCCGGTCCGGGAAGATCCCACATGCCGCGGAGCGGCTGGGCCCGTGAGCCATGGCCGCTGGGCCTGCGCGTCCGGAGCCTGTGCTCCGCGGCGGGAGAGGCCACAGCATTGAGAGGCCCGCGTAACGCAAAAAAAAAAAAAAAAAAAATACCCTAGAACGAATTAATAACAGAATAACTGAGGCAGAAGAACGGATAAGTGACCTGGAAGATAAAAGGGTGGAAATAACCTCCAGGGAGCAGAATAAAGAAAAAAGAATGAAAAGAATTGAGGACAGTCTCAGAGACTTCTGGGACAACATTAAACGCACCAACATTCAAATTATAGGGGTCCCAGAAGAAGAAGAGAAAAAGAAAGGGTCTGAGAAAATATTTGAAGAGATTATAGTCAAAAACTTCGCTAACATGGGAAAGGAAATAGTCAATCAAGTCCAGGAAGCACAGAGAGTACCACACAGGATAAATCCAAAGAGAAACATGCCGAGACACATACTAATCAAACTATCAAAAATTAAACACAAAGAAAAAAATATTAAAAGCATCGAGGGAACAGCAACAAAGAACATACAAGGGAATCCCCATAAGGTTAACAGATGATTTTTCAGCAGAAACTCTGCAAGCCAGAAGGGAGTGGCAGGACATACTTAAAGTGATGAAAGGGAAAAACCTACAACCAAGATTACTCTACCCAGCAAGGATCTCATTCAGATTCGATGGAGAAATTAAAACCTTTACGGATAAGCAAAAGTTAAGAGAATTCAGCACCACCAAACCAGCTTTACAACAAATGCTAAAGGAACTTCTCCAGACAGGAGACACAAGAGAAGGAAAAAACCTACAAAAACCAACCCAAAACAATTAAGAAAATGGTAATAGGAACATACATATCGATAATTACCTTACACGTGAATGGATTAAATGCTCCAATCAAAAGACATAGACTGGCTGAATGGATACAAAAACAAGACCCGTACATATGCTGTCTACAGAGACCCACTTCAGACCTAGGGACACATACAGACTGAAAGTCAGGTGATGGAAAAAGATATTCCATGCAAATGGAAATCAAAAGAAAGCTGGAGTAGCAATTCTCATATCAGACAAAACAGACTTTAAAATAGACTATTACAAGAGGCAAAGAAGGACACTACATAATGATCAAGGGATCAATCCAAGAAGAAGATATAACAATTGTAAATATTTATGCACCCAACACAGGAGCACCTCAATACATAAGGCAAATGCTAACACCCATAAAAGGGGAAATCGACAATAACACAATAATAGTAGGGGACTTTAACACCCCACTTTCCTCAATGGACAGATCATCCAAAATGAAAATAAATAAGGAAACACAAGCTTTAAATGACACATTAAACAAGATGGACTTAATTGATATTTATATGATATTCCATCCAAAAACAAACAGAATACTTTCTTCTCAATTGCTCACAGAACATTCTCCAGGATACATCATATCCTGGGTCCCAAATCAAGCCCTGGTAAATTTAATAAAATTGAAATCGTATCAGGTATCTTTTCTGACCACAACCTATGAGACTAGATATCAAAAACAGGAAAAAATCTGTAAAAAATACGAACACATGGAGGCTAAACAGTACACTACTAAATAACCAAGAGATCACTGAAAAGATCATAGAGGAAATAAAAAAATACCTAGAAACAAATGACAATGAAAACACAATGACCCAAAAACTATGGGATGCAGCAAAAGCAGTTCTAAGAGGGAAGTTTATAGCAATACAATCCTACCTCAAGAAACAAGAAAAATCTCAAACAACCTAACTTTACACCTAAAGCAATTAGAGAAAGAAGAACAAAAAACTCCCAAAGCAGAAGGAAAGAAATAATAAAGATCAGATCAAAAATAAATGAAAACGAAATGAAAGAAATGATAGCAAAGATCAATAAAACTAAAAGTTGGTTCTTTGAAAAGATAAACAGAATTGATAAACCATTAGCCAGACTCACCAAGAAAAAAGGGAGAAGACTCAAATCAACAGAAATAGAAATGAAAAAGGAGAAGTAACAACTGACACTGCAGAAATACAAAGGATCATGAGAGATTACTACAAGCAACTCTATGCCAATAAAATGGACAACCTGGAAGAAATGGACAAATTCTTAGGAAAGCACAACCTTCCACGACTGAACCAGGAAGAAACAGAAAATATAAACAGACGAAACACAAGCACTGAAATTGAAACTGTGATTAAAAATCTTCCAACAAACAAAAGCCCAGGACCAGATGGCTTCACAGGCGAATTCTATCAAACATTTAGAGAAGAGCTAACACCCATCCTTCTCAAACTCTTCCAAAATATAGCAGAGGGAGGAACACTCCCAAACTCATTCTACGAGGCCACCATCACCCGGATACCAAAACCAAACAACGATGTCACAAAAAAAGAAAACTACAGCCAATATCTCTGATGAACACAGATGCAAAAATCCTCAACAAAATACTAGCAAACAGAATCCAACAGCACAATTAAAAGGATCATACACCATGATCAAGTGGGGTTTATCCCAGGAATGCAAGGATTCTTCAATATATGCAAATCAATCAATGTGATAAACAATATTAGCAACTGAAGGAGAAAAACCATATGATAATCTCAATAGATGCAGAAAAAGCTTTTGACAAAATTCAACACCCATTTATGATAAAAGCTCTCCAGAAAGTAGGCATACAGGGAACCTACCTTAACATAATAAAGGCCATATATGACAAACCCACAGTCAACATCATTCTCAATGGTGAAAAACTCAAACCATTTCCTCTAAGATCAGGAACAAGACAAGGTTGCCCACTCTCACCACTATTATTCAACATAGTTTTGGAAGTTTTAACCACAGCAATCAGAGAAGAAAAATAAATAAAAGGAATCCAAATCAGAAAAGAAGAACTGTCACTGTTTGCAGATTACATGATACTATACATAGAGAATCCTAAAGATGCTACCAGAAAACTACTAGAGCTAATTAATGAATTTCGTAGAATAGCAGGATACAAAATTAATGCACAGAAATCTCCTGCATTCCTATACACTAATGATGAAAAATCTGAAAGAGAAATTAAAGAAACACTCCAATTTACTATTGCAACATAAAAATTAAAATACCTAGGAATAAACCTACCTAAGGAGACAAACGACCTGTATGCAGAAAACTATAAGACACTGATGAAAGAAATTAAAGATGATACAAACAGATGGAGAGATATACCATGTTCTTGGATTGGAAGAATCAACATTGTGAAAATGACTGTACCACCCAAAGCAATCTACAGATTCAATGCAATCCCTATCAAACTACCAAAGGCATTTTTCACAGAACTAGAACAAAAAATTGCACAATTTGTATGGAAACACAAAAGACCCCAAATAGCCAAAACAATCTTCAGAAAGAAAAACAGAGCTGGAGGAATGAGGCTCCCGGACTTCAGACTAAACTACAAAGCTACAGTAATCAAGACAGTATGGTACTGGCATAAAAACAGAAATATAGATCAATGGAACAGGATATAGAAAGCCCAAAGATAAAGCCGCACACATGTCACCTTATCTTTGATAAAGGAGGCAAGAGTATACAATGGAGAAAAGACAGCCTCTTCAAAAGTGGTGCTGGGAAAACTAGACAGCTACATGTAAAAGGATGAAATTAGAACACTTCCTAACACCATACCCAGAAATAAACTCAAAATGGATTAAAGACCTAAATGCAAAGCTAGACAGTATAAAACTCTTAGAGGAAAACATAGGCAGAACACTCTGTGACATAAATCAGAGCAAGATCCTTTTTGACCCACCTCCTAGAGAAATGGAAATAAAAACAAAAATAAACAAATGGGACCTAATGAAACTTCAAAGCTTTTGCACAGCAAAGGAAACCATAAATAAGACCAAAAGACAACCCTCAGAATGGGAGAAAATATTTGCAAATGAAGCAACTGACAAAGGATTAATCTCTAAAATATACAAGCAGCTCATGCAGCTCAATATCAAAAAAACAAAAACCCAATCCAAAAATGGGCAGAAGAACTAAATAGACATTTATCCAAAGAAGATATACAGACTGCCAACAAACACATGAAAAGATGCTCAACATCACTAATCATTAGAGAAATGCAAATCAAAACTACAATGAGGTATCACCTCACACCAGTCACCAAAAAATCTACAAAAAATAAATGCTTGAGAGGGTGTGGAGAAAAGGGAACCCTCTTGAACTGTTGGTGGGAATGTAAATTGATACAGCCACTATGGAGAACAGTATGGAGGTTCCTTAAAAAACTAAAAATAGAGCTACCATATGACCCAACAATCCCACTACTGGGCATATACCCTGAGAAAACCATAATTCAAAGAGTCATGTACCACAATGTTCACTGCAGCACTATTTACAATAGCCAGGACATGGAAGCAACCTAAGTGTCCATCAACAGATGAATGGAGAAAGAAGATGTGACACATGTATACAATGGAATATTACTCAGCCATAAAAAGAAACGAAACTGAGTTATTTGTAGTGAGGTGGATGCACCTAGAGTCTGTCATAAAGAGTGAAGTCAGTCAGAAAGAGAAAAACAAATACCGTATGCTAACACATATGTATGGAATCTAAAAAAAGAAAAAAAGGTTCTGATGAACCTAGGAGCAGGACAGGAATAAAGACACAGAGATAGGGTATGGACTTGAGGACACAGGGAGGGGGAAGGGTAAGCTGGGACGAAGTGAGAGAGTGGCATGGACATATATACACTACCAAACGTAAAACAGATAGCTAGCGGGAAGCAGCTGCATGACACAGGGAGATCAGCTTGGTGCTTTGTGACCACCTAGAGGGGTGGGATAGGGAGGGTGGGAGGGAGACGCAAGAGGGAGGGGATGTGGGGATATACGTACACATATAGCTGATTCACTTTGTTACACAGCAGCATCCAACACACCATTCTAAAGCAATTATAGTCCAATAAAGATGTTAAAAAAAAAAAAGTAACTGTTCCTAGATTATATTTGACTATGTCAATTTCCTGGCCTAATTTTGAATAAAATGTTGATGTTTATTTAACAAAGAAAAAAAAAGTGGAACATCAAAGCAGGAGTGCCACAGGGGTCACGTTGCACTGAAGTCAAGAGCGGCCCAGCGCCCCTAGGTGCCCCTCGGGAGTGTTGAATTTTGAGAATTCTTTGTATATTCAGGATACACACTGGATATGTGATTTGCAAATATTTTCTCCTAACCTTAGCCTGTCTTTTCATTCTCTTAACACTGTCTTTTACAGGACAGACATTTTTACTTTTGATGAAGTCCAATTTATCAACTTTTTCTTTAATAGATTATGCTTTTAGAGTCACACCTAAAAACCCTTTGACTAACCCAGGAACACTTTCTCCTGTGATTTCTTCTGAGAGTTTTATAGTTTTATGTTCTAAGCAATTAGATCTGTAATCAATTTTGAGTTCATTGTTTAGTATGAGGTATGAGGTTTAAAGATGAAGTTCTTTTTTTTTTTTGCACATGGATGGCCAACTGTTCCAATATAATTAGGTGAAAAGACTATCTTTTCTCCATTAAATTAACTTTGCCCCTCTGTTAAGAATCAGTTGACCGTATTTGTAGGAATATACTGTCTATTCTGTTCCATCGACTTACGTGTCTATCGTTTCACCAGTTTCACAGTCTTGACTACCAGAGCTTTATACTAAGTTTTAAAGTCAGGTACTATAATTCTTCCAATTTTGTTCTTTTAAAAATTGTATCAGCTATTCTAGTTTGTTTACATTCCACATAAATTTTACAATGAACTTATCTACAAAAACTCCTGCTTAGATTGTTACTGGAATTGTATTAAATCTACAGATTAATCTGGGGAGAAGAGACATCCTTAGAAGGTTGTCTTCCAGCCCATGAACAATGTGTATCTACCAGCATCACGTAGTTTTCAGCATACAGATCTTGTACGTTTTGTCAGATTTCATCATTTTGGAGCTACTGTAAATAGTATTGTACAGTGCTAGTATTTATATAAAAATATGACTGGTTTTTGTATGTTGACTTTGTGATCTTCTTAAACTTGCCTACTAGTCTAGGAAAGTTTCTGGAGATTCCTTGGGATTTTCTACAAAGACAATCATGCTGTCTGAGAAAGGGATGGTTTATTTCTTTGTCTTCGTTCTGTGTGCCTTTCACTTCTTCTCTCCCTTTTGCACTGGTTAGGTTTCCCAGTACAATATGGAGTAGAAGTGGTGGAGCGGCCCTCCCTGCATCACTCCTGCTCTTAGGGGGAAGTTGCCATTCTGTCCTAACAAGTAAAAAGCTGAACAAACTGAAACATCAAGAACTCTTCCTAGATCCGTAAGAGAAATGAGGTCACGGAGCAAACTGCTGCCCCCAAATAGGAGAAATTGAGAGACTAATACAGACGGTCCCCTACTTATGATGGTTCAACTTTACAACGGTGCAATAGGAATTCAGTAAAGGCTATGCCTCAGATTTTGAATTTTGATCTTTTCCCAGCTAGCGATACACAGTGCAATGCATGAGCCACACAAGCCACAGCCCTGTCAGCCATGAGATTGCTAGGGTGGACGACACTTTCAGTACAGTACTGAGTCAATTACATGAGATAGTCAACGCTTTATTATCAAATGGGCTTTGGTTATGATTTTGCCCAACTGTAGGCTCATGTGAGTGCTCTGAGCACATTTAAGGCAGGCAAGGCTCAGCTGTGATGTTCAGGAACTTAGGTGTGTTATGTGCATTTTGAAGTTTTTTGTTTATAAATTTATTTATTTATTTTTGACTGTGTTGGGTCTTCGTTGCTGCACGCGGGCTTTCTCTAGTTGCAGCGAGCGGGGGATACTCTTCGTTGCGGTGCACAGGCTTCTCATTGTGGTGGCTTCTCTTGTTGCGGAGCACAGGCTCTAGGCGTGCGGGATTCGGTAGTTGTGGCACGTAGGCTCTAGAGCACAGGCTCAGTAGTTGTGGCTCACAGGCTTAGCTGCTCTGTGGCATGTGGGATCTTCCCGGACCAGGGCTCAAACCCGTGTCCCCTGCATTGGTAGGCGGATTCTTAACCACTGCGCCACCAGGGAAGTCCCTGCATTTTGGACTTTGATATTTTCAACTTATGATGGGTGTGTCGGGATGCAGCCCCATCATAAGTCGAGGAGGATCGTACAGAGAATCACAACTTGCCAGGGGAGGAAACATGAACTGTGGTTGACAAGTTGCTGGGGCCCACTGTGGACAAGCCTGAGAGTCAAAGCTCCAGATGGGCTCAGTCACAGGGGTCCCCACAGTAAACGTCAGAGAAAAGTCCCCTCGTGCTTCTGACAAGTTCAAAAGGAAGCATTTGAAATACACCAGAGTATTCTGTTCTTCTTAACAGGGTCTGCACTCAGGAGAAACTAGTTAACAGAACCTAACCAGCTGGAGAACGAGAAATATCCAACTTGAGCCCCCTCCAGCCATCCTGTCCCACCTAAAAGAGGAAAAGAAACTGAGAAGCACCTGTGAAGTTCACAGTGCAGAGGCCCAGGCTCACTGAACACTGAGACCCCAGAAGGACCACAGAACACTCCCCGACCCACATCTCACCACCACATCACTACAGGCCTGTTTGCACTGAACCTTTATCCAGTCATCAAGCCTGGCTATCAGGAGAAAACCACAAGACATACTAACAGTATAAGACACACAGCAAGGCTTAGAACCAGACTCAGACACAGCAGGGATGCTGTAATTATCAGGCTGGGAATTTAACAACTATGATTCATATGCTCAGGGCTCTAATGGATAAAGCAGACAGCGTGCAGGAACAGATGGGCAATGTAAGCAGAGAAAGGAAAATTCTTGAAAAGAACCGAAAACAAATGCTCAAGATGAAAAACAATGTAACAGAAACGAAGGATGTCTTCAATGGGCTCATTAGTTAGGACACAGCTGAGCAACAAGCCTCCAAGCTTGAGGAAATGACAACAGAAACCTCCAAAGCTGAAAAGCACAGGAAACAGGCTAAAAAATACAACAACATATTCAAGGGCTGTAGGACAACAAAAGGTATAGTAGACACAAAACGGAAGTACCAGGAGAAGAATGAGAGGTGGGACCAGAAGAAGTAGTTGAAAAACTAATGACAGAATTTCCCCAAATTAATGTCAAACACCAACCCACAGATCCAGGAGTGCAGAGCACACCAAGCAAGATAAATGTGGGGGAAAAAAAAAAAAAAAGTAAAACTAGGCATGTCATTTTCAAACTACAGACACTCAAAAGATAAAGAAAAAATCCTGAAAGAAGCTGGGGAGAAAAGACACCTACCTACTGGGGAACAAAGATAAAATTTCATCTGAATTCTCAGAAACCATGCAAGCAAGAAGAGAGTGGCGTGAAATATTTAAAGTGTTGAGAGAAAAAACCCCACCAACCTAGAATTCTGCACCCTGTGAAATTATCCTTCAGAAGTGAAGGAGAAATAAAGACTTTCTCAGACAAACAAAATAGAGGGAACTTGTTGCCAGTAGACCTGCAAGAAATGTTAAAAGAAGTTCTTTAGAAAGAAGGAAAATGATATACAGGCAGATCTCATTTTATTGTGCCTCACAGATACCGTACTTTTTACAAATTGAAGGCTGTGGCAACCTTGCATCGAGCAACCCTGTTGGCACCATTTTCCAACAGCCTTTGCTCACTTTGTGTCTGTGTGTCACATTTTGGTAATTCTCGCAACATTTCAAACTTTTTCATTATTATTGTATTTGTTATGGTAATCTGTGATTAACATCTTTGATGTTACTATTGCAAAAAGATTAGAACTCACTGAAGGCTCAGATGATGGTCAGCATTTTTTAGCAATAAAGTATATTTTAATTAAGGTATGTACATTGTTGTTTTAGACATAATGCTACTGCACACCTAACAGACTACAGCATAGTGTAAACAAAACTTTTATATGCACTGGGAAACCAAAAAATTCGTGCAACTTGCTTTATTGCGGTGGTCTGGAACTGAACCTGCAATATCTCTGAGGTCTGCCTGTAGATCAGAAATACGGATCTGCATAAAGAAAGAAAATCACTGAAACAGAAATAAATGAAGATAAAACTAAAACTTTTATTTTTCCTATTCTTAATCAATTTAACATCTTGTCCAAAATAATAGCAACACAGTATTTAACCATGTATGCTTATGTGCGTATGTATATCTATACTTATATACAATAAAATGAATGAAAATGATGATACAAGGGACAGGAGGGAGAAATCAGGATTACCCTGTTATCCTAAAGTGCTCACACTAACCATGAAGCCTAAGAGTGTTAGATGAAAACAGACTCGGAACAGCTGTAAATACACATTGAAAACTGTACGGAAACCAATTAAAAAAGCAAAAAAGAGGGCTTCCCTGGTGGCGCAGTGGTTGAGAGTCCGCCTGCCGATGCAGGGGACACGGGTTCGTGCCCCGGTCTGGGAAGATCCCACATGCCGCGGAGCGGCTGGGCCCGTGAGCCATGGCCGCTGAGCCTGCGCGTCCGGAGCCTGTCCTCCGCAACGGGAGAGGCCACAACAGTGAGAGGCCCGCGTAACGCATAAAAAAAAAAAAAAAAAAAAAAAAAAGCAAAAAAGAGCAAGTATAACTGCTATGCTGAGAAAATGGAGTCATATAACATGCTCAATTAAAACCTCAAAAGACAGAGCACCTAAATATTATCGAAAATATTAAGAGAGCTGAAGAGAGAAATGGACAGCAATCCAATAACTGTAGGGGACTTTAATAGCCAATTTTCAACAATGGATAAGTCATCCAGGCAGAAAATCATAAGGCGACACTTGACTTAAACTACACATTAGACCAGATGGATTAACAGACCTGTACAACATTTCAGGCAACAGCAGCAGAGTATATACATTTTCTCAAGAACTCAAGGAACATTCTCCAGGATAGGTCATATGTTAAACCACAAAACAAGTCTTAATAAATTTAAGAAGACTGAAATCATATCAAACATCTTTTCTCATAGCAATGGTATGAAACTAGAAATCAATCACAAGAAGAAAACTGGAAAATTCACAAATATGTGGAGATTAAACAACATGCTCCCAAACAACCAGTGGGTCAAAGAAGAATTCAAAAGGGAAATCAAAAACTATCTTGAGACACACAAAAATGGAAATACAACACACCAAAACTTATGGGATGCAGCAAAAGCAGTTCTAAGAGGGAAGTTTACGGTAATACTGCCTACATTAAGAAAAAACGAATATCTCAAATAAGCAAATCTAACTTTGCACCTCAAGGAACTAGAAAAAGAAGAACAAATTAGCCCAAACTTAGTAGAAGGAAGGAAATAAATGAGATAGATACTAACAAGACAACAGAAAAGATCAACGAGTTTCCTTTTTTAAAAGATAAACAAAATAGACAAATCTTTAGCTAGACTTACCAAGAAGAGGACTGAAATACATAAAATTTTAAATGAAAGAGGAGCTATTATAACTGATATCACACAACGGATCATAAGAGACAGTATGAATAATTATATGCCAACAAATTGGATAACCTAGAAGAAATTGATAAATTCCTAGAAACACAGAGCCTACCAAGAATAAATCATGAAGATACAAGAAATCTGAACAGACCAATTACTATTAGGAGATTGAATCAGTAATCAAAAACCTCCCAACAAACAAAAGTCCAGGACCAAACTGCTTCACTGACAAATTCCACCAAAAATTTAAAGAATTCATACCTAACCTTCTCAAATTCTTCCAAAAACAAGAGGAGGGAACTCTTCCAAACTCATTTCTCATTCTACAAGAGGCCAGCATTACCCTGATACCTAAGCCAGACAAGAACACTACAAGAAAAGAAAATCACAGGCCAATATCCCTAATGAACATAGTTGGAAAATCCTCAATACAATATTAGCAAATCAATTCAACAATACATTAGGGGGAAAGGTCGGGGGAGGGTATGAATTGGGAGGTTGGGATTGGCATATGCTCGCTACTAAATGTAAAACAGACAATCAACAAGAACCTACTGTACAGCACAGGGAACTCTACTCAATACTCTGTAATAACCTACATGGGAAAGAATTTGAAAAAGAATAGATATATGAGTATGTATAACTAAGTCACTTTGCTGTACACCTGAAACTAACACAACATTGTGAATTAACTATACTCTAATATAAAATTAAAAATTAAAAACAATACATTAAAAGGATCACACACCATAATCAAGTGGGATTTATTCCTGGGATGCAGGGATGATTCAACTTAGCAAATCCATAAATGTAATATGCCACATTAACAAAATGAAGGATAAAAATCATATGATCATCTCAATATATGCAGAAAAAGCATTTGATAAAATTCAACTACCTACCATTATAAAACCTCTCAAAAAACTGGGTATAGGTGGGACATACCACAACATAATAAAGGCCATATATGACAAGCCCACATCTAATATCATACTCAATGGTGAAAAGCTAAAAGCTTTTCCTCTAAGATCAGGAACAAGAAAAGGATGCCCCTCTTACCACTTTTATTCAACACAGTCCTAAAAGTCCCAGCACAGCTATTTGGAAAGAAAAAGAAAGAAAAGGCATCCAAATTGCACAGGAAGAAGCAAAAATGTCTCCATTTGAAGATGACATGACACTATATATAGAAAACCCTAAAGACTCCACCAAAAAACTGTTAGAACTAATAAACAAAATTAGTAAAGTTGCAGGATACAAAATCAACAAAAATCAGTTGCATTTCTATACACCAACAATGAACTATCAGAAAGAGAAATTAAGAAAACAATCCCATTTATAATTATATCAAAAAAAAAAAAACCTAGGAATAAATTTAACCAAGGAGGTGAAAGATCTGTACATTGAAAACTAAAAGATACTAATGAAAGAAATTGAAGGAGACACAAACAAATGGAAAGATATCCCGTGTTCACGGATAGGAAGAATCAGTATTGTTTAAATGTTCATACTACCTGAAGAAAGCTACAGATACAATGCAATCACTATCAAAATTTCAATGGCATTTTTCACAGAAATAGAAAAAACAATCCTAAAATTTGTATGGAACCACAAAAGACCCCAAATAACCACAGCAATCTTGATAATGAAGAACAAAGCTAGAGGCATCACACTTCCTGATTTCAAACTAGAGTAATCAAAACTGTATGGAATTGGCATAAAAACAGACACATAGATCAATGGAACAGAATGGAGAGCCTAGAAATTAACCCATACATATGAGGTCAACTAATTTTCAACAAATAAGCCAAGAACACACAATGGGGAAAAGATAATCTCTTCAAAACAGTGCTGGGAAAACTCGATAGCCACTTGCATAAGAATGAAAGCTCCCTGAGACACTGGTCTTGCCAATAATTTTACGGATTAGACACCAAAAGCAAAGGCAACAAAAGCAAAAATAAGTAAGAAGGACTACATTGAACTAAAAAGCTTCCACACAGCAAAGGAAACCATCAACAAAGTGAAAAGATATACTATAGAATTGGATAAAATGTCTGTAAACCACCTATCTAATAAGGGATTAATATGCAAAATATATAAAGAACTCATACAACTCAATAGCAAAAATAATAACAAAAACAACCCAATTTAAACTGGGCAAAGACCCTGAATAGATATTTTTCCAAAGAAGACATATAACTGGCCAATAAGTACATGAAAAAGTGCTCAATATCACTAATCATCAGGGAAATGCTAATCAAAACCACAATGAGATATCACCTCACACCTGTTAGGATATGTATTATCAAAAAGATAAGCAGTAACAAAAGCTGGCGAGGATGTGGAGAAAAGGGAAACTCTGTACACAGTTAGTGGGACAGACACAGTGGAGCTCCTCAAAAAATTAAAGATAGAACTACCATATGATCCAGCAATTCCACATCTGGGTTTATATCTAAAGGAAATGAAACCATTGTCTCAAAGAGATACCTATACTCCCATGTTCACTGCAGCATTATCACAATAACCAAGATATGGAAAGAACCTATCCATTGACAGAGGAATAGATGAGGAAAATGTGATTTTATATATTCACACACACAATGGAGTATTATTCAGCCATGAAAAAGAAAGAAATCTTGCCATTTGCAACAACATGGATGAACCTAGAAGGCATTCTGCTAAGTGAAAGAAGCTGGACAAATACTTCATGGTATCACTCATATGTGGAATCTAAAACTAATCTGAACTCAGAGAAACAGTAGGAAAGTGGTTGCCAGGGGCTGTGGGGGTGAAGGAAATAGGGAGAGTCTGGTAATCGGGCACAAGCTTTCAGTAACGAGGTGAACAAGGTCTGAGGATCTGCTGTATACCATAGTGGCCACAGTTGATAACACTGTGCTATGTAACTGAAATTTGCTAAGAGAGTAGAACTTAAGTATTCTCACTTTAAAAATAAAGGTAAATATGAGAGGTGACAGATGTATTAATTAGCTCAATGGGGGCAATTCATTGACAATGTATACAGATATCAAATCATCATTCTGTACACTTAAATACCTTACAATTTTGTCAGTTATACCTTAATAAAAGTGAAAATAGATAAAAGAAGTGAGCTTCAGGAGAGAGGAATTTAAAAACTGAGAATTTTTAAAACTTGGAAATGGGCTATTAAGTGAATATCCCATCAATTTATGAAAACATATATATTTTTTAATTGGGGTATAGTTGCTTCACCACGTTGTGACGGTTTCTGCAAAGCAAACCAGCCATATGTACACACATATCCTCTCCTTTTGGGATTTCTTTCCCATTTAGCTCACCACAGAGCACCGAGCAGAGTTCCCTGTGCTATACAGCGGGTTCTCATTAGTTATCTATTTTATACATAGTAGTATATATATGTCAGTCCCAATCTCCCAATTCATCCCACCCCCCACGTCCCCCCTTGGTCTCCATATGTTTGTTCTCTATGTCTGTGTCTCTATTTCTGCTTTGCAAAAAAGTTCATCTGTACCATTTTTCTAGATTCCACATATATGCATTAATATATGATGTTTATTTTTCTCTTTCTGACTTACTTCACTCTGTATGACAGTCTCTAGGTCCATCCACGTATCTATAAATGACCCAATTTGGTTCCTTTCTATGGCTGAATAATATTCTATTCTATATATGTACCACATCTTCTTTATCCATTCATCTGTCGATGGACATGTAGGTCACTTCCATGTCCTGGCTATTGTAAATAGTGCTGCAGTGAACAGGGAACCCTCTTGCACTGTTAGTGGGAATGTAAATTGATACAGCCACTATGGAGAACAGTATGGAGGTTCCTTAAAAAACTAAACATAGAACTACCATACAACCCAGCCATCCCACTACTGGACATATACCCTGTGAAAATATGTATCTTAAGTTTACTTTTATCAAAGCATGTTCATGTCAGGCTCTAAACCAACATATGTGTAAGCACTGAATTAATTCACCCTTAATTCATGCTGATTAAACTCCCTACCTTTAGCTGCTTAAAACACACACACAAACACACACACACACACACACACACACAAACAGAAACAAAAAAGCAGAAAAAGAGAAGAAGAAAACAACAAAGAACAAGGGCAACAAATAGAAAATGGTAATAAATACTGTAGATATCAATCCAACTATATCAATAATCACTTTGAATACCAATAGTCTAAATACACCAATTAAAAGAGAGACTGTCACAGTGGATCAAACAACAAGAAACAATTATACATGGTCTATAAGAACCCACTTTAAATATACAGTTATAGATTAAAAGTAAATGGATGGGGGACGTGGTCCAGTGGTTAGGACTCTGCACTTCCACTGCAGGGGGCACAGGTTCCATCCCTGGTTAGGGAACTAAAATCCCACATACTGTGCGGCGCAGCTCAAAAGAAACAAACAAAAAAGTAAATGGATGGAGAAAGATTTACCATGTAAACACTAATCAAAAGAAAGCAGAAGTAGCTATGTTAATTTCAGACAGAGCAGACTTCAAAGTAAGGAAAGTGATCAGGGATAGTGAGGGGCATTACACAACGATAAAGGGACAGCTCTCCAAGAAGACATAGCAATCTTTAATGTGTACGCACCTAACAACAGAGCATCAAACTGCATGAGCAGAAAAGTGATAGAACTGCAAAGACCAACAGATCAATCCACTGTCATAGTTGGAGACTTTGACAACCCTTTCCCAGAAAGGGACAGAGCCAGCAGGCAGAGAACCAGTAAGGACATAGTTGAACTGACCACCACCATCAATCATCAGGATATAATTGACATTTATAGACTATTTCATCTAACAACAGCAGGATACACATTCTTTTCAAGCTCACACGGAACATTCGCCAAGGGAGACCACATTCCGGGACAAGAACAAACCTTAACAAATTTAAAAGAATAGAAATCATACAGTGTCTTCTCTCAGACCACAGTGGAAGTAACCTAGAAATCAGTAACAGAAAGATAACTGTAAAATTCAAAATACTTGGAAATTAAACACACTTCTAAATAACAAGGGGTCAAAAAAGAAATCATAACAGAAATTGTTCAAGTATTTTGAATTTTGTCAAATTTTTGTGCATTAATTGGTAGTCATGTGATTTTTCTTCTTTAGATTATTAATAGTCAATTACATTGAATGACTTTAATATACTGAACCAGCCTTGAATTCTGAAGATAATCTCTCCTCTGTTGCAGTGTGGTATTCATCTTATGTATTGCTCAATTCAATTTGCTATGATTTTCAAGGATTTTTACATCAATGTTCCTGAGTGCTACTGGTCTGTAGTTTTCATTTTTTGTACTAACTTTGGTTTTGGTATTAGTGTAATGCTGGTCTCATAAAATTAATCAAATATTTTATAGTTTCTCTATGTGCTTTGTTCTTAGAAAGATCTTCCCATTCCAACATCAGATATATTTTTAGTGATTGTTTCATGTTTCTTTCCTTAAAAAAAAAGCTTAACTCTATAACCCATCTGGAATTTATTTCAGCATATGGTATGAGGAGGAATCTAATCATTTTCTCCAAAATAATCAATTGCTTCAGACCCATCTTTGAATGATTATATAGCTGTACCTCACTGATTAGAAACCTCTTATTATTATAAACTAAATACACGTATATTTGGGGGTTTTCCCCAACTTTCTACATGTCAGCAGCAGAGTAGGAAGATGGGAGGGAGACTGGGGACCTGAGGTCTGAGAACAGGCAGTGGACAGGAGGGGAGATGCCAGGGAGGCAAAAAAGCACAGAAGAGGGGCAGCCACAGGGGACGGAGGGTTCTGTGCGGGACACGGTATGGTCCAGCTGATGGATTTGTGATACTGCCGGACTCACAGCCCCGTCTCCACGTCTGCCACTTGGCCCACAACGGCCACCACCGCCACACGGCCCCTCCCGGTCTGCACAAAACCACCAGGCCCTCCAGTTCCACGTGGTCAGGCACTTCGCCCTGAGCCACTCGGTACCCCAGGCTGTCCTCACTGTCCCGTCGCCACAGTCCTCACTGCCCCTCTGACCATACCTTCTGCAATGGACAGGCGGGGACCAGACTGCCGCAGGCTTTCTCCACCCCTTCGTTGCACGTGCTCCGCCCCGGCTGCCCCCCGAGACCACGCCCCCTACCGGCCCAGCCACGCCCCCTCCGCGGACCCGGCACCTGCCGGTGAACAGGCCTCCCCAACCCCGCTGGCCCACCCCTCCGCCCCGCTCCAGCCCTTTCCTCAGCCGCCCCCAGTGGCCTCTGCTGTGCGTGCAAGGCCCCTCCCCCGCACGCCCCAGGGGTCCCTGCACCGTCCCCCCTCTGCTCCGCAGGCCTCACTGTGCCCTGCAGTCCTGGGGCCTCCGCATCATGACCCCTACCCCACTCCTTCCAAGTCCTGGACGCCGCTGGCTGGCTACCTGACACACGCACATCAGGGGAGGCACAGAGCCCGAGTCCAGCCTCCCCCGCTGGACACACGCAGTCCCTACCCCAGCCCACACCACTGGGCTTCAGGCATATAGGGGCAAGGACACCGAAACCCAGGTTTCTGCGCCCCGCCCCCTCTCCGACCCCCTCACCCCTCCCCTCCTCCCTCTTCCCCCTCCCCGCCCCCCACCCCTCCTCTCTGTCTCCACATAACCCCTCCCAGGGGCAGAGCGGGACCCTAGGCAGCCAGGCTTCCCCGACCCGCACCGCGCCAAAGGACACATCACCGCAGCCGGGCTCTCTGTGTCCCCACCACCCCAAGGTGCTCAATAACATTTACCGAAAGAACGCTAGCGTTCTGGGGGCAAAGGCTAATGCCCACTTCATGGATTAAAGGTGTAGCAAGTCCCTTTTTCCCGTGCATCATCTTGGGAATCCACAGCTGTTATTAACAAAATTCTATAGTGGATGTTGAGTCTACTTACACTCTATCTCCAGACAACACAATTTCAACGAGGCTAAAGGCCCAATGTCATTTACTATCATTTTCCTCATCTTTGCGATCTGTAAGAAGTTAGGGCCGGCATTCTTGTCATTCATACAAGTTACTCACTTACTATTTGAATGGATTTCTTGCTGGAAACCCTGGTGGTGCTCTCCTCCCCTTCCCCCAGATGTCATTTTTCTGGGTTTTGACAGAGACTAAACTTCAGACTGCTGAGCCAGAAAGAGGGGTGGGCTGAGGGTCTGAGGAGACCCGCAGGCCCGGCTTCCACCCACCTCTCACTTACCCTCGGAGCACAGAGAGTTCGTAAGCAGGGTGGGTGGGCAGAACCAGAAAACACTCCACCCCGACCCACGTGAGACTGGGGAGAGAATGTGGGAGAGCCTGGGCCTCGAGCTGGTCACGGATGCAAATCAGGCGCTGCAGAAAAAGATTCTGCTGGCATTAAAAAGCCACACATCAAGCACTGGCTATTCGCAGGTTCCCAAAGAGAACAGAGTTTATGTAAATCACTCACGAGAAAGTCACATTAACTTTGATTTAGATTTCTCATAAAGGCATTTTTTTAATCAGTTAAATATTCAAGACATTGAGCCAATGTTCACTCAAGAAATCAACTACACATCACCTTAGGAAAAAGGTCAAAATGAATCATGATTTATGAAGATTCCAGAGCCCAGAGCAGCCGCCCCAGCAGTGCCCGCTGCCCCTTACCAGCAGGCAGGTCCCCATCCACTCGGACACCAGCACGTCCACCTTCTCCGGCAGCAGCACGTCCTCCACCTTCTGCTGGAACACGGTGATGATGTCAGCGAAGCCGTTCTGCATGACCAGCTGCCCTGTGTGCTGGGCCATCTCACTGGCCTCCACCGCGTACACCTGCACGTGACAGAAGCACCATCCGTGCGCGCCCCAGCCCCAGACCGCAGCCCGCCGTCCATTCCCCCAAGCCTGAGTCTCCTCGGCTGAGTCAGAGCCAGCAACAGAAGGCAGGCAGCGTGCTGGACGGCGGACGGCCATGCTGTGCCACCTCCACCTGACGGAGCCCTGGGAGGACCTGCCTCGACTCGTAACTCCACTTTCTGCCTAAACGCAGACACAGGGCTGCAGGTGGACAGAAGCCTCTGCACCCACGTGGGCCGCCCACCCCAGAGCCCCAGGTTCCAACACACGCAGCGACACACTCGGTAACCGACACAGGAGATTCTTGGCACTCAAGTGAACAGTCAGACTTTTAGGGTAGCAGCGGCTAATTACAAATCCAGATTCTCAGGAGGCCCTGCATGCTACCTCCTGGTCCTGGCAGGGTCTGGACTCAGACGGTCACTGCCCTGCAGTTGCACCTGTGAGCTAGGAACCTCATCCACCTGTGCTGGGGCCGTCGAGAGGCGGCACCTCTCCTTGGCCTGGACAGACTTTAACAGGAGGAGGACAGGAGCCCAGGAGGAGTCCCAGAGAGTGGTCCACCCTGTCCCTGCCAAGGGTCACTTTCGGCGGGGGAGGACACGGGACGGTGGTCTACACAAGCAGCCCAGCCCAGACACGTGGACGCACGTGTCTCCTTGCGTGACTGAAATAAGTTTCACAAACACAGCCCACCAGCTGCAACTCACTGGGATATTTTCTATTCTGTCCTATTCACCGTGCTGTCTGCGACTCATTAAACCCACGTCGCGGCCTCTGGCGGCCTCAGCCTACAAGAACGCGCCGCCGGTTTCACCTACGAGGCGGGCGCTTCACCAAGACCCGGCTTCGAAGTTGTGAAAGAGCTGCTGCCTCCTACTCACTGCTCTCGGCTGAGCATAATGTGCACAGAAGAGGCTGATGATCCCAGTTCCACAGCCGACATCCAGAATCACTTTATCTTTCAGGGATTCTTTATTCTGCAGGATAACGTTGTGGTACTTAGTCGTTCGTGGCTGGTCTGCCAACATCTCCAAGTGAAGTTTCTAGAGGAAATACACATGAAGGGAGGGTCACTGCCTGCAGCTGGAGCTCTGGCTTAAGGCTGAGGGTTAGAGCCTGACCTACCCGCTCGGCCCCACCACCCCACACCTAAACTACGAGTGACAGCGTTTAAAAAATAAAAGTCCAAAATATGCAGCAGACACAAGTCAGAGTAGACAGTGAAGGAATGACAGGGAAGCTTCCGGAACCCTCCCCGCTCAGCGCGCTGCACCGCCCCAACAGCCAGGCGAGCGGAGGGGCAGGTGTGGACCACGGAGACGGCGGCGGAGGAACGGCCACGTTGCCGTCCAGACGCAACGTGGCCACGATCCGCCCAGAGCGGACGGCCAAGACTGGGGGAGGCTGCGGGAGGCGCACGCCCCCGCCGCGTCCTCTCCGAGCGGGGCCCTCCAAGGCCCTTCACGTGACCCCCCCTCGCTGCCTGGGGACAGCAGGAGCCTCAGCGCTGGAGGGAGGAGCGACCCCGCCGGCGCTCGGGCCTGAGCGCAAGTCCCCAGCTGCACTGCGGGCGGGACTTCCAACCTGAGGACACACTCCACGGGAATCGGCCGGTCCCCAGGGAGGCACAGCAAGGCTCCTCCAGACAGTCTGGGGCCACAGAGGCTGCTGGAGCCCCGGCTGCCAGCGAGGCGGCACCCCCAGCACCCGTCCCCACGCCCCACACCATGGAGACCCAGCTCAAGCGGCACCACGCACAGGGGGACAGGCGGCCCGGTCCCCCAGACCAGGTCAGCACTAACAGGAGGCCTGCACGGGCCTCGCGGGCCCCATGGCTCCTCGGAGACGGACAAAGGGAGGCCACCGGGGTGGACGGAGTTGACACCCAGCTGTCCTGCCTTGCGGGGCCACCTGACGCGGAGTCAGAAGCAGGATGCGGAGGCCCCAGGGGAGGAGGCCGGCATGGCTGCATTCGCCTCAGACACGATACACTTCAGAGCGAAGAGCATCAGGTCATCACACGACAGGGATCACTTCAGCAAGAGGACATAATAATTCTAAATATTCTTGTACCTAATAACAGAGCTTCGAAGTACACACAGCAAAAACCAGTAAAACTGCAACAAGAAACAGACAAATTCCCAGTTATAGTCAGAGCCTTCGACACCCTTCTCTCAGCAACTGACAGAAGCAGAAAATCAAAAAAGACAGAGACGTGAACAACACTTTCAGCCAACTTAATCCAACTGATAGAACACTTCACCCAGCCATTTACAATAATACACAAAAATATCTAGGAACAGATTTACCTAGAAAGGTACACAACCCTGTATGATCAAAACCTTAAAACTCCGACACATCACACAAGGCTTAAGAAATGAGAAAAGTCATCACAGAGATGTCACTTCTCCGTAAATTAATGCACGTTTTCCATGTAACACATTAGAATGCCAGACAACTGGATGGCGTGGAGTTAGGAGCACAACAAAACGATAATAAAACTAGTTTCGTTGCAGCAAAAATAGAAATGAGACTTTTCTGATAAACAAGAACAACAAGCAACAATGAACAGGCTGGGGAAACAGCATAAACAGGCCTGAAAGAGTTAAGCCATCTTGGTTATTCTTTAGCTGTTACTACTAACAAACACTGGTAGCTAGACTTGTCCTTCACAAAGCTAAACAAAGTTAATTACTCTGATTCCACATGAATCCGTACCCTGCACCTGGCATTTACTCGATGCATTCACTTGTAGCAAATCACTCCTCGTAGCTGTTTACATTTCAGAAAGAAGGTCGCAGGCCGATAACCCAGAGATGAATGGACCCAATTACCAGGCTGCCTGACGCCAGCAGTGACTGTTTTAAAATACTGCAAGAAGAAGAAGAATGCAAGACCTACACCACTTTGATCCTATCACTTCTCCTGGACTGTGAGTTCTACCTACCAGACCCCCTGTAATTCCCCAGAGCAGGGGGGCACAGTTCTTCAGGCGCTAGCCTGCTGGGTCTTCCCTTTGCCTGGCAAAGAAAATATTTCTTATCCTCCAAATCTCTGTCTCTTTATTTCTATTCGGCATCGGTGCACAGGGAGCCAAAATTTGCTGGCAACAGTTTCAAAAAAATAAACAGACGAGGCCATGAAAATGCTAAAAATGAGGAGAACTGCTAGAGGCCTAGCTCTTCCAATCATTGAAAAGCATCTGGACCTGCAGAAGAAATAACCAGATAAATGACACAGAACAGAGATTCCCAAAACAGACCCTAACAATTTGACATATGATAAATGAGCGTTTCACATTATGCAGAAAAGGAAGATTAACCAAAAGCTGGAACAGCTGTATATTTGTGGGGAAATTAAGTCGGAATTTTACCTTATTCTTTACAAGTAAATTCCGGACTGATTAAATATTTCATTGTTAAAAAAATGCAATCACAAAAGTTCTAAAAGAAAGCATGGATATTTATAATCTCGGAGTGAAGGCCTTGAAAATAGGACACAAACGCAGAAGCTACAAAGAAAAGAAGGACAAATTAGACCATATAAAGATAAAAAGTTCCATGGGGGAAAAACAGCAGCAAATGGTCAGTGTGATAGATATAAATACAAGCTAAACTGCCTATTTAACATATAAATTGACAGAAATCAAACGAAAAATGGGCAAATTATATGAAAGTTTATCAAAAAATAAGAAATACAAAAGGCCAATAAGATATGAAAGAAGATCAATCTCACTTTAAAAAATGGAAATCAAAACCGAGATACATATTTCACCTTTAAGACTGGAAATCTTTTTTCACTCTGAAGACTTGTGGTGGTGAAATACCCCTTCTATGCTGTTGGTATCTTTCTGGCCGTCAACTTGGCAAGATCCACCCAAGTAAAAAACACATACATACACCCTTCAAATTTACCCAGTGGAAATTCCAGCAGAGGTTTAGCAGGATTTATGTAGGAGGACATCCATTACAGCATTGCTTGCTGTGATGAAAACTAAATATGATCCTTTTCAAATCAACACAATACTCCACAACTGTTGTAAAGAACAGACGTTCAAAACAGTACAGCTGCGTGAGAAGAGCAAGGTGAAAAACAGTGTGTGTGAAACTATTCCTCTTCTATAAATTTAAAAGAATAAAACAGATGCAGCTTAGATTTGGAAGAAGCATAAGCACTGTTGCTGAAAGAAATCTCAAGGAGCAGAGTGAAGAGACAGACTTCAGATTATCACTATGTCTTTCTTAGTAGATGGAAACCTCTAAATATGTACACACATCAGTGGTTTTTCATCTCCTTTAACATTTTTAATTGTCAAATATGACATACCTACAAAAAAGTACTTTAGAGTTTACTTAACATAGTTACATTCCAAACACTCTTGTACCCACACCAGAACCCTGCCAGTACCCCTGAGCATCTCACCCGGCCTTGCCATAGAACACCCCCGTACCAGTAACCCCCACCCAGATTCTCAGGGGAATCAGGTCCCTGATCTCTAGAGCTCCACAACTTATATATACATTCATAGGCAACGCCTTTTAACGCTGCCTTATAACTTATATAACTGAATCAAACATAAGGTATTCTTTGATGTCTTCCTTCTTTCACTCAACATTGTATCTGCAACGTTCATCATGCATTTAGTTTTATTTAGTTTAAAATATAAACAGGGTTGTCTGGACCACAGGACTTTGGGTCTTTATTCACATTGGAAAAAAAACAAACTAATAAGCTAGTTATTTATAGGTATTACTGTTGATTTATATAATTTTTTTGTATTTCATTTTTAATGTAAACGTTATTACTTTATTTTTTAAATACTGAGAAAGGTTCATAACTCCACTGCTCAAACAATATCTCTAAACCAGTGGTCTGCACATTACAGCCCGTGGGCCAGTCCAGCCCTCCACCTGCTTTTATATGGCCTACAAGCTAAGAATGGCTTTTACATTTTTAAACGGTTTTTAAAAATCAAAAGAAGAATATGACACATGAAAATCATATGGAAGTCAAATTTCAGTGTCTATGGATAAAGTTTTATTGGAACGCAGCCCTGCTCACTTGAAATTCTGTACAGCTGCCTCAGCATGTGGATGGCAGGGCTGTGCAGCTAAGGTGAAGAAAACATCTGTGGGCCCTGCTCTGAATGATGAGTAGAAGCCCAGAAATTAATTTTAAACTTAGAACCTAAAACTAGCGAGAAGCTAGCGCCAGCTGGCTGGGCGGGCAAGGGAGGCAGTACCAGGGTCCCGTAGCTGCCGAAGTACTCCTCGTCCTGCCACGAGTCCTCGGGGCCCCAGTCCTCCAGGTGCTTCCCCAGGTGGTTCGCAGGGATGTATCCGCAGCAGCCGGCACGCTCACCCCACCACCAGTCGGCGGTGGTTTGTCTCAGGATGAGAATTTTTTCTCCTCTCGAAAAGCTGAGCTATAAAAACATACAGAGAAATGAAAATTAAAGAAAAACCTGCAGTTCGTATTTCCGTGATAAATCCCCCATCACTGGGGCCCAAATCACAGCAATTTCGAAAAGGAGTCAATGGGTAAATGCATCAACTGACAAGATATGAAAATGATACCAGGATTTTAAGATTTTTGTGGAATATCTACACGAAACAAAAGCACACCTTAATTGATATTTTTTTTAAAAAAAAGATTAAACATTTTCAAACAGTGTAAATTTCTTAGAACAAAATTTCTAACAGCCTCTTCACCGTAACTCAGCTAGGTGGTAGCTGATTCGGTTACTGGAGGCTTATGCTAAGAAATTCCTATTACAAAGTAAACAATGCTACATTCAAGTAGATATTTTTATTTACACCCAATTTTTCATTAATTAGAATAGGTTCTAAGTAAGGGTTTCAAAGCAGAAACTGAAGCAGGTACCTCCACCCCCAGTTCCTCACCCGGGAATCCTTCACATCAGGCTTGGGACCCGAATTTGTTAGGCTGGGAGGGTCACCCACAGGTCTCCTGTGGCAGTGAAGTATCTGAATACTTCTTTATTTAAATCTGCCATGGCTTCTGCAAATTTTACATCTAATCCTGCCCCTGAACATGCTGAATCCACAAAGCATAACCCACATGGCTACCTGCGTCTCATCGGTGGCAGAATAGTCTGCGATGGCCACGAACTCCTCGGGGTGCACACCACCCTGGAGGTTCCCCTCCTCGCCCTGCACGGCGGGGTCCTCTCCCTCCTGTTCAAAGCAAGGGAGAAAGGGAGGTGACTGTGGGGCTGCCCTTCCTCTCCTCCCTTCTCTCTGCCTGTCTCTCCATCTGTCTCACTCCACCTCTGTTTCTGTCTCTCTCTCCGCCTCTGTCCTCTCCATCTGTCTCTCTGTCTCCGTCTGTTTGTCTCTGTCCCTCTCCGTCTGTCTGTCTCTGCTGTCTCTGACTCTCTGTCTCCATCTCCATCTCCGTCTCTGTCTCTGTCCCTCTCCATCTGTCTCCGTCTCTGTCTGTCTCTGCCTCTCTGTATCTCTGTCTCTGCCTCTGTTTCTGCCTCTTTCTCCGCCTCTGTCCCTCTCCATCTCTGTCTCTGTCTCTGCCTCTCTCTCTGTCTCCATCTCCATCTCCATCTCTGTCCCTCTCCATCTCTGTCTCCATCTCTGTTTCTGTCTCTCTCCACCTCTGCCTCTCTGTCTCTGTCTGTCTCTCTTGGCTCCAGGTTATTAGGATGGTTTCAAATCAAGATTCACATGACCACGTTTTCATCCTACAAACACTTGGGGTCGTGTCCACCAGCAGAATGAAAGGATCTCACCCTTCCTCCACCTTGACTTTAGTCTCTAGTACAAAATGACTCGCATCCGTAAGTGAACGTCAGAGAAAGAACAGGAGGCACCGTGAGTGACCACTTAGTGACTGACCCCATCAGCAGCGACGCTCTTAAGGTGGTGACCGGCCCAGGAGAAAGCAGCCCTGTCTGGGTGTCAGACCCAAGGGCAGAGCTGGGCGGCCGTGCTGAGGGCGGACAGGGGGCAGGGTGCAGCCCTCGGGGCGCACTGCTGCTCAGGACTCGGAGAGCGCGCCCTGGGTCTCGGGTCTTCGCTGCACGCGGCCCGCCTCCTTTTGTGTCCAAACGGGTCTCCCTGGAGGCCACCCCAGAGGCGGCAGGGCCCCAGCTCGCGATCCAGTTCACTGCAGCAACCCCGCCCGGACATACGTTTAAACAGATTTTCCTAAACGTAACCATCATTCATGTTCATTTTAGAAAATGTGTGGAAGAACAAGAGCACAAAGAGGAAAATTAAAACTAAGTGTGAGCTTTGCTCACTGGTCAGAGATCAATGACGGTAACATGCAACCATTACAGCGCTTCAGGCTTTCTTCACGTGCACACGCAATACCTCCTTATATGGTATTTACCGGGATCATAAAGTTCTGCCTCATGACATATTTTGCACTTATTAAATTCTGAACATTTTCCCCCATCATTAAATACACTTCTAAGCACATTTTCAGTATCTCATAGTATTCTATTCCATGAATTATTGTAACTTATCAAATCGCCTATAAACATTTAAACGGTTTTCAGTTTTGACTAGTATAAAGTATGTCAAGGTGAACTTTAATATGAATCGGTCTGTCCCTGATAGTTTTCTTAGGACAAATTCCTGAATATGACACTGAGGGTCAAGGTCTTTTACGGCTTTGACACCACCACCTGATGCCTTCCGTGGGGCGGCCGCTCGAGCTCCTGCACGCGAGGACACAGCCTCGTGAGTTCCCCGCTCCTGACCAATAGAGGATGCTCATCACTGCAGCCTCTGCCAGTCTGAAGGCGAGAAATTACCTCTTGGTTACCTCCATTTGCCTTCCTTTGATTATTAGTGATCAAACATGATTTTACCTATACACTGGTCGTCTTTTTTAATAATCACCTGTTTGTATCCTTTGCACATTTTCCTATCACAGTAACGCGATTCGTTTCTGCTCACCCTCGTCCTGTGCGGCTCCACCCGCACTGTCACCGGCCCCCCACACCCCCGACCCTCATGGTTGCCTGGTGTACACGGAGAGGGAGGAGGGTCCCCACACCTCCCGTGCTCGTGTCACACATGCGCGCAACTTATTTTTTCTTTTGACATCGATTTTTTTTTTTTGCGGTACACGGGCCTCTCACTGTTGTGGCCTCTCCCGTTGCGGAGCACAGGCTCCGGACACCCAGGTCCAGCGGCCATGGCTCACGGGCCCAGCCGCTCCGCGGCACGTGGGATCTTCCCAGACCGGGGCACGAACCCGTGTCCCCTGCATCGGCAGGCGGACTCTCAACCACTGTGCCACCAGGGAAGCCCTGACATGGCTTTTTGTAAGATACCAGACAGTTTAAAAATTTTTTTCTTTTTCACTCACACAATAACTTGTGGCAAACTCCCCACCTGCAGAACTCTACATAACATACGTATATATGTTACGTACGTACACATGTACATACATAACATATGGCTACATAACATTCCGCAGCAGGGATTCTGCCTGAGCTTTAAGTCATCTTCGACTGATGGACTTGCTCTGGATGTCCAGTCTTCTACCGCCACAACGTCTGTGCACATTTATCCTGACATGATGACATTTTATCTCTATGAGATAGAGTGACAGGGCTGAAACATAAACATAGTTTTCACTCAAACATTTGTCAGATTCTTTCCATAAAGGATGCGGCACTTCACACTTCAGCAGCAGTGCATGGAGTAACCGTCTTTAATTTTTGCCAGAGGAATAGGTGTAAAGACTCCAGAAAAGGTAAACATGTGGGGAAACACTATTACTTATACTTTATAAAAAAGACTTTTGATAGTATAGAGAAACAATAATAATTTATTGTGGGGTTTATAGCATATATAGAAGTAAAATATGTTACAACAACAGCACAAAAATAGCGGCTGGTAAATGGAACTAATTTAGAGGATTCTTGTGAAGTGGTCAAAAAAAAAAAGACTAGGTTAAGGATGCATATCGTAATTTCTCGGGTAACCATCAGAATAATATTGGAGTGGCCAAGAAGCTTGTTCAGGTTTTTCCATAACGTCTTCAGAAAAACGCAAGCGAACTTTCTGGCCAGCCCAAAAAGGTACAGCTAAAAAGTCAACAGAGGAAATAACATGGAATTACAGAGAATGTTTTATTAATCTAAACGAAGGCAAGAATGGAGAAAGGTAGAAAGGAAGAATTGTGACAAACAGAAAATAAACAGTAAGATGTTAGGCTCATGTTAGACTTATGTTACATGTTAATGGACTGAATACTCTGATTAAATGGCAAATATTATCCGACAGGAAAATAAAAGACATAACTATAAGCTCTTTACAAGAGGAACACTTTAAATATATGGAGTTAGTTTGGCTGAAAATATAGGTATATATGTGTCTGTGTGCCATGCAAACACTAAGACAAAGTAGATGCAAGGCAAGAAGTATTAATAGGTAAAAAGAGACTTCATAAAAATAAAAGGGTCAACTAATCTAGAAAACAAAAACTAACCTAAACATATGCACCAAATAACAGAGATTCAAAATATATGAAGCAGGGGCTTCCCTGGTGGCGCAGTGGTTGAGAGTCCGCCTGCCGATGCAGGGGACACGGGTTCGTGCCCCGGTCTGGGAGGATCCCACGTGCCGCGGAGCGGCTGGGCCCGTGAGCCATGGCCGCTGGGCCTGCGCGTCCGGAGCCTGTGCTCCGCAACGGGAGAGGCCACAACAGTGAGAGGCCCGCATACCGCAAAAAAAAAAAAAAATATATGAAGCAAAAAGAGATAGATCCAAAAGGAAATAACAAAAAAAACAGACAAATCCACAGTCACTGTGGAGATTTTTGAAACTCATCTCTCTCAGTAATTGATAGAACAAATGGACAAAACATCAAACAGGATATAGATTTGAGCAATACTAATAACCCATTTGACAGTGAAGACATTGAACTCTACACCCAACAACTGCAGGATAACTTAGCCTCTGCAAGTACACATGGAACATCCACCAAATAACCCTTACGATGAGACCATGAAGCAGGCCTGAATAAATTTCCAAAGATTGAAATGTTATATTTTCTGACCAAACATAATCAAACCAAAATTAAATAACAAAAATATAAAATTTCCCACGTTTGGAAATTAAGCAACACACTTCTGAATAGCCCGGAAAATTTCTAATTTCCATTGTGATATATTAGAAAGTATTTTAAGTGAACAATAATGAAAATACAATGCATTTAAATGTGTGAGGTGCAGCTAAAGCAGTGAATAGAGGAAAAGTTACAGCTTTAAAGATATATATATATATATATATATATATATATATATATATATATACACACACACACACACACAAATATATATGAAAAGAAAGGTTTAAAATCAGTGATCCAAGCTTCCATCTCAGGATGCTATGAAAAGAGAAAATTAGACCCAAATAGAATAGAATAAAGGAAATAAAAGCAGAAATCAATGAACTAGAACACAGATGGACAAAGAGAAAATTAACAAAGGTTTCTTTGAAAACATAAAATTGATAAAATCCTAAAAAGATAAAATGCAAACTGTGACTATCAGGCATCTCTTCTGTGATGAAGAATGTTATCACCAGGATGAACACAAATATTATTGAAATACTACCATGACTCATAAATAACCAGGAAAACTAAAATCACAAGATACCATTTCTAACCCACAGACTGACCAAAATTAAAAAGCCTGATGTTCTCAAGTGTTAGCAAGCACTTTGGGCTCCTGGCAGACCTGTGAACTTGGTAAACCACCTGGGAGAACAATTGCTCATTATCTAGTAAAACTGAAAATATGCAATCCCTTCCATCCTACAATGCCATTATTGGGTAAATACCCTGGAGCACATGTGCACAAAGAGACACATTGAAGGATGTTCACTGCAGCACTGTTTGAAATGAGAAAAACTGGAAGCAATGTAAGTGTCCAACAAAAGGGAAAGAGATAAAATGTAGTATACACCTAACGTACAACAGTAAGACTGAACCGACCTACATACCTACCTGTGAATGTGATACATTTCATATAAGGAACACACTACAGGGACCATCCTTCACGACTAAACCAGCTGTACCCATACATTAAAGACAAATCCCTCAAAAGTAACGTAGGTGGAAAAGGCAGGCTGCAGAGCACACACAGACTATGACACCACTTAGGTAAATTCTAAAAAGCACACAAAAACAATATCATATGCTGCTCAAAGATGCCTACTTAAGGTATAAAAGTATAAAAGATGGTGCAGGGCTTCCCTGGTGGCTCAGTGGTTGATAGTCCGCCTGCCGATGCGGGGGACACGGCTTCGTGCCCTGGTCCGGGAAGATCCCACAAGCCGCGGAGCGGCTGGGCCCGTGAGCCATGGCCGCTGAGCCTGCGCGTCCGGAGCCTGTGCTCCGCAACGGGAGAGGCCACAACAGTGAGAGGCCCGCGTACTGCGCAAAAAAAAAAAAAAAAAAAAAGATGGTGCAGAAGCACAAATATCAATTCATAATTCATAGTAGTGTTTGCACTTGAGACAGAGGAAGAAGAATGGGACTGGGGTTGGGGAACAAACTTTATTTATGTTTTTTTATTCATATATATACTTATATTCTGAAGTAAATATAACAAAATGTTAGCAAGTTTCCACTTCTGTGTAATATGTATTGATACTTGATGTCTGCAATGTTATTCTGTAAATGTTCCAGTAGTTTTTAAATTTCTCAAAAGAAAATTAAGAGATCCATGAAATTAAAACTTTTATGATTAATTTTAATCATATTTTAAGAATCATATTTTCATAATTTTAAGAAACAGATTAATGAAATGATCCAACTATAAATAAAATTTCTATATATAAAAACCCAAATGAATTTAGAACAATAATTAGAATGTAAAGAGCAAAAAAATGTTAAAATTGACATCACAGACATGAAAATGTTTTTTAAAAAACATCATTTATTAGAGTATTCTGGTTCTTAATTTTACATAATTGACATTCCTTTAAATTTAAGGTGACTTTTTTTTTTACTGTTAACTTGAATGAAATTATATGTGTGTCCCAGGCAGATAAACAGTATGAATATATAAATCTTTTCTAATGTCCAACCTGTCTCTAACATATTATGTCTGGGATGTTTTTAAACAACGAAAAAAAAAATGTGCTTTCTTCACCAGCTCAGGTGCCAAAAATGGAACCCTAGATTCCTGGGAAGTGTTTACAGTGCCCATTTCAGAATGTCATGTGTGACCTTTACACTGTGCATTTCCTTTATTTAAGCATCCCCTGGTTAGTGGCCACCCTCTAAGGTCCAAGGAAAATGCCATCACTCTGGGCTGAGCTCCACTCTCTGTAATGGTCCTGGTCTTTAAATACAAGTTCTCACACAGCAGAACTGAAATTACCTGCAACTCACTTCTGGGGCAGTCACCTGGTGTTGCCATAATTCCTTTGGGATCTGCACATAGCTGCTGCTTTAATGTTTCATTTTCCCCTCCATTTCTATTTTAAAAAGAGAATGAGAAAATGCTTGTTATGTTGCATAATAATTAAGTCCACATAACTTCTAAAGTCCACGAAAAAGGTCCTCTACCAAATGGAAATAAATGTAAAGAATGTAAAGAATGAACAGAAATGAAATTTATAAACACAATTCTTACAAAATCAATTGAAAGCATTTAAAATTTATGAACTCCAAACAGTGTATATTTTCATCACTAGCCTGCAAGGTGTTAACTTTTTCATTGGCCAAAGACTGTTAGTTTCTGTTAGATCACTGGGTTGAATTAAAACAATAAATTGATGTCAATTCCTTCCTTGGGGCCCTGACTACTTTAACTCCAATTAGAATTTCCTATCTGGGGCTTTAAAGTGTTTCCACTAACAGGAACCAAGGTCTGCATCTCTCAGAGGCTTTTCTTCTCATTCTCAATCTTATTTTTCCGGTGACAGTGTAACCCATACTACGCTCTGAGATGGATGTGTGCTTTTTTCAATTATACAGCAATTCTTTGTTTGAAATGAGGGCTTCACTTTATCAATCAAGACCCAATACTTCTTTGGGTGACGTTTGTAATTATAAATACTAATACACATGCATTGCATTTTCGCTGGAAACACTGCACTGGGGCCAGAATGGGGCTGGGCCGGTGGGAGGGCGGGGCCGGGTTGACGGATGGGGCCAGGGTGGGCGGAGCGGGATAATGGGGCGGGGCCTGGATGGGGCGGAGCTCGGTTGAGGGGCGGGGCAGGGTTGGGGGAGAGGGCCAAGGATCCTGAAGGGCAGGTGGCCAACGGGGTGGGGAGAGAAACAGGGGAAGAGAGGATGAAGGGAGGGGCAGGGCGTGACGCGTGAGCAGAATGGGTAGTGAGGGAACGGAATGTGACCTGCTCTCTGAGAGGGTGGGAGATCGGCCCGGAAGCCAAAGGCCGACTGGATGTGGGCGTGGCACTGGGGCGGGGCTAGGGGAAGGGCGGGGCACTGTGGGCGTGGTTGGGGAGATAGCGGGGCAGCGGGGCGATGGGTGTGGCGCCGTAGGCGTGCTCGGCAGGAGGGCGTGGCCCTGGCGGGGGCGGGGCCCCAAGCTCGAGGTCAGCACAGAGGCGGGAAGGCGCGGAGAAATCTCGATAGGGGGCGGCGGCCTCGGACCGTCCGCTGACGCACACTTCGGGCGAGGACCCCTCACCTGGCATGTCCTGCCCTACGCGCGGTCCAGCCGCCCGAGCTGCCCACGGGAAACCTACCTCAGCCGCGCTTCTCCGCTGAGGTTGGCGTCCACACCTCCGACACGGAGGGGCAGCCAGCACCCACCAAGAGCCCGAGCCGCCGCCCTCAGCCCGCGCAGGCGCAATGTACGCAGGCTGCCCGCGTAGAAAGCCCCGCCCTGGAACCGGCTTCGCGCGCATGCGCCGCCGTACACGCCCCGCTGTCCGGAGAGGGGAGCCAACGCCCTGGACTGCGCAGGCGCAGTGCGCTCGGGGGCATCCCGGCGAAGACCCGGTCCTGGACCGAGCGCCCAGCGCAGGCGCGCCTCGCGGATCCCGCCTTCGGCCGTTGCGCGAGCCCGGGCGCTGTGCTCCAAGCGTGCGGGCTCGGGCTTGCGTCCCCGGGCGCTGGGGGCAGCCCGGGGAGGGGGCGGGGTGGCGGCGCAGGCGACGGGGAGCGGGAGCCATCCTGGTCTGGGGGTCAGAAACCCGCTATGAATGACAGAAGCGGCTGATTTCCGGAGCAGGACCCGCTTTCTTGTGCTTTTCTTGTAGTAATTAAGTTAACCTTCCCAACCACACTGTGAAGTGTGAACCTTGTGTCGTTCTTTCCAGTTGACAAATGGAAGCAGGGTGATTTTTTAGTTATAAACTTCGGAGAGGAAGTTTGGGCTTTAAAGAAAAACAATAACGTTATTTATTGGCCACTGCTACGTGGTGGCCTAATGGGGGTGGGGCAGGTGGTGGCTGGAGCCGGAAAGGTAGGAGAAGGTGGTCAAAATCCTAGAGAAAGTAGGGTGGCGGGTGCCAGGGCCTGCGAGAGCGGAAAATAGGGAGACGATGTGAATGGGTGTAGGGTTTCAGTTTCACAGGATGATGAGAATTAACGGGGATGAATGCTGGCGATTGTTGCACAGCAATGTGAGCTATTTAATATCACTGAACTGTACACTTATAAATGGTTAAGATAAGTTTTATGTGTATCTTACCATAATAAAAAAAAGCAGGAACACAAATTACCAATATACGAAATGAAAAAGGAATTCAGTACAGATGCTGTAGATTTTTGTAAAGATAATATACTAATGTTATGAAACTTTGTCCAAAAATTTTAACAAATTAGACAAATTCCTTGAAGAACAACTTACCAAAACTAAACGAGAATATTTAGGAAATCTACATAGTTCTAGATTTTCGAAAGGAATTAATTTCATAATTAAAAATCTTCTTACAAAGAATACTCCAGGGGCTTCCCTGGTGGCGCAGTGGTTAAGAGTCTGCCTGCCGATGCAGGGGACACGGGTTCGTGCCCCGGTCCAGGAAGATCCCACGTGCCGCGGAGCGGCTGGGCGCGTGAGCCATGGCCGCTGGGCCTGGGTGTCCGGAGCCTGTGCTCCGCAACGGGAGAGGCCACAACAGTGAGAGGCCCGCATACCGCAAAAAAAAAAAAGAATACTCCAGGAGCAGATGGCTTCACTAGTAAATGCTTCCAAACATATAAGGAGAAAATAATACTGTTACACAAATTCTTCCAAAAAATAAAGAAAACTGAAACACTTCCTAACTGGTTCTATGAGGCCAGCATAACCCTGCTATAAAATACTAAAAGACACAGAAAAAAAGTTAAAATGGCTAAGACAGAGAGCATTGCTCACCACGAAGTTCTACAAGGGTTAAGTCGTAACCCACTGCGGTTGGACGACAGGGCACCCTGAGAGGAATTCAGGATTTGGCACTCTGTGCTTTGGATACACAGACCCCTAGATGCATCACTCAGGAAGAATTTCAATGACCTGGATTCTTGTATCTTCCCATACATAGAAAAGTACTAAAATCATTAACTTGAGATAACTGTGCTTTGTGATTAACAGCAATCTTCTACCAAAATGTATGCTTGACTGCATGTATTCCCAGGCCAAAAATCATACATAAACTGGCCCCTCCCCTACCTCTTCCGAGCAGTTCCCTCAGAGCCACTGAGAGGCTGTCTCCCGAGCTATAATGCTCAGCAAGACCCTACATAAAACTTAAACTCACAACTCTTATGTTGTGCGTCTTTCTTTAACTGGAATTCAGCAAAAGCAATCCGGTGATATATAAAATGATTACATATCATGACTGAGTGTGGTTTATTCTAGGAATGAAAGAATGTTTAATATTTAAAAATCAATGTTATTTCCACATTACAGATTAGAGGGAAAAAAACATGAGCATCTACATAGGTGCAGAAAAAAACATTTCATAAAATTCCACACCCAATAAACTCTTACAAAACTAGAAATACCTTAGTTTGTGAAAGGACACACAGATAATATTTAATAACAAAACAGTGGATGCTTTCCTCCTGGATTCAGGCACAGGACAAGAATGTCCTCTATCACCATTTCTATTCAACAGTGTACAGGCAGTCTTATCCAATTCAAGAAAGACAGAGAAAGACAAAGAATGTAAAGATTGAAAGGAAAAAGTAAAACTGTCTTTGTTCACAGATGGTATGATTGTGTTTGCAGATAATCCAAGATAATCTACAAATAAAGTATTACAATTAATGAGTGAATTTCTAAGGTCTCTGGATGAAGGCCCAATATGGTAACAATCAACAGTTGGAAATTCCAATCTAAAAATGTCATGTACAGTAGCACCAAGTAACATCAAATGTCATCTACCCTTTAGCAACTAACAGAACAACAGGACAAACAAAACAAACACACACAGTAAGGATGTAGAAGATCTAAACAACACTATCACACCCATGATTTAATTAACAATCAAAGTGTCAATAATACACCAAACAACTGCAGAATACACCTTATTATTAAGGTCATATGGAATGTTAACCAAGAGAGACCATAGACTGGCCCGTAAAATAAGTCACAATAAGTTGCAAAGACTGAAATCTTAAAGTGTGTTCTCTGACCATAGTGAAATAAAATTAGAAATCAATGCAGTAAGAAATCTAGAAAAGTCCCAACATTTGGAAATTAAGCAGCATATATCTAAATAACCCATGAGTGAAAGAAAGAAACCAAAGAGATACTATTTTCAATTTCAAATTGAATGTTAATGAAAATATACTCCTATGGACTGAATGTCTGCATCACCCCAAAACTCATATGTTGAAATCCTAACCCCAAGGTGATGGTATTAAGTAGCAGAGCAGTTCAGAGGAGATAAGATCATGAGAGTAGAGCCCTCATGAATGGGATCGATGCTCTTATAAAAGGGATCCGAGAGAGCTCCCTGCCCCTGCTACACATGAGGACACAGCAAGAAGACGGCCGTCTGTGAACCAGGAAGCCCTCACCAGACACAGGAAGTGGGCACCATGATCTTGGACTTCCAGCCTCCACGACTGTGAGAAATAAATGGCTTATGGTATTTTTGTTGTAACAGCCCACTCAGACTAAGATACATATATTAAAATTTGAGTGATGCAGGTAAAGCAGAGCTTAGAGAGAAATTGATGCTTTCAGTGCTTATGTTAGAAATGAAGAAAAATTAAATCCGTGATCTAAACTTCCAACTTAAGAAGCTAAAATTAAAAAATACAGGAAAAGAAAATTAAAACTAAAGTTTCAGCAAACAAAGTTTAGCAAGGTAAGTCAAAGAAGGAAATATTAAAGATATAAACATAAATTACTGAATGAGGAAACAACAGAAAAATTAACAAAGACACAAGTTGGTTCTCTGAAAAAATTAATAGAATTGATAAATTCCTAGCAAGATTTATCAAGAGAAAAAAAAAGAGCTATCAATATTAGAAATGAAAAAGGGACCTCACCCCAGATGACACCAACGTTAAAAAGATAAACGGTAGACTGTGACCAACTTTGTGCCAATACATCTGATAACTTGTATGAAATGGACAACTCCTTTAAAGGCATAACCTAACAATCCTGACCCAAGAGAAAATTAAAGAATATAGAGAGAGGTTTTAAATTTTGTACAAAAACCTTCCCACCAAGAAAATTCCAGTCCCAGATGGTTTAATGGTGAATTCTATCAAATGTGTAAAGAAGAAATAACACCAATGTCAACAAAAAAATTAATCAATAGTGAATCTACAGAAGAAGGGGAAAATATTTCTGGAGCCAACCTGAGGATTATAAGCCAGGAGACAGTCGTTCAGAAAGCTCTGAGAATTGTTCCACCCATTAGAGGTCAAACACAGTTATAGATAAGTTCTTGAGACAAAAGGTTATATGTCAAGTGACATATTGACCACTTACACAATCCAGATCTGCATGTATCAGTACAAAGTGAGTAGCGGGACACCGTGACCCTTTACGAGATTAAGAAGGAATGTTGTCTCCCAAGGAGGTTTGGTCAATGCAGATGCACGACACACACTCAAGGGGAGGGAAGAGGCCCAAACGGGCAGAGAACCATTTTATGTTTAAATTTTTCTTGTACTGCCATAAAATATGAATTTCATTTCATCACCAGTATTAAACAAAATCTTAAGAAAATAGGGCATGGACACTTCCCAATTGTTGTATGAGGCAAACATAACTCTATACAAACACCTCACAAATACAAGGAAGGAAAATTGCAGACAAATAAACTTCGTAAAAATAGATGCAAAAATCCTTAACAAAATATTAGCAAATCAAACCCAACAATATATACAGAGGGCAATACATTATGGCCAAGTGGAATTTATCCCAGTAATGCAAAATTGGACTAACACTTGAAAACCGACGTAAATCACCATTTTAACAGAAGCAAAAAGAAAAATCATATTGATTATTTCAATAAATAGATAATTTTACAAAATGCAACAATCATCATTTTTTTAATCTCAGCAAAAATAGAACATCTTCTATCTGTAAAAAGCCATCTATCAAAAACCATATCACTAAAATCATACTTAAGGACATTATATTAAAAGTTTTCATTAGAAACAAGGTAAATATATCCACTTTCACCACTTCTATTTAACATTTTATAGGAAATCCTGGCCAGCACAATAAGGCAAGTGTGAAATAAAATTCATATTTTATGGCAAGACAAGAAAAATTTATAAACATGAAAAATTTTCTGTGCCCTTTGGCCCCTGTCTCCCCTCACAGTGCATCATGTATCTGCATTAGGCATTGGCCTAACCCTAAGCCATCAGCAGGAATACCTGCTCGGTCGTAAAGAGCAGCATTCTCCCAGCATCAAGACAACTCCTTAAAGATAACATTCCTGGGAATTCCCTGGCGGTCCAGTGGTTAGGGCTCCACACTTCCATTGCAGGGGGCACGGGTTCCATCCCTGGTCAGGGAACTAAGATCCCACAAACCCCACGAAGCGGCAAAAAAAAAAAAAGAAAAGAAAAGGAAGATAACATTCCTTCTTGATCTTATAAAGGGCCACAATGACCCACCACTTTGTACTTACAGATCTGGATTGTGTAAACTATCTACGTCATTTAATGTACAGCCCTCCATCTCAAAAACCTGTATAACTGTGCTTTGACCTCTAGCAGGTGAAACAGTTCTCGGAGCTTTCTGAGAAGCTGTTCCCAGGTTAGAATCCTCAATTTGACTCGAATAAAATTTTCCATTTCTTTGGTAGATCGACTGATTAATTTTTTGTCAACACGAGTAAAGCAATAAAAAAAATACAAGGAATAAATATTAAAAAGGAAGAAATAAAATTATTTATATTCACCAATACTTAGAATGTTTGCATAGAATAGCCTAAGGAATCTACAAAACAATTATTAGCACGAATAAGTGAATTTAACAAAATTGTGGGTTACAAGATCAACCCAGAGAAATAAATGTTTCGATTTATTAGGACCAAAACATCAAAAATGAACTTCTTAAAAAAATCATTTATTGTAGTGTAAGCACCTGACAATTAGCTTTTCGAATATAATGTAACATGTATATGATGCCAGACATTAAGCTTTCCCTGGTTGAGGCATCTACTTCACAGACATCCATCTCAGAAAAGCACATCGCCAGCAACACAACTAGATAAAGAGCCAGGCCACCCCACCCATGATTTTCCCTTTTTCAGGAAACACCAGTTGACCTAGATAACTGACCCTTTGATGGCTTGCTTTCCCTTCCTGTCCCTTAATTCCCACACTGACATTTTAAATTCACCAGTAAAGATTGGGCCAAAAAAACTCTAGACCCTGCCCTCGACCCCAATAAAGGCGGAACCCCAGAGAGAGAGCTTCCTCTCTCCACCTCCCCGCGCCCCACAGTGCAACCTGACTGTGTGCCCCAGACACGCCATGTACCTTCCAGGACCTGTGAGTAGCAAAACTTGCCTGTTTTTTTTTGCAGCGCGCAGGCCTCTCGCCGTTGTGGCCTCTCCCGTTGCAGAACACAGGCTCCGGACGCGCAGGCTCTGTGGCCATGGCTCACGGGCCCAGCCGCTCCGCGGCATGTGGGATCCTCCCGGACCGGGGCACGAACCCGCGTCCCCTGCATCGGCAGGCGGACTCCCAACCACTGCGCCACCGGGGAAGCCCCCAAAACTTGTGTTTTCAAAGCCCTCTGATGGTGGTTGCTGAGGAGCATCTTGCAGTCCCAAGGAGAACCACAAGGGCTGGTCCAGCCGCAACCTGGACACAGCCTTGCGAGATGTCTGAGGGGGCTGCCACAGACAGTAAGGGCCCAGGTGAGGGCCCCCAGGCACTTCCATCTGGTAACATCACTATGGACAGGCTGAGACTGACCGAAATAAGCATTAACATAAAATGCTTAAGAATAAATTTAGCAAAAATATGTGCAAGACTCTACACTATAATAATTTTTAAATGATGAAAACTTGAAAGAGCTAAATAAGTAGAGAGAGAGTCCATGTTCACATATTGGAAGTTCAATATACTTAAGAAGTCAATTCTCCACAATTCTTCAAGCATTTTTAGAAAGATACAGTGGCCAAGACAGTGTGGAACGGGCAAAATGATAGATAAGGAGATCAATGGAACAGAAAAGAAAGTCCAGAAGTAGACCCACACTTTTACAGTCATTGATTTCCAACCAAGGTGCCCAAGCAGTTTGATGGGTTGAAGACAGTCTTTCCAAAAGGTGGGCTGCGAGAACAGGATGTTTGTTTAGAGACGATGAACCTGTCTGCCTGCCTCACACGAGACATAAAAGCTTATTTAGAATGGATCACAAACCTAAATGTAAAACTTTAAAGCTAGAAGCAGCAAAGATTCCTTAGACATAAAAAGCACTAAGTAAAATTAGAAATTGGTAAATTAGACCAGTGGTCAGCAAACATTTTCTGTAAAGGGCAGGCCAGAGAGTAAACATTTTAAGCTTTGCGGGCAGTCGCAGCCAGAATCACTCAACCTTGCTGTTGTAGCGTGAAAACAGCTATAGACAATATGTAAATGAATGGGTGCGGCTGTGTTTCAATAAAACTTTTATTTACAAATCCAGGCAAAAAGGTAACTGTCCCTAGATTGCTGGCAGCTGTACTAGACCATCAAAATTTAAAACTCTGGGGCTTCCCTGGTGGCGCAGTGGTTGAGAGTCCGCCTGCCGATGCAGGGGACACGGGTTCGTGCCCCGGTCTGGGAAGATCCCACATGCCACGGAGCGGCTGGGCCCGTGAGCCATGGCCGCTGAGCCTGTGCGTCCCGAGCCTCTGCTCCGCAACAGGAGAGGCCACAACAGTGAGAGGCCCGCGTACCGAAAAAAAAAAAAAAAAAATTTAAAACTCTGCTCATCAAAAAACACAATTAAGACTAGGCAAGTTATAACAGCAAAGGAAACCATCGATGAAAGGAAACGACAACATACTGAATGGAAGAAAACATTTGCAAATGATATGACAGATAAGGCATTAATATCCAACATATATAAACACCTCATACAACTCAACATCAAACAAACAACCCAATTAAATAATGGTCAGAAAAACTGAATAGACATTTTTCCAAAGAGGAAATGCAGATGACAAACTGGCACAAGAAAAGGTGCTCAACGCTGCTAATGATCAGCGAAGTGCAAATCAAAACCACATGAGAGGCCCCCTCCCACCTGTAGAATGGCTGCCGTCAAAAAGTCTGCGAGCGGCAGTGTTGGCTAGGATGCGGAGGAAAGGGAACCCTCATGAGATGCCCCCTCCCGCCTGTAGAATGGCTGCCGTCAAAAAGTCTGCGAGCGGCAGTGTTGGCTAGGATGCGGAGGAAAGGGAACCCTCATGAGAGGCCCCCTCCCACCTGTAGAATGGCTGCCGTCAAAAAGTCTGCGAGCGGCAGTGTTGGCTAGGATGCGGAGGAAAGGGAACCCTCATGAGATGCCCCCTCCCGCCTGTAGAATGGCTGCCGTCAAAAAGTCTGCGAGCGGCAGTGTTGGCTAGGATGCGGAGGAAAGGGAACCCTCATGAGATGCCCCCTCCCACCTGTAGAATGGCTGCCGTCAAAAAGTCTGCGAGCGGCAGTGTTGGCTAGGATGCGGAGGAAAGGGAACCCTCATGAGAGGCCCCCTCCCGCCTGTAGAATGGCTGCCGTCAAAAAGTCTGCGAGCGGCAGTGTTGGCTAGGATGCGGAGGAAAGGGAACCCTCATGCACTGTTGGTGGGAGTGTAAATTGCTGCAGCCACCATGGAAAACAGTAGGGACGTTTCTCAGAAAACTAAAAATAGAGCTACCATACGATCCAGCAATCCCATTCCTGGGTGTATATCCAAAACAAAAACAATAATTTGAAAAGATACGTGCACCTCAGTGTTCATAGCAACATTATTTACAATAGCCAAGACATGGAAACAGCCTAAATGTCCATCAACAGATCAATGGATAAAGAGGCTGTGGTATATATGTATATATACACAATGGAACACTACTCAGTCATAAAAAAAAGAATGAAGGCTTGCCATTCGCAGCAACATGGATGGACTTGGAGGGCATTATGCTAAGTGAAATAAGTCAGACAGAGAAAGACAGATACTGTATGATAGCACTTATGTGTAGGATCTAAAAAATACAACAAACTAGTGAATATAAAATAAGAGAAGCCGACTTACAGCTATAGAGAACAAACTTGCAGTTATCAGTCGGGGAGGGGCCGTATAGGGGTGGGGGAGTGGGAGGCACAAACTACTGGGTGTGAGACAGGCTACAAGGATGTATGTACTACACGGGGAATAGAGCCAATATTTTGTAATAACTGTAAATGGAAACTAACCTTTAAAATTGTATAAAAACGAAAGAAAGGGCTTCCCTGGTGGCACAGTGGTTGAGAGTCCGCCTGCCGATGCAGGGGACACGGGTTCGTGCTCCTGTCCGGGAAGATCCCACATACCGCGGAACGGCTGGGCCCATGAGCCATGGCCGCTGAGCCTGCGCGTCCGAAGCCTGTGCTCCACAACGGGAGAGGCCACAACAGTGCGAGGCCCGCGTACCGCAAAAAAAAAAAAAATTTTTTTTAAAGAATAGGCAAACCATAGACTGGGAGAAAGTATTTGCAAAACATCTACCTATCAAAAGGTTCCTATATGAAATATATGACTCCTAAAACCGAAAAACTAAATTAATAAACAAATAAATAAATAGAAATGGGCAAATGACTTAATAGACACTTCATGAAAGAAGATATACAGTCAATAAGTACATGAAAAAATTCCTCAATATTGTTAGTTGTTGGGAAAATGAAAATCAAAACTCCAATGAGATACTTTTACACAGACTGGCTAAACTTCAAAAGACTGACACCCAAATGTTGGGACGGCTGTGGAGCAACCATAATTATCATACGTTGCTGTGGGAGTATAAAATACAACAGGCGCTACGGGAAAATGTTTGGCCTTTTCTTGTAAAGTTATACATATTATGTAAGTTGGCTCTGGCTGCCACAATAAAATACCACAGACTGGGCGACTTAAACATCAGACATTTATTTTGTCTCAGTCTGGACGTCCATGATCAAGGTGCCAGCAAGTCCGGTTCCCATGAGTGCGCTCCCCTGGTTTGTGGATGGCCGCCTTCGCGTTCTGTCCCCACAGAGCTCAGAGAGACAGGCTCTGTGTCTCCCCCTCTTCTCATAAGGACACCAGCCCTATCGAATTAGCGCCACGCCCTTCTATCTTCATTTAACCTAAACGGCCCCCTAAAGGCCACCTCCAAGTGCAATCACACTGGGGTTGGAACTTCAACATATGAATACTGGGGGGTCACACTGGTCTACCCTACAGCCCAGAAAAAGAACTCCAAGGCATTCTCCAAAAGAAATGCAAGTGCCTTGCCCAAGAATGTTTATAACAAAAAAGTTGGTACCATTCTAAATGTTAGTGAACAGGAGAATGGATACACAGACTGTGGTGTATTCACACAATGAACACCGCTCACGAGATTTACTTTCACATCGGTGAAATCATGACAGCTTGAACTAAAAGGGGCTGAGATCATTCAAAATGAAACCAGGCTGCCGGGGACCCCGACCTTCTAGGCTGAGGAGTCAGAAAACGAAGGACGGGAGGCTGTGTGCCCTCCCAGGGAGCAGCGGGGGACTCGGACTGGGGAGCCTCCTGTAAGGAGCAGAACAGGCTCTAATCCAAACACACTTACTCCCGGGCCGGGGACCCTGGGAACTTGGCGCTGCTGATTTCGGGGCCGCAGCGAGCGGGCAAAGACAGTGCCTTGTGCTCCACGCTGCGTGAGTGGGAGTGTCTCTCATGTCTACCCTCCTGTCTCACCAGCATGTGCTGGGGGTGTGTGCAGGAAATTCAGACGACTTGTCTTCCTAGCTCACAAGTCTCTGCAACAAGAAGAGGTGCTGCTCAGGAGGCCCAGTGGCTACTAGACCTGACTGAAATCAAGAGATGCTGAGCTTCAAGCCTGATGCCACAGTGGGATAAGATTTGGTGGGCGGTGGGGGGCGGGGTGGGGGGGGGGGGTTCCGGGTACAGGGTGAGCAAACGCTTTATGTTTAAGGAATGTAAATACTTTGTGGCTAGAATGTTAAGTGTGGGAGATTGCAAATGCTGTCCTGAAAAACAAAGCAGCCAGTTATTTTACCAGCAAAATGGACTTATTCGGGAATAGCAGAGGAATCGTAATTTGGGACATGCAGGCTATGGCAAACTGCAGGCAAGTCTAGAGAACACAGGAGAGGAAGGCCATTTCGCAGAGAAAAGGGGCAATTGGGAGGGGCTTCTTTGCAGGCAAGTCCACTGGAGGGAAGGGAGGCTTCAGGGTGACGGCTTCTCATTGGCTGGGCTACTGCTGGGCAGGAAGAAAACCCTCCTTCTCCTGCTGGGTGTAAAGTTGGCTTCCTCCAGCCCAGGAATGTGAACCGAGCTGGGAGGGAAGGTACGGGGCAGGGGATCTCCCCATTCAGGGCATCCTGACTCCATTTTAGATGAGATTTCTCTTTAATTTTTGCCCCCAGATGGCCACAGTACTCTGCAGTTTTTCCCAGCAAGAAGTGGACCCGTTGAATCCTGGCTGGCCTTGCAATGCACCCACAGAAGTCGCAGAAGTGACCGTGTGCAATTTCCAAGTTTAGGATTCAAGAGGCCACTCAGTTTCCAATCTCACTCTTGAAACCCATACCACCGGGTGAAAAGGCATAGGTGAGCCTGCTGGATGAGCAGAGATAGAGGGCTAAATCACCCAGGCACATAAACACACACACACACACACCTGACAACCAGTCACCTCCAGAACCAAAGCCACCTGGCTGACCAGCAGTAACTACAGACAGGAGTGAGTCCAGATGACACCAGCATAAGAACTGCCCAGCTGAACAAATCCCAAATAACCAATGCACAGAATCGTGAGCTAAATAAATGATTGTTGTTTGAAAACACTAAATTTTGGGACAGTTTGGTATGCAGCAAAAGCTAATTGATACATCAAGGAATGCTAATTAAAACCACAATGAGTTGTCGCCATACGCCCATCAGAATGGTTGAAAGACTAAAAATACTGAAGTGTTGGTGAGTACCTTGACCGATTAGAGTTACACGTTGCTAGGGGAGGGAGGATATGAGCCGGTATAATTATGTTAGAAACTATTTGGGAGTTTCTGGTACAGTTAGACATATGCCTGTCCTGTGATTCAACAATTCCACGCATAGGTATGTGCCCCCTCCCCGCAAAATTTCATACGCGCCTCGACAGATAAGTGCAAGAAGGTACACAGTGGAGGGATGGCGTGAAGGAAACTTCTGGGGTCCTGGAGTGGGTCCGTATCTTTAAAAGGGTGCAAATGGGTGTTGTATACTATGTAAGCCACACAATGTAAAGTACACCTCAATTGAAATTAATCTCTCAATGTCTTTAAAAAGATGTGTGCCCTCCACTGTGTGTAAGTAATTTGTGGGTGGAGGGTGAACTGTGGGGGTTTTAAGGGCTGTAAAGTCTTTGACACTCTTCCCATCACATTCCTCTCCCTGAATCTGGGTGGGCTTTAATCAATAGAACAGGAGAACAGCTGTGACCTCTGAGGCCAGCTCACAAGAGGCCATGTAGCATCCTCTAGTTCTGCTGGAATGCTTGCTCTTGGGACCCAAGCCGCTCGGGGACCCACACACATGCCAGATGTGCAACTGTACAGGGGGCCAGGGGACCCACTGCCATCATTTGGGCCATTCCACTGTTCCAGGCTTCCCAGCTGTGGTCCCGGACATCATGGAGCTGAAGCAAGCTGTTCCCCTGCACTCTGACCGACGTGCACACTGAGAATGAGGAAGAGGTTGAGGGCTTTACGCTGTCTGCTGGTGTTTCTTGTGTGGCGGTGGGAACTGGGGTGGAGTTTGGTGCTTTGACGTGGCTGCTGCCAAAGCAGGAGCCTAAAGCCTACAGCACTAGCTTGAAATCAGGCAGGAGCTGGGGGGCCTTCGCACCGGGGGTGGAGGCGTGGTCGACCACGGCAGGGGCAGCAAGGCGATGCTCCTGGAGGCAGGAGGAAAGACCTCTGTTATTCAGCCCAGGAAGCCGGGCACCAGCGTGGCCTGCGTGCAAGTCGAGGTGATGCCAGGACTGGTGAAGCGGCTTCCAGACAGTCAGAGTGTCAGCGGGGGGTCTTGCAGCTACACATCTAAGCTATGGTCAGGGAGAGAGGAACTAAAGAAGGATCATCCAATTCGCAAACAGAACTTAAAAGAGCTATAAAGGAGCCACGATTGGCTCAAAAATGAAACTATTTTTCACCCCCACCCTCTCCCCAGGCCCCCACCCCCAGTCTCTCCCAGCAGAAGATTCTCAAACAAAGAGTGAGCTCAGGACAAAGACTGAATCCGAGACACTGTTGGGGAAGTGTGGTCTCAGAATAAAAGCAAGACGAGGTAGGATTGGAAAACCCTCTAAGACTCGGAAACAAGTTAATTGCTGCCTCATAGACCCGTTCAGGTGGGCAAAAGCCTTCTGTGGACCTGGCACTCGGGCCCTCGGATGCTCTTGTGTTAATCAGCCCCAAACCTGAGGTCACTGGACGCAGAAGTCTCATGGGGACCAATTAGAAAAGGGTCTGTTTCAAAGAGATTCGGGTGTAGGTTTTGTCAAAATGCATGAACACCGATGAACTTTGCAGAAAACCCACAGTTATTAAGAGAATGGTACCAGCAGAATCCACAGCAGCTTGCACTAAAAGAAGCAGAGACAGCACAAGATGGAAAGAGGCGTTTGGACCCTGAACTTCTCCAGGTAGGTGGAGGCTACAAACGGGGGCTACTGTTCATGGAAAAGGAAGAATGACTCAGAACATGGACAGGGGTCAAAGCCAAGTCAGGGGAATCATTCCTGGGCGCTGTGGGCTGATGAAGCCTGGTGCTGTGTGCTGGGCTGGACGGTGCTACCCTGTGCCTCCCATTTCCCCTTCAGAATGGACGGTCCAGCAAAAGCTGTTCTAATATGGAAGTTTATAGAAATTCAATCTCACCTCAAGAAACAAGAAAAATCTCAAACAAGCAATCTAATCCTACACCTAAAGCAACTAGAGAAAGAAGAACAAAGAAAACCCAAAGTCAGTAAAAGGAAGGAAATCATAAAGATCAGAGCAGAAATAAATGAAATAGAAACAAAGAAAACAATGGCAAAGATCAATAAAACTAAAAGCTGGTTCTTTGAGAAGATAAACAAAATTGATAAACCATTAGCCAGACTCACCAAGAAAAAAAGGGAGAAGACTCAAATCAACAGAAATAGAAATGAAAAAGGAGAAGTAACAACTGACACTGCAGAAATACAAAGGATCATGAGAGATTATTACAAGCAACTACATGCCAATAAAACGGACAACCTGGAAGAAATGGACAAATTCTTAGAAAAGCACAACCTTCCAAGACTGAACCAGGAAGAAATAGAAAATATAAACAGACGAAACACAAGCACTGAAATTGAGACTGTGATTAAAAATCTTCCAACAAACAAAAGCCCAGGACCAGATGGCTTCACAGGCAAATGCTATCAAACATTTAGAGAAGAGCTAACACCCATCCTTCTCAAACTCTTCCAAAAAACTGCAGAGGGAGGAACAATCCCAAATTCATTCTATGAAGCCACCATCACCCTGATACCAAAACTAGAAAAAGATATCGCAAAAAAAGGAAATTATAGACCAATATCCCTGATGAACATAGATGCAAAAGTCCTGAACAAAATACTAGCAAACAGAATCCAGCAACATTTTAAAAGGATCATACACCATGATCAAGTGGGATTTATCCCAGGGATGCAAGGATTCTTCAATATACACAGGTCAATCAATGTGATACACCATATTAACAAATTGAAGGATAAAAAGCATCCTGATTTTTATCTACTGATCATCTCAGTAGATGCAGAAAAAGCTTTTGACAAAAGTCAACACCCGTTTATGATAAAAACTCTCCAGAAAGTGAGCATAGAGGGAACCTACTTCAACATAATAAAGATCACCATACTCAACGGTGAAAAACTGAAAGCATTTCCACTAAGATCAGGAACAAGACAAGGATGTCTACTCTCGCCACTATTATTCAACATAATTTTGGAAGTCCTAGCCATGGCAATCAGAGAAGAAAAAGAAATAAAAGGAATAAAAATTGGAAAAGATGATGTAAAACTGTCCCTGTTTGCAGATGACATGATACTATACACAGAAAATCCTAAAGATGCCATCAGAAAACTACTAGAACTAATCAATGAATTTGGTAACGTTGCAGGATACAAAATTAATGCACAGAAATCTCTTGCATTCTTATACACTAACAATGAAAAATCAAAAAGAGAAATTAAGGAAATAATCCTATTTACCATTGCAACAAAAGGAATAAAACACCTAGGAATAAACCTGCCTAAGGAGGTGAAAGACTTGTACTCAGAACACTATAAAATACTGGTGAAAGAAATTAAAGATGATACCAACGGATGGAGAGATATACCATGTTCTTGGATTGGAAGAATCAATATTGTTAAAATGACTATACTACCCAAAGCAATCTACAGATTCAATGCAATCCCCATCAAATTACCAATGGCATTCTTCACAGAATTAGAAAAAAAAAATTTACAATTCATATGGAAACACAAAAGACCCCGAATAGCCAAAGCAATCTTGAGAAGGAAAAACAGAGCTGGAGGAATCAGGCTCCCTGACTTCAAACTATACTACAAAGCTACAGTAATCAAGACAGTATGGTACTGGCACAAAAACAGAAATATATAAGTGGTACAGGATAGAAAGCCCAGAGATAAATCCATGCACATATCGTCACCTAATTTACAACAAAGAAGGCAAGAACATACAATGGAGAAAAGACAGCCTCTTCAATAAGTGGTGCTGGGAAAACTGGACCGCTACATGTAAAAGAGTGAAATTAGAACACTATGTAACATCATACACAAAAATAAACTCCAAATGGATTAAAGACCTAAATGTAAGACCAGACACTATAAAACTCTTAGAGGAAAACCTAAGAAAAACACTCTTTGACATAACCACAGCAAGATCTTTTTTGACCCACCTCCTAGAGTAATGAAAATAAAAACAAAAATAAACAAATGGGACTAATTAAACTTAAAAGCGTTTGCACAGCAAAGGAAACCATAAACAAGATGAAAAGACAACCCTCAGAATGGGAGAAAATATTTGCAAATGAAAGAACGGACAAAGGATTAATCTCCAAAATATACAAACAGCTCATGGAGCTCATTATCAAAAAAAACAAACAATTCAATTAAAAAATGGGCAGAAGACCTAAATATACATTTCACCAAAGAAGACATACAGATGGCCAAGAGGCACATGAAAAGATGCTCAACATCACTAATTATTAGAGAGACGCAAATCAAAACTACAATGAGATATCACCTCACACCAATCAGAATGGCCATTATCAAAAAATCTAGAAACAGTAAATGCTGGAAGGGGTGTGGTGAAAAAGGAACCCTTCTGCATGGTTGGTGGGAATGTAAATTGATACAACCACTATGGAGAATAGTATGGAGGTTCCTTAAAAAACTAAAAATAGAACTACCATATGACCCAGCAATCCCACTACTGGGCATATACCCTGAGAAAACCATAATTCAGAAAGAGACATGTACTACAATGCTCACTGCAGCTCTATTTACAATAGCCAGGACATGGAAGCAACCTAAGTGTCCATCAACAGACGAATGGATAAAGAAGATGTGGCACAGATATACAATGGAATATTACTCAGCCATAAAAAGAAACAAAATTGAGTTATTTGTAGTGAGGTGGATGGACCTAGAGTCTGTCATACAGAGTGAAATAAGTCAGAAAGAGAGAAACAAATACCGTATGCTAACACATATATATGGAATCTAAAAAAAAAAAAAAAATGGTACTGATGAACCTAGTGGCAGGACAGGAATAAAGACATAGATGTAGAGAGTGCACTTGAGGACCCGGAGTGGGAGGGGGAAGCTGGGATGAAGTGAGAGAGTAGCATTGACACATATATACTACCGAAGGTAAAATAGATAGCTAGTGGGAAGCAGCCGCATAGCACAGGGAGATCAGCTCGGTGCTTTTCGATGACCTAGAGGGGTGGGATAGGGAGGGTGGGAGGGAGGCTTGGGGGGAGGGGATATGGGGATGTATGTGTGCATGTGGCTGATTCACTTTGTTGTACAACGGAGACTAACGCAGTATTGTGAAGCAATTATACTGCAATAAAGATCTATTTTAAAAAAAGAAAAGAATGGACTGTCTCAGTCAGGCTCTCTTGCCCCTGTCCTCACACTGGACGTGTGGCCAGCGGATGGAGTCAGGTAACCTGCCTTTTTAGGTCACAGTTTTGAAGGAAACATCCTCAAGCAGCTGTTCCCAAGGAGGCTCTGCGCACGTGGACCAGCTCCTGGGGCTCTGGCCGCCATGGTGGACGCGGCCTGGTAGGCCTGGTTGGCAGGTCTGGGAGGCGGCATTGCTGTGTATGTACGTGGGGTTTGGCAGAGCCTTTTGTCTCCCTTCCCACATGCTCTTCTCCATTGTGGCTGGGCCACCTCTCCATCCCCTCCCTGGGATTCCAGGCAGGCCTTCCACCTGTCTGTAACCAACGGGAAATGACAAAGGGGCCCCCACGACTTCTGAGGTCTCAACGGTGGATGCCACCTCCGCCGGTTCTGACGGGAGCTGCTCTGGGAAAGGCGGCCCCATGTGGGAGGTTGACCACCCCAGGACCACCTTGCTGGTGAGTAATACACACATCAAGAGAACTGTATCGACTTATTCAGTTCTATTATGGAGGCTACGTTGTTTTAATTTCCAAAAATAGTTTATCCTTCCTATGATTTTATCTAAGCATTCTTTACAGTTTTATTTATATTGGCACTCAATTGTACCATTAGATAATAAATATACCTGTGGACATATTTCAGTTAAACTAAAATTCTAAATATCAGGCCAACTCTTTACAGTGTCTTTAACTTAGTTTTTAACAGGCAAAAAATATTATTGTCCTGCAGTAGGAAAACTGCTAGGGATCAGGCTGCCAGATTTACGCGTTCTTGTGTTTAATATTCTCTATTTTGTTTGATAAATTGTTTATTTAAATCTCTAAATAAGTTAACTCATTCCCACCTCCCAGATCATTCTTCTTAGAGATGGTTCAATTCCACAGAGTTGGGTTTTTATTTCTTTTACTTTTTTTGGCAGTACGTGGGCCTCTCACTGCTGTGGCCCCTCCCGTTGCGGAGCACAGGCTCCGGACACGCAGGCTCAGCGGCCATGGCTCACGGGCCCAGCCGCTCCGCGGCATATGGGATCTTCCCGGACAGGGGCACGAACCCGTGTCCCCTGCATCGGCAGGCGGACTCTCAACCACTGCGCCACCAGGGAAGCCCTCCACAGAGTTATTTTTAAAGCAAGGTGTAGGAATCCTCATTACTGACTAATTTTAACAATTGAGCAGATTTTTGTTGTGGTTCACTTGGCTTCATGTGGTTGAATACCGTGTGCTGTGCTGTGTCCACGTGGGACAAGGCAATAAAACGTGCAGTGCTTATCAAGCAGTTAAACAAAAAACGTTCCCATTGAGTAAAAACACCAAGTAGGCTAATCTAGTGACTTTTTTAACCTTAAACCTGGCATGTTTTTATGGTGTCAACGAAAAATTAATCAGTCGATCTAAGAAAGAATTGGAAAATTTTATTTGAGCCAAATTTGAGGATTATAACCCAGGAAGAGCATCTCAGAAAGCCCTAAGAACTGTCCCGGCTGTGAGAAAACACAGTTAATATATAAGTTTTTTGAGACAGAGGCTATACATTAAATAACATATTATTGACAGTTTACATAATCCAGATTTAAGCGCCATCGTGGTGTGTCACGTGACCCTTTATAAGATCAAGAAGAAAAGTTATCTTGGAGGAGTTGTCTTGATGCTGGGAGAATGCTGCTGTTTAAGGTTGAGCAGGTGTTCCTGCCGACGGGGAGGTTTGGTGGATGCCTAATGCGGACGCACAACGCACAGTGGCAGGGGGGCAGGGTGCAAAGGGCAGAGAAGAATTTTGATGTTTAAATTTTTCTTGTCTTGCCGTAGATATGAATTTTATTTCACAATGGCAAATTTCTGAGTCCTTAAAAGTATAACCAGATAAATATTTGCGCTGAGTTCTACCAGGGAAGGCACTGGCCAGTCTCCTCTGGGTGCCTTTCCCAGCATCAATCACTTTCTCTCACATCCCCGGACACAGTTCCAGGGCAACAAACTACACTCACAAAGCAAGGCTGAGGAAGCAGCTTCGTGTGGGGCGTGCTGCACTGCTCCAACCTCCAGCGCCTTCTCAAAATTAAAAAAAAAAAGCACAAAAACAAAAACAAAAACAAAAGCTCTCTTGTCTTGAGCTGGACCCTGACGTCGCCATGGATCCAAAGCAAACCCAGCATCGTGGAGGCTGACAGCTCTGCTCACGCTGTGCTTGCCCTTCTCGAAGGGAGCTCTGGCTTCGGAATGACTGCTTAGAAACTAAATGGATTCATGGAATTTGATGTGGTATAAAAATAATAAAACGTGATACCCATGAAATACAGATGCTCTATCACAATTGGCCAAACTGGGGCCTCCTGGACTCAGAGTTTTCTAAATTAGCCAGTGAGCTCATTCTGCACTGCTGGACCCTGCTATCTGTGGCTCAGAAAGAAATCCCTGCCCTCTGCTTCTTCGCTGCTCTTTGCTTTGCTTTGTCTGCCTCCTGTACCAGGAGTTCACCGGACAGTTGCAGGTTCCTTTGATAGACGAGAATAGTAGCTTTTATGATGATAATGACCATTAATTGGGGGCGTTAGGCACAGCACACTATATACACACGTGTGTGTGTGTGTGTGCGCTCACGTGTGCGTGCACAAATTCCCCTCATTTACTGAGGCTGAGAAGGCTTAAGTCATCCGCCAAAGTTCTGTCCACAGAGACAGGATTTGAACCCAGCTCCAGACTCCAGCCCCAGAGCTGATGGCCGAGCAGCGGTCTCTAGAGCAGGAAAGGCAATTAACCCTCATCTCCTGACACTTGCGTTTGCTACAACAGCAGCCTTGTGTCCCTTCTCCCACATCCCTCTGGAACACAGGCGTCCTTTTCTCCCTGTGGACATGGGTCACTGTGACCCACCTCCTGAGCAGCTTGGTGGTGGATGGCACTGTCCTTTGTGCAAGAGAACAATGTCACTGCCCGAGGCCTTTCCTCCCGGAAACTCAAGCCAGAATGACTGCTTCCCCCTGAGCTGACTCTGCTAGGCTTGGCTCGGGTTACTGAATTAACTGGTGCTCAATGTTTGCCAGGTGGGTGAAGCCTGGGCAGGAGGAAGACCCTGGAAGGAGCTTTGTGCATCGGAGAGGGCACTGTTGACCCACCAGTGTCTCCGTCCACTGGGCGAAGGCACTGCTGCCTGGGAAGAGGACCCCTTCCCCACCATGACTGATGCTGGAAACCCCGCTTAGGAGCCCACCTTCCCTGGCCAGCAGACCCTCACCGTAGAGCACTCGGGGGCCTTTGGCACCAGAGATGCTACAGGGTCTGAGCCTCCTTCACCGCTTCCATTACCCCTGAAGTTCTGCAGGCGGAAAGACGGGGCACTTCTCAGCAATGCCACGACCACCAGCCAAGCGGATGGCTCTGGGCTGTAGAGACGGCAAAGCCGGGGGAGCCGCTTCAGCGTAATTCACAGTAGACACCTTCCTTCCAGGGCCAACGCCCAGCAGCCCCTTGGTCTCAACCTCCTGGAAAAACACCCGCAGTGATGGCCTTCCAACAACCAGCCCTGTCGGGGCTCTGTCTCCTCAAAAGTTTTTCTATTATTTGGGCAATAGTACATATTCCTTTTATAGATGGGCTGTTTATATTTACAAAGTCTCATTACATTTTGTGATATTGTGATATAATGAAGATATGTTTGGTCTTTGTTCCTGGTTCCTGTCACAGAGCTCCTAAACCCCTTGTAATTCCTGGAGTGACAGTGGTGAGAGGAAGATCTTTTGTTATTCACAATAAGCCCCTTTCAACCACACCTGACACCATGCTAACGAGGTGACCCTGAGGCCCCTGGAGAGCTTCAGGATGGGGCTGGTCCCAGAGGAACCCACCGTGATTAGGGGCTGGAACTTAGGCCCCACCCCCAACCTCTAACCACAGAGGGGAGAGGGGCTGGAGATGGAGTTAATCACCAGTGGCCAGTGATTTAATCAACCAATGCCTATGTAATAGCGCCTCCATAGAAACCCCAAACAAAGGGGTTTGGAGAGCTTCCGGGTTGTTGAGCACGCAGAGGGGCTGGCAGGACCGAGCCATGGTTAGGAGGCTGCAGGCCCACCCCCCATTCTCCAGGGTGAGAGGGGCTGGAGATGGAGTTACTGGTGAGTCAGGCCCACGTGAGGAGGCCTCCACACAATCCCACTAGCATAAGGTCAGGGAGCTTCGGGGTCGGTGAGCACGCGGAGGGGCTGGCAGGGAGAGGCACCCAGAGAGCGGGAACCTGGGCTCCTCGCCACCCCTGCCCTCGGCTTCTCCTCCAGCCGGCCGTTCCCGAGTTCTACCCTTCTACAATATACTGGAAACCACGCAAGTAAAATGCTTCTCTGGGTTCTGTGAGCTGCTCTGGCGGGTTAACCAACCCCGAGCAGGGGGCGTGGGACCCCGATTTACAGGCCACCCATGGCCAGGGTCTTGCAGTGGCCGCTGAAGGGGGCAGTCCTGTGGGACTGAGCCCCTAACCTGTGGTGGATGCTGTCAGAATGGACTTAGATTGTAAGACAGCCAGCTGGTATAGGAGAGTGGGTTGCTGTGGGGAAAAGCCCACACACTGGGTGTCAGAAGTGTTTTCTGTTGGTAAAAAACAGCTCGCAGCACATCGTTTGGGGGATTTTATACACTCAAAACTTAACACTTGATTTCTGGCATCAGTGCCTTTTTTCCCTCCACTTTGTCCCTTCTGCCAAGTTTACTCTTTCCTTAGAGCATCTTTTAAATTTTTTATTTTGAAATCATTTTATTTTATTCTTTTAGGTGGCCATTGTTTTTTTAATTTTTATTTGATATTGGAGCACGGTTGTATAACAATGTTGTGTTGAAACCACTTTAGACTAATAAAAGCGTAGTAAAAAATTCATAAAGCCTTTTGTTTTCCTTGTTACGTAGTGTATCAGCCTGGTTCTAATCAAGAGACAGAAACCACACAGGAATTCAAACAGGGCAAGTTTAACATAAAGAATTATGAACCTACAATCGGACAGTAACTGCACAGAGGAATCTAAAGGGCTGCAGGGGAGGGGCTGATGTGAATGCAGTGTCTGGAGTACATGTGTCAAAGAACCAGGGCGAAGTGGCCTCCACGCCAGGCCAGGCTGCAAGGGCAGCAAGGGCAGCCCTCGCTGGCCATGTCCTGGAGCCCAGTGCCAGGAGATGCTGTGAAGGATGGTGAAGCAGGACAGGACAGGCAAACGTGCTCCACCAGGAGGAGGAGAGAAGCTCCTTCCCCACGCAGGGCCTCGAAGGTCCTCCCTCCAAAGCACAACACCAGGCTCCCCGCCAGGAGGCCTGATTAGAGGACGCTGAAGGCAGCCGGACCCAAGAGGCAATGAATTCACAACAGGCGCCCCCGTTTGGTACTCAACGTCCACCAGCAACATTCTACACACGTCTGGACTCCCTTTCAGCAACTAAAGCAGCCCCAGAAGACACAGGTCTCTTTGTTACAAGTGAGCTATTCCTCCCCCAGTGAGAAGATGCAGTCGCCCAGTCATTGTGTCCATCGCTGGCTGTGTTGGTCAGTCCTGAAACCCACCATTCCACAGAAAATTGTTACCTAAAGATTAAACTGAAATGCTAACCTCCAACAACTTGTTTGTAAAATAAAAACGGAGACGCAGAGAAAAGAAAATGGTTAGTAGATAAACACAACATGTAACAAGCAAAACACATGCTCAGCTGCGGCAGCCTCCATCCGTGTAACCGGTCCTGAGGTCCTGGTCGACATGCGTGGCTTCCTTCTCCAACTACCCATCCCATCTCTCCCGGCCCTCAGCGAGAACCTGCTCTGGGTTCCTTATTGGACAGAGTGACCAAACCTTCATTCCTGAGCGGGCTGGGTCCTCAATACTCCTGCTTTAGTTAATTACTGATAATTCATGTTTTGGTCGCTCTGTTTTTTCATTAACCGTTACTACTGGTGGTGGAAGGATTAAAAGGAGCCCCCGAGAATCCCCAGGTTCCAAAATCCTCCCTGCCACCGTCATGTAGCAGTAACACAACTCCCCACCTTGGTATCACTCAAGCCAATGGATTAACCCTTTTTTTGCTTGTTGGTTCAGAGGCATAAGGGGCCCAAAGTGGCCAGTGGCAAAATCTCAGCTTCCAGGTCAGTGGGACCATTGCTCTGAGCCCTGGTGGAAGCCTTCCCCTCTGGAGAGTAAAATTTCCAAACCATCTCAAAGCTGCCAGGACAAGAAACAAAAGTTCTGCAAGGAGGTTATGAAGTGTACCAGTGAGAGGACCACTCATACTTCTAATTCTCGACTCCCACACCCATGCATTCTGGCTCTGGGGGACACAGCACCATATAATGGTCCCTAACTCAAAGTATGGGTCATATCCTACACCCTTTCAGGGTGTTGCCTCCCTCCCCTCCAGCGTTATAACCAACTCTTCAAGAAGCTATTCCAGCTTTCAACCGGGTCAGCCCCTTCTGGGTGATGGGATGTGTGGTAAGACTGCGCTTCCTTTGCTGGGAACTGAGTCCCCAGCTCAGACGCAGTGGAGGCCCTGGGAGGTCATGGATGCTGGTGCCGGCAGCAGCAGTGCAGGCAGGAACGTCTTCCACACCCAGTGCATGTTTATTCCCGTGAGGTCAGATCTCCGCCCCTTCTCTGATGGAAGAGGTCCAATGTAATCCACCTGCCCCCAGGCATCTGGCGGTCACCACGGGACTCAGCGTTAGTCTTGGCTGCCGGCAGACCGGGCACTCAGCGGCAGCAGTGGCCAGGCCAGCTTCGGTGAGGGGAGTGTCCGATTGTTGCTGAGCCCTGCATGCCTCCACCCCTGCCACGTGGCCACTTTGTTTGTGGACACATCGAGTGAGCCCTGGAGTGGCTGCAGTAGGCGCTAGCTGACACCCATGGGGCGGTCGTTCTCCACCTGATCATTGAGGCTCTTCTGCAGGGCACACCCATCGGTGGGCATCCGCCTGGAACACGAATGTGTCCACAGACTCTGCTCCTTCAGAGAGGTCCATCCCCACACCTCTTCCAGAGCCTTCCTTGGACCAATATTCCAATCCTGTTCCTTCCAAGTTGCTGACCAACCAAATCATCGGCAACCACCCATGAATTAATACAGATCCCTGCTCCAGCCACGTCTCACTCCTGACAATGGACAGCCAAACAACCCACTCCAAGTTCTGCCCTGAGAGGACTTCCCTTCACTGTGTCCTTCCGGGTAAGCCTTGGGTGGGGCTGCAGGGCTGCTTCTGTCCACTTCGGGGTGGTCCCAGCATGTCATGCAGACCCCCTGTAAAGCAGGCTCAAGCTTCTTCTTCCACAGCCAATTGGTTATAAGAAACACCCTGGAGACCCCGGACGTGGATTGAGAAGGGAGACGACGCCACAGGAGTCTAAGGAGACTCCAAGGAGTCTGGGCACCTACGCACGTCTCCTGCACTTTCCGTTTGATGGGACGCTGCTGTGACACACCCAGCCCTATGGCGAGGTGGGCTGCGTGGTCTCCTGAGGTCCCTGGGTTAGGTGTTTGGGAGGCTTCCACTAAGGCCCAACAGCAAGGCAGAAGCTCTTCCTGAAATGAGGATCATTAGCTGCCAAGGAGGGCACTGGCCTTCCGAAGTCCTGTGCTAGGATCTCCCGCTGGTGCTTGTCAGAGGGTCCGTACCAGTCCCAGTGCACCGTAGACACTTTGAATACCATCGGACCTGCTGGGCCCTGAGAACTAATGGTGAAGCAGCTCGTACCACAGCCTAAATCTGCTCTGGTCCCCACTTGGCACTGCCAGCCTCATGGGTGAAATAGCAAATGTAGTACATGGCATATGTAATTTCCCCAACCCCCAACTAAATGCTGTGCTTCTCTTCCTGGCAGGTGACGCAAGATGAAACAATTTGTCTTTCACTTGAAGGGGATATTTCAATGTGTCCTGCACCCCTGGAGCCCCAGGGGCTCCTCTGAGGTGGTGGGCCCGACATTTCTGCGGGGCTTATCTCCACTCTCTAGTTTCTATACGTCTTGCTGAGGCATCTACAGTACTTGCCGCTTCCTTCAGACCCAGTCAGCACACGGTCATCAGCAGAGCGGCCCACGGGTGGTCCAGGTCTCTGCAGACAGTGTCTGGCCTAGAGCAGAACTGACATGTCCCTGGGGTGACGCTGAGGGTGCACCTCTGGCCCTGACAGGTGAGAGCAAACTGCTGCTGGTGGTCCTTGGAAACTGGTTTGAAGAAAAAGACATTAGTGAGTCCATAGCTGCACACCAAGCGCTGGAGCCGTGTCGACTTTCTCTGTGGGAGACACCTCACCTGGCACACAGCAGCTGCAGTCAACGCTGAGGGTGGTTGCTTTTCTTAAGAGCCCACAGCCAGCCTCCCAGACCCAGCGGCTTCTGCACAGACCAAAGTGGCAGGTTAAATGGGTTTGTGATCAGCATCGCCCCCTGCTGTGCCAACCCTTTGATCGGGGGGCATTAGTTTCCCAGGGGTGACGCACAGCTTCTGGTTCACGCTCATGATAAGGGAAAGTTGTCCCAGAAGTATGGCCTGGAAATAGCTTGGGCTGTGAGCCTTGGGTTTGAGTTGACCGGCCTGGTCCCCAGCCTGTCCCCACACCCCGTAGCTGGGACCTGAGCCGCGTGCTTTGGCCCTACTTCCTCAGCTGCCCCACAGGCAGAGCAGGTTTGTTCGGGGAAGCACAGAACTTGCCCGCCTCCGAGGAAGGAGCAGCTGTGCTCTGGGGGCTTCACATGGGTGCCAGGCACCACCCCTGTGGGCCTTAGCCATGTCCTGATCTCTGGGTCTGCCCTTCAGTGTGCACAAGGAAAACTTTAGCCTGCTCCCTGAGGAGTAAAAAAAATAGTTTGGAATTCTCTCATCCAACTACTGCACTGCTGAGCGCAGGGCCTGCCCTCTGGGCGCAAACATCGGCCTCCTGGGACAGCCAAGGGCAGGCTGTGTCCCGCCCGGCTCCAGGGCCCACAGGGAGGAGGGGCCGCCCATCGGGATGAGACGGGCTTTCAGGTGCTGCGAGGCCCCCAGGATGGCATCCTCAGATACGGGCTCTGAGTTGATGCCCTGGACCCACCAGTCAAAGGAGGACTCTCTGGTGGTCAGGGGGAGTCTCAACACACTCACGGGGGGCCCAGCTGGTGCACAGAGCACCCCTGTAGTTACTTCTTAGCTCCTGAATGTACAGTCAAGACAGACATGCTTGGCCACTGCAGAATCCCCTCGCTGGCTCCCCTACAGGTAGCCATTGTGATAGGGAAAGCTAGTGAAAGTCCCAAGAACAAGACAGCTGTGTCCACAGACATTGTGTGCTGATCCTTCCGCGGCCACTGTGAACCCGGTCAGCAGAGGGCCTGATTCGGTTCAGACGTCCTTTGATGAGCCTGGGGCCAGTGCGCTTTGTATAATTTGTCTAAAGGAAGGCCTGTAGGGAGCCTCTCAAGACGGCAGTGGGGAGTCTGGACTTGACTTACCTTGGCTGGTTGTGAGGCCTCGGCGAGGGACCCCTGCCTGCACCTCCCCTAAACCGGAACATTTGGACAGGACGTGCCTGGGCACTGTCCAGCTCTGACAGTCTGCGGCCACTCACCCCGGCGGGATGGGGAGACCTTCGGGTGGGCCTGGCATGTGCCCGGGCTCATATTAAACTATTCGCCCCACATTTCAGTCCCTGCAGACGCTGGGCCAGTGGCTTAGCTCGGGATACTGATATCCACGGGTGCCCCGCCTGAGGGTTAGTGGGGCCAGAGCAGGGGCGAAGCTCAGGGGTCTCCCCACTGGAAACCGGCTCGCGGGCCCTGCATCCCTCGCATTCAGCCTGCGCTTGGCTGCACATTTGCTTTGTCGGTTTCAATCAATAGTTCGTCTCCTCTCCCTACCCCCATCCTTGCCTTTAGAGGAACATCAATATTCATGCATAAATTTAAAAACAGCACAAAAAGCTGACTCCCCGCTTTCTGCCCCACGGGCCTTTTTCTTCCTTGGCCCGAGTGCAGGCTTGGCTCCCCAACGAGTGCCCGGTGGCGCCGTCAATGCGGCCCTGTGTGCAGCCCGGCAGCCCCAGCACCCCCCCCCCGCCCCCCGCCCCCACCGGCTGCGGAGCCAGCTGACGCGCCGCCCCCGCCCCCGCCCTCGGCCCCCATTGGCTTCCTGGCCCGCAGGGGGACGGGCGCCGGCCCCGCCCCCGCCCCGCCATCGGCCCCCATTGGCTGCCTGGCCCGCAGAGGGACCGTGCCGGCCCTGCCCCCGCCCGGGAACGAATAAGAGGCTGCCTCCGCCCCACGCCTGCGACTCAGGACGCGGCAGCCGGGAGGTTCCAGGAGCGACAACCAAGGACCACTGACGTGAGGACACTCAGGGGAACCTGCTCTGGTCTTTTGGGGGCAGGGCCCGGAGGGTGGGCTTGGGAACTGGGTGGTAGTTAAAAAACCCCTTTGGGTAATTGGCAGCGTTTCAAAAGTGTGAATCTTACTACTGCTTTGTGGACACGCCTCCCTCAACTGGGGGCAGCTAGAGGTCCATTATGCTTGTTTTTGTCGCCACAAGTCGGGGAAACGTCACGTCTGGTGGCTCAGGTGATTGCTGCAAACAGGCCTCTTCCTTAACTCTTTGAGGACCAGGGGTTTGCGTCCCTCCGCGGAGAAGGACAGGCGGCCTGATGCTCCGAGCGAGCGTCTTCCCCTTGCTCCGCGCAAATGTCAGGGCCCCCTGGACGCCGTGCAGAAACCACAATACATGGCAAGTGAGGAGGTCTTTGCAAGTAAATTACACATCGAGCCCAAGAAATTGCGGTTTATGGCGGGTTTAACCTTCCTCAGTCTTGCAGTTTCTTGGGGAGATCGGTCCACTTGCCCAGAGGGACTCTCACATCTTGTGTGATGTGTCCTTCTGAGGAGTTAACCCCCAAAAGTTCTCTTGCTTTCGAAATAAAAGGTTAATGTAGAACATTCATGGAATGAAGTGAAAGGGAAACATGGATATTTGATTTCCATTTCTCTTAAAAGACAGCCTTTAACCATCAATTGGGAAGAATATAACAGGAAAAACTTTAAAAAGTTAATTTGTAGTGTGGTTATGAAGAAAATCACATTTTATGGAGTTTTCACACGTGGGATATATATTTTATGCCTTTCCTTTAAAAGAAACCCCACTAGTCATACTTCACACAAAGAGTAATTTAGCCTTCCCTCCCCCAAGTCATCGTGAAGCTTGAGAAGCGAAAGGATCACGCAAAAGTTTCTTAGGTTTTTTGTTTTTAAAAAAATTAATAATTGAAAACGAATGCAAAGGATAAGAAAGTATGAAATGCTAAAGATTTTAATCCATCTGCATTATTCTATCTATGTGTGGTATATCTGATTTTTAGGGACTTAGAGCAAAACAAAGTATACTGATTATTAATAGGGTGAATTTAGCAAAGATCAGAGGCCAAGGCAAAAATCCGCAATCCGTTTTCATTTGAAAATCAGAAATAAAAATAAGAATTTAAATGTTATGTTCCAATTTATTTTTAAGATGCAAATGATATTCAACCCAGGAATGGTTTTGCAAAAATTAGACATAATTCTTTTATTTATTTTTAACTATGACATTGCAAAGATTCTTTAATGATTAGAACTCAAGGCCAAAAGTTGGCAAATTTCTCTCGCTGAGTGTCTCGGTTTTGTGAAACAATTGACAAGCAGTTCTTTGTAAACTGCCTGATTCCCAGGGTTGAACAGCTGTTTCCTTAGGTTGCAGGCCATGGTATAAGGTATGCGCTGGGACGGGAGATGGAAGCCTCCTGCTTCGATAAGTGCCGAGAAGTGGATGGCGACGCCTCCATGAATACCAAGTGCCTGGCGGTGGCCCAGCCTCCGGCCCATTTGTTCTGGCTTCAGGGCTGGTGTCGGGGAGGAAGACATTTTCCTCCACCCTTCTAGGTTCTTCTGGCCGGTCTAAGAATTAAATAGACGTGAGACAGGTTAACAGAAGAAACTCAAACCATAGTTTAATAACATGCATACATGGGAGAGACCCAGGAAGACTGAGTCACTCACAAAAAACGCCCCAGACCGTCTGTCACCTTAAATACCATGATCAGCTAAAGACAAAGGAGGCTGTTGGGGGGTGGGGTGGGGTCTGGCAGTTCAAAGGGGAGGAAAGCAATTCAGACGGAGATGGAAAAGCACATGTTTGGTAAAGCAGTGTTTGCTGCGCCATGAAGAGGTGATGGGACACAGCGCGGACTCAGATCTCTAAGAGTTCCCCTACCCACCCTTGGCCCGTGTTCTTTGCTGACAGCTCTAGTGAGTACTCCATTCCTGTAACAGGCCCTCCATCTAAGTTCTGATTCAGGCAGCTAAGGGGAAGGTCAGTGTTTCTTCCTGAAACTTCAGGGCCTGGATCGTTTTCAGCCCAAAATAATCTGCATGCCAAAGAGACATTTGGGGTGGCAACTTTTCTCCCTACAACAGCTTCGTCAGACGACCGTATGATACGTGTTTGTTTCTGGTAGTCAAGGTACCTTTTTTTCATCTTCATTTTCAAAATAATTTGTGGCAATTCTATCATATTTATTTTTCCAGTTGAATTTTACAGCTGTTCCTCACCCATCCAAAAAACAAAAAAATGCCAGAGACATTTTTGTTAAAATTGAGTTTTAAAAAATGAGTTAAATTTATATATCCATTCGAAGGAAAGTAAGTTTCTACATTTTATGCCCTTAGTATCTTTTGGAAGGACCTGCACTTTTCTTGCTAAACTTATTCTTAGTAATCCATGTGTGCTGCTGTAAAATAAGAAGACTTTTCCACTGTGTTTTCTCATTGTTCATTGACAGAACATAGGGATCCTGTTGACTTTCGTATCCTCATTTGGTTCCTAGTCACCGCAGTTCATTCTAACAGCTTGCTCCCCTGCTCTGTCGTCTCATCTCGGAGCCAGGGCAGAGGGGGCCTCGGGTGGGGGTGGTGGAAGGAGTCAGTCCGAAGCCCCTTCACTGCTCTGCCTCTGTATTTTGGCTGAAGTTTCCCACTGGCCAAACCAACCAGAAGCCAGAGGGCGTGGGAACAGAGTGAACAGAGCAGGGGTGGGGAAGAGTGGCCCCAACGGGTGCCTGGAGAGATGCACCACTCTGAGCCCAAAAGGGGAGGTGAGCCGAGGCCGTTGTGCCCCCTGGGGGCTGAGGTCTGAGTAGGTAACACCTTAACTGTTCTGTGCTAGAAGGCATCTTTCTTTGTGGCCCCCAGGATGTCTGAGCTGGAGAAGGCCATGGTGGCCCTAATTGACGTCTTCCATCAATATTCCGGAAGGGAAGGTGACAAGCACAAGCTGAAGAAGTCCGAACTCAAGGAGCTCATCAACAATGAGCTTTCCCACTTTTTAGAGGTGAGTCTTGCTCTTTAAAACTGACAAGTTAATCTGCTCTCCTGTCTGCTTGTAAAACCACCTGTCCACTTTCTCTTCTGAGCTGCCCTGAAGGTGGTTCCAGGTCAGCGTCAGGACTCCTAGGTCGTTTCTGAAAACGTGTTTGCCCTGGTGAGCCCTCAGTACAGAGGCTGGCTTAGGTAGGCCCCACCGTATGCATTTCGTGTGCAGTAGGGGCATCAAGGAAAGACTGCTGTCTCAAATGCAAAAGTACAGGTTCCAAATAACACTGCCCTTTCTCTGAGAAATCCAAGGAGGTACAGCAACAACGATGACAAAAAAAAAAAAAAAAGACAAAAAAAAAGAAACAAGGGCTTCCCTGGTGGCGCAGTGGTTGAGAGTCCGCCTGCCGATGCAGGGGACACGGGTTCGTGCCCCGGTCCGGGAAGATCCCACGTGCCACGGAGTGGCTGGGCCCCTGATCCATGGCCGCTGAGCCTGCGCGTCCAGAGCCTGTGCTCCGCAACGGGAGAGGCCACATCAGTGAGAGGCCCGCGTACCGCAAAAAATAAAAATTAAAAAAAAATAAATAAAGATGACAAAATGGGATGGGAAATATACTCATGACTTATCATGGGTCACAGTGAACATATAAGAAGGCTGTTAAAAATAAGCTTTTGTTCTTGGGAAAAGGACTGTTTCGGCTTTTCCTACATGGTTACATGGTGATAAGATGCCGTTCACTCAGCAGACATTACTGAGCTCTCAGCTCGGTCGATGCTGGGAGAGACACAGGCCCCACAACCTGGTGCATCACTGAGTGGCCACAAGCTGCTCACAAGAGAGGCCCCGGGGCCTTGCAGGGGGCTCTGTGGGGCCAGGGGCCTTGGAGGGGAACTTGAGAAGCTGCGTGAGGGTGCCCAATGAGCCCCGTCCGGCCCTGGCAGCTCCTGCTCTGGTGGACGTGTGTCCAGGCTTCCCCAGCCGCTGCCTCCGCTGCCCTGGGATCAGCCACACGCATTATCTCTGTGGCATGAGCCCCGTGTCCTCGAGGCAATAAACTGCAGTCCACCTGGTGCCTGACCTTCCCTTGGTGCCCAGAACCAAGGTCACTGAAGTGACCAGTCACACACAGAGGAAATGTCCAGACCATGAACCAGTGCACTAGTGTCTGACCAAGAGCTAATTCCGGGGAAGATACGAGAGCCCCAGGCCAGGGCCCTGCCACACAGTGGTGGACAGCTGTCGTCCTGGGCAGGCTGGGCCACCGTGTAAGACAAGCCCCGGGCTCCATGTCCCATGTCTGCAGGGCTCCTCCCGCCCCACTGTCCCCGCCCCGCCCAAACACCCCATTGGCAGAGGAAGTGGCCTGCAGGCTTGGGGTGGGACCCTCTAGTCTGATTCCAGGGCTGGTGTTCTCAGGCGTCCAAGTTCACCTAGTGGCAGCTGCCCCATGCACGCTTTCACTTACCTGGTCCCCCCGATTCTGCCTCGTAACCTAACAATCAGAAGAAGGTCCCCGATTCTTCCATAAAACGAATTGTTGAAAGGATGAAATGAGACAGTGCTTGTCAAGTGTGGCTCAACAAGTGCAGCTACTGTCATTAATTATTGATTTAAAACATAGAAAAAGCTTAGCATGTGGGAACCACAATTTGTAAAAGATAAGTAATTCACAGTAAGTGTATCAAGGTATCATGAACATTTGCTGGCCTGGTTTTATGAGGTAGTTTCTGTCTGGAGGCAAATCTATCATGTAATTGAAATTAATCTTTTAGCAGTTGTGTATAGGTCCCACCCCAATGCCCACAGGAATCGCAACCTTTTACATGTTTTATATCCAAGGCAGCCACTGTACATTACACTCAACTTCTTCAGGCCAAGCTCTCCTGCCCTGAGGACTGGTTATCCAGAACATTCCGCTCAGTGTACCTCTTTCCTTCACTGTGTCCGTTCCTCTGAGACTCTTTCACCACCCACTTGGCTGCACGTTGGGCAGAATGTCAGGAAAAGTCCCAGGACACCTGGAAGGCAACTCAAGTGGCAAAAAGACACAGAAGTTAATAAATTTAGGGCATGTTCCCAAGAGTTATTTCAGCCAAAAACCACTTTCAAAACATGAAAATCCACTGGAAGCCCTCACTATAGGGCCTTCTACACACAGAAGCAATGAAAAACTTACAGGGGCCAAAGGTTCAGACATTTGCATGTAACATGCTCAGGCTGATCTAGACCGTACTATTCTTTTCTGGGTATTTTAACACAAACAACCCGCAGCTTTTCAGATTTTGGCTGTTCCATTCAGTCTTTAAGTAGGCCAGGCCCCACTGGACCTAAAGGAAGGTGGAAAAGAAGGCTCAGACCCCCAGAGACTTCTGCCAGCCAACAGCCTCCTGGTCACAGGACAAGTCCTTTCTGGCATTTTTCATTTCATGTCTGAGGTTGTTTCTGATACAAATTATTAAAGCCAGCCAACTTCTGATCATGTTTTGATATCCTTAAATTTCATTGAGCAACAAGCTGGACAACTGCTCTTATTTCTCTTAGGAAATCAAAGAGCAGGAGGTTGTGGACAAAGTCATGGAAACACTGGACAGCGATGGAGATGGTGAATGCGACTTCCAGGAATTTATGGCTTTTGTTGCCATGGTTACCACTGCCTGCCATGAGTTCTTTGAACACGAATGAACTAGAGAAAGCAGCCGGGCTGTTCCTGTAGCAGAGACGGAGGTTGGGCAGGGAAGCCAAGGCAGGGCTTGCAGGGTAGTAGGGGCTGAGCTTTCCAGCTGTGTCGTAGCTAATTAGGGAGCTTGATTTGCTTCGCGAATGAAAAATTGAAACCTCTTTGCAAAGGGCTGTTTTTAGTGGCCCCCAGCATTATTTCAGCGCTATTAGGCATCCGTGTTAGCTGACTGGCCCCAGGGACTCTTGGTGATCATCACTTAGGAAAGTCAATCCTCAGTCACAAAGCATGTGCTATACTGGCTATCCTGGCTGTATAGACCCCTTAACCCAGAAAAAACAAACTGATTACCAGAAATGACTGGAGCATTGTGGTTTCCGTAAGCTTCCACTATATTTAAAAACACAAAGCTTTGTCCACCATCCTTTGAAAAGGCTGCCCTTCATTAAATCTGCTCATCACTGGGGCAAGTGAAACCTAATGTGGTTGGGTGGCCTGACAGTCTGTCCCACCTACCAAAGAGCATGGTCACATTTAGAGCCCTTTCCTACAGGTGGGCTGTGATTATTGAGCGAGTAGTTGATGCTAACAGTTCTAAATGGAAAATCTGTTTCATAAGCCGACAAGTACTGACATGGTAACTGTAATCAGAACTGAGAATCAAGCTTCTACATTCAGTGGGGTTCTCCCGACAGGGTCACACTTTGCTGGATCTATGGGGCATGGGGCAGCAGGGGCAGGGGGCTCGGGGCGGATCTCAGCTCTGCCTCTGGAGACAGCTGTACCCAAGCACCCACGCCTCCTGTCCTGCCTATAGAATGAGGGTTATGACGGATGTGTTTGGTCTGTTGGTGAAGGTCATTCCCGACCTGTCTGTGCGCAGCAGACAGGGTCTGCTTGTGGCTGTTGGTGAAGCCAGGGAACTTTATGATCTTTATGCTTTTGTATCCACCAATCCAAATAAATCAAGTTACAAATATTAAGAATTACTTCCAGGAAAATTCAAATTAAGCTTATCCACCGTTTTTCTGTTTTGCTTTTTTTTAAGGACACAGACTTGGAAATCATAAACTAATTGTTCGCTTGTATTTGCATTAAATAAAAAGCATTGTAACAAGTCTCTGTAGCTGTAAAACATGAAATAAAAGCTAAATTCCTGCAAAACTGGGAAAAGGAATAAAGTCCACGCACCCTGACGTCATCAGAGCTGCAGATGCTGCACCACCCAGGCCAGGGTCAGGAAGCTTGGGTGGGGAGGGGCAGGTCCAGGGGGAGGGACATAAAGGAGTGGGTCTGTGGAGGGGCGGGGCCATGGGGAAGGACATAAAGGAGCAGGGTGTGGAGGGGTGGGGCCATGGGAGGGAGGTAAAGGGGCGGGGCCATTGGAGGGACATAAAGGGGAGGGGTGGGCCATGGGAGGGACAGAAAGGGCCGGGGGTGTAGAGGGATGGAGCTGGAGGGGCAGTGCCTGTCCGGAGGGATGAGCCTCTCTCTCCTCAGTTGCTCACCACCTCCTGCTAGGAACTTCCAGCCTGGTGGGCATCACGTGGCCCTCTCTGGACCAGTCGCCAGGGAGGGGAAATACACTGGTCCTGGCAGGAACGTCAGAAACCAGAAGTGGCCCCAAATGGGCACCAGCTCTACAGGGGGTCATGGGGACTTGCTTCTCACTTTATATGTGGTTACCTGGACCATGTATCCTTGGTGAACTTTATGCAAATTATCAGTATGTCATTTTGATGTACAATCCTTTGTCTTGAAAATGTATGACTGTGCCTTCAACTTTTAGCAGGTGGAACAATTCTCACAGTTTCTATTTGTCTTCCAGGTTATAATCCTCAGTTTGGCTTGAATAAAATTCCATTTTAAAAAATTTTATCTATTTATTTATGTATTTATTTTTGCTATGTTGGGTCTTCGTTTCTGTGCGAGGGCTTTCTCTAGTTGCGGCGAGCGGGGGGCTGCTCTTCATCGCGGTGCGCGGGCCTCTTACTGTCACGGCCTCTCTTGTTGCGGAGCACAGCCTCCAGACGCGCGGGCTCAGTAGTTGTGGCTCACGGGCCTAGTTGCTCCGCGGCATGTGGGATCTTCCCAGACCAGGGCTAGAACCCGTGTCCCCTGCATCAGCAGGCAGGTTCTCAACCACTGCGCCACCAGGGAAGCCCCATTTTTCTTCTTGATTGCTAGTTGAAGTTTTGTTGACACAGGGACATGCCAGGGTGGGGAGCCTGGAGGGTGGACCACACCTGTCTAGCTCAGCCCAGGGGCCAGCATAGCCTGTGCACGAAAGGTCAGCCAAGGATGGGAGGTGAGCTGGCTCTGGGCTGTGGTGCTGCAGTGGACACACCTCTCCAGCTTGCTTTCAAAACACGTCTCTATGCCTCTGTTCATCACTGCACCGTCTAGTTCCATGAATGGGTGGTGATGGTCCCACACGGCCCCTGGCAGGTGGCATCGCCAGGTGGGTAGGAGGGTGCCTGGGGCATGTGGTTGCGGGGATCACCTGTCTCAGGCATCACCAGGGAAAATCAGTTCGCAACTTTAGCCAGGAGCAAAGACAGTTCACTCAGGGCCTCGGAGACAGGACAAGGGGAACTCTGCCCCAGGCTGCCTTCCCCATGGTCCAGTTCAGCCTCACAGGACTTCCTGTGCTCTACTGGTTTATCAGTTTGGTCCACAGTCACCCAGAGAACTGTCCCTGAGAGAAGCATTGAGTGTCTCGGGGCGAGACCCTGAGGCCATGGCCAGGATCCCATCTGTTGGCCCTGCAGTGTCAAGTGCTGTCAGAGAGTCTGGGGCCTGCTGAGGACCCACCCTTCGCCCTCTGGACAGCGTGGACCACCCTGGCAGGCACGGCTGTCCCTGCCCGCAGTCCAGGCGACAATATCGCCAGACTTTCCTGCCACCAAAGGGAGGACTCCTCACCTCACGATCACAGAGGGAGGGGGGCTCGACGTTTCAGGGCCCCCCCCACCCCCGCACAGAGTCCAGCCACACCCCATCCTCGAGGCCTGCAGGGACCGCGATTCCTGACCCCTGGCCACGCTCCCTCCTTAGTCCTGGCCCTGCCCAGACCACCAGGAGCAGTGACGTGGAGGTGGAGGTTGGGTAGGCCCCCGGCCCTCCCGGCCTTCTCTGGCCCTGGGGTCAGTCCCAGGGGCCTCTGCCAGCCGGCTCTCACTCCCACCCACTGTTTTAGACCTGATCCTGCCCAGCACCGGCCCTGCTTCCCTTCAGCTACAAAGGGAAGCGAGCTTTCCCCTGGACCAGTGGGCGGCCCCACTCTGGGTTTCTTCCTGGGGACAGCTGGTCTCCGCACGATGGCAGCCCCTTGAGCTCCAGAAGCCTGTGAGCTGCTACCTGCAGGACCCCACCCTCATCTCCAAGGCAAGGGGGGCCCTTCAGCCCTGGCCTGCCAGCCCCCAGCTGAGGCCCCAGTTTGACAACTCTTCCCGGAAAGTTCTGGGAAGGCCCACATCTCTGCCCCATGAGGTTTGTTTGCTGTTGTTTCAGGGTTTTAATTTTTATTTACTTTATTTGTTTGAATTTACCAGTTCAAATTTATCACATTTATTCAAATTCAATGAAAAACAAGGCTGTTTTGACGAACACCAAGGATTATAATCAAAAGTAAAATCAGGGGCTCAGACGACAATTGTCTCGTATGAGCCTCAGCAGCCAACTCACATGGTTCATAGTATCGAGATTTTCTTGAGCAGGACATTTAAATTTAGGGATCCATTCCTCTCTGGCCCAGGAAACTTGGGTTCTGGTAACTACAGATGGTGCAGAGACCTCTGGGCGTCAGGACAGTGGCTCTCACCCTTCACCTCAACCAGCTGGAGCTTGGACATGACCTGGGCAGCCCCCGTGCTGGCAGCTGGGTGGCCTTTGGGCCAGGCAGGCGTGGACAGGGGGTGCCCGGTCCCTCATCCTGAAGCAAAGAGAGGGTCCTGCACCCCTTTAATTATGACCCTCATGGCATGTCTGCTAGCCGTCGGCAGAGTAAGACCCTTTCACAACCTCCTTTCACTGCATTTGTGGAGGAAAGGACTGGCCTCTTGCAAAGGAGGGCGTGCGAAAAAGACACGCTATTCAAGCACGTTGGCAGGAGGCCAACCAGGGAAGTTCGGCCTCTCGGCTGGAGCTGGAGCAGAGCCGAGGCTGAGACTGGCAACCTCCTCAGGGACAGAGCCTGACCCCAGCACCATTCACTTATCACGCAGGTCCCTGGAGTAGCTCGCACACAGAGGAGGCCACTCCCGAAATGTTCCCCTCTGTGCTGGGTTGGGTACGGACACCGGGTCATGTGGGCCCCACAGAGCCCTGAACACAAAACTCCCCTGGGAGCTTGTTAAATATCCAAGGCACCAGGCCTCCCAGATCTGGGATGTGACCTTGTCTGTGGGACTGTTTTAATAGGAACTCAGGTGATTCTCATCCTCAGGGAAGTCAGGAAACACCAGGTTAGCCTGGCTAATCCTTCTGGAGGAATTGTGGCTGCCCGCCCTGTATAGCAGGCCTCACTCGAGGCAGAGGGTAGGAAGGAGCAGGGACACTCCAGTCCCTGGCCAGTCTCACTGCACCTGGCCCCTCTGGACTGCAGCGTTCTCGTCCAGGAACAGGTGTTGGCTGGTGCGTGGATGTGCCCTAGGGTACCCCCTTCCCCTTCTCCTGGTTCTTACACCTTGTGTGATCCTCCCCTAAGTGTTCCTGATGGTAGGGGAAAGCATTCGGTCTTCCGTCATTAAGTACGATGTTAGCTGTGGGATTTCTGTAATGTCCTTTATCAGGTTAAGTAAATTCCCTTCTATTCCTAGGGTGCTGAATTTTGTCAAATGCTTTTTCTTCTGTATTTATTGAGGCTGATCATGTGGTTTTGGTTTTTATTCTATTGATATGGTATATTACTTTAATTGCCTCTCAGTTTAAACCAATCTTGCATTCCTGGGGTAAATCCAACTTGGTCATGGTGTGTGATTCTTTCTGTATGTTGATGGATTTGGTTTGCTAGTATTCTGTTGAGGATTTTTGTGTTCATATTCATAAGAGATATTGCTCTGTGGTTTTCTATTCTTGTTAATGTCATTGTCTGGTTTTGGTGTCGGGTAATATTGGCCTTATTAAATGAATGTTCTCTCTTCTATTTTTAGGAAGGGCTTGTGACAAACTGGTATTAATTTGTCCTTAAATGTTTGGTAGAATTCAGTGGTGAAGCCACCTGGGTGGGGAGTATTTGGGTTTTTTGTTTTTTTTTTTAAATTACCTATTCAATATCTTCACTTGCTATAGGTCTATTCAGTTAGTTTCTTCTTGAGTCAAGTTCTATAGTTTATATCTTTCTAGGAATTTGTCCATTTCATCTAAGTTATCTAATTTGTTGGCATACAATTATTTATAGTATTCCTTCATAATTTTTTTAAAAATTTCTCTAAGGTCAGTAGTAATGTCCTTTCTTTCATTCTGATTCTAGTAAGTTGAGTCTTCTCTTTTTTCTTGGTCCACCTAGCTAAAGGTTTGTCAATTTTGTTGATATTTCCAAAGATCTTGTTTTTGTTTCATTGATTTTCTCTATTATTTTTCTCTTATCTAGTTCATTAATTTCCACTCTCTTTTATTACTTTCTTTCTTCTGCTTGCTTTAGGTTTATTTGCTCTTTTTCCAGTGTCTTTTGATGGAAACATGTTATTGACTTGAGATCTTTCTTCTTTTTTTTTTTTTTTTTTTGCGGTACACAGGCCTCTGACCGTTGTGGCTCAGCAGCCATGGCTCATGGGCCCAGCCGCTCCGCAGCATGTGGGATCCTCCTGGACCGGGACGCGAACCCATGTTCCCTGCATCAGCAGGCGGACTCTCAACCACTGCGCCACCAGGGAAGCCCTCTTCTTTCTTAATATAGGCATTTACAGCTATAAATTTACCTCTAAGCACTGCTTTAGCTACATGTCATTCTTCGTTTTCATTAATTTCAAAGTATTTTCTGATTTCCCTTTTGATTTCTTCTTTGATTCATTGTTTATTTAGGAATGTGTTGTTCAATTTCTACATATTTCTCAGCTTCTCAAAAGTTTTTGTTGATTCTTAATTTAATTCCATTGTGGTTGAAGAACGTACTATGTACTACTTTTATCTTTTTAGAATTTATTGAGGTTTGTTTTATGGCCTAGCATACAACCTAGCCTAGAGAATATTCCATGTGTACTTAGGAAGAATGTATATTCTGTTTTTTTTTTTTAAAGCTTTGTATATGCATTTTATCTTTTGAAACAGAACCTATTACATCTTCTTTTTAAATTAATTAATTAATTTATCTTTGGCTGCACTGGGTTTTCGTTGCTGCATGCAGGCTTTCTCTAGTTGCGGTGAGCGGGCTTCTCATTGTGGTGGCTTCTCTTGTTGCTGAGCAGGGGCTCTAGGCGCACAGGCTTCGGTAGTTGTGGCATGCGGGCTCAGAAGTTGTGGCTTGTGGGCTCTAGAGTACAGGCTCAGTAGTTGTGGCACACAGGCTTAGTTGCTCCGCGGCATGTGGGATCTTCCCGGACCAGGGCTCAAACCTGTGTCCCTTGCATGGGCAGGCGGATTCTTAACCACTGCACCACCAGGAAAGTCCCTTCTGCTGTTCTTGGGTAGAGTGTTTTATAGATGTCTTTTAAGTCTAGTTGGTTTATAGTGTTGTTCAAGTCCTCCATTACCTTTTGATGTTCTGCCTAGTTATTCTATCCATTATAGAAAATGTGTATTGATGTCTCCAATATCATCCTTTGTTTTCTATCAGTTTTTGCTCCATATATTTCAGTGCTCTACTGTTAGGTGCATACATATTTATAATTATTAGGTCTTTCTAATGGGTTGGTCCTTTTATCATTATAAAATGTCCCTTTTTATCTCTTCTAGTAAATATTTTTGTTTTAAAGTGTATTTTATCTAATACTAGTAAAGCCATTACAGCTTTCTTGTGGTTGCTACCTGCATGAAATATCTTTTTCCATTGTTTTACTTTCAATCTATCTGTATCTTTGAATCTAAAACGTCTCTTGTTAGTAGCATATAGTAGGGTAATACACACAGAGTCTGAAAAATCTGCCCTTTGAATGAATTTTTTAACCCACATTTACTGTTATTATTGATATAGTTGGATTTACCTCTGCCATTGTACTTTTCGTTTTCTGTATGTCTCGTGTCTTTTTTTTTTTCTTTCTCTTTTTGCCTCTAATCCTCCTCTACCACTTTCTTTGGCATTAAGTAAATATTTTCTAATGAAGCATTTGAATTTCTTGACTGATAGTTTCACTATTTTTTTAGTGGTACGCATCCTAACTTATCAGAATCAGCTTCAGATTTATACTAGCTTACTTCCAGTGAGATATAGAAACATTGTTCCTATATATCTCTATTCCATTTTCCTCCTTTTTATGATTTTTAAATATATATTACATCTATTAATGTTACAAACCCAACAGTACATTGTTATAATTATTATTTTACCGTCTTAAAATTAGCCCAATACAGCTTTGCTCCCACCAACTTCTTTTGTACTGTTATTGGCAAAAATATTACACATACATTTTATTTCTATAAGGCCAAGATTACATTATATAATCATATTTTATACAATTGATTTTTAAATCAGTTGAGAAAAAATTATGCATTTATATCATCTTATAATTACCTTTATCTTTACCAGTGTTCTTTGTTTTTTCATGTGAATTCAAGTTACCATTTGGGGTCACTTGCTTTTAGCCCAAAGGACTTTCTTTAGTATTACTGGTAATGTAAGTTGGCTAGCAACAAATTCAATCGTTTTTTGTATATCTGGGAATGTCTTTATTTGGCCTCCACTTTTGAAAGGTACAATTCTTGGTTGATGATAGTTTTTTTCTTTCAGCTCTTTGAATACGTTACCCCATTGTCTTCTGGCCTCCATTACTGCTGCTGAGAATTCAGCTATCAATCTTATTGGGGTTCCCTAGTAAGTGAAAATAGTTTCTCTCTTGCTGATTTCAAGGTTTCCTCTTTTGTGTTTTGGTATTTTTACCATATGTCTGTGCATCTTTTTGTGTTTATCCTACTTGGAGTTTCTTGAGCTCCCTGATGTGTAGGTTTTCAATATATCTGGGGAGTTCTCAGCCATTATTTCTTTGAATTTTTTTCTGCTCTTTTCTCTCTCTCTCTTCCCCTTCTGGTACTCCCATTACACATATTGTTGGTGAGCTTGGTGTCCCACGTGTCTCTGAGACTATGTTCATTTTTCTTCTTTCTTTTGTCCCTCTCTGTTCTTTGGATTGCATAATATTTATCAATCTACTTTCAAGTTTGCTAATTCTTTCTTCTTCCAGTTCAAAACTACTGTTGAGCCCCTCTAGTGAATTTTTCATTTCAGTGATTGTACTTTCCCAACTCCAGAAATTTCTCTTTGGTTTACATTTATATAAATGATATCTGTAGTTATACATTTATGTTTATATGATACCTATATTATTTACATTATATAAAACATTATACATTATATTTAACATTTTAATCTCTTTATGGGTATTCTTTATTCGATGTGACACTGCCATCATACCTTTACTTCTTTAATCATGGTTTCCTTTAGTTCTGTGACATATTTGGCTACTTTCAAATCTGACATCTGGTTAATCTCACAGGCATTATCTGTCGTCGTCCTTTTTTCCTAGTGTATAAGTCATACTTTTCTGTTTCTTTACGTGTTTTGTAACATGGTGGGGGGGAAACTGGGCATTTTAGATAATACATTGTAGCAGCTCCTGGTTCTTGCCACTCCCTCCTCCCTCCAGGCCTTTGTTTAATGACTGGCTGGATTACTTCAGTGCAATCTCTTCCCCTCGGCCCCTGCAGAAGCTTCTGCTATTGTCCCTCAAGGAGGTGCAGCCTTGGGCAGGCTTAGTCGCCCTGGGCTGATGGTGCTGTTGGCAGGTCTCTCCAGTCCCTTTCCCTGACCACACCCAGCTGTGAAGTTCCACCGACTGCCAGCTCACTGCTCTATCATTTCAGCAGTGCTCAGGGGGCATAAATTGCTCTATAGCCGAATGTGATCCAATTCAGGATTTATTGAGGAAATAGTTCCCAAAGTCAGTGTTTGAGATTTGTTCTAACCCCAGGAGGGCTCTTCCTAGCTGTCTCTTTCCCTGGTTCTCCTGCAAACTACTTGGCCTACAAGTTAGCTTGTATCTTCATTGAATCTATGAACTTCCTCCCAATTGCCTTTCACCACACTTGTACTGCTTTTGAGAGTGTCCTTATGATTGAACTTCTCCACGCTCTGGTGCAAATGAAGTCAGTTCCTTTAGGAAGAGATGGGGAGATACCTGTTTTATAGCTTGCTTCTCCCCCAAGGCAAAATCTCCAAGCCAGGGTTCTGGGCCTAGGAGTGAGAACAATGGTGCATGTCTTTCTGAGTGACACCGCTGCTTTAGGAGCTGAGCACTCAGTGGAGTTGGGGGCAGTAGCCTAAGGTCCTCCCAGCTTGCCTCTCCAGGTATGGAACCACCATCTTAAGAGCTGGGAAGGGAACCCAGGGCCCTGTACCCTCAGAGGCACTTTACCCAAGGTAGAGGCTCCATTCCATGAGCAGAGGCTGGATGGAAGAAGAGATCTCTCATCTCTCACTTGCACTCACCCAGAACTTAGCTGCATCAACAGGTAACTGGGGGCAGGAGCCTGTGTTCTTGGCTGTGCCTGTTTGGAGTGGAATTTCTGCTTGGCTCATCTGGGAGGTGGGAGGGGAGGAGCAGTCTTGGTTCAAATAACAGACTCTTGCTTTTATTAATGAACTTTCGTGTATAGACATTTCTTCATTTGTTGTATACACTTAGGACCATTTCCAAAGGCTTAAAAGTTTTTAAAAAAATAATTTTCACCATTTTGCTGGCAAGCATGTCTATGGAGCTTCTCAGGCCATCATGCCAGAAGCTGACCTTCTTTCTTTATCTTCTCATGTAAAGTAAATGCTAAGCACTGCTTGTCTTTGAACTTGTGTTCCACCCCATCAGAGCACAACAGCCTCCAGACAGCCTCCATCCTGCTGCTTCCACCTGGAGCCCTGCAGCACCTGGGTGCACATACCTGCAAATCCAGCTCGCTGCTGCTGGGGGTGGTGACAGGTGACAATACCTCTGTGCCCCCTCTTCCCCTCAAAGCTTCATCTGGCCCCTTTTGGCCCTTCTTCAACTTTGGGCTTGTGGCATCTGTAATGAACATTCATGATATCTGGCCTTTTCAGTCAATTTCAGAGCCTGGGGAGTAAGGTGCACCATACTCAGTTGGCACTTAAAATTAAGAATAACACCTCGACTTCTCACTTCGCACTGCCCCCGGCAAACTTTACTTCCAAACCATCTCACGGCCTCATGTAAAAAGGTTCCCCCATTGAACCCCGAAAGGCAGACCAGGGGGAGGATCAGAGTGAGGAAGGGAGTGAGCTTACCTGGGGTGAGGCTTCAGGCTCTCAGACCACCCACAGCAGGGAGGGTGACCCAGCCGCCTGCATGGACAATTTAAAGACTATTCCTCTTGAGCACAACAAGTTTTGAAATTTTGCATGTAGTTACCTATTAAAAGAATTCCTCAGGACTTCCCTGGCGGTCCAGTGGTTAAGACTCTGTGCTTCCAATGCAGGGGGTGTGGGTTCGATCCCTGGCTGGGGAACTAAGATCCCATATGCCATGGTGCAGCCAAAAAACCAGAACAAAACAAAAAAAACAAAAAAGAATTCTTCATTACTGAAACTGAGTATCATACAACACTAAATGCACCAACATTCGAATTATAGGGGTCCCAAAAGAAGAAGAGAAAAAGAAATGGTCTGAGAAAATATCTGAAGAGATTATAGTCGAAAACTTCCCTAACGTGGGAAAGGAAATAGTCACCAAAATCCAGGAAGAACAGAGAGTCCCATACAGGATAAACGCTAGGAAAAACACACCAGGACACATATTAATCAAACTAACAAAAATTAAATTCAAAGAAAAAATATTAAAAAGCAGCAAGGGAAAAACAAAAAATAACACACAAAGGAATCCCCATAAGGTTATCAGCTGATTTTTCAGTGGAAACTCTGCAGGCCAGAAGGGAGTGGCAGGATATACTTAAAGTGATGAAAAGAGAAAAACCTACAACCAAGATTACTCTACCCAGCAAGGATCTCATTCAGACGCGATGGAGAAGTCAAAAGCTTTTCAGGCAAGCAAAAGCTAAGAGAATTCGGCAACACCAAACCAGCTTTACAACAAACGCTAAAGAAACTTCTCTAAGCGGGAAACACAAGAGAAGAAAAAGACCCACAAAAACAAACACAAAACAATTAAGAAAATGGTAATAGGAACACACATATCGATAATAACCCTGAATGTATACATGGATTAAATGCTCCCACCAAAAGACACAGACCAGCTGAATGAATACAAAAACAAGACCCATATATATGCTGTCTACAAGAGACCCACTTCAGACCCAGGGACACATACAGACTGAAAGTGAAGGGATGGAAAAAGATATTCCATGCAAATGGGCATCAAAAGAAAGTTGGAGTAGCAATACTCGTATCAGATAAAATAGACTTTAAAATAAAGAATGTTACAAGAGATAAGGGACACTACATAATGATCAAAGGATCAATCCAAGAAGAAGATATAACAATTACAAATGTTTATGCACCAAACATAGGAGTACCTCAATACATAAGGCAAATGCTAACCACCATGAAAGGAGAAATCGACAGTAAAACAATAATAGTAGAGGACTTTAACACCCCACTTACACCCATGGACAGATCATCCAAACAGAAAATAAATAAAGAAACACAAGCTTTAAATGACATAATAAACCAGATAGATCTAATGGATATTTATAGAACATTCCATCAAAAATGGCAGAATACACTTTCTTCTCAAGTGCACACAGAACATTCTCCAGGATAGGTCACATCTTGGTTCACAAATCAAGCCTCGGCAAATTTAAGAAAACTGAAATCGTATCAAGCATCTTTTCTGACCACAATGCTATGAGACTGGAAATCAATTACAGGAAAAAAAATGAAAAAAGCACAAATACATGGAGGCTAAACAGTGCGCTACTAAATAACCAAGAGATCACTGAAGAAATCAAAGAAGAAATTTAAAAATACATAGAAACGAATGACAACGAAAACATGATGACCCAAACCTATGGGACGCAGCAAAAGCAGTTCTAAGAGGGAAGCTTATAGCAATTCAATCTCACTTCAAGAAACAAGAAAAATCTCAAATAAACAATCTAACCCTACACTTAAAACAACTAGAGAAAGAAGAACAAAGAACCAAAGTCAGCAGAAGGAAAGAAATCATAAAGATCAGAGCAGAAATAAATGAAATAGAAACGAAGAAAACAATAGCAAAGATCAATAAAACTCAAAGCTGGTTCTTTGGGAAGATAAACAAAATTGATAAACCCTTAGCCAAACTCATCAGGAAAAAAAGGGAGAGGATGCAAATCAATAAAATTAGAAATGAAAAAGGAGAAATCACAACTGACACTGCAGAAATACAAAGGATTATAAGAGACTACTACAACTATATGCCAATAAGATGGACAACCACAAGGAAATGGACAAATTCTTGGAAAGGTACAATTTTCCAAGACTGAAGCAGGAAGAATTAGAAAATATAAACAGACCTATCACAAGTAATAAAATTGAAACCACAATTAAAAATCTTCCAACAAACAGAAGTCCAGGACCAGATGGCTTCACAGGCGAATGCTATCAAACACTTAGAGAAGAGCTAACACCTATCCTTCTCAAACTCTTCCAAAAAATTGCAGAGGGAGGAATACTCCCAAATTCATTCTACGAAGCCACCATCACCCTGATACCAAAACCAGAAAAAGATATCACAAAAAAAGAAAATTATAGACCAATATCCCTGATGAACATAGATGCAAAAATCCTGAACAAAATACTAGCAAACAGAATCCAAGAGCACATTAGAAGGATCATACACCATGATCAAGTGGGGTTTATCCCAGCGATGCAAGGATTCTTCAATATACTCAAATCAATCCATGTGATACACCACATTAGCAAATTAAGGAATAAAAACCACATGATCATCTCAATAAATGCAGAAAAAGCTTTTGACAAAATTCAACACCCATTTATGATAAAAAAACTCTCCAGAAAAAGGGCACAGAGGGAACCCACCTCAACATAATAAAGGCCATATATGACAAACCCACAGCAAGTATCATACTCAATGGTAAAAAACTGAAAGCATTTCCTCTGAGATCAGGAACAAGACAAGGATGTCCACTCTCACCACTCTTATTCAGCATAGTTTTGGAAGTCCTAGCCACGGCAATCAGAAAAGAAAAAGAAATAAAAGGAATACAAATTGGACAAAGAAGAAGGAAAACTGTCAACATTTGCCGATGACATACTATACACAGATAATCCTAAAGATGTCACCAGAAAACTACTACAACTAATCAATGAATTTGGTAAGGTTGCAGGATACAAAATTAATGCACAGAAATCTCTAGCATTCCTATACACCAACAACGAAAAATCAGAAAAAGAAATTAAGGAAACACTCCCATTTACCATTGCAACAAAAATAAAATACCTAGGAATAAACCTGCCTAAGGAGGCAAAAGACTTGTACTCGGAAAACTATAAAACACTGATGAAAGAAATCAAAGATGACATGAACAGATAGCGAAAGATACCATGTTCTTGGATTGGAAAAATCAATATTGTGAAAATGACTATAATGACTATATAAAGCAATCTATAGATTCAATGCAATCCCTATCAAGCTACCAATGGCATTCTTCACAGAATTAGAACAAAAATTTTCACAATTCTTATGGAAATACAAAAGACCCCAAATAGCCAAAGCAATCTTGAGAAAGAAAAACGGAGTTGGAGGAATCAGGATCCCTGACTTCAAACCATACCACAAAGCAAGAGTAATCAAGACAGTATGGTACTGGCACAAAAACAGAAATATAGATCAGTGGTACAGGATAGAAAGCCCAGAGATAAACCCACGCACACATGGGCACCTAATTTACGACGAAGGAGGCAAGAATGTACAATGGAGAAAAGACAGCCTCTTCAATAAGTGGTGCTGGGAAAACTGGACAGCTACATGTAAAAGAATGAAATTAGAACACTCCCCAACACCACACACAAAAATAAACTCAAAACGTAAGACTAAATGTAAGACCAGACACTATAACACTCTTAGCGGAAAACATACGAAAAACACTCTTTGACATAAACAGCAAGACCTTTTTTGACCCACCTCCTAGAGTAACAGAAATAAAAACAAAAATAAGCAAACGGGACTTAATTAGACATAAAAGCTTTTGCGCAGCAAAGGAAACCATAAACAGGACAAAAATACAACCCTCAGAAAGGGAGAAAATATTTGCAAATAAAACAACAGACAAAGGATTAATCTCCAAAATACACAAACAGCTCATGGAGCTCGATATCAAAAACACAAACAATCCAGTTAAAAAATGGGCGGAAGACCTAAATATACATTTCACCAAGGAAGACATACAGATGGCCAAGAGGCATATGAAAAGATGCTCAACATCACTAATTATTAGAGAAACGCAAATTAAAACTACAATGAGGTATCACCTCACACCAGTCAGAATGGCCATTATCAAAGAATTTAGAAACAATAAATGCGGGAAAGGGTGTGGTGAAAAGGGAACCTTCCTGCACTGTTGGTGGGAATGTAAATTGATACAGCCACTATGGAGAATAGTATGGAGGTTCCTTAAGAAATTAAAAATAGAACTACCATACGACCCAGCAATCCCACTACTGGGCATATACCCTAAGAAAACCATAATTCAGAAAGAGACATGTACTACAATGCTCACTGCAGCACTATTTACAATAGCCAGGACGTGGAAGCAACCTAAGTGTGCATCAACAGACGAATGGATAAAGAAGATGTGGCACAGATATACAATGGAATATTACTCAGCCATAAAAAGAAACGAAACTGAGTTATTTGTAGTGAGGTGGATGGACCTAGAGTCTGTCACACAGAGTGAAGTAAGTCAGAAAAACAAATACTGTATGCTAATGCGTATATATGGAATAAGAAAAAATGGTACTGATGAACTTAGTTGCACGGCAGGAATAAAGAGGCAGACGTAGAGAATGGACTTGAGGACATGGGGTGGGAGGGTGAAGCTGGGGCGAAGCGAGAGTAGCATTGATATATATACACTACCAAATGTAAATAGTTGGCTGGTGGGAAGCAGCAGCACAGCACAGGGAGATCGGCTCCGTGCTTTGCGATGACCTATCGGGTGGGATAGGGAGGACGGGAGGGAGGCTCAAGAGGGAGGGGATCTGGGGACACGTGTGTGCACGTGGCTGATTCGCTTCGTTGTGCAACAGAAACTAACACGATATTGTGAAGCAATTCTACTCCAGTAAAGATTTTTAAAAAACCCTTGAGGGACTTCCCTTTTGGTCCGGTGGTTAAGAATCCGCCTTCCAGCGCAGGGGACGCAGGTTCGATACCTGGTCGGGGAACTAAGATCCCACATGCCGCGGAGCAATTAAGCCTGCACAACGCAACTACTGAGCACGCGTGCTCTGGAGCCTGTGCGCCACAGCTAGAGAGCCACGCGCGGCACAGTTACTGAGCCCGCGTGCTCTGGAGCCTGTGCGCCACAACTAGAGAGCCACGCGCGGCACAGTTACTGAGCCCGCATGCTCTGGAGCCCGCACCACAGCTAGAGAGCCACGCGCGGCACAGTTACTGAGCCCGCGTGCTCTGGAGCCTGTGCGCCACAACTAGAGAGAAGCCCGCGTGCCGCAACTAAGACCCAACGCAGCCAAATAAATAAATTTTAAAAAAGAATTAAAAAAAAAAACCTGCCAAATAGAACACATCAAACAAATTAAAATGACCACAAACACGTGAAAACATACTCAGCATCACTGGACATGATACTTATTTGACTATCAAATTGACAAGGACTTATTTATTTATTGCTGGTGCTCTCAGGCTGCCAGGAAAATGCTTCTCCCACGCTGCCTTGTGCGCTTCCGAGGGCAGGGGCGCCCAAAGCTTCACACCTGGCACGAACTCTACCTGTAGGGACTGAGCCCAAGGCAGGTCTTGCGTCTGAACACACAGCCGCGAGGAGGTTCACGGCAGCACGGCTGAAACGACGCTGACACCGAGCAAGTGAATACAAGCAGCGTGCAGTCGAGCCCCCCTCCCATATGACACAGTCATTAAAACATTTAGAAGGGTATATGTAACAGATTAAAAGTCTAATTTATTAACTACAAAAGCTGATTATAAAATTATAATGAGCGATCCTAATTTTGTAAAAGTGTTTTAAAGGAAAAAATAAATCCTTGAAAGGATTTACATCAAATACTAATGCTGTCATCACCGAGAGGTAGGATTATGGGAGATTTACATTTTCTTCTTTATACTCTAATGTGCTTTGTAGATTTTATGCTGTAGCATAAATGCTTTTATATCCAGGAAAGAAGAATGCATAATAAAATACATCGTATTTGGGGTAATTTTAAAAACCTTTTCACACATTTCAAAATGCAGAATTACAAACAGTCAATAACTTTATTAACATAATGATATAAAAATTTTAGTGTGATATACAGAATTCCCAGAGAGTAATTTTAAAACATTTTAGTGCTTCTTAAAATCTTAATTTACAAGACATCTTGTCTTACTGCCACCGACCTTTCAATACAAAAATTTTATAATATTTGTTTGCTATAAAACTACAACATACAAGGCTGGGTAGTTCTTCCCCTGCTGGCCATTCTGTTATAAGGAATGCCCATTAGTCAACTCCTAGGACCTCTGTATGTCAAACAATAAATTACACAGATTATGTACACAATTACAAGAGGACTATTCAAACTCCAGTATGTTGTTACACACCACACCGCGGGCCAATGCTGCAGGCCGACAGCTACCGAGCGCAAGCCACTTGGAGCCGAATACGAGCCACACGTGAGAGCTGGCCCAGCAAGCCGGGCCTTTTTGGTGGAGAACGTAAAGTGGTAGAGAATTAGTAACAACTTTGTTAGGCACTGATCCAGGCGAATTCCAGAAAAGCCTGGTTGTTCTAGGAAGCATGCATGATTCATAAACTTTCCCACCCTCAGTCCCCGACAACTGGTAACATACTCTTCATTAGTGATACAAAAATACTCTGTCTTAGATTCGAGCTTCACTTCCAATTCTTAGAAGTAACTAAAGGATATCATGTTTTCTTCTTTGATTTAGACTTACTATAATATACCACTCAGTCTGGTCAAGTTAGAATAAAATAACTGAACATGATTTGGCCAGATCTTACAGGCACACAACTCAAAACGCAACAGCAAGGGGCAAGGCTCTCCTGGGCTGGGCCCCTCGGCTGCACTGCCAGTGCTCAGCGGACATCACCGAGGATGGAAACCTCACCCCACCGGGGCTTCCACATCTGCTGACGTGGAATAAAAATAATAATTCAGTACACTTCCGTGCAGTGAGAAGACCTTCTACTGTGGTTATGAAAACAAGCACTTCAGTTGAAGAGCAAGAAATCAGAAACTTAGAGAGTGGTTTAAAACTCAATGCTGGTTTATCTTTCCGAAACAGAGCACCTCACCTGACGGCCCCAGATGGCCCCTGTCGAGCGTTAGTGACCACACAGGCAGACAGCCGTGCACACCTGTTTCAAGAGAGGAAGCATGTGCGTCCAGTGCCTGGTCTGGGGCCCAAAGGTGTGCAGGGCGGCCAGGCCAGGCTCACTCCTGTCCACCAGCCTTTCTGGGCTCCACGCTTTCCTGTGAATCAGCATCGAAACAGCTGTACTTGGGCCTCAAATTCCTCCTAGCATAAATTCTATATATGAACTCGTCATTTGAAGTGAGAAAAACCATTTGAATTTTTAAAATTGAGAACTGTATTTTCAGCCTAAAAAAGTGCAGACTCACACCTGCAGCTCCCGCAGCGCCCACACCAGGCCTCTTTCCCAGTCACCCCATCTGTTAAAATACTGACATTCATTCTTCTGTAAATGTCCTTGATAATAAAAAGATTTCTTTGAATAACTCAGGAAGTGGTTTTTAAAATGAGATGGACCTGTAAGAGCGCAGGAGGCGGGGCACCGTGCTCCCAGGGCCTGGGGTCCGCTCCCTGGGGGCTGCAGATGCTGCCGTGTTCTCACACATCCTAGCACCTCCGACACGCCCCGAGGCCCCTCTCAGGGCCAGGGTGTGAGCTGTGCTCACATGTTGTAGGCGACGTAGATGGGGTCCAGCTGGTCGGCCAGGAAGCGTCACGCAGGTGCATGCGCTGCTTCTCCCCGCGGGAGTTGATGGGGATGGACACCTGGGTCCACGATGACCCACCACGCCCACCACCAGGTGATGTTCCTCCAGCACCACATTCGTCACCAGGGCCACCAGGTCCAGTGCATCCTGTTCCAGTCCATCCAGCTCCACCACCACCACCAGCAGGTTGGTCCAGGTGAACACGGCACTGCAGGGAGAAGGCGGACGGTGTCACACGGGGTCAGGCACAGGCTCTGGGGGCTGGGAAAGGGCATCAGAAAGAGACCAGTGGAAAAAACCAAAGTAGGTTCACTGACGTCACCCTCCTGCTCAAGGTCCGTTACAATTCAAAGGCCAAGTTAAGTGTGCTTTACAGGAATATCTATTCTAATTAAAGTTCTCACTAAGAATCAAGAATATGTGATGTCGAAAGCTGTACCTTCCCCAAGGCAAGCTCCCTAGAAAGTGAAGAAATCCTGAGTCTTAACCATTTAAATTAGGAACTTCATGTTAAAAGCAGAAGCATTTCAGGATAACCATGGAGCTCTCACGTTTTGCCTGTGCATTTGCGGACAGACTCAGCTTAAGACTGATTAGGAAGAGGAAAAACCAAGCAAACCCAAACAAGGGGTCTCTGGCCCACGACCCCAAGAGCGTGTCTGGGGTCTGCTCCTGGAGAGGCAGGTGGCTGCCTCACCGGCACGGCCGAAGTGCCTGCCCTGACCCCGGAGAGCTGGGTGACAGGCGCCCCGGGCCCTCACCACTCGGCGATGCTCCTGTGTGCCCGGATCACTGACGTCTCGATGTCGACGGGGTGATAGCGCATGCCCCTCAGCTCCAGCGTCTCGTCCAGAGACCCCACCACGTACAGCGCATCGTGTCGCTCTGTGGACAGCACAGTTCGCCCGCCTCAGCACGGCACGCGGTGCCAATGGCTGGCGACTCAAACCTTGCCTGACAACAGCCTCCTGCCACCCTCGGCCCCCTGAGATTCAGAGAAGTTACGCCCATGTCTGAATATGTATTTAACAATAACTTTTGCTATCTCTGGAAACGAAGCAGCAGCTACAGGGGCTCCCAAAAGTTCTGATGGCACCTGGCCAGCGTGCTGTGGCCAAGGGACTTTGAAAGCTTGGGGGGCCGTGTGGGGAGGGCCCAACAGATGCCTAGTGAGACGCGCCCACGGCTAAGCCTGGGGGGCCCACAGCCTCTGCCAGCAACCCCACATCCTCCACAGAGGCTGGGGTCCAAGACCAGTGAAGGAAAAAGAGTAATTTTCCGAGAAAACCGTGTCAGGGCACCTAGAGACGCGAGCTCCTAGCGAGGGGCGAGGTGAGTCAGCGGGGGCCCCCGAAATACCACCCGCATGGGGCTCAGGTGCCGGTGTGGGGCTGCACAGGGACCCCTCACCTCCACTGGCGTCGGTGAGCTCTGTCCTTCGGAGGAATCCCAGGAAGCCAGTCCTTGCCCAAACGGTCTGGGTGTCTCCGAAACTCAGCCGGGCACTGAAGTGGTCGGCGTGGAGCCCCTCCTCCCCGTAGACTGTGTAGTACCCAGTGGCGCTGTGCGGGCTACTCACCCAGACCTGGGAGCCCAGGGGACGAGGGGGTCAGTCGCCACAGTGCCCGGCACAGTCTGTGCCGATTCACGGCAGCAACGCCACGGCACACGGGGGCGGGGACGGGGCACTCGAGCTAAGTTACAACAGGCACGGAAAGCAGGCAAGTGACTGTCCTCCTTCAAACGAACCGTTCCCCTCCTTGGACCGCGGAGAGACGCCTGTGGGACAGCGATGTACCGGGAGCAACCTGCACGTGCACACGCACACAGGGCCAGCGAGAGTCGGGGCGCAGACCCGCCCGCACGTGGGCTAACGGTGCCCAGAGCGTCACGGGCCCCCAGGGCACCCTTCTAAAGCCAGGGCCCTCCAGGACCCACAGGCGGCTCCCGACTGACTACCAGGCTCTAGGTATTCCCCAAAAGCAGGGTCCGAAAGAGGAGACAGTGTGGCCACATGTGTCCCGGCCTGGGGCAGACCTGCCAGGACTGTCTTGGGACCCACTCCTGCCCTAACAGGCCTGGGCCCAGCTGGCCAGGAAGGGGGTAGGGTTGGGGCGAGGCCCCAGGCAGAGCACACCCAGCCCTGGGACTGGGACACCTTTCCTAGCCGATGCGGCATGAGCCCCAGGCCCACCCATGCCCTTGTCCCAGCTGGTCAGGGGCCAGGCAGTGTGTGTGGACACCCGTGGGTGCTGCCCTCCGCAGTGCAGGATGCTGGCCCCCAGGCCCGGAACTGGGAGCCGAGACCATTCCCACCGAAACAGACCAGCCTGGGCACCCAGGCTCCACCTGCCATCCTGGCCACCAGGTACTGGGTCCCACCTGTCCCGTTACTCTAGACCAGGTGCTGTACGCAGGCATAACAAGGACCCCAGCACAACCTGTGTCCTGGGGCAGTGAGGAACCCCCTGCCCCGTGTCCCCAGGATGGAGAAGACCATCCCTCTTAGCTATGGGGTCTGCCCCGTGCTGTCCCTCACTGGGGGCTGCAGGAACTTCTCTTCAAGGGACAACTGTTTCCTCCATGGCTGCTGGCTACTGCGAGGCTCCTTAAGCCACCCAGTGCCTGCAACTCAAGGTTTCCCTCTGCTAGTGGGGTAACAGGGTGGGGGGCTTCATCCCAAGGGCAGGACCCTGAAATCCTACCCAGGGACTGGGTCCAGGAGCACAAGCACTGTGGGGACAGGTTCCCCAAAGCACGTGCGACCCCAAAGGTTCAGAACTCCCGAATCCGGGGCAGAACGGGGAGGAGGGTGAAGAGCAGGTCCGGGGCACTGGGGCCCCGCAGCCTCACCTCGCCCAGGTGCGAGTCTCCAAGGGGCCCTCTGGTCTCGCTGTGGGCAATGATGACCTTCACTCCAGGGAGGATCTGCAAGGAGAACCGTGCTCCGGGTCAGAGGCAGCACAGCCCTCCCGACTCAAGTGCGTCAAAACAACGTCCTTCGAAGCTGGTCCAAAGGATGCGACGCATACATGGGGGTGATCAGGTTCAGAAGCCAACCTAAATCTGACTTTGAATTTTAACAGGAGAGATTTTAATAGAGAAAAATAAATTCTGAATCTTAGCAAAATCATCCAGTTCCTGAGAATGGACCCTATTTTGGACGGCAAGAGGGGTCGAGGGGGTCCTTCCCTGAGGCCCCTTGTGAGAGCTCACGAGTGCCGGGGGTCCACATGCCTCGGCTGCATCCCCCCCTCACCCCGGCCCCCCTGAGCCCCCGGCTCTGGATGGAAACCTGGCCCCCAAGAGGCCTTCCTGCCCCCAGACTCAGAGTGGAGCAGCTGCTGAGCACGGGCTCCGGGCCCACCAGGGGCCGTGGAGAAGACTCCAGGGGAGTGTGCCCCGGGTCCAGGACCCCCGCCGGGCCTGCGGGGCCTCACTGGGCTCAAGTCAGACCACCTGGCTGCTCCTGGACACCTGTTCTGTGTCCTCAGTTCCCCAGGTATAAAACAGGAGATGACAGTGGAGACCTGCAGGCAGTGGAGGAAGGGACGAGGGATCACAGGAGGTCGCCGTGGCCGGCGCCAGACCCTCCTCTCCTCGTGCTGCCCCTACAGCCCTGGTGGGGTCGTCCTGTTTCCCCAGATGCTGCTGACCCTCCGACCCCTCCCCGTGTGGCCCCACCCACCCACCCAAACCCTGAAGCCAGGGGTCTTTCCAGGACCCAGGTCTGTCAGCGCCAATTTATCATAACAGAGAAATACGGGGGGAAAGTCCATCAAAAACGGATGCAGAGTCATGTGTGATAGGAAACAAAAAGGCACCAGAAAGAATTAAGAATTGCGTTTGCAGAAAGGACAACGCGGACTGCACACAGGGCGTTTCTGTGCACGTGGGAAGGACAGGAAGGGAGCCCTGGCCTGTGTCCACACTCCCCTCCTCCAGGGTCTGTGCCTTCCTTCCCAGGCCCCATGCCCACCTGCCCACGAGAGCGCCCTTCTCTCCTCCTCCCCTCCCCCCAGTGCAGTTCCCGCACGCAGGCCTCCCCGTGGGCCCAGGACCTTTACGCCAGCTGAGCCTTCTCCCCAGGTCTCTGCTCCTCCTCTGGGGCGGCCCCTGCTGGTGCACAGCCCCCACCTGCTCCTCCCTCACATTCACCGCGGGCTCGTCCTGCGCTGCTGCCCGCGGGCACCTCCCCGTCTCCCTGCGGACAGCTGTGGCGTGCGCTCGGGCAAGTGCGAGCAGAGCAGGGGCTGTGCCGAGCCCTCCTCTGGTTGTGCAGCTGCAGAGGGAGGCCCGAGGCCGGGGCCGGGGCGCAGGCCTTCCCCCCACCATCACATCGTCTGACAGTTCCTGGGGGCCTTCTTCCTTCCTCTGAACCTCCCCTGCTTCTGAGAACGCCTGTTCTCCTGGCTCTATGTCTGCTGACCGCTCACGGTGGCTCAAAGTTTTTCCCTGGGTGCCCTCAGGTGGTCTCACAGCCCTACCACCTGAGCCCACTCTGGGCCCCTGAGATTGCACCAGGCCTGGACTGCTTTAATGGTAAACTGCCACTGTGGTGGGGACCACTTCCTGGCTGTCACCTGGGCCACGGGCTGAGTTCTTCCAGGCCCCAGTGCGCTGCTCCAGGGCCGCCATGAAGGCAACAGGCGCCCCGTGGCCTCAAGACCCAGCAGTGTAGTTCCTTCTAGATCTCTGCATCTGAGGTCCTCCCTTTTGGGAACTGGAGCTCAGATGTAGACGTAAAGACTTAGCAAGTGTGTGTGTGTGGGGGGGGTGTGGTGTGTGTGTGTGTATGTGTGTGGTGTGTGTATGGTGTGTGTGTGGTGTGGTGTGTGTGGTGTGTGTGTGGTGTGTGTGTATGTGTATGTGTGTGTGGTGTGTATGTGTATCTGTGTGTGGTGTGTGTGCGTATGTATGTGTATGTGTATGTGTATCTGTGTGTGGTGTGTGTGTGGTGTGGTGTGTGTGTGGTGTGTGTGTATGTATGTGTATGTATGTGTATGTGTATCTGTGTGTGTGGTGTGTGTGGTGTGTGGTGTGTGTGTGTGGTGTGTGTGTGTGTGCGCGCGCGCGCACGTGTGTGTGTGTGTTTGCAGAGAGGAGAGGCCTCTACGTCAGCCCAGCCCAGCCCGACCACAGGGGTCTGTGCTCATGGCGAGCACCTCCCAGGGACGATGCAAGCGTGGAGGCCCAGTCCCCTGCACTACCTTTCCAGACTCTGTCAATGGCAGACTGTGCGGAGAACCCCGTTCCACCAAACGTACCCTAAAAATTAACAAGGGAAAAATTTCAGAATAAAATTTACTACACAGACAACAATCTCTAAAAAGGCAATTCACAAGGTAGTCAGAAACTGATTATCACTGCGACAGCCAGTCCGTTGACAACAGCCAAGCCTTTAGCTTTTTGATCAGGACCTTGCTGTGACCTTGGAGCAGTGACTTCGGGTGCGTGGCGCACCAAGCACTGCTCAGGGCAGGAGCTGGCTCTATGTCCTCGGGGGGCCCCTGGCCAGCTGGCCTCGCCCCCCCGGGAAGCTCCACCATGGTTTACCTCAAGCTGCATTTGAGGATCCAGAACTGGGATCCGGCTCCAGAGCTGGGAGGGACCCCGACCCGCAGGTACACACCGTGGCCCCCGGGACATGTCTGCTGACGTGATGCCTCTGTCCTGCCCAACGATGGGCTTACTTGTTTTCTACCCCATAAAAAGCCACGTGTCAAATGCTCGGTCACTCTTGGAAGGTCATTCCCTTCCTGGTCGTGGGAATCGACTGATCAAGGGAGGACAGGGATGCAGGGGAGGCCCAGGCTGCCCGGGGGCCTGGGTGCTTTACCTGTCATGGCGCAGTGCCCTCATGTCCACGTAGACGGTCGTGGGGTCCGGGCCGGCCGTGCCCTGCAAGGGGAGCAGCAGAGGTACGTTCCACTCGGGCCTCACACCGTGGTTTCCAGGGGCATCTGCCTCCACACGGGTGCAGCTGGGGGACAGCCTCCTCCGGCCCTGGGGGGTGGGCGGGGCAGGGGGCAGCTGCTCTGCTCCCAGCAAGAGTCTGCCTTCCTGCAAACATCTACAAGGCTTGGTACCATCGAGGGAAACCTCCAGTAACACTGAAGGAAGATGTCAAGTCAAACAGTTCACATTTCAGTCCTGATAGCTCTATTCCCGCTGGTCTCTAAGAAACACTGCTATGGGTTTTGAGGCATTTCCACTGAGCCATGCTCGCTCCGACCTAATTCTCCTGAGGACTGAGCACAGCGAAGCCCCACCAGGGATTTGCCAGAATGACGTCCTCACTCTCTCTCCTCTCATCTGACAGCTGACGTTGGCCCTGATTACAGGACAGCACGTTCCTTTTCATTAGATAAGGAACATCAAGTTACACGGACACTCCGCCCCAGCATCATTCTCTGAAGATCCCAAAGCGACCTATGTTTGCCCTGGAATGAAAATGGAAATTTTTTCATTGAGACTAAACACAGCCTTTCCTCCAGAGGCAACTGATTAAAATGAAGGTTAAATGCTTCTGAAAATACTTTTTGTCTTAAATTCAGTTACAAAGGAGCTTTTGTAATATGTCAAATAACGTCCACTGTGAGCAGAAGAAACACGTATTTGTCTGGAGTTCACGAGAGGCCACGTGAACGCATGGGAAGCACAGAGGCACCTCGAGGGCGAGGTCAAGGTCGTACCTGCTCAGCCAGCTTTCCCAGCCAGTTGGGCGGACAAAGGAGGCCAGCAGAGGGAGACAGGGAGGAGAAGCCACAGGAAACACAGAGGGCACAGGCACGTGAGAAACACAGTTGAGAGAGAGCAAAGTGCGTCACTGCATCTCAAAGTGCAAACCAAGAACGTCCCAGCAAGACTTCTGCTGCCACGTGCTGATAAGCAACACAGATGCCATCGCGTTTCCAGGAAGGAGGGGCTGGGCTGCCAGACGCTGAGCAGACAGAAGGGCTGCGCTGACAGCCACCGACCCTGCGCCAGCAGCCGAGGTGCAGTCGCACTGTCTACAACAGGAGGACCTCACGAAGGACCACCCCGCTCCTCCTGCCACTCAGCAAGGGTCCCGAGCGAGACGGCCAGCCGTCTCCACTGTGGAGAGGCTGTCGCAGGAACGCCAGGACAACAGGATGCCGCCTCTGCAGTCGAGACCCTCCCTGTGTCCGGCAGGCACCGGCCAGTACGGGCTTGGGGAGGAGGAACTGTGGTTCCCGAGGCCTTTCCTCCCAGCAACTCCTGAACGTGGGTGCGTGAGGCATGCACCGTGGTTTAGAAAGAAGTGGGACTGAGGTACTAGTAGGAATCTGGAGAACAGGCAGAGTCCCCTGCGTTCAGCAGCAGTAAACAGCGCTGCGCTGGAGTGAGCTGTTCTGAAACTTCGTTTCCTTTTAATAAGTAAAATATCTTAATGTTCCAAAAGGAATCCTGGGCAATATAAATTATCACACTCGTTAATGTTTCACTCAAAATTGCTAGATGTCTTAAAAAGCAATTAGGTTATTCTTGCTTTAGAATAATTAATTGCATACCATATCCAACTTAGAAATTCTTCCAGATAATAGTCACTGGTCAAAAACATTTTGATTTTTCCAAATAAGTCTTTGTTCATCAAGAACAGAATCTCTGGGCTTCCCTGGTGGCGCAGTGGTTGAGAGTCCGCCTGCCGATGCAGGGGACGCGGGTTCGTGCCCCGGTCTGGGAGGATCCCACGTGCCGCGGAGCGGCTGGGCCCGTGAGCCGTGGCCGCTGAGCCTGCGCGTCCGGAGCCTGTCCTCCGCAACGGGAGAGGCCGCAGCAGTGAGAGGCCCGCGTAACGCATAAAAAAAAAAAAAAAAAAAAAAAAAGAACAGAATCTCTTTTAAAGTAAAATGCTCAGCTCTCAAAGCTAACGTGCTAATTGGAAAACGCAACATCAAAGGCTGGGAGGACCAGAAAGTACCCACGGCCGACGGAGAAGCACAGCGTGTGCACGTGGCGCCCAGCGGGAAACCCTGCCGCCTACCTGGAGGCAGATGGCCACGTTGACCCTGCAGCCAAACGTGGTGCTCACAGCGCGTGCAGGCAGACCCAGGTCCCTGAACAGCTTGGAGAAGGACTGTGTGAGCGCGATCCTGGGCCGCTCCTCGGCCACCACCATGCAGGTGCGCACGCACGACAGGTTCACGCCCTTCATCTGTGGGAGGAGTGGGCGCACACCGCCGGGTCTGAGCGTAAAGGCCAAGCTGCTCGAGCCTCGCTTCCTTGGTTCTGTCTCCCCCGCTCCGCCCTCTCGGTTCCGGCCCCTGAGGCCTCGGGGACCTGGGGTCGGGCCCACCCTGCCCTGCGCCCGGTCCCCTCTCCTCCCAGGAGGTGCACCAGGGTGTGTGTCGGGGTGTGGGGGGGAGCTCACAGCAGGGAGCGGGGCGCCCCGGGAGGGTTTTCGGCTGCTGGGAGAGGTCCGGGGCTCTCTCCAGGCCCGGACGGCACGCACCCTGAGCACCGCTGTCTGCGCGCCCAGGCCCCGGGCACACATCTCCATCACCGAGTAGGAGCAGAAGGTGACACGGGCCTTGTACTGGCTGACAGCCCACAGCCACAGGGACACGTTGGTCTCCAGCTCCGGCGGGGGCACCAGCACCGACTGGTGTCCCGAGTAGACACTGCGACAGCGACAGGGGCGGGGTCAGCACGTGTGCAGGCGCCTCTCCCCTCGAGGACACTGCCCTTCCCGGCAGAGCCCACCCTTTCTGCTCTGGCCGAGTGGGGCTTTCAGTAGAAAACTTGGGGGCGCAGGTCCCGCCACCAGCACTCAAGGATCCAGGGTCGCTGTCAGGGATGGGCCAGCCGGCAAGGACGGGGGGGTTCTGCTTACAAAGATGGGTTCCTACTTCCCTGTTCTGGATGGAATTAGTAGTAACGGAGAGTGTGCACTTAATAAAAAGGCATTTTTACTCTTTTACTCAATTTCAGACCCGAACTCCAACCCACCAAACACCCACACAAACCAACCCACTCACACATGTATCCTCTGCTTGGTGGGCGTCAAAAATGTACCTTAGAAAGGGGGCGTCTGAAGAAGCAATTCAGCTGGGGGTGGGGTAAGGAGTGGGGGGATTCTACCCGCACACCCACCCTCCACTCACCTGCACAGACACCACAGGGCAAAGCCGAGGCCACAGTAGGGGTCGAGGCAGATGGCGATCTGCCTGGAGGGGTACAGCTCACACTGCAGCTTGATGGAGCGGCACAGGGCGCTGGTGGCTGCGTGCGACATCTCAAGGAGTGAAAGGAAAGCTCTGCTCAGTGATGTGAGGGAAGAGGGAGGGCTGACGGTAGTGCCTGCTGCCCACAGCGGCCGGACACCTTCACTTCCTGAAAGGGTGGCTGGCCCCAATCCCACATACACCAATCAGTACCCAGGTATGGCACACTAGGAATCTTCTAGGCGAAAGTTCAGGGTAATAGAGAACTTTAGTGGAGCGTTTGGTGCCTGCTAATGTGACAGACTCATCCGAGTCACCTGGTCCTCGAGGCCAGATAGTCATGAATCAGAAAGTTTAGACATTACCATAAAACACTAAAACACGCGTCACTCTCAGGCTAACCTAATCCTGGGGTATATTGGTATTTAACACAACCTTTAAGGAGCAAAATTGCTGCTTTAAGCTCTGGGAGGAGGAAGGGCCTGCACACACCTGCAGCCAGCACCCTTCTGCCCTTTGCCCGCCCACTGTGTCAGGGGCCGGAGTGGAGGGGAGCTCCAGCCAGAGGACCCACCTTCACACCCGCCAGGATCCCCGTGGTCGACACGCTGAAGTCCAAGTATGCGAGCACGTCTGGGGACGGGGGCCTGAAGATGCTGGCCACCTTCTTCTTGGGTATGTCATCTGTCGGTCAGGAGACATGGGTGGCGTGGATGCTAGCTCAGGTTCTCGTGGGGAGAGAGGAGACAGGACGCACCTGGGGAGCTGGGGAGCTCAGAGCAGAAGTCAGGCTGCGGGAGAGCAGACCGCGTGTGCACGCAGGGAAGGTCACGTGGAACGGACCCTCGCGACCACGCCGAGCATGTGGGGATGGGGACAGGGGACAAGGTGGACACAGAGGGCTGGAGATGGGCCGAGAGAGCCCCACAGGAAAGCTCAGAGGAGCGGGGACTTGGCCAGGGTCCCAGAGCCTGTGATGGAGCCAGGATTACCGACATCTCTGTGCACAGTGAGTGCTAAGGATGGGCCCCCAGGGCTCTGGGTGCTTCACCGCGTTCCTTCAGGACCATGAGATGGGCACAGCACTGACCACGCACAGGTGGGCGCAGGCGAGGCAAGGGCAGGGAGCGGGTGACGTGAGGGGACTCCCCGGAGCCCATCTGCTCCCGGGCCCACCCCTGGGCGCCCCGCCAGCCGCCCTGGACCAGCTCCCCGTGCCTGTTGCTGGTATCAGGCAGGTGGCCACTGACAACACGGTCCCTGACTTCCTCTCGTGGGCAGTGCCCTGGTGGGCAAGGACAGGCACCTATACCCACCAGGTGCGATGGGGAAGGAGGGACCCCTCTCTGCTTGCCGGCTGGCACCCACGTGGCCGTGCGCCTCGAGTTACCGATGGAGCCTGCAGGGTGCTGCTGGTTTGGGGTGTCTTGATGGTTGACCCAACAGGCCAAGGCAGAGGGGGCCCACAAGCATTTCCTGGGGCGCGGGAGCACACACCCATGATGGGGACCCAGGACAGGTGTGTGTGTGCCGTGGGCACCGTCTATGTCCCCGCAACTGCCAACCGCTGCGTGGGCATGAAAGGCAGCAAGGGGAGCTTGTCCACAGGCGCCGGGCCTTGGAAGGACCTCTGCTCCCCACCAGCCGCCCTCCGTTCTGCGCGCCCGGCTCTAGGCTCGAGCTGGTGGACATAGGCTGTCAGGCACCCAGCCGGCGAGCCTCCTGTTAGTAGCCTCTCACCATTTACTGAAGCTGCTAAGCTGCTCTTAGCCAACCTTTATGTTTACGTGGCGACAACGCAATCCCTACAACAAAGGAAGGAAAGGGGGCTGATCCTGGCGGGGCCAGCGAGCACACCAACGCAGCGAGGACGCGCACCTGTATCTAGAATGGTCGGCCAGGTCCTGACGTCCACGGCGGCCAGTGCTTCTTTGGACTTGAGCAGCCGCGTGATGGCCTGCGTCGTGAGTACGCACGCAGACTTGCTGACCTGCAGGGCACAGGGGTTGAAGGCACAAGTGAGACTCGGCGCCTGGGAGTGAACTGCACACGGGCCCACGGTCAGGTCCGCCCTGCCGGCCGTGGTGCCTGCCTACCTCCACAATCATCTTGACGGTGGGAAGTGTGGTGGCGAGGTTCTGGGGGTGCGGGGGCCGCACAGTGACGGGCACGCAGCCGCAGTACAGGCAGCCGTAGAAGGCGGCAATGAGGTCCACCCCTGGGGAGACACAGGGTCAGAGGGCGTCAGCGGGTCAAAGGCTGCTCTCCACATCCAGGGCCATGGATCCACGAGAAAGACCGGGGGCCTCACCTGCTGTGCTTGAATAAAACCACCCTCCTCCACACTAACGGTGTGCACCGAACAGCGCTGTTACGGAGGGACAGAGAGCTACCCCGCTGCAGGTCACCCCCCGCCCAGACAGGAGGTGGGGGGGGCGCAGTCATGGCCCAGAGGAGGCCGTGGAGGGCGGGTAGGCGAGCTGCCCACCCCGGAAGCCCTGCACCTCTCGCGTTCATCTGTGCCCTGACATGGGGGGCCTGGCCACTTCTCCAGGGAGGCCCCCACCCCTGTGGATGGGCCAGGACGTCCCTGCCCCGCTCTCAACCCCGCGCCACAACGTGGGACCACTGGCTGCTCCTTCAACTCTTTCATGTGTTTCAAGTTCGGGGGGAACTGTACCACACTTAAAACCCATCTTCCCCTCTTGAACTCAGTCCGACTTGAGGACACCTGAGTCCCACACCCTGGAGACTCCTCCAGATGTTGTCAAATCACACAAGGCACTGCCTGACAACATCTGGCTACCAGACACCAGTCTCAGGCTGTTTTGATTCCAGGGTCAAAATAAATACACAACGTTTAACCCAGCTCACGGGTTTCACCGGATTACAAGTTCACGATGCTCCAGCAGGGCCAGGGGTACTCAGCACGGTCATCTTTACGGGCCTGAGCCCACCCACCAGGGACCACCCATCTGCGCTGTGCGTGTGGGCAGTTCAGGAGACAGAGCCAGCAGGCAGGTCGGCACGCGTGTGAGCATCCTCACACCCAGCAGGGCCACTCTGCCCCACGCGCCACAGAGGTGTCACCAAACTGAACACAAGAAAGCACCCTCAGCAACTCACTTCCACGCGCTCATGCAGCTCCTGCCGTCCCTGCGTGTGCACCTCCTCCTGTCCTGGCATCACCAGGCGAACATGTGGGGCAGCCCTGTCCCTGCCCGCACCCCACCTGCAGCTCCCAGAGTCACCCCAGGGCCACACACCCCTGTAAGGAGAAAGTCCTGGCCCCTCGCAGTAAATCAGGAAATGCACAACATGTGCGCGCGTGCAACACACACACACACACACACACACACCCCGGTGTGCATGTGCAAAACGTCAAGCAGGGTGGGATCTGCCCTCCGGCTATTCATTATACTCTCCACCTGCTGGTAAGGTTGTAAATTCAGGACTTCAACAAGTATTTTCCTTTATTCACTAAAAATTTTTTATAAACAGTGTCAAACATGCCCCAAAGAGAGAGAGGCGTCGGGCCTCCTTCCGTCTTTTCTCCTATTCTCCTGTTACTTCAGCATCCCTCACCCCCAGCATGTCCTCACGCTGCACGCCTGCAGCTGCAGCCCGGAGCCCCTGCATGGCCGTGGTCCTCCCAGGCTCTCCGCCGGTTGTGGACGGTGATGGCCGGGGCTCCCGAGCGGCTGTGTCCCTGGCCTCATCTCGGCCGGGGAGATGTCTGCCTCACACTGAGGCCAGGGAGACGAGAAGAGTGGGAGCTGCAATCAGTCCTGGAGAGAAGTGACCGCACGTTCCCGGGACCGGAAAGAGCAGCGTAACTGTAACGCCAGTGGGAGCCCGAGGTGTCCGAGCCGCCACGCGTCCACGTCCAGAAACAGGCCGGGCTGCCAGCTCGCCCTGGCTGCCGGGCAGGGAGCCCTCCACGGCAGCGCCCTGGGAAGAGGCCCCCAGATCCCACAAGCAGGGAGAAAGTGCCCAGCACAAGTCGTGTCCTGCCAGACACACTGAAAAGAGACGGTACCCAAAACCTGAGTCAGGAGTTCCAGAAGCATGAAAAAGAGGGAGAAAAGGCAGTAACGAAAAAGAACAGTTTCCTGAGATGAAGATTAAGTGGGCAGGAAAGTGAGAGAGGACCTAGACCCAGGCGTTTCCCAGTAAAATTCCTGAACTAGAACCAACAAGCGTCCAGACAAAACAACAACAGACTTATAAAGGGTGGAAAAAAGAAAATCACCTACAACCCTGGGGAAGCACCTGCCACGCCAGAGAAACCTGTGATTCCTGTTCCAGCGAAGGCCCAGGCCGCCCAGGAAAGGGAAAGGGAAAGGTCTTCCGAGTGCCACCACCTGTGTGCCAGACGCAGGAGAAAGCATCCCCTAACAGCCAAGCAGCAAACTCCCAGAGCCAGGACCCCAAGACAAGGCAGACGAGGCAGAGCAGGCACCGAGCAGGTGAGACGGCGCCGGCGGGAAGACGGGCTATAGGGGCCGCGCTGGGCAGAGTGAGGGGATTCCACAGGAGCCAGGTGGCACCAGAGGGAGCCGGGAGGGCTGGGAGCCCCCAGGAGGCCCAGACGTCCCGACTGGGGAGGCGCAGGCATCTTGTTCCCACAACTGTGGGTCTGATCAGAGAGCAGGGCGAGGGACGGAAACCGTTCACCCACTCACCGGCGCCAGTGAGCAGCGATGAGGGTTAGGGGCCAGCAATCCAGCCCAACACAGAGAGGCCCACAGAGTGGGGCTCGGGGCTCAGGGTGCGGGGCGCAGAAGGAGGCGGGAGGGGTGGGGGGTCCGTGTGGATGGCCCGGGGGCCAAGTCCCACCCAAGGTACAAGGAAAAGAATCAGGGGCAGATCGTCATCTGTCCAGACAAAGTCAGCAGATAAGAACTGCAGCCCATTTTAACATGTGCTAAAATGCATTAAGAAAATGATGCAAGACATGAAAGAATAACCGAAATCAGAACTAGAAAAATGAGGAAAGAAGTAGAAATTATAAAAAATCATTTCAGAAACGAAGATGGAACTAGAAGGAGCCCAAGAGCAAACAAGACAATGGACACAGAAACCACGAAGAGGACGAGACTGGAAACTCAACGGAGACACTCCTGGGGAAAACGACAGAGAAGACCTAACACGTGGGCCACGGGAGCAGTCAGGAGATGCGAAGAAAATCAAAGCAAGGGAAGGGACAGAGAAAAGACTACGGTTCTAGAAAACTTCCTTGAAATTAAAAAAAAAAAAAAAAAAAAAAGAAAAGATTTGCATCTTCTTATTTAGATACCTTATACATTGTACGGCATTGAAGGTACAGTGGTGAGCATAGCTGCCTTCCAAAGATACCTTAGGTAAGAGAATGCTGCCCTGTAATAATCAATGTTACAACCATATGCCGGACTTCAAGAAGGGAAAAAAATGTCCTTTTGGCACCTAGAGCAAAAAGGCCAGTGACTCATAAGAGGAAGAAAATTAGATTATCGTCAGACTTGATGCTTAAGGCCAGGAGAAAATGGACACATATTTGAGAGGCTCAAGAAAAGAAAATGTGAGTCAGGGATTTTTTTATCTAGCAAAAACAACTTTCATTACGAAGTGTACAGACTGTTACCAACAAGCAAGAACTCAGGGGATACTGTTCCCATGAACCCTTCCTGAGAAACCAATTAGAGAACCAGCGTGGCAGAAAGAGACTGAACGCAGTCACCGGGACTGAGGGTGAGGAGAGGCCGGCTTTGCAGGCCCCCAGCCCCACCCGCCCCGGTGACACAGAGAGCACAGCTACAGGGAAAACGGGTTGAGAAAGCACGTGTGAAAATATTTAAGCTGCTTTCAAAAATCACACAGGTGGTCACGTATTACTACCGTTATTTTGGAGGTGCTGCTTGTGACACAGGATAAAGCAAGTGAGTGATCTTGGGATATTTGAATTCTATCGACTCCCATCCTGGAGAATCAGGATTCTCAGTAGGGAAGAAGGGAGACACAGGCGTAAAGCAGATGGAACGTCAAGAAGGGTTCAGTAAAAGCCTGTAACCCTGAATCTGACCGGGTGCAGCAGTATGAACTCATGAGGCACTGCCTGTCTCCAAGATATAATTATTATACTCACTTTAAATCAGAGCTCTGTTCAAGGAAAGGGCCAACGGCCAGCGGCCAGCCCAGGAGGGACGAGCCCCTGGCCCAAACTGGTGCTGTGAACACCAGGCTCCACGGAGAACTGGCCGGGGCACCTGGTCCCAGCAGAGAGCAGGAGGCATTAGGGCGGGAGGTCACACCCGAGGACGTGGGAGCAAGCTCCCACTAGGGTGCGACAAGAAACAGAATTCATTTCATTGATAGAAGGAAAGAAGCAACACTTACTCTACCTTTCACAGCTGAATTCTACCACTGGGTGACCAGATACTAACGAGGGCTTATGGCTGATAAGTGAAAAAGAAAGGACAGAGTTAGAACACCACCATTTAGTGACCCTTAAAGCGTTAATGAACGCGGGACAGAGAATGTCAATGGCTGCTAGCGTGCTAATTCTGCAAAAGAAAGAAACAGCCTTAGGGTCTTGCGCGGGAGTCTGACCGGGGTTCCCTGTGGGAGCCCAGGAGCAGCCGCCCCGGCGGCACACACGGAGCCACTCCAGACGGCGGGGACACTCCAGGGCCACAGAAGAGATGGACAGAAGGCAGCCTGCAGGTTAAAGGAGACTTAAAAATATATCAGATTTAAAGAAAATCGGCAGACTAAACTGTGACGACTAGGACGCTCATCTGGGTGATCAAACTATGGAGAAATGGAAGAAATGGTGACCACAGAGGTCAGGACAGAGGCTACTTTTGGAGAATGGAGGAGGTGGTTGGGACAGGAAAAGCAAACATCCATTTCTCGACCTGGTTGGTGGTTACAAGGGTGTTTGCTTTCTAGTAATAAAACAGAGGGGAGAGATGCGGGAAGAACAGCCAGATGAAGAAAGCAAACAGAAAGGAAAGGCTGCACTAGGACAGGCAAGAGTGGACTCAATTACATACAAGTGCTCACAGGGGTGGAGGCACGTGTGACGGGAGCACAGGGTGGGCACGGGCAGAGGGCAGGCCGGCAGGTCCTTACCTGGGGGGTAGACCAGGGCCACGTGGGCCCCGGTGGTGAGCCTGGCCTTCTCCATCAGAGCAGCGGCCACTCTCTCAGCCTTTTTGTGCAGCTGGATGCAGGTGGTGGTGCTGGTGACTGTGCCCTAGGAAAGCAATCGTGGGCACTGCTGAGCGGGGGGCAGGGGACGACCCATGGACACTCTGCGCACAGCCCGTGTCTGAGCCCCTGTGGTCAGGAACCAGGACAGGTGCCACTCCAGACCCGTCTGCAGTCTTCTCAGAGCCTGGTCGTCCACCACGGTCAAAGACTTGGCGATTGAAGAAAACCCTTTTGGCCATTATGATAAAATATTTTAAATATAACAGTAGTATAAAGAACAATGTAATAAATATCCAGTTTTTCATTACCTAGTATTTTGCCACGTTGTTTCAATGTCTCTTTTATAAAATAAATCATCACCACTCTACATACACCCCCAATTCCATTCTCTCCCTCCCTAAAAGCAACCCTTATCTTGAATATAAACACACATAAGCAAATGAGAAACTGAACCTAAACTGAACCCTGACGCACGTTCAGGCACCCCATCCACCAGGTCCCGGGGCCTGGGCCGCCGCAGGCTGCTCTTTCAGGGAGCCTGGGCGGACGAGTGGCTGGTGGGGCGCCCCGCACCTGGGTCTCTGCGGAGGAGAGCTGGGCCAGGGACCAGCTCCGAGCTGACCCTCCCTCCCCCTGCCGACCCGAGTCAGGCCTCACAGCTCTCTCGGTCCTTCTCAGGAGGAGTACGGCGCCCCTCGGCCTAACCACCACCGGCCTCCAGGACAGCCCGGCGCAGCGTCCAAACCCCTCACTGCTCCTTGGCCGAGGCCGCACCACGCAGGTCCGGGGGCTTTGCACAGCAGGTCAGACTCTCCTCACACCCAAGCCGAGGTACAGAGCGCCATGCCAGGCACGCACCGGGAGCCCAAAGGCCCAGAGCCCCCCCAGTCCCCAAGGCTAGGGGCCACCTCGTGCCAGGGACACCACCTGCTACACAGGCCTCCTCCCGGGTCGAAAGCCGGCATATCCTTGGAGACCTAAGGACAATTCAAACCTGAGAAGGTTGACAAGCCAAATGAAGTGCAGAAACTTACAAGTCTTTGGAATGCACCTGGAGAAGGCCAGGTGGTCTTCTGTTGGTTCCTCCTAAGCTCTGAGCTTTAAAGACGATTATGGGGTCTTCTGGGCTGACTGTGCTCCTGGTGGTGTCTCTGGACACGCCCACCCACAGCCCCCTCCTCCCTGGGAAGCGCCCCATCTGCACAGGCACTCAGCCCCCACGCAGGCCACCCTCGATCCCGCGGGCCTGCCTCTGACCCCCCCCCCCCCCACGTGTCTACATCCCCACGTCCTCTTCTCTGAATGGCCATCTCTCGCCTGGACCACGGCCCCCTGGCACGCTGCTCCCACCCTTGCCCTCTTACAATCCAGAGGAGTCGCTCGGAATCACGGGCCCCGTCACACCCCTCACGGCTCACGCCTGGGGTCAGCCCAGTGCCCCGGCCTTGCCGCCTCACAGCCCCAGCTGCACTGATTTTCAGCTTCTCGCCATGAGCTGACTTTATCTTGGTCAACTGTTACTTATTGGCTTTAGAATTCCATCAGCCACAGGAAGACTTAATTCACTGTCTGGCGAACAGGGGCCTTTTCTGTCTTCTTTAACACTGTGTAGGTAGCAGGCAGCAATCAATGTTTCTGAATGAAGGAGCAGTGGCCAGTAATGAGCAGGACTGAAAGCCAGGCTGCTGTTTCTCTTTCTGTTGTTTTTTGGCTGCACCATGCGGCATGCACGATCTGTGTTCCCCAGCCAGGGACTGAACCTGGGCCCCGCACTGCGAGTGCAGAGTCTTAACCACTGGACCACCAGCGAAGTCCCAAGGCCAGTGTTGCTAAGACGTCAGAGCATGAGCGTCCTTGTGGGCCCGGGAGCGCCTGACAGCGAGTCACGTAGGGTTTTCATTGTTATTTTTCATGTTTCCATAGTTTGTCTACTGGCCCATAACTTACAGTTTCTCCTTTATACCCTAGAAGCCCCTGGTATCATGTAACGCCCGCTGAAAGGTACCCAGGATCAGGGCAGTAAGCAGTATTTGTCATGTTAAAGCTATCAACACATGTAGAAGGTCTAAATTCCTAATCTTTACAAAATAAACATTTCCTTTTAGTTTACTTAGGAGTACTTACATGCATACTATTCATTATCAAAAGACAAGGTAATGAGAATTTTCCTGTTAAATATAAAAGCCACAGAAAGGTAACTGTGTGGCTTGTGTGGAAGCTGAGGCTCCCACAGAGAGAGGCAGGCCAGCCGGGGCCTGGGTGCCAAGGCTTGCTGTTCTCCAAACGTGAGGCCTTGAGCCTGAGCGCCACGGCTGGGAAACAGACCTCAGCCCCCCTCCTAGGCGGGCAGTGCGTGGCCCGCAGGCGTGGGCGGCCTCACCTTGGCACTCAGCAGCAGGAAGAGCAGGTGCTCGGGCGTGGTGCTGGCCCGCCAGCGCAGCACGTCGGGCAGGAACAGGAGCTGCGGGGCGCACCGGGGTGGGGGGGGGGGGCGCTCAGTGCTGGCGGCTTCCCAGCCGCCAGGGAGGCCCCTCCTCCCTCCAGCCACCCGCCCTTACCTTCCTCGCCTGGTCACTGTCCTCCAGGTGAGACAGCTCCCTCCCCGAGGCCTGAGCGATTCTCTTCCCAGCGACCAGGTTCCCAACAACCATGGAGGCTGGCCCAACCTCTAGAAAATGAGGGGGGATGGCGAGTGAGAGGTGGGTGACGTCTGAGAGGCAATCATCACACAACTTTTTATTTGAACAGGCAGGCATTTAATTCTTCACTATGACACAGGTGTTCGGGAAACCAGCTACAAGGGTTATGTATGCTAAGTGACAAACAGAACCTCTCTCTTACAAACAAGCCAGATGGAGACCTTCACCACACGGCAGGTGCCCTGGGGAGGTGTGACTGACCTCAACCACAGCTAAACTCTTCATGGATTTATCTCATTGTTTTACCAGTGTGTTTCATTTAATGATATTTTATGTGTGTAATAATCAACAAAGGTTAGCATTGACTAAAAATTTACATAACCAAAGGAATGAAAAACTGTACATAAGAGTTAAACCAGGGAAGGGAAGTTGACCGTTTGTTGGGGCTTCCTAGGTCAACCCGGTGACTGTGGCTGATGACAGAGCCGAGTAGCAGCACGCGTGGCGCCCACAGGCCCCGTGGCCTCGGCGTGGCCGGCGCCCCACGGCACAATGGTGGCCGCAGCGGCGCTTTAGATTCCAAGCTCCAGGGCTGCTCTTGGGCATCAGTTCTGCCCCCAGGGAGCAGCCTCCACAGCTCAGACGCCAGGCCTGAATCCAGTCCTGGGGTGGGTGCTAACAGGCGGGGAGAACCCCCATGCTGGGGACGTGGGGTTGTGCTCTCCCCTGGGGGGCAGGAGGTGGGGACCGACTCGGTGTGCCGTTCGCTCTAGCTCTTAGCCCCGACCCCAGAGATGGAGCGTTCAACAGGGCTGCACCAGTTAAACACAAGCGTAGCTGCCGCAGTCTGAAGACGGAATAGACGTGTTGTGTGATGTACACTAACCTGGCTGCTTCTGGCGAGGCTTGGGAAGGTTGGTAACACACGTGTGAGGGCACATTAACACGTTACACGGGTGCAGCATCCCCTCCAGAAAGCGCTGTTTGGTTTCAGAAACGTGAATCCCTCCTAGAGGGGCCTTGGGCAAGGTGTTCGCAGGAACCAGGGCCAGACAGTACACGCCCACCTGGTGGATGCTGTCGATGGCCTGGAAGGGGGGGCATGAGACAGGGAACTGTGACCTCTGGGACGTTTTGCTAGAAGAGAAACATGGCGAGGTGAGTGTGCATTTCCTATCACTTACACACACGTTCTGTGTATGTACACAATCGAATATAAATCTGTAACTGCTCACATTAAAAAAAAGCCGTAAAAGTAGTTAAGTGACTTCCTGTGGGAGAAGCAGTGAACAGCAAGGCAGGCAGAAGCTGGACTCCTCTGAATACACCTTGCTTTCAAATTTGGAACCATGTATATATTTTACACACAAAAAACTTAAAATTTAAAAAAGCAATCCCTAACAACTGAAAGTAAAATAAAACAAATGAACTCAACCAAAGTGGAATCAGGTTGGTAGCACAGCCCCAGAGAGAATCTATTTATAGTGACTTTAAACACAGGAATTTCATTAATCCAGTCCCACGGGCAAAAAGAACTGAAAAAACATCTTAAGCTGCGCTCGGAAATTTCACACTTTGAGAGGTAGTGTGGAGACGGTTATTTGGAGACTGTGGTGTGTGCAGAGTGGCCTCAGGGCATGAGTACTTCTGCTGGAAGTATCACCACTGCAATTTTTCATTGTGGAGAAAGATCGGTGACTTAAGAAAAAACCCTGAGGTCTTGAGCTGGAACTAGCAGCATAAACCCATGATGCAGGTAATCTTGCAAAGCAGGCGGACATCACCTCCTACTCTGTCCACTGAAAAAAGCCAGTAACATCAAGTTCCCAGACAGTGCCTAAATTCCACTTCCCCTAGAAGGCAGCGGGGCCCCAGGAGTGTCGGGTCTAGGACACAAAATGCACCACCTCCCCAGGAATCGAGCTTCCTGTTCCCAGGTGTGGCCTCAAAGAACCCAGGAGGTGTGTCTAAAGGGCTCAAGAGCCAGTCCGAAGAGGCTCCCACTGACCACTGTCAAAAATATAACAACTATAATCCACTAGTTCATAGTGAGACAAAAAATTAAAAAAGACTTAAAAGCCTGGCCCCACCAAGTGCCATTTTTACCTTATTTTGATCCTGAGTTTAACACACATACTAAACATTAGATAATCCAGGAAATTTGAATAGTTGACTAAATATTTAATTATATATATATATATATATATATATATATATATATATATATAATTATATACACAATTACATCCAAAAGAACAAAATACCTAGGAATAAATTTAACCAAGGAGGTGAAGTACACACTTAAAACTATGAGACACTGATAAAAGAAATTGAAAAAGATACAAATAAATGGAAAGATATTCTGAGTTCATGGATTGGAAGAATTAATATTGTTGAAATGTCCATACTACCCAAAGCCATCTTCAGATTTAATGCAATATCAAAATACCCATGACATTTTTCACAGAACTAGAAAATACACTAACATTTGTACGGAACCACAAAAGACCCTGAATTGTCAAAGTAATCTTAAGAAAGAAGTACAAAGCTAGAAGTATCATGCTCACTGATTTCAAATATCATAAAGCTATAGTAATCAAAACAGTATGGTATTGGCACAAAAACACATGTAGATCAATGGAACAGAATAGAGAGCCCAGGAATAATCCCACACATATGTGGTCAGTTAACTTACAACAAAGGAGACAAGAACAGACAACAGGGAAAGAGAGCCCCCTCAATGAATGGTGTCGGGAAAACTGGACACCACACACAAAACTAATTCAAAATAGATTAAAGACTTGAATGTAAGACCTGAAACCGTAAAACTCCTAGAATAAAACATAGGCTATGGTAAACTCCTTGACATCAGTCTCGGTGATGATTTTTTTGGATTTGACACCAAAAGCGAAAGCAACAAGAGCAAAAATAAACAAGTGGGACTACATCAAACTAAAAGGTTTCTGCACAGCAAAGGAAACCATCAACAAAACGAAAGGAACCTATTGAATGGGAGAAAATATTTGCAAATAATATATCTGATAAGGGTTAAGATCCAAAATATATAAGAAACTCATACAAATCAACAGCAAAATAAAAAACAAAAATCAAATAATGCAATTAAAAAATGGGCAGAGGACCTGAATAGACATTTTTCCAAAGAAGACATATAAATGGCCAACAGGTATGTAAAAAGATGCTAAACATCACTAATCATCAGGAAAATGCAAATCAAAACCACAATGAGATATCACCTCACACCTGTTGGAATGGCTATTATCAAAAGGACAAGAAACAACAAGTGTTGGCGAGGATGTGGGGAAAAGGCAGCCCTCGTGCCCTGCTGGTGGGAAAGTAAACTGGTGCTGCCGCTATGGAGAACAGTATGGGGGTTCCTCAAAAAACTAAAAATGGAACTACTATATGATCCACCAATTCCACTTCTGGGTATTTATTGGAAAAAAACCAAAAATGCTGGACATCCCTGGTGGCGCAGTGGTTAAGAATCCGCCTGCCAATGCAGGGGCACAGGTTCGAGCCCTGATCCGGGAAGACCCCACAGGCCACGGAGCAACTAAGCCCATGTGCCACAACTACTGAGCCTGCGCTCTAGAGCCCGAGAGCCACAACTACTGAGGCCCATGTGCCTAGAGTCTATGCTCTGCAACAAGAGAAGCCACCGCAATGAGAAGCCCACACACCGCAACAAAGAGTAGCCCCTGTTCACTGCAACTAGAGAAAGCCTGCATGCAGCAACGAAGACCCAATGCAGCCAAAACCAAATAAATAAGTGAATAAAAAAATACCAAAATGCTAACTTAAAAAAAATATATGCACCCCTCTGTTCACTGTAGTATTATTTACAATAGCCAACATACCTAAGCATCCATCAATGGATGAATGGATAAAGAAACTGTGGTACACACACACACACACACACACACACACAGGAATATTAGTCAGCCATAAAAAAGAATGAAATCTTGCCATTTGCAACAACATAGATGGACCTTCATAGTATTATGCTAAGTGAGATAAATTAGATGAAGAAAGACAAAAACATATGATCTCTTACATGTGGAATCTAAAAACAAAAACAAAAAGATGAGCTCACAGACATAGAGAACAGATTGGTGGTTGCCAGAGGTGAGGGGTGGGGGGGTGGGGGGGAGAAATGGGTGAAGGCATCAAAAGGGAGAAACTTCCAGTTATAAGGTGATAAGTACCGGGGATGCCATGTACAGCATGGGACTGTAGTTATTAATGCTGTGCTGTGTGTTTCAAAGTTGCTAAGAGAGTAGATCTTAAAAGTGCTCACCACGAGAAAAAAATACTGTAACTCTGTGTTGACGGACATTAACTAGACGTAGTGACTCTTTCACTACATATACCAAATCAAATCATTGTGTGGTACACCTGAAACTAATACAGTGTTACATGTCAATTATACCTGAATAAAAATGTTATTGTTAATTTTTAAGATGTGATACTGGTACTTCTTTTTTAAAGAAAGAAATACTCAAATTTACAGGTAAAATCTGTGAGTCTGGGATTTGCTTCCAAGCACTCCCGAGGGAGAAGCGGGGAGGATGGGCGGGGCTCGGCTGGGGCCTTGACTGTTGGTCATTGCTGAAGCAGCGATGGACACACAGGGGTTGTTACACTCTCCTTTGTATGTTTCGTATATCAGAAATATTCCATAGCAAAACATTAAAAATTCTCATTAAAAATAAACGTTGTAAATATTAGTAGAAAAACCGATCCTCTGAAGCTCAGAGCTCCCTGGCCTCCCCGACACTGGACTTTGTCTGCTCTGTACAAGTGTCCTTTCTTAGGCGGCTGGGGCCGAGCACACGCCACAAAACCAACCGGAGCTGTCGGGACACCAGAGGGCTTCCCTGAAAAGCCACCAGGACTGAAATTCACCCAAAGATTTGTACACTATTGTCCACAGTAGCCTTATTCACAAGAGCCAAAAATTAACAACCCAACGTCCACCAAGGTGTGAACAGATAAGCAAAAGGACACAACTTGGCAATAAAAAGGAATGAGCCACTGATCCACACACCACGAGGAACCACACAAACGTGATGCCAAGGGAAAGAATGCCAGACCAGGAGCCAACACGGAGATTCGTCTGCACGGACGTCCAGGGAGGGGGCAGGGCTCATCCCCGGCGACACAAAGCAGCCAGCGGTTCCCCGTTAGACGGGAGCGCTCTTACCTGTGGTTACCTGGGTCTGTACGTGTGTCAAAACTCATCAACCTGGACACTTGAAAATGGGCTCCTTCTACATGTAAGTTACATTCAGTAAAGCTGAGTGGACACTTAGTTTGTGCTCTTTACTGAAGGCAAAGTTTACTCCCTTCCCGGCAAAAGAACTTGTTGAATCTAGTTCATTATTTAAGGATGTAAACGTGGACGTGTAGGGAAGGACAGTGCGCAGCACGCGGGTGAGGCCGAGGGCACGTGCGTGTCAAACGGGTGTCACGAGGTGGGAAGCACGCGGAGCCCCAGCCCAGGCGCGAAGGGTTCACTGGGCTGTGCTTCCACCTTGCTACACGTTTGAAATTCTCAAAGCACAACACCGATGCATGCAAGTTTACATCTCTCACCCCGGTGGATGGCAGCTCCGCGGGGCCACCCCTCACCTCGAGGGTCAGCTCGCGCTCAGCCAGTGCCCACACACACCCACCTGTAGCACACGGCTCATCCACTGGAAGCTGTCCTCCTCTGAGGCATCGGGCCGCTGCTCTGCCACCAGCACGATCCGGTCATCGTGCAGCACTGTCACGGAGAACACCGCGATCCTGGGGGAGGAAGGGACAGAGATGATGGCCCAGCAAGGGGGGCCGGGACGCGGACGCCCCATCCTGCCCAGACGGAAGCCACAGCAGGGCTGGAGGGAGACGCTGTCCAACAGAATTTAAAGGGAAGCAGCCACGAACCTCCTCCAATGTGGATGAAATAAGTTTCGATTCACAAAACAGAGAGCACTTCAGTGCACAGCAAACAACCAGGCACACGTTGTAAAGAACGTTTTCCTTAATTGCAATGTTAATCTATGTGATGTACTTCTTTATGCAGAAGCCTCTGTCGAGAAGTTCTGTTAATTATCTATTTCTTCGTCCAGATGAAATCTCGCACCACCCATCACTCTGCTCCTGTCTGTGGCTGACGGCAGTGGTCTTCTTTCTCGCGTCTGATCGAAGAAGTTCGACATGTTCTCCTTTTCTCTGTGCTGCCTTTTTCTTCCTTTGGACTTTGAGTGGATTCTCCTTTTCTTTATGAGACAAGCATCTGTCTCCCCATCACGCCCATCCTGCTGGCACGGCTGCCAAGCTAGCTCTGGGCCCTCACTGACCTACCTTCTCTGGCTTGCTCCTTTGGCCGCTACGCACAGGCACACACACATGCACACGTGCACCCACTCTCTTTAATGCAACAAACTTTACCCAGTATTAACATTTCCTTACTTTCACACATCTTGTTTCTCTTAGTACCTCACCCAAAAGTGTTTTCACAAACATGGTCTTTTTGTGACAAAACTTCTGAACCTCACGGACCCAAGAATACTTTCACTGCAACTGCACAATTAAGTGACATCCTGGGATGAATATAAAATCTAGGTTAATAGTCCCTCTGGGGCTTCCCTGGGGGCGCAGTGGTTGGGAGTCAGCCTGCCGATGCAGGGGACGCGGGTTCGTGCCCCGGTCCGGGAAGATACCACATGCCTCAGAGCGGCTGGGCCCGTGAGCCATGGCCACTGAGCCTGCGCGTCCGGAGCCTGTGCTCCGCAACGGGAGAGGAGGGCACAACGGTGAGAGGCCCGCATACGGCAAAAAAAAAAAAAAAAAAAAAGTTCCTCTGAAAAACTTAAAACGTTACTGCACTGTCATCCTCTGGCTCCAGCCCCTCCGCTGGGGAGTCTGACGCAGCCTGGCTGGAGGCCCACCCCACGGGCCCCCTTCCTCAGGGGCCAGACACGCACCCCCCACCTGAGTCTGCTCTCAGGATGCCAGCCCTTCTTGCTCCGCTTCCCTCTTAATCTTTCTTTTAAACTTTCTATTTCTTGACTTCTGGAGAAATTTCTTTATCTGGCTTTCCAGCTTATCAGCTCACTCTACAGCCGCCTCTGCCCTACATTTACTCCATCCGCTAAACACTGTCCTGTCGGGACACCGTGACCTCGTCCAGTGCACAGCTCCTCCCTGGTGGACGCAGGTAGGCACCTCTCCATCCGCCAGTGCGACCACCCTGCACCCCCACTAGTCGCTGGGCCGGCTTCACCTCCAGGTGCCATCAGGTGTCGGTGGCCATGCGAGGCTCCCTAACGCACCCAGGACCAGGCGTGGGCTACCCCGGAGTCCGCTCGGTGGACACTTGCACTGACGGTGTCTCCGGTTTCTGCTGTGAGTCCTGTGCGCCCCGGCTCCAGGCTGCACGCACCCACCAGGCCTGCCCACCCTGCTGGTTTCTCCCGAGTGCTTATTCGCGGCCGTCATCCTGACCCGGAGAAGGGCCGGCAGACCATGCTCACCTACCACTGGCAGAATTCCCTGATCGTTTCTTTAAGGTATATTCAAAGGACGGCTCCAGCCAGGCTTATAGGCACCTTAGCTTGAGTAACGAAAGCACTACCTTGAGAAGAATACAGTGAAGAAATGCAGTGGCTGAGTGGACCAACTAGGAGAAGGGGCCGCCTCCTCCAGGGCAAAGATAGCTCGGAGCTGGACAAGCTGGACAGGGCGCCCCCTCCCCGCCCCAGCTGCCCGGGGCCCGGGCCAGGGGCCCCCTTACGTGCTCTATGGACATGAGAATCTGTAAAGTGACTGCCTAACACATTCAGAGAAGGCGAACTGACTCTATCCCAGGAGACAACGGCCTCGGGTGATTTCAGGCAAAAGGGTGCCCTCCGCTCCAGCCCGCACTCCCGAGGCTCTCTGGCAGCTGCCCAGGTGCCCTCGCCCTCACGCGCACTGTGCTCCGTGCCCAGGTCGAGGTCTGGATCTCACCCTCTAAGGAACCATGAGCTCTGTGGGCGGTGAGGACTCCAACTCTGGCATCCTCGCTGCAAATGTCATCCTGTTCTTTGTGAAGTTCCTCTGATGAACAGGAATTTTTAGGTTTTGTGTATTCAAATCACCGGGCTTTCCTTCCACTGCAGGAGACCTCTCGAAGGTTAGCTAGAGAAGGAACCTAAAGGCACGGCAAGGGGACCCGCAGCGCATCACCTGCCTCTGTAGACAAACTTCATGGGCTCCACGGCCAGTGCGGTGGCCACGATGTCGTCCGCGTTGTGTCTGCGGACCCCCACCACCATCAGCCCGTCCAGCTTGCCCACGACGAAGACCAGGTTATCCTGAAGGCAAGGACGCTGGTCGGGCCCCGGACACGTGGGCAGGCCCTGTGGCTCAGGCCCTGCTACAGAGACCCGACAGCTCGGAGACCAAGTAACTCACAGGCAGGGCCAGCGGGCCCCCTGCCCACGGTGACAGGGAGACCCAGGCAGGGGCCACCAGGGGTGAAGAGGCCCTAAGCCTGGCAGGCTTTCGGGGCGGGGCGAGGGGCACCCAGGGCAGGCATCAGCACCGGAAAGGTCAGAGATGGGAATGCAGCCGAGGGTGAAGTCTGTCAAGGACTTGATGCCCCTGTGCCACAGAAGGGCTCCCCAGCTCGGCCCCAGTGACGTTCTGGAGCCGGGACTCTGCTGGGGGGCGTCCTGTGCACAGGGCACGCAGAGCAGCACCCCTCCCCAGCTCTGAGCCCATCTGCAGGCCCAGGGCTGCCAGCAGGACATACTCACAGGCCCGATGAAGCCCAGCAGCCCTGTCCTGGTGAAAGGTCTGTCGGAGACGGGCGCGCCCCCTGCCGTGACTGGGACAGTCTGCACAGAGTGGGGAGGACAAGGTCAGGCGCGGTCCACAGGGATCAAGCGAGCGGCAGGCGGGCGCGAGAGAGGGCCAGGCATGCGCTGCCCGCGCCGGGCGTGGCTCCTCAGACGGGCATCACCGCGTCTCCCTGGAGGGGAAGGGGCTCCCACCAGGGCCAGAGTCCCTGCCGTCTGGTGAGACCCCCTTCAGGCTCCCGGCCTGTCCCGTCCCGGCCTGGGGGCTGGGGGGCACTCGCTGGACTCTCCTGACGACCCCACGGCTCCAGCCCGGAGGCCAGCTTCCCTGGGCCAACCTGGATCCGTCAGGGCCACGAGGCGCCCACGCAGGGCTGGCCTGCCAGAGCGGGCACTGCCGAGAGCCGCACTATCCCCTCCCACCCCTCCGCAGCTGCGGACTCGGCCTCTGCACAAAGTAGGGACCAGGCACGGACCTCAAAGATGTTCTTTGTGATCCCAAGCAGCCCATAGTATGCTGTCGCCGTCGCGCTGGAGTTGACGCAGATTTCTCCAACTTCATCGGTTTTACAGAGGTAAGGGGTCCCCTCCACCTTCACAACACACATGTTAGCTAAAGAGAGAAAACAACCCTCAAGGGCACGAACAAAGAGGACACTGAGATGGGCCATCCCCAGAGACCCGCGGGCTTGGCCTCTGCAGGGTGGACACGAACAGTTCGTGTGCTCCAGGCTTGGACACTCACACCCCTCTGGCCACAAGCCTGCATGTTCCACACGCGGTACCTGAAGGTGACAGAAATGCTCCCAGTCACGCGGGCTCTGTCGTCCCCACCGGCACCGCCCTCCTGAACCCGCAGGAGATGGGAGGTGCCATCCGCTCGCACCTTTGCCTTTCGGGCTGGCTCCCACACCAGGCCTGATGACCCCACCCGAGCGTGGGCCCCTCCCGCGGCCCCATGACCCCCTTCTGTCTTCACCAAGCAGCGTGCCCACCGATGCGGCCGCCTGTGGCCCAGAGCCTCAGGAGGGCAGGCAGTGGAGGGTGGCGCTGCTGCGTGTGCGTTTCCCCCCAGATCTGCGCACTCGCCTGCATGCTAATACAACAGAGACCCCGCCCACGCCACAACCAGACCGAAAGGGACAACCCCGGCGTGCCGTGCTAACACAACCCTGGGGCTGACACAGAGAAGGCTGCGCATCTGCCGAAAACAAGACCCCCCAGGTCCTCACTGACTCAGACCTGCAACAATCCCGGCAACAGACACACACGCACCCAGGGGAGCACGTGCACAGACACACACGCACCCAGGGGAGCACGTGCACAGACACACACACACCACACGCACCCGAGGGAGCGCGTGCACAGACACACACGCACCCAGGGGAGCACGTGCACAGACACACACACACCACACGCACCCAGGGGAGCACGTGCACAGACACACACCCCCCCAGGGGAGCACGTGCACAGACACACACCCCCCCAGGGGAGCACGTGCACAGACACACACCACCCCAGGGGAGCACGTGCACAGACACACACGCACCCAGGGGAGCACGTGCACAGACACACACGCCCCCAGGGGAGCACGTGCACAGACACACACCCCCCCAGGGGAGCACGTGCACAGACACACACCCCCCCAGGGGAGCACGTGCACAGACACACACGCGCCCGAGGGAGCGCGTGCACAGACACACCCCCCCCCCGGGGAGCACGTGCACAGACACACACCCCCCCAGGGGAGCACGTGCACAGACACACACCCCCCCAGGGGAGCACGTGCACAGACACACACCCCCCCAGGGGAGCACGTGCACAGACACACACACCCCCAGGGGAGCACGTGCACAGACACACACACCCCCAGGGGAGCACGTGCACAGACACACACACACCACACGCACCCAGGGGAGCACGTGCACAGACACACACACACCCAGGGGAGCACGTGCACAGACACACACGCACCCAGGGGAGCACGTGCACAGACACACACACCCCCAGGGGAGCACGTGCACAGACACACACGCACCCAGGGGAGCACGTGCACAGACACACACACACCCAGGGGAGCACGTGCACAGACACACACACCCCCAGGGGAGCACGTGCACAGACACGCACCCAGGGGAGCACGTGCACAGACACACACCCCCCAGGGGAGCACGTGCACAGACACACACGCACCCAGGGGAGTACGTGCACAGACACACACACACCACACGCACCCGAGGGAGCGCGTGCACAGACACACACGCACCTGAGGGAGCACGTGCACAGACACACACGCACCCAGGGGAGCACGTGCACAGACACACACGCACCCAGGGGAGCACGTGCACAGACACACACACACCACACGCACCCAGGGGAGCACGTGCACAGACACACACACACCTGAGGGAGCACGTGCACAGACACACACGCACCCAGGGGAGCACGTGCACAGACACACACGCACCCAGGGGAGCACGTGCACAGACACACACACACCACACGCACCCGAGGGAGCACACACGTGCCTGGGGGAGTGTGTGCACACACACAGAACCTGGTCCAAGTTTAAGAATAAAACCAAAGTCCTTATACTTTCAATCAAAAGAATCACTATTACAATATTTCACCATCTTTTAAAGAATTACTGTGATCGCCACATAACAACTAAAAATCAGAAAGACCCTGCTCTTTACCCCTCATAAAATGTTTATGCTGGAGTTCCTGCCTCTACAGAACCGCTGAGTCCTTATTTTTGGTAGACTTATGCAAGGAAAAAACAACTCACGCTTCTAAGAAAGTGGAACTAGAAACAAACTCAAACGTCCCGCCTTGTTCTACGTGTCCGACCTCTGGCACACGCACAGGCCCAGACCACGGCCCGTGGCCCTCCCGCTGGTTCCCAGCCTGTCCCCGAGCGTGGGCGGCTCACGCCCCGCCCATGCAGGCCCTGTACCCCGGAGAGCAGCAGACGGGGCGACTGGCGCAGAGATGGGGCCGCTCTCTGGAGGTGCCCAGGTGGGTTGGCAGCTGCCCGGAGCCCAGGAGGGCCAGCACAGGGAGGAGGGGAGCTGGAGCAGCCACAGGGTCACTGCGGTGAGGGGCGCTCCCCAACTCAGTGCCACAGGGCCTCCCGGGTCCGGCTCTGCTCTCAACTCTCCCCCATGACCCTGCGCTGGGTCCCACGTGTGCTCGCGCCTGCGGGGGAGCTTCAGGGCACAGCGCCGTCACCTTCCTGCGCTCGCCGGCTGCCACGGCGGCACAGACACCCCGCGACGCATGTGTCATCTGGGCCCGGGGCCTTTCCGGGAGCACAGGGATCCCTGGGAACCTTCAGGGCCACGCTGCTCCCCTAACAGGCCCTTGTCAGGATGTAGAGACAGTCTCATCACTGGGTTACCTGCAGACGTCCAGGGGCCTGAGATTGACGCCTGGCCTCGAGAGAGGCGTGACGACTGCCTGGTGCGCAGTGAGCACCCAGAACCCAAGCTCTGGCACTACTTCCCCAACGGTGGGGAACCAGAGTCCGGTTCACAGGCCATAGACACACCTCGTATTTCAGCACAACTTTAACTTGATACAAAGGGAGGCAAAAAGCAAAAAATATGTTACTAATTAAAATCCCAATTCACATGGGGAATCACCTGAAGCCCTCTGGTGCTCGCGTGCTCCAGAGCCTCTGCTGCCACCCGGCCGCAGGACAAGACCATCCCCAGCTGTGACCTCACCTCCAGGCATCACCTGACCGACGTCCTGAACCGTCAGGACCGAGAGCTTCTCTTCCGCGTCCAGTCTGATCACCCCGTGACTGAGGCAGCTCATCGACAGCACAGCTCTTCTTGCAGGAGGGCCCCCCAGGTCAGGCGGCCTGGAAACAAAACTGATTAACTGACAAGGGGAAAGAGCCCGTGGGCGTGGGACCACGGCCCCCTGCCGACAGGACGATGAGCAGCCAGGTGCCCGTCTGCGCCGGCTGTGGGGACGTTGGCTGCAGGACCTTGGTGGGCAGCATGTGTCTCCACAGGTCTGCACGACGCCCCACCCCACGCACTCCTCTGCAGGGGGCCCCTGTGGGCCGCAAGGACGCTTCCACCAGGCCGTCCTGGGACATCCCCCGGAGCCCCGAGCAGCAGGTGAGCAGAGCGACACGCCTCCTGGGAGCAAGCCTGCGAGCACCAAAGCCAGGGGAAGGAGTCTGGGACCGCACGCAGGAACAACGCAGCGCCGGCCACTCCCCAGCCCGTGCCAGCCCGAGCCAGCCCGAGACCATCAAACTACCGGCAGAACTGCCCTGAGCAGCCCTTCCCGACCCCTGACCGTGGGAAGCAGGAGAGGCAGGAAAGTGACTGCTGCTGTTTGCGACGCCAAGTTTGGGCCGGACTAGTTTCGCAGCAGCAGGAACCAGGATGCTGAGAAACAAATGTCATATCTTCTCCAGCGGGAAAACACTACTCTGCCGAGCACAAGAAGTCACCATAGAACAAAGGAACGAAGACCACCTCATGGTCTGTGAAGAACAAAGACGCTGTTTTCAATGCTAATTACTACTAAAATTTTACCATCACTTACACCACCATTCATAAATACACACACGTAACACAAGACCGCAGCTGAGGCTAATTTGAGTCGAGGGTGGAAAATTAACACTAAGTCACCCTCAGCTGCGAGGACGCTGCCCTCTAGCCGAGGATGGCGCCCAGGGCAGCGGGGACGACCTGGGCAGGAAGGTGAGCTGAGGGGCACACCGGCGGAGGCCTGCGGAGCGACATGGAAGAGCCCAGAGACAATGCAGCCTGGGGGCGGCGGGGCTGGGGGCACCACTGGGAGGTCAAGGGTCCCGCAGGCACAGGCCCCCGTCCACAGCTGATGCGCGCTGGCCGCCGGCCACCCTGCCCCGGAACAGGGGCGAGTCCTGGCTGCAGTGTTTACTGCGGGACACAAGGCCTTCCGGATCGGAGGGACACTCGGGAAAACCAGCCCCCATGCTGCAAGAATCCAGGGATCGCGACCCAGGGAGCCGCTGTCGAACCTGCGCCACAAACCAGGCCGGTGTGCGACATGCGGCCAACACAGGCTGCTGGATGTGGCACCCGGGGCTGCCCCACTACAGCACCAACACGCCTGGGAAACGGGCCCAGGGCCGGTCGCTGCTCTCGATTTCTCCTGCTCGGGAACAGATCAACCAAATCTGCTACCACAGGTAATTCGGCTGAACGAGGAAGAACTAAGCGTCTACAGCACGGTCTACCTGCGGATGGCCACCGTGAGCGCCTCCGGGGAACTGGCGCAGGGACAGATCACCTCCGGCCTCAGCCCTCTGGCCTGGAAGACGTTGAGGAACGCGTCACAGGAGGATATGGACCCTGCGTGAGACAGAGTGGACGCAAGAGCTGAGTGCAAGGCTGACGGGCACGCGGCGTGGGGGACGCCCGGCGCCGGGCCTGGAGGCTGCACCCCTTCACCTCACAGTCAAAGTCTCACAGGGAGGTGGTGGGGCTCTTTCTATGAAAAACAGGGCGCGTTCTCAAATCACCAGCAAACAAGCAGCCAACTCTCAGCCCGGCGTTGTCTCTGAGGTCTAACCCACGGCCTCACCCGCCTCCTGGCAGCTCTGCCAAAGGGGAGGTGACCCAGGGCACTAATGGAGCCGCAGCCGAACCTTCCACCGCTTGAGGCCCCGGCCACGTGCGCGCCCTCTCCTGGGCGTGCCTTGGAGCTGCAGCCTCTGCCAAGCAGCCCTGCCGTGCCTCTCCTGTGGGCACAGCCTAGCTCTCTGTCCCTGCTTCTCCGCCAGTGTCACCGGGCCATGAAAACTCAGCTCCTAGGAGGCTGGGTGCTGCCCGCTCAGGGCCTGAGTCAGCACAGCCCTGCACCCACTGGGGCCCCGGGGCTGCACCATGACCTGCACCCTCTCTCTGCACAGCGAGGCTCCAGGGAAGGAGGGGACCTGCTCATGGGTCCTTGTGTCCAGCAGAGGACACACAAGACCGTCCAGAGGGCTCGGAGCTACAGGGAAGTGACGGGCACTCGGAGTGGTGGGATCTGGGGTCTGGGGGGCAGCAGCCCCGGGACGGGCTCCTGGTGGCTCGACGGGTGCACCGCAGTGGAGGCTCGGAGAAGCTGGCAGCTCCTGGTGCTTTGGAGGCAGGACGGCGGGGCCCTCGGGGTTCGGGGTGGGTGGAGGGAATGAGAGGCTTTGGGGTGCTAGAATGTAGGGTGCCCTCCCGAGTGTCGGGGCCACAGCTGGACAGGGTATTAGATGAAAGGCAGCCTCTGGTCCAGGGCGGATTCAGTGCACGAACAGTGACACACAGGTGTTAATAAAGCAGTGAGAAAACTCCCCGGGAGGACACGGGGCGGCCGGGAACGCGCAGCGGCCAAGCCAATGCAGTGGGGCACAGGCCACAGGCTGGGAGCCTGAACCGGGCTCTGGCTGTATCTACACTCTGGTCAGACCCGCTCAGGCACGGATCTCCCGTCCACTGTGTCAAAACCACTTTAAACGGAGAGTCCTGACAAACACATCTGAGACGCACCCGTGAGTCACCACGAGACCCCGAGTCACAGAGCAGGAGACGCACCCGTGTCCACGGGGCACCCAACACGTTCCGGCTCAGCCCTGAGCCCCGGCGGCTGGCCCGCGGGGGCGGGGGTGGGCAGGCGGTACTCACACGGGTTCGCACCGTCGGCCACGACCAGCAGGCGCAGGGAGCTGAGGCTGACGTCCCTCTGACCTCGCTGTGCCAAGAGCGACCAGTGCATGTCGCGGGACTTCACCAGCGCGGCCCGGGCTGCGGGGGGGCGGGGACGCGCCTGCGTCAGGGGCGCGTGCACACAGAGCAGGCCGCGTGCTCCCTGCCGCCCGGCCTCCCCGCCCAGCCTACCCAGAAATCAACTCGCTCGTTCGCAACTGATTCTCTCTCGGAGCCTCTCTGCTCTCCCCACACCTGCCCCTCCCTCTCGAGCTGCCCCTCCCACAGCCGTGAGGCTGGGCCTGCCCTGTGCTGGGGGCCCCGGGGACGTGGGGCTGCGGGGAGGCCCCCGATGTGAACAGACCGGCTGGGTCTCATTCCCGGCCCTGCTCTCACCAGCAGAGGCACCCGCCAAACGCCCCACCGGACTTTGGTTCTCCTCCATTAGGCAGGGTAAACAGAGACAGCGTCCAACACGCCGCAGAGCACGGCCCACGTCCACATCGGCAACTGGCACCATCATCGGTGCAGTCGGCAAGCACACGGCCACCCGGGACAAGTCAGTGCGAAGAAAGCCCGAGTCCCCCTCAGGGGTGACTAAAGGTGCCCCCGAGCTCCGCCGAAGCAGAGCCAGAGGGACGCTCAGACCACGCAGGTGTGGCCGTGCTGGGGAAGCACCGACTGACCACAGGTGGACAGCAGGGCAGGCTGGGCCCCACGGGCAGCCCCCTCACTCTGGGTCATAAGCCGCTTTGAGTAAACAGCTTTGCTACTGGTAGCTTGAAGAGCCCTAACTTCAAATCAAAACCACCTCAAGGACTAAGAATTAGGAGCATTTCTGTGAGAGAATAAAGTTAGGAGTCTACGGCCCTTGCAGAGAAGAGCTGTCCTCCACGACCCCCCAGCTCCCCAGCGCTGGCAACTCAGACCCACCACAGCTGTAGGGGAGCCTGGCCCCGGCCCACACACGCCTGCGGTTCTACATGCTGCTTTATTTTTTCTTAATCGCCAAAGATGAATTCAAAGAGACTTCTCTAATGAAGGATGAATGGAGAGATGGTGCTACTTCCGTTACCTTTATACGCACACACTTTCTGAATCCAGGAGAGTGGGTTCGCCTTCATCAGCGCGTACGGGATGCTGACCACGTGCATCCTGTTCATGACACTCTGCAAAGAGACGAGCGGGCGGGGCTGGGCACGAGCCCGCCAGGAAAGGCACAGAGAGCGTCAGAGCTCTGCTCACAGGACAGCTCGGTCCAGAGACGCCGTTCGCACCAACACGACTAAGGGTTACTCCATCAGCTACGATAGGGTTTGCTGTCACCCACCGACGTGAGACGTTAGCAACCCTCCCTCTAACAGTCAGGTCGTTTAGACACAGCACTCACTGTTAACACTCCGTGCCACAGGCCGGCATCCCTTTTGAAATCCAGCACATTTGTTAATGTTTCGGCTGAAAGAGGACAAAGATGGTTAAACCACGTGTTTAACCATGACTTGTGGGGAGTGACCCTCCTCACAAGTCATGTGCATTTTCAGAGAAACCCTGAGATGGTTACATCATCAACATATAAGAGTTTTAGGAAAGATACACAGCGCTCCCAAATGCCATGCACCAATCAATCAATAATCTTGGTTATCAAGTTACTTGGTTATTCAAATTACTGGAAAAACATAAAAGTAGAAGGTCATACAACTGTGGATTAAAACAGAGAATCTGCTGATCACTAATCTGGAAACACAGGGAGCAGCATACACTCCAGAGGCTGCAGGCTTGGATGTGGAGATGAAGGACCGTGGCGGGTCTCTCACCGCTCAACCCTACGCCCGCACACTCCCACTTCTCACGTCATCCTGCAGCCCCGGGAAATGTCACAGGCTCCCCGTGTCACTTCCCTTCAGAGATGTTCCTTCCCTCCTGCCCACTCTCTCTCCCAGAGGCTGTGCCGAGCGTGCTGTAGGGCGCAGCGGTAGCTGGGGTCCCAGGGCCGCTTCCAGCACAGCCCTGAGCTCAGAGCTCAGGCAGAGGACAGAGCCTGGGGCTGCCAGGCACACCCACAGGAGGAACACCCAACAGTGAATAGGAAGTTTGGTTTGTGTGCCAGGAAATGCTGCTGCGTTCTGCTAAGAATACTGTACACACGTTCCCTTGTTGGCTAAAGAGCCCAAGTTATAGGTGATACATGTATGGTTAGCACTGGACCTGAAGAAAAAGGAAACCGGGGGACCCGATTTGATAGAATTTAAAAAAAATTACGCAGGCCCTTGAACACACCTAAAATCCTTTTCCAAATGTCTACCGAAGTCTTGCCCGCTGCCCTCAGCTAGCCCTTGCTTCTAAACACTGAGATTTCAGATTTTACACATACCACTCAATTTACTTCCTAGTTTTGTTCAATTCCAGTATTTTAGTGGAAAGAAGTAAAGTTCTCTACGTTACATAGCTGATATTTCACAGTAAAGGGGGAGCTGCCGGTACATTGCCAAGAGACAAGCCCTGACCACAAATATTCCACTGGTACAGCTGAGTGTGTGACAGCTTAAGCCAAAGCCAGCCACAGAAAACAGTACGAAAAAGTGTGTCCCGATAAGAAAATGCAAAATGCGCTGCCCCTCAGCCCACTGGGCACAGACCAATGGGTAGTGAGTGGGTTTCACGCTCTGTAACGCCAATGTCCAAACTCCACCTGACCAGGAGAGCAGAGGCCCCGAGCTCGCGAGCCGCGCGACCTGGATTAAACAGCAGATGCTACGCGGACAGCGTCCAGGTGCCTTGTGCCCGGCTGGAGAGCCGCCCCACACCCTCACCTTCTGAGTAGCCGCATGCCTGGGTCAGAGCCTGGCACTGTGCCAGCAGGGATGCGTGGGACACTGCGACCCCCACGGTGCTGCCTTCTTTGCTGGTTTTATACTGAAAGATTTCAAAAGCACAAGCTTGTTAGGCGATGTCTCTGGAGGCCGTCCCCCTTCACCAACCATCGGTTCAACTGGAGCGCACCTCACGCCCAGGCCCTCGAGGTGACACCCTCAGCTGAAGTCGGGTCACCCTGGGCAGGTACCGAGGGCGACAGGGCACGCGGGCTGGTCCCCAGGGGAGGATCTCAGTGAGTTCCCACAAGACACCTCATCTTTCTGGGGTGAAGGCAAAGCACAGAAGCTGTTGCCTGTGATCTAAGCAGCAGCAGCTACACTCGGGGAACAAGCCCTGAACACGGGGGTCTGTTTCAGCCTCGCCAGGCGAGGTGGCTACCTCGATGTAGGCGGTCCCGGCCCCCGCGTCCTGCGCCGATGGGTGCCAATCCTTGGGGGGCTTAGTCAGGTGCTTCCCGTCGATCACCAGCCAGGTGAGGGGGGGCCAACCTGTGAGGGTGCAGACAGGGACACGGCAGAGGCGAGGGTCAGGAGTCTTTGCTCCCCGCAACGGCGCCTCTGCCGCCCAACGTGCAGCCCGAGCTGCTGACAGCTGAGGAGCCTCGCCTCACTGAACCTTTATGAACTTATGTCTGACGGCCAGTGGCCCCCAGGCTGGACAGCACAGGTCGAGAGCCTGACCCAGGCGAGGAGGAAGATTCCCCAAGGCCTAGAACACGGCCTTGCTTTTCCTGAAGGCCCTTCCGTCTCTGTAACAGTCACTGGCAGGAAAGGACGCCCGAGGGCCTGGTTTGGCAGAGAACTGGGCCACATGCTGCCCGCCCACAGGCCCACCTTTGAAGGCCGCCACCTCTCCGGTCTGGGCCTTGGGCAGGCCTTTCTGACAAGCGTCCGTGGTCAGGGCCAGGGCGACGCCACAGCTGCCCAGCAGAAACCCAACCTGCTGGCTGCCAGCGTCCTGCAGAAACAGAGAAGGCAGAGGTGCTCAGCTCACACAGAGCAGAACTCTTTCTCTCAGCCCGTGGAAAATTAGGACAATTCAGCCCTGTGTAGGTATATACCATAGGTATATACTATGTTTTCATCCAAATAAAATACAATTGTTTTTAAATTTGAAAGATATATTTTCTGCCATGACATATAAAGTTCTGGGTAATGGGCTAATTTCTCAAACTTTTTTCTTGCAAATGACATTTAATACCGTTTTAATAAACTCCAAACATAACAGCATTGAAATTTACTGATTAATATGGGCAGGCCTAACCTTTAGCAATCTTAATTATTTCCACACAGAATATGTCCTTCAGTAGAGTTTTATCATTTTCTTCTTATAAATTCTACAAACTCTAGTTTTACCCTAAGAATCCTGGTATTCGAATATCTGTTCACCATATATTGTCCTTTGGGATATACTGCTTTGATTCACAAGTTCGCCTTTGGGATCCTTGAATATTTCTTGCTGGTAACGCTCACGTGAACCACTGCCTGAACACTGGGACACCACAGAAAACGAGGATTTTCCAAAACACATGCTGAATCTACTCCTAAAATGATCTATTCTTCAATAATCAGATTACTGGCATTTATACCTAAAATGTAATAGCTACCTAGAACACCAGCAACCCGCCCCCTGCCCCGGCCAGAAGTCATCTGTCAGCGATGAAAGCTGCTCGCTGTTATGCAAGTGAACAGAAACGCAAGAGAATGTCATATGTTTAAAACTATCACTTAGAAGCGAGCTAAAAGACATCTCTGTAATGATTTACTTATCCCCAAGAAATGAAAGTTATTATCAATAAACACACCATTTTGAGAAATGATTTAACAAAACCTCATCAAATCCCAACTTCTATGCATTGGAGGAGAAAATGTTAGTTTCTGTTGGGAAATTCAAGCAACTGATACTGGCCCCACCAACAGCTGTTCCAGTGCCCTTGTCACCAGCGAGATACGTAAAAGGAGCGTCTGGAGATGAAGCTGCTCTAATCTCTCTGAGACCCGCCGGCCTGTCCCCCGGCTCCAGACGGTACCTGGAGTGAGGAGACTAAGGCCTGCGAATGGACACGTGGACTTCAGGACGCAGCCTCAGAGACCGTGAACCTGGGGCCTGCACCGCGCTTGCTACCTTTCTTGTTAGTGGCACTTCGATGGGGACAGGAACCAGCTCTGCCAGGAGACACCCATAGAACGCAACAGTGAACATGACAGGGTCGCTATTAGGAAACACCAGTGCCACCTACGAGAGTACAAAGGAAAACCGTGAAATCCACTGGTGAATAATTCAGTCATCTGAATGCCTGCTGCTGAGACAGAAAACGTTACTTTGAGTGCTAACCCTTGGTCCATAAGTGTCTGCAGCCATGTAACTTCTAATACACAGTCTTTAGGTTACGGTCTTTACCTCGCACGCGACAAAATAATGTTAAACTCCTGGGGCTAGAGGCAAGCGCAGCTGGGTCTGCCCGCGGGGTCTAGGTCCAGCTCCGTCCACTCTGACCATCTGGGCAGCAGCGACTCAGGGAAGGACGCGATGGACCATCACCCACCATCAAGTAGCCCAGGTGAAAAACAATTGGACATGAGGAGGGAACCAGGAATCAAAGTCTATCAAAAGGTCTTCCAAAAGAAAAAATCCTGACACCAACGGTTTACTTGGACAGACCTTCGCTCAAGACCGAAACATTAACAGAGGAGGGTGGTGGGCAGAGAACTCCGCACGACCCCTACGGCTGCCCTCTCAGAGTCTCCACGGGGGGCCCACTCCCTGCTCCCACCTGGTCATCATGCTGCCACTGTTTAAATTACATATTCTATTACATTTACCTTACATTTTTATTTTTATGAAAAAAGTTTTAAAACACAGAATCAAAATGACGAAAAGTACTAACGAAAAGCAACACCCATATCACCCTTCCCCACTCCCCAAGACAGCCACTTTTAACATGTTTTATATCCTCTTTTTGCCAACTGCTCTCATTTTTTTCGATACTATGCTCACACTGCCGTGTCTTACCTGTGAAGGTATTTGGACATGTGTTTTATTTCCTGTTACTGTAGACAAACACTGAGCCCTCTTCATTCCCCACCTTTCTCTTCTCCCATCATCCCACTTCCCATTTCTTATAATGTCTGGTTAAGTTAAAAGCCATTTATGGGATGAGGTTTTTCTAAGTCCCAAATGTTGTAATAATAGTGTGCTCGAAACCTACATAAGTCAGAATAGTATTTGAGGGGACCGTCAACACAGGGCCTTCGAGGGCTTTGGATAATTAATAACCCTGTACTTCATAAGACAAAATTTAAGCGGTATCTGTATCAAAATTCTGTACTTGAGGACTGGAAATCAAGTTTCTAATAAGTTTGTTGAAAACGGCAAAGATCTCCTTTGAAAGTTGGTGTTAATAGCATTTGTCCCACGATTAAGAACTGTGACCTTTAGCCTCAAGACTGGATGTCTGGTAGAACATACATGTCCTTAGAGAATCTGTTATAAAGGTTGTGTGTGTTCACTTTTATAAAGTATATTATCACAGGAGGATGAACTTGCCATTCATTTCCAATCACTAAATCAATTGCTAACTGTGATTTCATCAATCCTTTATAATTAACCCAATTACATGGATTCACTTGCAAGTCAAAGAAGTATCTGGAAGTCCTTGTCCTTGCAAGAACTTTCTTCAAGAGAAAGAAATTTGTGATTCTTAGAATCATTTTAAAGCACAATGTAAGTCAGGGGTTCTGAGAGGTTTGTTCTAAAACACCAGGTATCATAAGGAATCATTCCTGTACTGTTTACGTTTCTACAGCCAAGCGTGCCCCTTCTCTCTGGTGGTGACAGCCACTGCCTCTTTCACCGGCTTCCCTTCCTCTGTGTGCACTGGCCAGCTTGCTCGGAAACGCCCCGCTGGGTGTGTCAAACCTGTCAATAGTATTTCTAAATAGCCAACCGGTCAGGTAAGCTCCTGGGTTTCACCAGCTGCTGACCAGCCTGCCCACCTGGGGCCTCGCCCTTCTGGTCCTGTCCGGCTGCTCCTCGCCCGCAGCTCGCAGTCACCCTGGGCCACCCTGGTGGCTCTCCTGTTTGGACCGCTCACTCCTTTGTGGGAGCGCTCCCTCTGTGAGCTTCCCAAGAAAGAGCCCAGTCTTCTGAGTCCTGCCTGTCTGAGAACGGTGCCCCACCCTCACATCCGCCGACTGCCCAGGAAGACCGCACTCCCTCTGGGCTTCCGAAGCACAGCTGTCTCCCCCAGTGCCACACTGAGAAACTGAGGCCCCCTGGGGTTGCTGGCCTCTGTGCACAGCCCACTTTCCCCAGGAGGCCGCGAGGTTCCTGCCACCTGCCCTAGCAGCACTGAGGTAAGCGCCTCGGTGGGGGTCCCCGCACCGCCTGCCGGTCCTTCACCCCCCACCCCCCACCCCCCCCACCCCCCCCCGCTCCGGGGTATAGTCTTGCATCATCATTAGCATTAAAAACTTTCTACTCTCTGTTCCCCCTTCTCTTTCTGGAAATCCTATTAGTCAGATGTCGGCCTTCTTGATCAAGTCTAATCTGCACCGTTTTTCCTTCCTACTTTCCATCTCGGTCTCCCCCACTAGCATCTTCTTGTTGATTTATGGAGCAATATCTTCACCTCAGATCTCCAGGGATATTAAGACTAATTAAAAAAAAAAACAAACTGTTTTCTGTATCTAGCTTTCCTCCAAGTAGGTCTGCTTCCTCTTCCTCCCTCCCTCCCCCCACTTTCCCCTTTTCTTTTTTTCCCCATTTTTTGCCCTTTGGTTGTGCTCTTTCACGTTGAAGTTTCGTGGTCCATAAATGTCCTTGGCTACTGGTCCACATTAAAGACTGAGGCACTTGAGAGCAGTCTGAAACCCCACACCATCCTGTCAACCTACAGCTTCCCTGCTGGGTGACCTGACCTCAGGCAACCTTTCTCACTGGGGATTTCACGGCTGAGTATGCTGGCTTTCACCATGCTGGACCTCCCGCTACACCAGGGTTCCCCAAGTCTGGCTCAGTTTGCCTAGAGCAGTGCTGTGTAGCAGAACTTCCCACAATGGTGGAATCGTTTTTTCTCCGAGCTATCAAATATGGTAGTTAGCTGTCAGCCACACGCAGTGACTGAACCCTGGAAATGGGGCTCGTGCAACTAAGGAACTAAAACTCTAATTTCATTTAATTTGGGTTAATTTAAACAGCCCCCTGTGGCTATTGCCAACCATGTTGGGCAGTGCAGGACGAGGAACTAAGCCCCAAGCCTCCTCTGAGTTCTGTTCTGGCCACATGGAAGAGGGAAGGAGATGAATATAAAACACACAGAGTTTCAAAGTAAGGTCAACGTTTCTTCACAAAACTTAAGCTTTGGAAATGTAGCACTGATTAATATCTGACATTAATATTTTTATTAAAATCAACACATATGAAGTCAAAGAGAAAAGAGGTTTAAGAATCAGGAAAGGGGCAATAAGGGGGAATGAAAGGAACGATCATTTTACCTACATCAACACAAACTTTTTCCACATTTAATATGTTTTCATTGCTGACTTAAATCCCTTGTATTAATGCTGTAAATCGGAACAACTGAGAGCACACTGATGTCAATGAAACAGATTTTTAGTCTCCATTCTCACTCACTCCAACAAAGGTGCATTTGGTTACTTACTCTGTCTCCGGGTTTAAGTAGCGGTTCATTCTTACTAGTCAGTTTATTAAGTAGAGTATAAGCTAGTTTTAAACTCCGACTCCAAAGTTTGCCTAAAATAAAATAAAAATACTAAGCAATGTAAAATTGAAGAAACTAATAATTAACATTTTAACGTAGCAATCATAACATCCCATTATTACTCTATTGCTGAAATTCAGGTAGTTTCCAATTGATAATTATTTTGCACAATGCTGCAATGAAGTTTTCTCTTAAAAACAACTTACAGATTTATTTTTTTAACAGAAAAGTAAAACAGCATTTTATTATAGAAAATTTAGAATGTAGAAAAGCCAGCTGAAAAAAGCATTCTTTCTGTTATATATGTATACACACAGACGCACACACACACACACACACACACACACACACACACACATATGCATAATTTTTAAGAAATGGGATCATACTTCACCCTTTTTTCAATCAACATTGCACTGTGAATGCGTTTTCCTGTCTTTGAATGTGTCTCAATTATATCCCTGATAAGAGTGGCATATAAATCATTTAACCTTTACAACAACAATTCATGAGGTGGGTCCATCTTCATCTCTGCTTTCACTCAAGAGGAGACAGTCAGGGAGATGTTAGGGAACCTGGCAGAGCCACGGGCGGCTGGAGGGGAGCGTCTGGACCCCTCCTGAAGGTGCCCAGCCCTGTGGGTGCTTCCCTGAGGAACGCGGCACATGATACGCGGGACAGTGAAGGGCAGGGGGAGAGGGGGAGGAAGACAGAAACGCCTGAGTCCACCCCAAACCGGAAGCAGCCCTCCCACTCACCCTGCGCGCGTGTGTGGTGCTGAACGCAGGAAGACAGAGCCGTCCTTCACCCTCCCCACCCCTGGGCAAGCACGCGGCAACCACACGCCCTTTGCTGTAAATAGTCTAAACTCGGGCACAACGTTGTGAGATAAGTGAACTGTGGGGCCTGAGAAATAAATGAGAAAAATAGTCAGCTCAAAACACCGCTGCCTTTGCCCAACTAGAAAGGTCAACTCAAGATGTTAATAACTGTAACGCGTAAAGATTTCCAAACTGAATCCAGATATTTATAAAAAGAAAAACGCATCATGACCTCTCTGCAACCATGCAAAGAGGTTTAACAGAAAATCAACATAATTTGTCACATTAACAGAATAAAGGTGAAAAAAACTAAAATAATTTACCATTCAGGATTTTAAAAATCCTTCTTAAATTTGGGATGAGAGGAAACTTCCTTAATGTGATTGTTAAAAGTCATCTTTAAAAATTCCACAGGCGGCATCATAACTAATGGTCAGATATTGAAAGCTCTCCCTCAGAGAGCAGGAGTAAGTCAAGGACAGCTGCCTTTTACTGAAAGTCTCAGCCAATGCGACTGGGGTGAAAGCGGCAGAGAAGGTAAAACAATAAGAAGCAAAACTGTCATTATTTGCAGAAGACGTGACTGCACATATCATGAATCCTATAACCGAAATCAGCAAGGCTACCAGATATAACAGCAATACGCAAATAGCATTTAATATCTATGTGCCATCAATAAACAGCAAATAAAAATTTTAATGATACTATTTATAATAAGATTTAAATAAACATGCCAAATATCTAAGAGAATGTGTTACAAAAAATATGCAAAGTCTCCCCCCAGAAACTTATAAAACAGTACTGAGGTTGAAAAAGATTTGAATGAACGGAGGAACCTGTTATGTCCATTTGCTAGAAGGCACCGTAATGCAAACGTGCTAATTCTCCTCAAACTGCTCGAGGCAACGATAACCAAAACCTCAACAGGTGTGTTTGTGGCACCTGACACAAACTGACACTGAAATACCAGGGCGAGAGAAGCCTAGACATTCTGGAAGAAGGAGACAAGACAGGAAGACTTTCTCAATGGACATCAAGACTATTATAAAGCGACAGCAATTCAGAGAGCGTGGCTGGGACTTCCTGCGGTCCAGTGGTTAAGACTTCGCCTTCCAATGCAGGGGGTGTGGGTTCGATCCCTGGTTGGGGAGCTAAGATCCCACATGCCTCGAGGCCAAAACACCAAAACATAAAACAGAAGCAACATTGTATGTAACAAATTCAATAAAGACTTTAAAAACTGTCCACAACAAAAAAATCTTTAAAAAAAAAAAAGGCCTTCCCTGGTGGCGCAGTGGTTGAGAGTCCGCCTGCCGATGCAGGGGACACGGGTTCGTGCCCCGGTCCGGGAAGATCCCACATGCCGCGGAGCGGCTGGGCCCGTGAGCCGTGGCCGCTGAGCCTGTGCATCCGGAGCCTGTGCTCCGCGGCGGGAGAGGCCACAACAGTGAGAGGCCCGCGTACCGCAAAAAAAAAAAAAAAAAAAAAAAAGAGCATGCTATTGGCGTAAGGGTAGAATATAAATCAACGTGATAAAACAAAAAACCCCAAACAGACCCACCCCCGTGTGGACAACTCCACTTACAACACAGGTAGCACCGAGGGGACAAGAACGGGACAACTGCCATCATTCCTGAAGAACTGACCCGGAGGCCAGGCCCACACCACACACACAAACTAAACTCCCTCCGGGTGTGCAGCAAGTCTAAACGCGGGTGGGAGAACAGCAGAGCTAGAGCCCAGGAGGGGAGGAGGGAAGCCTGCTGCAGGGCCGTGAGCGGCCAGGGCGCACAGTAAGCCACCAACAAGGACTGGCATCCAGAACACACAAAACGCCCACAAATAACCCTGTATAAAAATGTGCAAAAGATTCAACAACACTTCACAAAAGAGAAAACCCAAATGATCAAAAACAGGAAAAGATCTCAACCTACTTAGTCATCAGGAAAAGGCAAATTAGCACCACAACGACTGTCACCATATTCTCACCAGATTAGCCAAAATTAATAAGCCTGCCAATGACAGGGAGAAGGTGGGACTCATACACTGATCAGGTAAGTGCAAACTGGAAAAGTCTGGAATTATCTGATAAATGTAAAGATGTCATAATCCCAGAACTAGCTAGCACCTCCTCTCCTAAGTTCATACCCTACAAAAATGCACGCTTACACACCAGGTAGCACATACCGGAATGTTCCCGGTAGCACTGTCTGTAACAATTAAAACTGGAAATGACCCAAAAGTCCATCAGCAGTATAATGGAGACATATATTCTGAAATATTCAATATTCATACCTCAATAGAAATGAATGAGCTACAACTATACACAATGATACGGATGAATCTTAAAAGCATAAAGGTCAGAGACTCTGCTTCTACACAGGAAAAAGCAGTGGTGGCAGACCAGCACTCGCACCCAAAATGACTTAAGACTGGATAAAATGCAAAACCATCTGTCGGAAGCAGCAAAGACAACTAGAGGAGTTAAGACCCCCGGGGAAACCCTTGGGAGGTGAGCTGACCTTCGGCAGCCGTTCTTACAAAAGCGGGGGGGGGCGGGGCTTAGCGTCTGGCACCCACAGGAGACGAACATCTCACGGCCTTGCGCCCCTCGGAGTGCTGCTGCTGGGGCGCGGAGACTGGGGCTTCAAGAGGAGTCTGCTGAATCTCGGGGCCATGCACAGCGCGTGGAAACCTCTGAAAGGCCAGGCAGAGCCCCCAAGTCGCCACATAAGACAAAACCCATGGTTGGGGACCTCCCCACAAGAGGAAAGGGTCACACAGATCACACCAGTTTTATAAAATGTGAATAAAGGAAAACAGAAAATCTCCAAACTGAAGTATATATATAAAAAGGATGCCATGGGACTTCCCCGGTGGTCCAGTGGTTAAGAATCAGTCTTGCAATGCAGGGGACGCAGGTTCAATCCCTGGTTGGGGAAGTAAGATCCCACATACCGCAGGGCAACTAAGCCCATGCGCCACAACTACTGAGCCTGCATGCCACAACTAGAGAGCCCACGTGCCACAACTAGAAAGAAGCCTGTGGGCTGCAACGAATAGCCCACGCACCACAATGAAAGATCCTGCATGCTGCAGCTAAGACGCGACACAGCCAAAATTAATCAATTATTAATTTTTTAAAAAAGAACGCAAAATATAAAAAAGGCACATGGGACCCAGAAAAGGTACTAATATAAATGTAATCAGACTCCCAGGAGGATAGGAGAGAAATGGGGAAGAAGCACTATACCAAGAAACTATGGCTATAATTCTCCAAAAACTGATGAAAGGCACCATTCCATTGATCTACGAAGCCCTGTGGGCCCCAAGCAGGAAACTTTCAAAGAACATAACAGCTAAATATGTACATCACAGTAAGACAGATGCAAGCCAAAGCCAAAAAGCCATCACAGGGAAAAAGACACATCCTCATCCAGAGAGGAGCAATAATCTGGCATCTCACTCCTCAAAAGATATCACAAAAGTCTTCAGAGTGCTGACAGATGCCTGTCGCCTTCACAAAGGAAGATGCGGGCAGCCCCACAGCCAGCAGGAGAGGTTACAGTGGGAAACGCGGAGTGGCAGGAAGGAACATTCCGCAAAGGAAAGAAAAAACAGCACGACTCCTGACTTAAAAAGCAAGAATAGTGAGTGGTGTCTTACGGGTGTAGTGGATACAGACTTAAAACGCAAGACAAGGAGAGAAGGACCACAGGCTGGGGTCTTCAGGAAGCACTGAGGCAGAGCGAGGCACAAGAAGGGCTCCCGGGAAGTGCAGGACAGTGAATGCGGGTGACGCCGTCCGGCCGCAGTCCCTGCAGGCTCCCTCACAAGGGAAGTCTGTGCTGAATGGAACACAGGCCTGGTCCCAATGCCTCGTGTAACCCGCACCCGGAAGCTGAATTCCAGGTGGAGGCTGTCAGCAAAGCACACTCATGAGTGCGCAGCGAGCTCCTTTCTTAAAGAATTACAGGGTTTCCCTGGTGGCACAGTGGTTGAGAGTCCGCCTGCCGATGCAGGGGACACGGGTTCGTGCCCCGGTCTGGGAAGATCCCACATGCCGCGGAGCGGCTGGGCCCGTGAGCCGTGGCTGCTGAACCTGCACATCCAGAGCCTGTGCTCCGCAACGGGAGAGGCCACAACAGTGAGAGGCCCGCGTACCGCAGAACAAAAACAAAAACAAAAACAAAACAAAACAAAAGAATTACAGAGCCATCTCTCTAATGAGCACAGATGCGAAGACCCCAAACAGCATACTGGCCACTAGAATCCGGGCGTTTATTGAAAAGATATCTTGGCCAAGTGGGATTTAATCCAGGAATGCAAGGGCTGCTTTACATTTGAAAATTAATCAATGTAATTCATCAAATTAGTGGAGGAGGGCAGAGAAACTGTATGGTCAGCTCGATGAAGCAGAAAAAGCCAACCCATGGTGCGAAACTTTCAGCAAACTAGAAACAGAACTTCATTATGACAAAGAATTTCTACCATAAAAGAAGCAAAAAAGCTACAGTAAACAGCGTACTTCAAGACCAATTGCTTTCCACCTAAGACAGAGAAGGATTCACACTGCACTGGCGGTTCCAGCCTGTGCAGTGAGACAAGAACGGAAACCGAAGGTGTGAGAACTAGAAAGGCCTAGACAACACCGTCATTGCTCACAGGGGCTCAACTTGTGCACAGGATGTCCAAAACTACTCATTAATAGACCAAAAAGAATTAACATGTCACTTTAACAAGATCACTAGATACAAAGTCACCATTTAAAAGATCAATTGCATTTCTATTTACAAGCAGCAATTGAGTAGAAAAAAATTTAATCATTCCATTACAATAGGAATAAATCTAACGAAAGAAGCTCAAGACTCCTGGACTCAAAAGCGTAAAACGTCACTGAGAGAAACTAAAGTAGGCCTTCAAAGGCGGGATATTCCAGGGTCATGAGCTGGAAGATCCCATAAATGCAACGACACCGATTCGCCTCAAGCTGGACAATGGGTTCAGTGCGCTGCCAATCAATATCCCAGAAGGATTTTTTTCTGGAAATGGACAAGCTGATTCTAAAGTTTACTTGGAGGGCTTCCCTGGTTGATGCAGTGGTTAAGAATCCTCCTGCCAATGCAGGGGACACGGGTTCGAGCCCTCGTCCGGGAAGACCCCACATGCCACGGAGCAACAAAGCCTGTGCGCCAAAATTACTGAGTCTGTGCTCTAGAGCCCGCGAGCCACAACTACTGAGCCCGTGTGCCACAACTACTGAAGCTCACGCACCTAGAGCCCGTGCTCCGCAACAAGAGAAGCCACCGCAGTGAGAAGCCTGCGCATTGCAACAAAGAGTAGCTGAGTAGCCCCCGCTCACCGCAACTAGAGAAAGCCCGCCTGTAGCCACGAAGACCCAACACAGCCAAAAATAAATAAATAAGTTTACTTGGAAATGTAAAGGGCCAAGAATAGTCAAGGAGGGCTTCCCTGGTGGCGCAGTGGTTGAGAGTCCGCCTACTGATGCAGGGGACATGGGTTCGTGCCCCGGTCCGGGAAGATCCCACATGCCGCGGAGCGGCTGGGCCCGTGAGCCATGGCCGCTGAGCCTGCGCGTCCGGAGCCTGTGCTCTGCAACGGGAGAGGCCACAACAATGAGAGGCCCGCGTACCGAAAAAAAAAAAAAAAAAAAAAAAAAGAATAGTCAAGGAAATCTTGAGGCGCAATCGCAGAGCTGGAGGACTGACATCCAACACAGACTCGTAAAGCTCCAGCAACTCAGCAAGCGCGGATGGTGAAGAGGACAGACCCACAAGTACAGTTTTCACCTGACGGATGACAAAGCCATATCTAGGGGAAGGGCTGCTTCTCAACAAATGATAGTGGGTCAATTCCATTCAAAGGAGAGAAAATGAGTCCAAGTTCACACCATACACAAAACTAAACTGTAGATGGATCATAACAACAAGTGTGAAAAGTAGAACGAGTCTTCAGAAGAAGACTCGGAGGAGGAGAATGCCTTTGTGACCTTAGGTCTGGCAAAGACTTTCTACACAGAACAGAAAGCACAAACAACGGAGAAAACAGATAAATCAGACTACATTAACCTAAGCCTAGGTTAAGGCTTCTTATTCATCTAAAGCCACAATTAAAAGTGTTAAAAGGCAGTGCAAAGGGTGGAAGAAGATATTTGCAAAACATGTACTGGACAAAAGGTGTGTATCTGAAACATAAAAAGCATTAGCAAGCACACAGAAAAATGAGCCAAAGATCTGGGTACTTCATAGCACGAGGTGTTCAAGCTGCCAGTAAGCACGTTAGAAGCACCCTCAGCACCAGGCACCGGACACCACGATGCTCCTCAAGGAAGGCGAATGGGAACAGGCAGTACCCAGTGCTGGGACTCCTCCCCCAGGGCTGGGGGCGTGGAAAGAGCTCGCCAGCTCGTCCTGAAGCTGACGTGCGAGTCCTACGCCCACAGCAGCACGAATGCCTACACGTCCACCTCAGACCCACAGAGAACGTTCACAACAGCCTGACACGCAGCAGCCCCAGAGCGGACACAACCCAGACGCCCACCTGCCGCTGAGCTCAGACGTTGCATTCTCACAATGAGATACCGTCCATCAACGAGAATGAACTGACCACGCAGCACACAGCACAGGGATGAACCTCAGACAACGCTGAGCAAGACGCAGCCCAGAGCACCTCGGACTGGCTCACACCCAGTGGTCAGCAAGGCGCTGGCCTCGGCTGTGGGGGGCGCCGGCCTGGGGGCCAAAAGTGCCTCGGGGCTGAGTGCTCCGTGAAAACATGTCCAGCCAAATGCATGCGATTCGTGTTACATAAACACATAGAATGGAACCAAAAGACGCCAAACGAAAAACACATACTGCTTGACGCCACTTGTCCAAAGTTCAAAACGAGACAAAACTAAACTCCACTGTTCAGAAATGCACACAGAGATGTGAACTCTCGAAACCACCAGGCAGGAAGTGGTCCCCCGGTGGGGGAAGGGCAGTGGCCCGGGAGGGGCCCCTGGGGGGAGGCGAGGTTCTGTTTCCCTGCCAGTTGTGTCAGCTTGTCAGGAATCTGTTCTCTCACGGTCCTCAAGCTGCACGTCTGTTGTACGACATGTAATATTTCACAGCTAGCCAGCGCCCAGCTGCTTTCTGTTGACACTTGCCATAGGTGAGGGTGTAGACGGCCTTCCCCGTGGTATCCAGGGCGGTCAGGCACGGGGCTTTGGGCTGCGTGGTGCCCCACTGCTGCAAGGTGGCCAGCAGCGACGGCGGCCAGGTGCTGCCCACGGCCAGCAGCTCCCCCTTCAGCACCGCCGTCTGGCCGCCCTCAGGCTTCGGCTGATCTGGATCTGGTTGCTGCGCTACAAGCAAAACCGAGCATGAAAAGCAGCATTTCACAGAACCAGGCACATACTCTACCGTTAGGCATTCACATTTTATACTTTTCTTCCTTAAAAATACCAATTTTAAGAAGGCTATTAGATTTCCCCATCGTTGTAACAGTCACAGACCAACTGAGCAAGGATGGAAAAAGAGCCAGTCATGGATCAAGATGAACCCTGGCTACTGTAACCCCAGGATTACAACGACCCCCAGGCTTTCACCCAGAAGGCACCTGAGAAGCAGGTGTCCCCACTTATAACGGATGAGAGTAGAATCACCACTTCAATTTAGGTGCTCAAACCACGTTGAATGAAAAGAATAAAGTAAAATCTATTACGTTTCCAGTGGATATGTCATCAAGATTTGCCCAAATGTACGAAAGACTTCCTAAAAAGCATTCATAGCATTGAACTCTGAATTTGAAAGGCGTGATCTGATTACACAGACGTGCCCTAACAGCCATGTCTAATCCTCAAGTAGGAGGAGACACCAGAGCTTGTCTGTGGGACTACCGCACAGCAGAGGTGCAAGGCCGGGGGCAGGGGGTGGCCTGGTGTCCCGAGGCCCCAGCCACACGTCACACGCTGCTATCTTGTATGGGGCTTCACTTCTCCTACTTTTCTACAGATTTATACTCCTTTCTGTTTCTTGGTAATTAAAAAAAAATAAGTCTATATTTTTTTTCTCTAAATATATATATCATTCATAAATGAGAGGCTAAAATCCTGAAAAAGAGCCCAAACTTTGCTAAAGATATAATACTTTAAAACCAAGGGGAAAATAAATAAATAAATAAAACCACGGGAAGACAAGTATTTCACATTTAAAGTTTAAATAAAAATTTAAATCGTGGAAGTAAAATGAAATCTTAGATGTATTCTAACAAAGTACTAACCACTGGACCAGAGGCACAGAGAGACGCTGTCTCTTAACTACGAGCTGTTGACACAGAGCCCGAGGTCATGTGTGATGCTGAGGTCCCCACCACACACGATGACCACAGAGTCTGGGTCTGACCCACATATGAAGGATGTTTGCCTGTGTCCTCAGATGTAACGGCCGCCCTGTCTGCACAAACTAGTGTGCCAGAGTTGGGACACTCACCTTCCAACACCTCCTCCAAATCATCCACGAAGAACTCCTTCAGTGGAGGGCGCTTTGGTTTCTTCAGGGTGTTAAGAAGCTGCTGGATCTTGGAGGACACTCTGCTGCTCACGGGGACACCTGCCACGGGAAGAGAGCACTGAGGCTGGATGCGGAATCCAGGTCCAGAGACCACCCGCGTGAGTGCGTCGGAACTTGTAAATCCAACCAAGCGCTGGCCCCCTCAAATGGCCGTTTTGGAATTTATTAGTTCATCTGACAAATGTATACTGAATGCCTTCCAGGAACCAGAACTTGTTCTAAGCTAGCGGTTTTCAGAGTGGCCCAGGGACCCCTGGGGGTGCCCGAGACCCTTTCAGGGATCACATTATAGACACCATTTGCTCCTTCCCTCTCCTCTCTCACACGCGCACAGTGGAGGTTTCCAGAGGCCACACAGTGCGGGACGCCCAGCAGACGGAACCCACCCAGACGCTGCCCTCTCGCCAGCTATGAGAGACCAGCAACCGCAGCAGACAAGCCTACCCTTCTCACGGCATCTCGTTGTATTAGAACTGTTTTCATAAATATGTGCTACTTATGTTAAGAGATAATAAGCTTATTATTTTTTTAAATGAGTTAGTAAATATTTTTTTACATCTTTAGTTTTAATTTCTAATATGGTAAATATACAGAGATATAACCCGCATAAGCTAAAAGCTCTCTGGTGTCCTCCATAATTATTAAGGAACGCCGTTCCGGGAGATGTAAAGTCAGCCAAGACAGATAAGAGTCTGCCCTCAAACAGGTCACCGTCTGCTGCACAAAACCCAGCAGAAATACATACATGTGCTGGTGGAACAGGGCACCAGCCTCGGTGACAAGCGCTCCGAGGAAGAGGCACGTGGGAACACAAGCAGGCGCTCTGGCAGAGGAGGCGAGGGCAAGGCCTGGGGCCCCAGCCACCTCCGTGCACCGCGAGGCAGCTGGCACCTCCCTCCTCCAGGGCTGGGCCAGCGATCGAGAGCTGCACTCACTGGCCTGGTCAGCAGTCTCCCTTGTCCTTTACAACACCAGCACTTTGAAAGAGTCCAGTTCTTTCCATCATTAAGTAGCACTTACCTCATCCTGCGCTTGCTTGAGGTTTTCTCAGGATTCAAGTCAGATGCTGCATTCCTGGCTGAAGCAGTACCTGAGCATCACGTCCAGACCCACGGGACACCCACCTACCCTCCGGGAGACGCAGGTTTCTGTCACCCGGGCCATGTGCCGTGCAGGGCTCCACTATCGGTACTATTTTTGGCTTGTGCCACCAATAAGAGTGTGAGAGGAGACACTTCAGGACCTCACGAGTATCCCGATCTTCACCCAGCTCTCCCTCCATTTAACAGCCACTGGTCGTTCTGCCAGAGGCAAGGTTTACTGCAACGGTTGCCGAATTACTTTCCAGCTTGAGCAGTCCACTGACACTTACAGCTGACGCCTGACTTCCTTCCTCCCTTCCTGGTTCTCCTGAGAGGGACAGGTACTGAAGGCCAAGGCCTGGCGGCTCGGTGTGCTCACTGCTGCTGCTCTGTGTCTTTCTTCTTCTAACACACAGAGCTGAGAACGTATGCTGTGCACATGCACATGTATGTATCCATGGATATGCACACCCCCTACACATACAATACACATGTGCACACGGGCCGCGTAACAGATACAGGTCTCTATCCTAGAGCCCCGAGTCCACGCCAGGGCCCCCAGTGCTATGCTCCACGTCTGGGCGCCTTCCTTCTGCAGCGAGAACCCTGGCTCCTAACACCAACACCTTCGCTCAGTGCTATCACAGATACAGAATCAGTTCCAACTGTTGTACCCAAACCACTACAGAAGCAAAGCTAGGAACAAGAGTTCAGAATTGGTTTTCTGTGCTTCCTACACAGCCTTGTCCCAGACCGAGGGTGCTGTGTCCATCACTGACCTCTGTCAGCTCTCTCCCCTCACCCTCTTAAGGGTGACTACGTAGTTCTTGGAAATACAATCAGGTTTGTTTACTTACGACTCCTTCTAGTTTTAGGGTTTTTCCCTTCCTTCCATCCATTAAGTTTATGTTTCGAATGTGTAGAATGTACTTCTAAAAATCACAACTATATAAAAAGATAAACTCAAAGAAATGTCACTCCCTCCTAAAGTCCTTCTGCCCACCCCACCCCATGCACCTGCGGGTTGAACCAGCCCACTGCTTTCTGGCTTATCCTTCCTGCATTTCCTTCTATAGAGATAGTAGGTTTATGCTTGCTTTATTTTCCTATTTCTCACACAAAAGGCGGTGTACTATAAACGTTCCTTTACTCTTCGCCTTTTCACTTAATGTCTCCTGGAAAAGCACCTCATTCCGGGTCATAAAGGTCTTCTCGCTACTCCTGGCAGCTGCGCGGTCCGCCACAGTGTGAATGTACCAGGTTTATTCAACCGGTTTGAGAGGCTTGGTAACAGGTACTTCCCAACATTTTGGAGGTATAGCAGTGCTGCGACGAACGACCTCGTGTGCGTGTGTTTCCTATTGTTAGAGGTGTGCATTCAGGGTAAACCCTACACTGGCACTGCTGGGTCCAAATGGAAGCACAGACACAGATCTTACCAACTGCTCTTCCAGAGAGGCTGAGCTGCTTTGCATTCCCACCAACAATGTGTATTTCTCTAATTGCGAAAAAGGCTGAGTGAACATCATGTGTAAGAACTATTTTTACATTTCTTTTTGTGACTTGTCTGTATTTTCTGCTTATTTTCCTGTACTAGGAGCTGGCAAACTTTTTCTTAAAGGGCTAGAGAGTAAATATTTGGGGCCGTGGCACCGTCTCTGCCATCACAAAAGCAGCAGACGATGTGGGAGGGGCAGGCGAGGCAGCAACTGAATCAAGACGAACAGAAAAACCTCTCGATAAACACATTCTGGATTTAAAATAAAGAAACTGGAAGAAGAAGAGCAAAGGAAAGCCAGAGTAAGGAGAAGGAAAGAAGTAATATATATGAGTAGAAATAAATGCAATAGAAAAAAAAGATAAACAATAGAGGAAAAACAATTACACTAAAACTGGTTCTTTGAAAGATAAACAAAATCCATTGAACGCTCTAGCTAGAACGATTAAGATGAAGGGTGAGGAGACCCTAACTGCTGGTGTCAGGACCGGGCAGGAGAGCATCACAGGTCCCACACCAACCCACAATGAGGGAACCTGTGGAGTGGAGGCAAGACGGACAAACTCCTCCAAAGACACAAAACTGACGTGAGAACAGAAGAGGAAGGAACACTGCTCAGTTCATTTGAGATGAGTATTATCTTGATACCAAAACCAGACAAAAATCCCAGACCAGTATTTATCTCAAACATAGACACAAATCCTTAACAAAATACTAGTAAATCAAATCCACAATATGTAAGAGGGGTAATACACCATAACCAAGTGGGGTTTATCTTGAGAACACACCTTTGGCTTAATCTTCAAAAATCAGTCAATGAAATGTACTATATTAACAAACTATGAAAGAAAAACCATGTGATGAGTTTAACACATTTTAAAAATCATTTAACAAAAATCATGATAAAAATTTTCAGAAAACTAGGGGAAAAAAAGGAACGTCCCCAACCTGATGAAGAGCATCTATGAAAAACCCATGACTAACACCACAATTAAAAATTGAAAAGCGGATCTTTCCCCTAAAATGGGAAACGAGGCAAGTTGTGTCCACTCTTGACATTTCTAACTGACGTTACTACAAGTCCTAGACACTGCAATAAAGCCAGGAAACTGAATGTTCCTACAGGCAAACAATTTGGAAAGAAAAGTAAAATGGTATTCATAGACAACATGATCATACACGTGGAAATCTTACAGAATCTACCAAAAAGACTACTAGAATTAATGTAAGGTCAATATACAAGAACCGACTATCTTTCTCTAGATGAGCAATAAACAACTGGAAAAAAATTTAAATACCATTTGTACAATAATAGCATCAAAAAATATAACGTAATTTTTTTAATGTACACATTTTTAAAGTATTTATTTATTTATTTGGTTGCACCCGGTCTTGGTTGTGGCAGGTGGGCTCCTTAGCTGCAGCAGGAAGGCTCCTTTGCTGCGGCTCGCAGGCTCCTTTAGTTGTGGCATGGATCGAACCCGGGCTCCCCGCGTTGGGAGCGCAGTCTTAACCGCTGCGCCACCAGGGAAGTCTCTATTCTGAGATAATTTTAACAAAATATGTGCAATACCTGTACACTGAAAGCTACAAAACAGTGCTGAAAAATTTTTTTAAAGAGTTAAGTAAATGGAGAGATATACCATATTTATCAATTGAAACATATGGTATTGTTAAGATGCCAATTCTTTCCAAATTGATCTAGAGAGTCAGTGAAGTACCAGTCAAAACCCAGCAGGAATTCTGGTAGAAGTTAACAAACTGATTTTAAACTATATATTAAGATACAAAGGAACTGGAATAGCTAAGGCAATTTTTTAAATGAAAAGAAGAGTTGAAGACAAACTACAGTACACAATTTCAAGATCTATTATATAATCCCCCCCCACACACACATATACATATATGATCATGACAGTGTGGTACTGGTATAAGGACAGACAAAGCAGTGGAACAGCATACAGAGCCCAGAAACAGGCTTCTCTCATATGCGGTCCACCGATCTTCACTAAAGATGCCAAAGAAACTGGATAGGGAAAGAAGGGTCTTTGTATTACATGATCCTAGAACAACTGGACACCCATATACAGCAAAGTGAACTTAGGTTCATACCTTGCACTGATATTAAACTTAACTCAAAATGAATCATACACCTAAACATAAAACATAAAACTATAGGAGAAAACCTTTATGACCTCGGGTTAGGAAAATATATCTCAGATATGACACAAAAATAGGATCCATGAAAGAAAAAAATGGTAAACTGGACTTCATCAAAACTAAAAACTTCTGCTCTCTGAAAGGCACTATTAAGAGAATGAAAACACAAGCCATAGACTGGGAGAAAGTACAATTTGTAAACCTGATAAAAAACTTGTATCTAGATTATATAAAGAACTCTCAAAACTTAGTAAGAAAACAAACAACACATTTTAAAAAGTAAGCAAAAGATTGGAACAGACTCTTCTAAAAAGATATATAGATGGCAAATAAGCACATGAAAAGATGCTAAACATCATCAGTCATTAGGGAGATGCAAATTAAAACTATAAAGAGATACCTCTACACACCTATTAGGATGGTTAAAATTTAAAAACCGACAATACCAATTCTCGGCAATGATGTGGAGGAACTGGGACTCTTTTTTTTTTTTTTTTTTGCGGTACGCGGGCCTCTCACTGTTGTGGCCTCCCCCGTTGCGGAGCACAGGCTCCAGACGCGCAGACGCAGGGGGCCATGGCTCACGGGCCCAGCGGCTCCGCGGCATGTGGGACCTTCCCGGACCGGGGCACGAACCCGCGTCCCCTGCATCGGCAGGCGGACTCTCAACCACTGCGCCACCAGGCAAGCCCGGAACTGGGACTCTTATCACTAACAGCGGGGATGTAAAATGGTACAACCACTTGGGAAATCAGTCTGGCAATTTCTTAAAAAGCTAAAACATAAACCTACTATATGATCCAGGTTTTCTTCTAGGTATTGACCCCAAATAAATGAATGGAGATACCCACACAAAGACTTGTAAAGGAATAGTCACAGCAGCTTTACCTCTAATAGACAAAAACTGGAAACACCCCAAATATCCATCAGTAGGTGAAAAGATAAACTAGGGTGCATCTGTAGGATGAAATAGATCAAGAAAGGGAATGAACTGTTGATACATGCAAGAACATGGATGAATTTCGAAATGATTTTGCAGAGTGGCAGAGGCCAGACAATAAAGAATAAATGCTGGGCGATTCTATTTATATAAAATCCTAGAAAGTGCAAACTAATCTATAGTGTCAGGAAGTAAATCAGCGGTTGTCTGAGGGAAGCCAAAAAGGGCAGCAAGGACCTGTTACAAAGGCACACAAGGAAGGAAGCCTCCAGGAGCACTGGGTGTGCTGGCTGCAGTGGGGATTTCACGGTGCACATGTCTCTTAAAGCTGATAAAATTACACACGTTAATATGTGCAGTAGAAAATATGTCATTTATACCTCAACCAAGTTCTTAAAATATTTTAAATAGGGACTTCCCTGGTGGTGCGGTGGTTAAGAATCCGTCTTGCAATGCAGGGGATGCTGGTTTGATCCCTGGTCGGGGAACTAAGATCCCACAGGCCACGGGGCAACTAAGCCTGCGAGACGCAACTACAGAGGAGCCCGCGCACCGCGCGCTGCAACGAAAGACCCCACGTGCCACAACTATGTCCCAACGCAGCCAAAAAATAAATAAGTAAATAAATAAATATTTAAAAAAAGAAAATTTAAAGAGTACAAATTAAAATTTTAAGATCTATCTAACAAATGTAAGAGCCTGCTTCATGTTGACTGTTTCTCCTCTCGCACCTGAACAAGGAGCTGAAAGACCTCAACAAAATCTGACCACTGCTCAGGAGTATAAAACACTCCTGAGATACTCTGGATTTTTCTGCAACTCAAATTTGGCACATTGGAAGGAAAACTCCATGTAATTCTGATAAAAGATACTGGAAACTGTTTCAAAAGGAAATAGTACAAATGAGGAGACGAGACTCAGGCTGACATCTCGGGGCCTGCATGTGGGACAGCCCAGCCATGGCCGCACTGATCACAGGGCTGCTGAGGAGGGAGACTGCAGGGGCTGCTGTCCCAGGCGGGCTGCTGTCCCAGGCAGGGCTGCCCTCATCCTACTGGGTCCACGAAAGGAAACTTCCCCAGCTTCTCATTTTCCCACAGTATCGTAGACCCAAACTCTGGGCGCCTGATTTAAATGTGAAGGCTTTCTCCTCCCTACTCCCCTCTTTCCCTATCTGACCAATTCCGAAGCTATTCCTGATTATTTCTCCGCAAGATATACACACGGGCAGTTTAAGTGCACCAGGATGATACCTGATGGCTGGCTCAGGTTTGCTAAACTGAAGACACCAAGGTGAGGTCCAATACCTGGGCTCTGCTGTCTCAAAAGAAGGAAGAGAGGATGCTCACCACCTGCCGTCTCTAGGACGCTCACCGCTGCCCCCCCGAGGGGCTCCTCTCACGGAAGCCAGCTGTGGACGCTCACAGTAGGTGTGCTGATGCTGTGCGAGGCCCGTGGTGACATCGGGAGGGGGCAGAGTGCAGATCTGATTTTGAAAAACAAACCCAGAATAAAGGTGATGTTAATTCAGAAGAGCACTAACCTTAAGTTGCTGTTTAAACCCCATTCGGCTGAAGCTTCACTAGCTGAGCTCTAAGCAAGGCATGGAGCATTCTGACTCATTTTGCTTTTCCGGTTGACCGAGGCACATTGGATCCTGTGAACTCTGAACTCCGGACATGGCCCGACAGCACTGCGTGCAGGTGGCCATCCAGTTCTCAGAGGGAACTAGACCAGAACGACCAACTACGGCACAGAGACGGTGCAAGGAATTCGCCTTTTCCCACGCCTAATGAGGTTTACTTAGAAATCTCCCTCAATGAAGCAGAAACACATTTAAATCATTGTTGTTGGAAACATTTTTCATTGTATTATGAGAAAAATTGCCAGGCTTCTATAACCTATCCCCACGTCCCCAAAAGGCAAGTTGGCTGTCATGCAGACACGAACCTTTGCAGTCTTCACAGAGTAAGCCTACACAGATTAAAAACTATCCCTACTGCCAGTTCAAAAGCCTCACTATTAAGAGGCTGCAATCAGTTCTTAAGGCAGAATGTATTAATGTCATATTTAAAGACAAACTATGTCAGATACAGAAAATGTTTAAAGTCACTCCTCCCACTGTCTGAATGTCGACTCTGGGTTTCGTTTTCACTGTATGGCATTTTTATCTGTTCGGATACTGGTTGGCTGAGAGCTGCTATAGCATCTCTGCTACAACCAAGCCTTCCACCAGGAAAGTACCAAGTCTGGACCTAGCGTGACGCTCGTCTACTCTTGAGAATCGATACTGATCTGTAATCTCTTTAGTCTTCAAATGAATGCTCCCACCATCATAGATGGCACTTTGATACTTAAAATTTTTTAATGCCAATCATTTATCTATCATTTCATAACCTAGGCAGTATGCAATCTAAGAATTTTTAAAAATATGTAGAAAGATGAAATTATGTGGCAGAAAAACACAAACTCACTATTAACATAGCAGAAAACACCACCTGGAAAAACGTAACTTTTTGACAAGAGTTTTCACAACCCTTGAAAAAGCTTGATATTAATGAAATTAGCATTTTAAAGTACGCCTATCCAAAGTTCTTTCAGTTTAAAAGGAATTTCCCTGCCCTTCCGAATCTAGCCAAAAAAAAAAAAACAAAACAAAAGAGTGATTTTAACAGCTATTAATGAAAAAAGGTACAAATGGTAATCTCAACTACAAAGTAGTTTCTTAATAGCTGCATAAAAATAAGCAAACTACACTCAAAATAAAAATTAACTACTAGAACTTACTGGTGGTGCAGTTGTTAAGAATCCACCTGCCAATGCAGGGGACACAGGTTGGAGCCCTGGTCTGGGAAGATCCCACGTGCCGCGGAACAACTAAGCCCGCGCGCCACAACTACTGAGCCTGCGCTCTAGAGCCCACGAGCCACAACTACTGAGCCTGCGCTCTAGAACCCACGAGCCACAACTACTGAGCCTGCGAGCCACAATGACTGAAGCCCGCGTGCCTAGAGCCCGTGCTCTGCAACAAGAGAAGCCACCACAATGAGAAGCCCGCACACCGCAACGAAGAGTAGCCCCCGATCGCCGCAAGTAGAGAAAGCCTGTGCACAGCAATGAAGACCCAATGCAGCCAAAAATAAATAAATAAATAAATAAATAAATTTACAACAAAACAAAACTGAACTACTGTAATTAAATGTACTGCTTTTAAATATAGGTATCTAATTCATGCCCAAATGTTTTATGTATATGATTTTCCTAACCCAAAATTGAAAATTATATATATTTTTAATTACCTTTACCTAACATTTTCTGCCTCCAATTTTTTGTAGTCATCTTCTTTCTACACTTCTTTCCTTAGCCCAAATTGAAGAATTCTCTAGTGTCAGAAACTAAAACAAAGGGTGGTTTTTATAACAAGGAGAGGGAAATGGAGTATTTTTCAGATTTAAAAATTCAGGTCAAACAGGTAGCACATGAAAGTTACAAACAACAGTAAGGTATCAAGTAGAGTCCGAGTTAAGATGTTTAGAATCTACCAGAACGAATCACACAATGTGTACGTGAGGCCAGGCGAGCAGGACGCGAGAAGAGTGGCCTCAGCCACAGCTGCACACCAGGAGTCCTCCACCCACAGAGGTGATAAACCCGCCTGTAAGTCTTTACAGCCAGGACCTTCCGGGGATGGAGACGCCCACTCAAACACACCTTATGTTCAAAACACCCCACAACCCTGAGGAGTCGAGGGCTGTCTGCTTAAACATGCTGAACTGTGGTCAATTTCTCACGCTAAATATGCTTCTATTTCTAACCCACCAGGAAGCCGTGTTTACGACAGCTCGGCAACGGCTGATACAAGCAAACTCTGCCCTATTCCCCTCACCGTCGAACGCAGAAGAGAGCTTCGGGAAGCTGAACTAAGCGAAGAGAACATTCAAACGCTACCGCTTTCCTCACACTGGAGGTACCTGTGTATTTCCAAAATGTGAAATCGCCGTGACAAACAGGAAAATATATCCATCTCAAGCTGTTTTCAAGCTCTCCACTGTAAACCCCCGTGAGGGCAGGTGGGCTATAAACACCAGCCATTTTAGGACCCCCAGGAAAGCTACCGAAACAATCCTGGCAGGCTGTTTCCAAAGGAGCCTTTTTCTCGTAACGCAAACTCCCCAGGACAGTCCTGACAGCCCGACCCCAGCGGTCTTGGAGCCTCCTCCACCTGCCGGAAGCAGGTTGAGGCGTCATGAGTTCTCACCCAAGACTCACAGCACGAGCTCCACAGAAATGTGCAGACGTCTGCAGTGACACAGCCAATGACAAACAAAGAGCGTCCCTGATGTGCCCACAGAGGCCACAGATGGAAGACGTCAGTCACTTAACAATGCCCAGTCCAGCCAATGACCAAGATCTTACATAAAAGCAGTTCAGCACCTGAGAACCTGGGCCTGCCTGGGGGGTGTTAACCCACTGGGAACCCCACCCAAAACACTGGCCAGTCATGGGCACACCTCTGATGCACCATTTTGGTTTTAGCAGAACAGCAGCTAACAGCAAAGAAAATGAACAGGAATCAGAAAACTGTGGGCCAGCCCCGGCTCCAGCACAGCCAGCTGTGTGGTCTCAGGCAGGCTGCAATCACGCGACTTAGCTCTTCCCTCCACACCTGGAAGGAAGAGGGTGTTCAGATGACCCCAGCAATACTGATCACCATCTGAGAAGTACACTTTTTAAGGTACTCGTGCAAGAATGTATATGGGCTTTGCATGCCAGCTACGTTACTAGTTTTGCTTTTTAAAAATGACTTTAAATGGTGAAAGGCTTGCAATGTTTTCCTTCTAAGATTAATGTTATTTATTTATTTATTTATTTTTGGCTGCGTTGGGTCTTCATTGCTGCGCGCGGGCTTTCTCTAATTGCGTTGAGCAGGGGCTACTTTCACTGCAGCGTGCAGGCTTCTCATTGCAGTGGCTTCTCTTGTTGCAGAGCACGGGCTCTAGGTGCACAGGCTTCAGTAGTTGTGGCACGTGTGCTCAGTAGTTGTGGTGCGTGGGCTTCAGTAGCTGTGGCACGTGGACTCAGTTGTGGCTCGTGGGTTCTAGAGCGCAGGCTCAGTAGTTGTGGCGTGCGGGCTCTAGAGCGCAGGCTCAGTAGTTGTGGTGCACCGGCTTAGTTGCTCCGTGGCACGTGAGATCTTCCCGGACCAGGGCTCAAGCCCATGTCCCCCGCACTGGCAGGAGGATTCTTAACCACTGCACCACCAGGGAAGCCCCTAAGGTTAATGTAGTTTAAAGGGCTGGGTGACTTGGAAAAGGTCTGGGCACCCGTATGACTGAGTTCTGACTGACATCTCTTTTCAGGTTGAGGGCTGTCTAACCCTGGTATGTGGAGGAAGAAAGGCCGGACGGCGGCTGCAGCCCCAGCCCTGCCTCGGGATGCGCAGTGCAGGGACAACCGAGGGCTCCAGCTGTACACACAAGGAAGGAGCAAAGGCGGGGACCACGTGCAGGCAGCAGGCCCCCGATCGTCAGGGACTGTCCACCTGTGTGGGGCCGCCCCTCCAGAGCGGAAAACACCAGGCACTCATCAGGGACCCCGGGGGAGGCCCACACGCCACAGGGTCTGGCTGGGGCTGCCAAACCACAGAAGCATCAGGAACCACTTTTGTTACCGAAAGGACATTTTCCGTAGGAAAAGGAGAAGGTGGGTCTGGCTGGGCGCGGGGGCTCCCCTGCCTGGAGGGGCCCCCGCGGCTGTACTGACCTACGCGGGCGAGGGCCTCGGGGCCTGAGGGCACGGCGGCGGCACTGGGCACGGCGGCAGGCCGCCCTCCCGGGCGAGATGAGGTGCAGGATGCGGCGGAGGAGGCGGGCGAGCCCTGAACGGCCTGGTCGAGCCAGGGTGCGACGCCGGCGTGGCTCTGGAGCGGCGCGGAGGCCAGTCGCCCGGGCCGCTGTAAAGAGCCCTCATCTTCTGAGGCGGACGACGTGTCTGTGGTCAGAATAACGAGGACAGGCATGAGGGGGGCGTCCTCCGGGGCGGAGTCCCCACTGGACCCAGCCGGCCCGTGCCCTGGGCCCCTGCACAGCCGCGCCTGCGGGTCCACGAGGGGCCTGCGTCTGACCGGCCGTGAGCCCCGCGGCCGGGCTCCCCCGGCGGCTCGGTCTCGGGGCGCCACGCCCAGAGGCGCAGCCAGCTGCAAGACTGACGGCCTCAGTGCACGCTGTGGGGTCCCGGGAGTCCACCCCCAGGGCACCTGCCTCCCCTCAGCAGACGTGACTGAGCTCTGAAAAGAGCCCCTGCTTGAGACCACCGCCACGGGCAAGGAAAGTGAGGTGAGTTCTGGTTTCATCCAGTCAGCAGGACTGCGTTTTATCACGGGTTTCACAGTTATCAGTAAGTTCTTTAAAAACTGGGTAGTATCTACGGTTATATTCAGTAGAAACAAGAATTTGACAGCCATTTCTAAGACTTTTTTCAACAACATAAACTTTTTTTTAAGTGAGGAAGCATCACCAAAACGCTATGCTTATCTTGCAGACCTGGTGTGTTTGGTTTTTTTACCATGTCTTCAAACCAAACATGCACGTCACCAGTTTCATGACTCAAATAACCAGACAGGCAGCAGCCTCGTGCCCTCAAGCACCTGGACAGGGTTTTCAAAGAAAACTAAGACATACTAACTATCCTGAAGAGAGACTCCACGTAAAAGTTTTCATTTCTAATGGTCACGACAACAAAAGCACAACAACAAAATAAATAACCCTCCAAATAGCCTTATTCTTTCCCATTTAAGGCCTGGTAACAACATAACAAGTAATAGCTAATGAGATAGAATAATTTTAGAATTCTGAATTCAGGGAACTCTGTCATTCCATGAAGCATGTACTCCAGGTTCCTCTCTTTACTAAAAGACACAAACTGCATCTTAGTGAAAAAATTAAAATACACACAGATGTCCTGTAGAAAGGAAGTCGGCATCCCCCCCCCCACACACACCCACACACACACTCTTCACGACAGTCGGAGGCTGTGCCGCCCCAACGGGAAACCCCTCCCAGGCCACCGTGACCCTGCCCAGTACCTGGGGGCGTGTAGGCCTCCACGGCCGTGTGCGTGAGGACGGAACGCCTCTTGGAAGGCATGGGCATCTTCCTCTCTTTGTATTTGGCCAAAGCTGCCTGCACGGCCTCGGTATGAACATCTGCACGGAAAGAACAGCAACAAAAACACGTGTTACAAGATTCCTTATGAAGTAACAAAACCATGGTTCACGTCTTTATTTGTTTTCACTGAGTGTAAAAGGAACACAAGCTCAGCCTACACGTGGGTCCCACACATTGGTCCTAGATTTCCATAAATATTCCTCGGCTTGTAGATTTGACTTTGGAAATATTTTCAGATTTAAATCAAAAAGAAGAAATCCCCCAAACTGAAAATAAAATGAAACATGAACCTAATGTGCTCTGACTGTGGCACAAACCACTCCAAGTGGCGCTAAAGCCCTGTGGTCAGACCGTCAAGTCACTACCCCAGACAAGCCCCAGGACGGCAGAACCGCACAGGGAACGCAGGCTTTCCTGCAGTCTTGCTGCCGGTGGTCACGGGGGCCCCGTCACACTGCCACGCTTGTGGTCAAGTGTGAGAGAGCAAACAAAGAGGGGCCTGACGGTCCCGCTCCATCGCCCCTCCCTGGAGACCAAGACACTCGTGAGGGAAACAAGAGACACAAACAGAGACCAAAGAAGTGCGGGAAAACCCTGCAGTCCTGAATCTGACTGAAAATTATCAGCGTGAACACATGTGGCATTTTATCTTTAGATAGTATGTCTTAACCTCTGTCCCTAAGAATGTCTAGGTATGATGACAAGCCCGATAGCAATGAGCATCCCTACCACCCAGACTGTGGTCGTAAAGTACCATCCTCACTGCAAGCACCCTGAGACATGGCGGATTCTAGGGAGGGGGCAGGGAGCACACAGGGGAGCCTGGAGCATTGCATCCTAACAGCCATAAGTACACGGCCCAGTGACCCAAATGCCAGAGCCGATGTGGAGACGCTCCCAAAGGCTCATAAAGATGGGGCAGTCGGAACATCACCAAGGATAAATGCTGGAAGGACTGAATATCAACTACAGTGCTAAAAAACAAGATAAAAGAAAAGAAAGGAAGGAAGAGAGGAAGCAAAAGTAATTGGCTGCCTTTGGAGGATGCCGGTGACCTAACCCGTTATTTTAAAAAGGAGTAAACAGATGGAAAGAACTGAGCGTTTCTCCAGGCTCTCCTGTGCCCTGTGGTGAGCGAGCACAAGTTTCTCTCCATAGAAGCAGTCCAGCCATTTTGCCACCCTAATGAACAAATGGGTCTGCCAGCATCCCGAAGAGGAGAGAGACTCAGGCCTGCAGTGCCTCTTGATGAGAGAACACAGAACCCTAAGTGACCTGCTGGAGCCATGGAGCCGCCGGACCACAGCCCAGGCCCCAAGACCGAGTTATCAAAGGTGGAAACACACATCAGCCACCTGAGGTATGTGCAACCACATTTGGATCCTGGGTCCAAATAAACTGTTTTTTTTTTTTCAAACAACAGGAACATTTGGGTATTTGATACTAAGGAATTATTGTTAATTATTTTGCGACAATGGCATTATCTTTTAGAGATAACATGCATTCTTTTCAGATACAGAAGCCAAGAATATTATGACCTCTAAATGAAATAACATGATCTCTGAGATGTGCTTCAAAATCACATGGGAAGGGAGGAAGCAGGGGATTGATGAAGAAGCCAAGACTGAGCCTGAGCACGGCAGGAACTGTGGGGGCTGGACGAGTCTGGGGCTCATCACACCACCAAGTCCACTTTTGTACGTGTTCAAATTTTCCCCAACAAAATGTTTTTAAAGCATTTAGAAACCTTATAGTAAAATGGCTCATAGGGTACTATCAGGAAAGATGAAAAATTCACATCTAGGCGTATTAAAGTACAATTTACAAATATCAAAGACAGCCAGCCAATCCTAAAAGCTTCCAGAGAGAAAGAGCAAATCATCTTGAAGGCTCAGGAAACAGACTGACTTTACTCAGGAGTAAACACCGGGTGCAAGAAAGCAACACAGCTGAAGAAACAAGTGTTGAACCTAGAATTTTATATCCAGCCAAAGTATCATTTAAACTTGAGGGTCTAATAAAAATACTCCCAGACATACAACCGAAAACACTCATGAAAGACAGTGCTCAGGAGAGAGACAAACCTAGGAGCCCCTGCAAGAGATCTGGCTGTGATGGGCTGAGCACACACCTTAAACGTTACTGCTGCTTTAGAAACAAACAAAAACCTAAGTACAGATAAGACAACCAACAACTCGAAATCTAGACAATATCAACATTACAGGGTATAAAGCAACAGATCCAAGAAGCTCAACAAACCCCAAGCACAAGAAACAAAGAAAACTACACCAAGGCCCATCATAATCAAGTCACTCAAAACCAGTGACAAAGAGAAAAATCTTAAAAGTACCAGAGGGGAAAAAGGCACAGTATATACAAGGGAACAACAGTAAGGAATAAACTTGGAGGAATAACACTACTGATGTGAACCCATGATTGTTAAGCTACAATCATTAAGAGAGCTGGCTCTGCCATAACAACAGACGAACACATCAACAGAATAGAACAGAGTCCAGAAAGAGAGTCACACATGCGTGCGACCGCTTTTAGACAAAGGAGCAAGGGCATCGGGGACGACGGGATTACCACATACAAAAAAGTAAGCTGTGCGCCATACCTTGAACCATACTAAAATTAACTAAAATCTAAATCATAGACCTAAAGGTAAAACCTAAAACTATAAAACGTCTAGAAGAAAACCCAGGTAAGAATCTTTGTGACCTTGGGTTTGGCAAAGATTTCTTAGATGTGAGAACAAAAGCACTATTCATGAAAAGGAACTGATAAGCTGGACTTCATTCAAATTAAAAACTTCTGCTACAAAAGCCACTGTAAGAGAGTTCAAAGAGAAGACAAAGCCTTAGGGAAAATATGAGCAAACCACATTAATGATAAAGGTCTTGTTTTCAGAAAGTAAAGAATGAGAACCAGATACAGTTCACAAGGGCAGAAAGCAGGTCATCAACGTCAGTTACATGGAAATGGAGGGGGGACAGGGAGTGGGGAGATGAGGACAAGCAGGGACAGGAAGGAGACCTCTGGTGACCCTACTTACGGTGCGTGTACATGCGTGTGCTTTTGTACCCGGGGCTAAAGAAGATGGTATCAGTGGAATGTTGATGGGGCCGTTTCTAATATCCTATGTTACATGTATCATTTATGTAATCAGAAAAGAAACTATTATCAGCGCGAGGAAGTTTTTAAAAATGTATATTAAATTGGTAAGAAATTATCTGATCAAAATTTCTCAAATCACTTCATCACACTCCCATGTTGACATAACATTTAAAATCTTAACGTTCTTTTTAGGTATTCTTAAAACAAAACGGCCATTTCTTTATCTCTCTTGAAAGTTTTTCTTTATACAAAGGTTTACTGAGAGTTTAAATACAAAGGAAATATACAATCACACAATGGTGAAAATGTTAAACAGGCAAAAGAGTGTTCAAAAGTTATCCATATGTAATCTATAATTGAAAGCACAAATTTTTTCAATGGATGTCCTGATGATTCAAATAAAATATCAGAGACAAATTTAAATATTTATAAAAGCACTGACAGAGTGGCAGAAATCTAATTAGAAGGAAATCTCCAAAATTAGAGAGAGAAAAAAATACTAAAACACCTACAGTAGTAAAGCGGTCCTTGATGCACAAATCCACCAATACCAACCCCAAAGATCTAGGTAGAAAAATGGACACAAACATTTACAGAAATTATTCTAATGGGGGAAGGAAGATTTAGCTTTCTCCTGAGATTCCTATGAGCATCCCCTAAGAGGAGAACACTTACACTCCAGGCTACATTAAAACATACTATATTATGTGGAAGTTATATTTTTTCTTGAAAAATATGATGTGGTAAGTTATGGTTCGAGTGAAAATAATTTCCGAATGGGAGGGGACTCTGGGGGAGAATGGATACGTGTATGTATATGTACAGCCGAGTCGCTTTGCTGTGCACCTGAAACTGTCACAACATTGTTAATCGGCCCTACCCCACTATAAAATAAAAAGTTAAACAAAGAAAGAAAGAAAGCAATTTCCTCAGCGGAGACGTGGTGTCCGAGCAGAGGCCCGCAGGCCTCTGGTGCCTACCTGACCTGAAGCGCTCGTCCCGGGCGTGGCTGGGCCTCGTCTTCTGCTGTTCGGGCACGGGGGCCGTGGCTTGTGAGGGCCCGGGGATCCTAGCCTCTGCTCGTAGGGATGGATCTACTCCTGAAACACAGTTTTACAGGAGCACCTGCTGTGAACAACTTGCTTTTCCAGTCATGGAAAAACCCATGTAAAACAGCCCACGCTTCCCGCCCACTGCTGCACAGCAGCCGCTACACGACCACACACGCTGTGGCGGCCCCAACGCCAGGAGACCCTGAGTTTGGAGGTCAGGGCGTAGACGTCAATGTCCGCTTCCAGTCCCACCACGCACAGCCCAGCGCAGCCCCGCGGCCTCACTGCCCACCGGCACCCAGCCGTCCTGGGCCCCGAGCTGGGCACGTGCGCTCGCAGGGCCGGCTCTCCCGCCCCCTCAGTGTCCCTGGTGTCAGCAAGGCCAGTGGGAAACAGACCAAAAAGCCATCACTGGGGGTGTCGCCAGCCGCCCTCAGACACAGGGACGAAGACGGGTGCCAACCAACCCCAACGGGCGGCCGGCCAGCTCTCCACGCCCTGTCGCAGCGCCCCGGGCTCTCACGCCCACAGCCCCGACACCCAGGCCCTCGGACGCCACGTGCCACGGCGCACGAGTGTGCAGCCAGTGTGGCCTGAGCCCTAGTTTGCTGGCATCTGAGAAGAGCACAAAGCAAAGCCTTCAGCTGGGCTTCAACAAAATAATCTGTTCAGTGTTTTAGCCTTTGTTTCAAGACGTCTCCGAAAAATCACCTCCAGGGCCCCCAGCCCTTATCACTGCCCAAAAAGCAGCAGCCTATCCCCACCTGGGCCCGGGTGGGTCCTGACCTCCAACGCTGCTCATGAAAGGCCACCTGTTCCCCAGCTCTCTGTGACGACACACAGAGAGGACAGAGGGGACGGGGGCCACGGGCGCTCGGCTGCCCAAGCCTCCCGGCACTGACGCCACCCCTGTGACTGAGGAGCCCCCAGAACACCAGCTCTGGCTCCACAGGCAGGGAGGAGCTGCCCTCTCAGCCAGGCCTACCTGCAGGTTTGGGGGCAAAGCGCTGCTCTTGCTGTTGTTTCACCTACCAGGTTTGGGGTGTTAGTTATGCAGCATGAGAGGACAGCGACACCCCCCGGAAATCCATGTTCAGCTCTTCGAAGTGTGAACATATACACACATACATATATGCGACATACAGCAATACTGGTCAGCACTGCTTCTGGCTTTTTGCTTCTTGTGACTGGATAAAATTTCTTTAGAGTCCGTAACAGAGAACACAGAATCTTACGTGTTACAGACTATAACCAGGCATGCTGCTAAGTGACATATATGCATATGGACATCCTCACAGTTTTACTCCAAAATACACTGCTTTTATTGAGATCGATTCATTTATTCAACGAAGATACAAAGCCCAGTGGGAAATCACTGGATAAGAGTAGGTATATTTTTAACAGGTATCAAGAGAGAACTTCTCAGAAAGGTCACAGCAATTTGCACTCCCGCAATGTGCTATTTCCCCACGTCTTTGTCAGCGATGGATGTTATAAGGTTTAGAATTTTGCCAATCTGACAAGAGAAAAATGGTTCACTAATTTGCATTCCCATATCTGCTAGTGAGGTTGAACATACTTTACTGTTTATTGCCCATCCGTATGTCCTTTTCTTTGAATTTCTGTTAATTCTATCCAGCCAAGGAGCGCCCCCAAGTGACCTGCAGAAAGCCTCGGGTCAGCTGGAGGCACCACCCTGGGCTGTGCTCGCCCCACAGGCCATGGCCGGCTGGTCGCAATCACTCTGCAGTTTTCATTTCTAGGGAGACAATCATAACCTGTTTTTCTTCCAGGTCTCCTATCTTGTAACCCCCACTCAAAGGTTGTTCAAATGTTCTCTGGAGTTTTGTAGTATTTTATAATTACAAACATATTTAGAGCTTTAATCCTTCTAAAGCTTACGTTCGCTAATGGTGGAGAGGAAGAGGGTCCCACTGTTGCCTCCAAAGGGATGGCGCCGGTTACTAAATAAATCTTCCCTCCTTTGAATTGTCCTGAATCGTTTCTAGACGCCCCTCTCTTACACTGTTGGGCCTTCCACACCGTCCACCAACGCCCTCCGGTTGGGACTAGAAAGTGCATGCGAGCGGGCTGAACACCATGAAGCCCAGGCCTTTCTCACTGGCTCCTTCCCAAAAATGTACTGGCTACTTGAAGAACTTTTCTCCTTCAAGTGGGTTATTACTTCCAATGCCAGGTTTCAGGAAAAAAAAATCAGCCACTGGTATTCCGAATGGACTACATTTTGTTCACACATTAATTTGGAAACTACTACTTTTATAATATTAAATTTTTCCATTTAGGATATTGGTATATTTCTTCATATTTTAGGGTCTTGGTTATTTCTTTCAAACAGACTGCAGGATCCTAACATAGGTCCTGTGGCTTTCTTGCTAAATGTATTAAAAACATTTGATAGTTTATTGCCATTACGAACGTAAGTTGTTTTATAAAGAGCAATATTGCCAGAGAAAAGTTATTGATTCTTGCATATCTGTCTCCTATCAGACCAAAGCTCTTACTAATTCTAATAGCTAAGTAAGGAGTCACCTAGGTTTTCAAGGTATAAAATAACAGCACCTGTGCAAGGATGGCATGCTGTGCTCTCTAACTCTCGCCTGCCTTGTCTGTCTGTGACGCTGCACAGGCACTGGCCACCCCGACGGAGGGCCTGGAAGTGGCATGGCGGGCATGGCTGCCGCTGAGGAAAGGAAGTACGATGGCACATGAACGCCTCGTTGGACAGCTGCTGCTGCTGCCTGGCAAATGGGCTTCAAGATGTGCTCTTTAATAGTTTCCTCCAATTGTACTCAATTTTACTTGTTTTTCCTTTATTTTGATGGATGAATGTCAGTACATAAAGCACCTCCTCAGTATTCTTCTTGTTACTGATTTATTGTAAAATATATCATACCAATACAGGCAGAATAAAGCATGTATTCAGTTCAAAAATTATTACCCAGAAAAAAACTCAATGTAACAACTGCAGCAGTTAAGAAATAAACACTCATGTGCCTTAGAGCTCCTTGTGGCTCCTCCAGTCTCACTCCACACACACAGAAATGCCACACTCACTTCAGGGAAGACCACTTCCCTCCTCCTCTTTCTTTACCAGCTACAAAAAGGTTTGAGAAGTGGCAGTTCGGTGTTTTTTTTAGTTTTACAGGCTATATTCCCGTGTAATCGTTTTATCCCTCCCCGTTAACGCTTATGAGATTCATCCTTGCTGACACACGTAGGCATCCTGCTGATGGATGTGTGAGCACCTGGCAGTTGAGTGTAATCGTTTTATCCCTCCCCGTTAACGCTTATGAGATTCATCCTTGCTGACACACGTAGGCATCCTGCTGATGGATGTGTGAGCACCTGGCAGTTGAGTGTAATCGTTTTATCCCTCCCCGTTAACGCTTATGAGATTCATCCTTGCTGACACACGTAGGCATCCTGCTGATGGATGTGTGAGCACCTGGCAGTTGAGTGTAATCGTTTTATCCCTCCCCGTTAACGCTTATGAGATTCATCCTTGCTGACACACGTAGGCATCCTGCTGATGGATGTGTGAGCACCTGGCAGTTGAGTGTAATCGTTTTATCCCTCCCCGTTAACGCTTATGAGATTCATCCTTGCTGACACACGTAGGCATCCTGCTGATGGATGTGTGAGCACCTGGCAGTTGAGTGTAATCGTTTTATCCCTCCCCGTTAACGCTTATGAGATTCATCCTTGCTGACACACGTAGGCATCCTGCTGATGGATGTGTGAGCACCTGGCAGTTGAGTGTAATCGTTTTATCCCTCCCCTTTAACGCTTATGAGATTCATCCTTGCTGACACACGTAGGCATCCTGCTGATGGATGTGTGAGCACCTGGCAGTTGAGTGTAATCGTTTTATCCCTCCCCGTTAACGCTTATGAGATTCATCCTTGCTGACACACGTAGGCATCCTGCTGATGGATGTGTGAGCACCTGGCAGTTGAGTGTAATCGTTTTATCCCTCCCCGTTAACGCTTATGAGATTCATCCTTGCTGACACACGTAGGCATCCTGCTGATGGATGTGTGAGCACCTGGCAGTTGAGTGTAATCGTTTTATCCCTCCCCGTTGACGTTTATGAGATTCATCCTTGCTGACACACGTAGGCATCCTGCTGATGGATGTGTGAGCACCTGGCAGTTGAGGGAAAACAATGAACATTCTTGTGCACAGAACAAGAACAGGGTGCAGGCATCCAGAGTTTCTCCAGGGCATGCGTGTCCCTGAAGGAGAGCTGCCGGCTGCCTCTGCACCTCTTCTACTCTGCCAGGTCCCACGAGCCGTGCACACCCGTCTGAATCCTCTCCAACAGCCCAAGGTTTAATGTGCATCTCTCTGACTGCTACCAAGCTTAGGTAAGTATCTTTTCGTTTGCTTGCTGGCTATTAGGGTTTCCTCCAATAAAATACTTACTCAAGTCTTTAGCCCATTTTCCTACTGGGCTTTTTAAAAAATCATGTTGGGGGACCTTCTGGCTCTTTAAAGTTGAAATTAATTAAAATTAAATTAAAAATTCAGTCTCTCAGTCACACCACCACACTTCAAATGCTCAGGAGCCACACGTGGCAACGGGTCAGTGTACCAGACAGGGGAGCTACAGACCATTCCCACTATCGCAAAGGGCTCTGCTGACGCTGCTGCCTTGCAGGCTCGGAAAACTAGTCCTTTTCCTGTTATTTCTGCTGGGATTATCCCCTCCCACGCTGTGGCTTGTCTTTAGTCTCTTTATGGGGACTTGTGATAGAATAAAATTCTCAACTTTAACACACCCCGATTTACCAATTTTTTCCTTTACAGTTGCTGCTTATTGGTACCTTTAGGGACTTGAGAAATCCCTCCTATTTAGAGATGGTGAAAGTTTTCCTGTGTGATCTTCCAAAGGTGCTATAATTTTTGCCTTTCTCATTTAGGCCCTTAATATCTGGTTTCCGTGTCTTAAGGAACTGTGCCAGCACCGGGAGCAGCAACACCACCTCCACCATAAGCCTGGTCTCCACAGCGTGCATGTCTGTCTGGGCCCATGTTCTGCTCTGCAATCTAGCTGTCTTCCCTTGTGCCAAACCAGGCTGTCTTAATGACAACAGCTTGATATTAACTCTTCATATCCTGATCAGCAAATCCTCCCACCTCCTTCTTCTTTTTTATCATATTTTGAATCCCTTGGCCCTTTAAACTTGTATATACATTTTTTTTTTTAATAAACCTTTTTTTTTTTTTTTTGGCTGTGCCGCATACAGCACATGGGGTCTTAGTTCCCTGACCAGGGATCGAACCCGCGCCCCCTGGAGTGGAAGGGCAGAGTCTTAACCGCCGGCCTGCCAGGGAAGTCCCAAACTTGTATATAAATTTTAAAATTAGCTTGTTAAATTCCACCCCCAACAACTCTGTTGAAACACTGAATGTGCACTCTACAGATCAATCTAAGGTGGGAAGAACTGACATCTTTATAATATTTGTTCCAAACCTAAGTAAGGAAATGTTCCTTACTAAAACCATAAAAATAATCATGGTCTATGATCATAAAAATAAAAGAAATCCTATTTGGGAATGAAATCTACACCAAACCAGAGATATAAATTATACTCTATGCCTTTGGATTTTATAATCTTATAGTAGACACGCTATTTGCCCAGACCTTCTCAATAAAATATGAAACTATATTGTCAAGCTCTAAAATCAAATTTTAAATCGGTTTTATGAGACACGTGCTGACCTTACCTTGAGTGAGTGGTACATAACGTGCAAGCAGCTTTCCCCTTTTCTTTTCATATCCTTTCTGAGTGATGTCACCTAAAACAACAAGGGAAAAACAGAATTACATTTCTTCTGAAGTTCCCAAAATTTTTTAATTAAAAATTCATTCACAATGGAAACACTGGAAACACTTAGGCCCTTCAGCTGGTGACTGGATAAAGAAAGCATGATGCATCCACACAGTGGAATGCTAACCAGCAGTAAAAAGGAACAAGCTACCGACAGACAACAGTCTGGGTGGATCTTCCACGCACGTTGCTGAGTGACGGAAGCCAGACTCAGAAGGCTACATGCCGAACCATTCCCGTCATGGGACGTTCTGGACAAGAGTCAAAACTGCAGAGACTCCGAGGCCACACCCCAGACCGATAGAATCTGCATCTGCATTTTACCAAGATCCCCAGGTGACCTGTGCAGGTTCAAGCTGCGGAAGTACTGCTGTAAGGGACCCACAGGAAACCAACCCTCGCAGGCCACGGGGTGTCCCTGGGACAGCACTCGGGGAATAGGACCTGAAGAAGAACAGCCTAAAAATGAATTAACCTACCCAGAAACAGGGCAGGAAATGTGTCTGCAGGGAAACACTTCTCAGTCTAAGCACAGCAGCTGGTTTCCTGGATAACTCGGAGCACTCAGGGCAGATCCAGCACGTCTGGGAGACTTTATTTCGACCAGAAGCATGTATCACGGTGTCCACGAGTACCTTGCACTTTGGGTGAGTGGTCTTCAACAGAAATCTTCCAGTGCTCTGCAAGCCCTCCTGGCACCCACTCCGCGCTCCTCCTGCCCCTGCCCCCCGCCCACCCACCCCAAACAAACAGGCAAAGTGGTGAGGCCACCGCACAGAGCCTCCGCTTTGAGGACTGCGCACCCAGTCGGGCGCCCACAGAGCCGCTCCCGGTTGCCACCGACACCCTTTGACTCGGCCTTGATCTGCACCTGATCCCCCACCAACCCCACACAAAACTATTCTACTGCCTTGCGGGCCTTTTAATTTGAATACGTTCTGCAGAACGTATCCTGCCTTGTGTCCGTGTATCTTTACTCTACCTGAATGACATCATATAATAAATCTCACTCTGTTGTCAATTCTTCACTAAGCACTTCGTCTTTATCATCATCCAATCTGTGATGTAATGAGCACACCTAATCCACTGCTGACTGCAGTGGCCCATGGGCTGCGCTGTCCTTGTCTTACACTCACTGGACACTCACAGACCCTGACTGGATCCAGGATATGATTGTATGATTTTGCTTACTGAGTTTCAACTTGTGAACAAATTTAAAGCACATGTGTTTTTTTAAACAATATCTACTAAAAAACTTGTTTCCTCCAGAACATATGAAAATATGTAATTAAGACAAATTTAAATGAAAACAATATTGCAACACTAAACTAAAACAGATAAATCCTCATTTTAAAGCAGAGCATTGGATTTTGCAGGATTTATTTTTCATTTTTAAAATTAATTTTTATTGGAGGACAGTTATTTACAATGTTGTGTTAGTTTCTGCTGTACAGCAAAGAGAATCAGTTACACATATACGTATATCCACTCTTTTTTAGATTCTATTTCCATATAGGTCATTACAGAGTATTGAATAAGGTTCCCTGTGGTATACGGTAGTTTCTTATTAGTTATCTACTTCGTATATGGTAGTGTGTATATGTCAATTCCAATCTCAGAATATTTTAAAATTAAGTACTCATTTCCTAGAAACTGTCTCTTCTCATGCTCCCGTTTCAAATGAACGCTTACATGGTAAAGGTACCAAGAGCATTCAGAAAGGAAACGTGCTAATTCCCCGTTTGGTGTTCATGATATCCTGAAAGCTTTCCAAACCAACTGAATACAACCCGCTACACATTCTCGCGTGTAACCAGTTAGCATATTTTCAAGTATCCAATGTAGACACCAACCTGACACACCTCTGAATGCAAAGCTTCCAGCCACAGACAGCAAAATGGAATCCAAAACAGACTCCAGGGCAAAACTAATGAACTAATAAAGGGACTCACATCCAAGATTTCTGACCCCAGGTTCGGTAAACGCTAGGGAGAGACCAACAGCAGAGCAAGCTCCTCAGTCTGCTGCACAGAACCGGGATGACCCTGACCACCAGCCAGAGGGAATCCCAGACACAGTGGAGGTCTCCCCTGCGTGGGCACCCCGGCCCCAGGGTGATTTTGGAAACACACCAGGCCATCGCAGAAGGTGCCTCTCTGGTGGCCTGTGGGCAGCTGCTCTCACGAATGCTCCAGGCAGGGGCACGATGTGTGGCTCGGGTTGACCTCCACGGCCACAAACCAAATTCACTTTGGATTATAAAGGCAAAACCCCGAATGCTATCATCATGTCTCTACCTCAGCAACACAATTTCTAAAGACCTATTCTCGAAGGCACTCAGTAGCTCCTTAAGGTCACGGGAACGAGGACAGGCGGTGCACATTACATGTAACAGCAAAGTATGTGAGAAAACCTAACTGTCCACGAAAACAAGTAGGAAGAAGTGAATGTGATGCCATACATCACTACTACAGGATACTGTGAGTCCTAAAAAATACTCTGGTACTTGAGGGGGCGGGGAAGGGGTGGGTATCACTTACACGGATTTCATGATATCCTACTGAGTAAAAACAGCAAGCTGAAAAACAATGTACATATGAAATGATGTAATTCTGATAAAAATTTAAAAATAAAACTATATTCACATGCATGTAGGTATATATATTTCTGTATATGCACAAAATGTCTGGAGGTACCCAACAAATTATTAGCAGTGGTTACCCCTAGGAAGTGATTTATTTATTTGGCTTGGGGTGGGTGTTAGATTTCGCTTTTTACTTCATGCACTTTTGAACTCGTTAAATCTTTTAACACAATAATCATACAATTTTTATATATTAAGAATATAATTAAGAATATATGGAATATGGTTTGATAATGTACTATGGCTATATAAGATGTTATTGTGGGAAACTGAATGAATTCTATGTACTAATTTTGCAATTTCTTATGAGATTAAAATTATTCCAAAATTAAAAGTTAAAATATACATGAGAGAGACTATGTAAAATTGGTGTTATTTCTTTTTTAAATGTTTGATAAATTTTGTCAGTGAAACCATCTGGGCTTGTAGATTTATTTTCCAGGTTTTTTTTTTTCCTTCTCTCTTTTGCTTTATTTTACTTTTTTTAGAGCAGTTTAAGGTTCACAAGCAAAATTGAGGGCAAGGCACAGAGAGTTCCCATCCATCCCCTGCCCGCCACATGCACAGCCTCCCCCAATATCAACATCTGCCACCAGAGTGGTGCATTTGTCACAGACGATGAGCTACGCTGACACGTCATCATCACCCAAAGCCCATATGGTTCACTCTTGCTGTCATACATTCCGTGGGCTTGGACCACCGTATAATGACATGTATCTATCATTACGCTACCATACAGAGTATTTCACTGCCCTAAAAATACTCTGTGCTCTGCCTAGTCATCCCTCTCCCCACCCCCTGAACCCCTGAACCCCTGGCAACCACTGACCTTTTTTACTGTCTCCATAGTTTTCCAGAATAGTTGGAATCAGTAGCCTTTTCAGATTGATTTCTTTCACTGAGTAACGTGCATTTGAGATTGTTCTGTGCCTTTTCTTGGCTTGATAACTCATTTCTTTTTAGTGCTAAATAATATTCCATTGTCTCAATGTAAGAGTTTATTTATCCATTCAACTACTGAAGGACATCCATCTTGGTTGCTTCCAAGTTTGGGCAATTATGAATAAAGCCCCTATAAACTGCCACGTGCAGGTTGCTTTTAAACATCCCTTGGTGAGATAAAACGACACTATGGTATGATTCACACTGGATGCTCATGACCAGAACGCAGAACACTCTTGCAGCTGAAAGGAGAACTTAAATATCATCCCCTCCAGGGTTTCCCAACTTTTCAGCTGCACAGCTTCCACTCGAGCGAACTCTTCTGAGGAATGTGAGTGAGAAACTGTGCTGCTGAGGCAGAGGTGGGCCTGCCCTCTGGGCACCCCTTCCTCCCAATGCAGTGGCGTGGCGGACTCCGGAAACCCCTGAGAAAGGCACCCTCTCCTCCCCAGCGCAGAGGCTTCCCCGCCTCAGCCCTGCCTCCCCGCTCCCGCCCCGACCTTGCTCACTGTGCCGACCGACCTTTCTGACTTTCCAGAATCTAGACTGCTGTCAATTTCCTTTCAATTTTTAAAACTGCTACCATTTCCGTGACATCTGGGGAAGGAGAGTCATCTTCACCTGATGACTGGTCATGCGTATTGACCTAGAAAATCCTCCACCCCAAGTAAACGCTCCCTGGCTAGAGACCCTCTCCAGCCTCCGTGCACAGAGGCCCACCCCCTGCTCTGCTCCTGCTGTGGTGTCTTCCTTCTTCAGTCTCCTCTGTGGTCTCCTCCTCTGCCTTTCCCTCTGGGGCTTGGTCCCTCGAGGGTTTATCCTAGGCCTTCTTTGCATTTTTCAGTTCTCCAGACGGGGCAATTGTTGTACCAATGACTTCCAAATTTCTACTTTCAGACTAGCCCTTTCTAAAAGTGCCTGTCCTACACATCCAAATGTTCCCTGGACACCATCCCTCGGATCTCCCAGGGGCACTTCACGCTCAACAGGTATGAAGCAGATGTGTTCTTCCCATGTCCCACATCTTCAGTGAAGAGACCCATCATCTCCCCGGCATTCATTTCAGAAACTCGGGAATCATCCTAGAGCCCCCCAACAAGGGGTCATCCTCCGACGTGCCCCTCTTCACACCAAGGCTGCTGCTTCTATTTCAGAGCACTCTCCCCAGCCCACTGGCTCAGCCTCCAGCCAGGTCAGCACGGTCTCCCGCCCTGGAGCACGGCAACATGCTCTTTAACGTTTCTTATCCCAATGTCACACGCATCCAAACCACTCTCTACATGCCACCAGAAAAATCATTCTAAATCTGAGAGAGAGAGGAGTAAAGAGAGACAGACAGAGATCACACAGGAATATTTCACTTGCTGCTTAATACCTTAAAACCCCGCCGGCTCCATCATTTATGAAGGAAGACCTGCTTAAAGTAAAGCACCCAAGGGTAACCACTCCCTTAGTCCTTTTTCAAAAACAGAAAATTGGCCATCTCTCTTTTCAAGATTTTGTGGGTTCTTGAACGCACACACTCATTTTAATCTTCTCCCACTGTTGAGAGCTGGGGTAGAAGACTGCATAAGGTATACGTTGACGGCATTCCTCTTTTTTAATACAATGCCTTTAGCAGACCACACACTTTGCTGTGTTGTCCAATACAACAGCCACTAGCCATATGTGGCTATTTAAATTTTCATTAATTAAAAGTAAATTAAATGACTATTTAGTCCCCCAGGCCCACCAGCCACATTTCAAGTGTTTAATGCCACAAGTAGCCAGTGGCTACCACACCGGACAGCACAAAACATTTCCACCACCACAGAAGGTTCTACTGTGCCTGTCACCTCACATCCACAACACCCACCTGGCTGCAGGCAGCATGTGAGTTTGTTCCAACACTGGTCTAGACTCCAGAGTCCGGTCCGAATTCCTCTCTGGCATGCATAAATCCTCCTGTGAGAAGCCCCGTCCTTCCAGCCTGCTCTCCCACCACTGGCCAGGGGGACACTGTCTGGACCCCCAGCTCACTCAGCTCTGGCTCACCCTCCTCTGTCCAGCACGTCCTTCCGTGCTCTTCTGCTCCACCCTCCTCACACGTGCCTTCAAAACAAAGCTGGAGGAAACTCTATTTCCTGCTTGCCCAGCCCCGATGGTCACTCCCCTTTTAGTGCCGACGGGGCCCGCACACTTCACCGCACTGCCAGTTCACGCATCTGTCAGCCCCGCTAGGTCATGAGCCTTTCTACTCAGTCTGCTGAAGGTTGCTGAAGGACAGGATGACACGCCGAGGGTCTTAGTCTGCTCGGGCCACTATACCAAAATGCCACAGGCTGGGTGGTCTAAACAACGGTTCTGGAGGCTGGACATCTGAGATCCACATGTCGCAGCAGGGCTGGTCCCTCCCGCGGCCTCTCTCTTCGTGTGCAGACAACCGCCCACCCGGGTCATCACGTAGTCTTTCCTCTGTGTGTGCGTGTCTCTCTCTCTCTCTCTCTCTCTCTTATGAGGACACGGCTCCTAGGGGATTGGGGACCCCACCCTTAGCACCTCATTTAACCTTAATCACCTCCTTAAAGGAATACAGTCACACTGGGGGTTAGGGCTTCGACATATGAATTTGGGGGACACAGTTCAGTCCATAGCACCAAGACTATGTGACGATGAGATGAGAATCTCTATTTCTATAACATTTCTATGACCTTCATTTCAAAACGATCCTAGTTTTAGTGTTTCCTAGCTGTTTCCTGAAAACAGCTTAGCCTCCTTCACCTTTAGAGGTAACCTAAGGACACAAACCCATGAGTCATGGAGGAACTTACTAGGACATGCTCTTTTGAGTTGCCTGTTTTCAACAAGCATAAGCATAGCTTTTGACGTTTCAGATACTCAGTTTAAAGGTTCTTTACCAAAGACCCTGTAGAAAATTTGTGAAGTCTGAAAGGGAATAAAAGTTCCTTCTCTGTTTCCAAAATGGTAGTCTTAAATCACGAATAGTCAGTGTAGACTGAAGGAACAGGATTTCTAGTCTTTCCTTACGGCTGAATGACACAAAGCCAAGTCTGAATGGAAACCCCTGCGTGATCACTGTACCCCGGCGATTACTTGAAGTGCTGCCCCAAGAATGCAGGAACTCTCAAAACACAGGCCATTCATCTCCTGTGTGAAAAGTGGGAAGGAAGCCCTTGGGGGGCATCACTCCAAAAGATTCTTCATCAACAGACGACAGAGGTAACAATGTTTAGGGTTTCCTTCCCTGACCACAGAGGTTTTTCTTTGCCAAATAGTACCTAACTTCCTAGTCATTTTAATACAGAAGCACAACACCAGAAATGTTGGATAACTTACGGGTATACAGACTGATCCACAAGGGTTATGCTGGTCTCACTCAGAAGCAGCTCACTGCAAACAAAATGCTCCAGGAAGAGTCTGTCTTAAGGACGTGCCAGCAGTACGTTTCCCACTCCCACCACCCTGCTTCCTTCCCCCCCTTTCCTCGGCCGTGTCATAGCAGAGTGACCAAATGCTTTGTAGGCGTTCATTTTATATTAAATGGTGTATATCATGTCAGTTAAAAGATGAAAGAGAGATGTGTCTTCAAAGTTACAAGTCTCTGGGTCTTTCCAACTAAGACGACGGAGCACTCACCCTGGAGCCCGACGATGACACGTGCGGGGACGCCCCATGGGGGTGCGGGCCGCATCGGCAGGCAGGGACTCCACCCCCCGGCCCCGCTCCGCGAGGACTCTTCACCCCAGCATAGCAGTGCCCCCGCCCTGGTCTCTTTTCAGACTCTAAGTCCTGAATGTATATTGATCTCACTTTGCGAGGCTGAAGGTCAAAGGAGGGCAGGGAACTGAATGACCACGGAGGCTGCCACGAGTGCACGACTCAGACCCACACACCTGGGCTGAGGCCTGCGCCAGGCGGCTGCCCCCAGAAGGGCACTGTGCCCCGACACACCCGCTCCTTCCTGCCCGCCAGCCGAGGAAAGGGCCTGGCCAGACTGGCCAGTGCCGAGCAGGACGGCAGTCGCTCTCCCCCAGGTGCTGCGACTGCCGAGGGGGAGACGGGACCCTCACGTCTCCATCCCGCGTCCTGGCCCGTGTCACGCGGGAAGCATTTACTGCACAGGGTAGCAGGCGCGCCCCTCCAAGTCTTCCCAACACAGCGGAACGATGGAGCAGACTGGCTGGGGTCCCCACCTCACTCACCACGCCACTCTCTGCCTTCAGCTTCATCCTAGGCAACCAGTTCACTGCCGGGACAGAGATCCGGCACGAGGCACCTGCCAGACCACGGCCCTCCTCCACGGAGCCCCACCCCCCCGGATAAACACTGATACTGCGGAAGCACAAGGGGTCCTGGGGAATCTCCTCCAGCCGCTGCTTGTCCCCCTCTGCTACACACACACACACACACACACACACACACACACACACACACACACACACACGAGATAGTCCTCTCCTGCCCTGGGGCCTCCTCACCTGCAGAGCCCTGCCCACAAACAAACCTCCCAGCAATGCAGTTTCTCTCTGGATTCAAAGGCCCTCCTTGGGGAGGCCTCCCTTGCCCACCCTGGGGAGAACTGCAGCCCCCCCCCCGCCCCAAGTCTACAAGCGTTTCCTCCCCGTCCCTCTTCCCTCCCGGTTTCTCTCAACGCACTTATCGAAATCTAATGTTGCGTACGTTTTTATTCATCTGGCCGTCTGCTCCCCCCACTGAGGACGCACGTCTGTGAGGGTAGAAATTTCTGTCATGTAACACCTCCACGCGGCCACCTCGCACACGAGTCACGGCCCGTGTGTTCGCGCGAGCTCTTCTGCGAATAAAGGAGCAGCCACGCTTTCCCTCAGCCCGGCCCTCCCCGGCCCCTCCCATCTCACGGGGCACACGCAGCAAATCTTGGCGCTCAGTCCTGACTCCTGGCCACCCTCCAGCAACAGCGACAGCGATGCCCTCAGTCCTGATCCGGACCCGCCTCCGATCCAGCCGCGTTTCAGCCCCGTAGCCGCTGCCCTGCGTCCGAGCACGTGCTGCCGCAGCACCTGCCCTGCAGCTGGCCTCGGGCTCGCTCTCCCTCCTCCCAGCAGCCAGGGAGTCTTTAAGGGCACCAGTGGTCAGAGCAGCAAGAGCTCCAGCGGCTCCTCAGCGCACTTGGCGCAGAAGCCCAGGGCCCAGCACACCCGCCCGGCCGGCCCGGGCTGCCTTCCTGGCCCGTCTCCCAGGGCCTGCCCCTCGCGCCGTGACCCGGCCGGCTCCCTCCTCTGCGGCCCCGGCCCAACCAGCCCGCCAGCCGCGACCGCTCCCTCCCCGGCCACAGGGACGGCTCCTCCTGACCCAGTCTAAGGCTACCTCCCCGAAGGCCCAACCTCCCTTTGTCTGCCAGGTGTTAACAGAAGGCAAATGGACAGAGCAAATGGCGCCTTTCTTTACGACAGAGCCTGGAAGTGTAACAGGTCAATGGACACGGCCGATACTTCGGCGGCTCTGGTGCCTGGGACACCGAGGAGAGCAAGGTGGGCTCGGCCCCTGCTCTGGTGAAGCATCACGATGGTCAACTAAGCCAGAGCTGGCCGCGGCCAAGAGAGTCCTGAGAAGAGCAAATAGTTCAGTTCAGTGCACGATGACCACCAACTACGTGCCGGGTACAACCTCGAAGGGCAGACCATCGACGAGGGAGACACACACGTAAACCAGAACACCAAATAAACCAGCCCTCCCAACACGGGTCTAAACCCATGACCCTGTAGGCAGTTCAGGTCCTCCAAGAAGCACACATCATGACAGGATCAGACGTGAAGAGATTTAGGTGGGAAAATGGGGAGGGCCCCGGAGGACGCTGGCGAGCTGTCGGGTGAGACTGCAGAAGGAAGAAGAAAGGCAGGCGGGTGGGGCAGGAAAAGTCCTAGACTCCAGGCAGCCCTAGGAAAGTTTCAGGCCACGTGGGGTCCTTGAGCCAAGGTCCCTATTGGGAGTCACAGCTTCCCAGGCATGCAGCAGCTGCTGTACTCCTGCGGCAGGAGTCGTGACCTCAGTTGTGGTCAGTGTGGACCCGGACCCCAGCAGGGAAGGCCCAGGGGGATCACGGCCACTGTGGCGCCAGATTAGACTGGAGTCTTGGAGCTCCACGTGGCGGGGCTGGACTCCCAGCGCACTCATCTCAGCCTCTTTTCCTCCTAGGAGTTCAGAGCAACAAAGACCACATCCTGGTTCAATGGCTCCCCGAGGCACAGGTCAGTCCTCCCAGGGCTTCACTGAATCTGAAAAACTATTATCAAAAAGCTAAGTATTCAAGCCAATTACGGAGGATTCTTGATTTAAAACTGAGAATAAGCACCATGCGTGGGTCACTCTTCTATTAATTCAGCAAGCGCTCAGTAAAACGCCTAAAATGTGCTAGGCGCTGAGGACATGACGATGGGCAGATCAAACTTCCTCTGGAATTGCTCCCTATGAAGTGGCAAAGAAAAGCCAAACAAACAATAAACACAGAATTGGATAAATCCTGTAAGAATGACACAGTAAGTGCTACAGGGACAAAAAGAGCAGGCACCTAACTTTGAGCGGGCTGTTCTCAGAGGAAGGCAGAGCTTCAAAGAGAAAGTGAAGTTTAAACTTAAGTCTTAAAACGAAGGAAGGAATTCAACACGTACAGAGTTGGCAATGAACAGCATGTGCAAAGTTTTACGATATTAATGGAAATCCTAGTATTGATATTCTTTTAAAAATTTATAAATCAATATTCTTTAAAAAGACAACTGCACTAGGATGATTTGCTATAGAAAGAAAAACATTCTAAAGGGAATACACCTGAATCATGATGATGGATTTTGCGTAAAGTGGGACGGATGTACAAGCAGCTAGTCAGTAAGTACAATTTTTAAAGATTTTCAAACATATGTTTTATAAATTGAAACATCTGATTTCCCTTAAAAATATAAACAGAAATCACATTATACCAGGCAACAGCTAAAAAAATGTTACACAAAGTAAAAGAAAAATACCTCTCATTGGTTCTCCCTATTCCAGTTCATCCTCCGCAGAAATTGCAAACTGTGCCAAACAGGAGGTTAAAGGCACTGACTCTCCAAGTGGGGAGATTGTTAGTAAAGCATCTGGAATGGCGAACCCGAGTACCAGGGGACGAAAAATGAGATGCGTTTTAGATGTTGACATCTAGGTATCTCCTTAAAAGCCCTGTTAGTGTTACGTGGTCTGGTGGTTCTCAAAGGTGTTGCCCTCAAGAACCCTTCACACGCTTAAAAATTATTGAGGACCCCAAAGAGCTGTTGTTTCTTTGTGAGTTATCAATGTTTACCATATTAGCAATTAAAACTATGCAATTTTTAACATTTAATTAATTTTAAAAATTTTATAATGAACCTATCATGTTAACATAAGTAATATTTTAAATTAAAAAAATAATAGATTTCCAAAGCATTTAGTGAGTACAGGTATTGTTTTACTTTTACATGCGTCCTTAATATCTGGCTTCTTAGAAGACAAGTGGATTCTCATATCTGCTTCAGCATTCAGCTGGCTGCAGGATATGTGGGTTGAAGTCTATGAAGCAAATCCTGTCTATGAAGTCTATGAAGCAAAGCCTCACACACACATGGGTTAGAAAAGGGAGGAGTATTTCAGTACCCTTTTCAGATCACTGTGGACATTCTGCTTTATACCACACCAAAACTAGGCAAGTGGTAGTTTCTTAAATGACAGCTGCAATGTAGAATCTAAAACCTTGTCAATGAACTTTTCGTACTGCGACTTTTCGTTGCAATCTATTGGTATATCTTTGAATGGATCTTTTACCCATGCACAAATCTGTAACGTGATACACTGTTCATTTGGAAAATGCTGGTTCACAGAATTACACAGCTCTTCCTAACATTGACACATTTCACTAAATAATATCAATAACTCACATTCATTAATATTGCCACCGATCCCATCAAAATAAGTCTTTAAGTACTGAGAGGCTGTCAAGCTCATGGTAGCAGACAGAAGTTTTAAATTTTTATATTTTTGCTTGAAAGCACAAATATTATCATTGGCTACAATTTCTGACAATTGTTCTTCATTTCTCAGAAAACATCCACCACATACCCAACTCTGAATAACTGTAGCTTGTCTGTCACTCACTTTTTCAAGTAAAAATCACGCTCCACAACAAACGTGGCCCATTTGTTCTGCAGCTCAAACTGCACAACAGGGCCGTTCACAGGCTCTGGACCTCTCAGTGTGGCAGACGTGCTTTACGTACACCTCCCATTCCTCACGAGGAGACTAGAACAAGTACTCAGGGTTGAGATTTAAGAAAGTTAACTGTTACTGCTTCAGCAAGAAAGGATATGTCTAAGTCAAAGTGGCACTGTTTCTACTGCAAGTGGGGAGGTGGTGAAGAATGCACTGATCAGTGTGATTTGGGGCCCTTGCCTCACAGTTTCTGCCAAGGCACCAGTAGTTTTATCCATCACTGCTCCTGCACCATCAGTACAAACATGGAAAACAGAAATGACGTCTTAGTATTATTATAAAAAGACAGTTTTCCCTCATAGGCCCCCAGCAACGGTCTTAGGGAGCCCGGGAGGTGTGTGAACCACTGTATGGGAACCACGGGCAGATTATTTCTAGAAGAAAACACAAGAAATGGATACCACGGGCCACGTCTGGGAAGATGCCAGAGGTAGGAGGGATGCTCACTCCAGCCTACATTTCCTTTAAGTTGTTTCATTTCTCTGCAATGTGTATCTACGTTCCTATTTTAATACAACATTGTGCAAAGCCTTATGATCAGTGGAGAAACAACGCTAAACCTGACCACTACAGCCAAAACATTACCTAGCCCCCAGCAGGTACACAATAATTACTGAATGAATGAATATATATAAATAACAAACGCAAAAAACAAAAGGTGGCAAGAACTCCAAAAGAGGGGGCAGGGTGATGAGAATTCTGAGAAAGGAGCCTCATCAGAGAGGATCAGGAAAGGGTCACGTAAGACACTTGGGCTGGGCTTTGGCAGATGAATGGAATTTGGACATGAGAACTTTAGTATACCACAGAATATTTAGGAAGCACAACAAATGTTTATCGATGTGAAGGCAATGTCAGGCTGTCATTTTGAAAACTAGAGAATTATCAATATATCACAAATTTTAGAAATTAAAGACATTTAATGAGGAAAAACGCTTTTTGTGAAAAGAAGTCCCTTCCTCTACATCCACAAATGGAGCTTTTCCCCTTTCTGGTTGACTCCATCCAGGCTGGAGCCCCTGCACTATCAAACTGCATGAAAACAAGAAACAGACTAAAGTTAAAGCTACAGAATAGACCTATTAACCAGAATGAAAAAACAGGAGTGGGATAAATGTAACCTATTGTGTAGGAATTTGCTCTCTAAACCTCTGCAGGCAACTAAAACAAAGAACAAACTTCACACCATCACCCTTGGTTTTTTGTGAGGTTTTTTTTTCAGGTTTACGAAAAGTTTATTTGAAACAACAGAGATTTCCCACACATCCCCTGCTGTTTACATCTTGTATTACTGTGGTACATACGTTCTAACTGATGAATAAAATTGATACATTATAACTGAAGTCCGCAGCTAACATTAGGGTGCACTCTTCGTGTTGTACAATCTCTGGGCTTTGACAAATGTGGAATGACTTGCATCTACCATTACTGTATTGTACAGAACAGTCGCGCTGCCCTAGAGATCCCCTGTGCTCCACCTGTTCACCCCATCATCCTCGTTTAAAGCAGTTCAGCAGCAACAGCCCCAAGACACTGTTCGGCACCAAAATTAGTTGTGAGGCAAATCGAAGGTAATTTCAGACAGTAATAGGCAAAATGTAAGTGTTTGGGAATTAATTCTTTTAAAAAAACAAGATTATACCTCTAATAAGCTCATTTTCATGCACAGACATTCTGATCCGCTTTGAGGAGCCACATACGTGAATTCTTCTGAGTATGTTCACGGGGTGGGGGGGGCTTCTAAGAAGAGTGAGCTCTGTGTACCTCCACCCGTCACCCTCAACTTCATCTGAAGAAGACCCCTGAGTCAGGACAGGCAAAGCAGCCAGGAAAGCTAGGGCGCAAGAGCACGGCTGTGCCTGTTTCCCTCTGGAATGAGAAAGTCCGCAGACCTGCTCTATGGGGAGAAATGAGTGCCTCCAAAGACAAGAACCATCCCTGAGGATGAAGCCCAATTTCAACAGTCAGTGAGAATCCAGTGAGGACGCTGGAGAACAAGGCCCGTGCGAGTTATGAATAAAGGCAGGGGTGTATTTTCTCCTAGTCAAGGCCGGGTACGGGCTGAGGGGACATCATGAAGGCTTCTCCAGGTTACCCCGGTATCTGACAATGACCCCCGTCTCCATGTGGGCAGCGTTTTGCCTGTGTTAAGCTCCCTCCTCCCTCCAACCTGCCTCGTACGATGTCATCTCGAAGTTTTAAGCAACTCCTCATTCAGACAAATGTGAGTGCCATGAAGGCACCCTATTCCGACTTGACTTTATTCTAACTTAGAAGTTCCTCTCAAACGGTGGGGGGAGGGGGGCGGGGGGAGAGACATAGCAGGTAGGGCAAAGGGAGACCCACTTTCTACTTCTACTTGATGAAAATATAAAAATGATAATGACAATGACACGAACTTTGGTTGCTTTAGGAGTGTGCTTCGTTAATAACACCTTCCTTTAATGACGTAAATAAAACCTCACCGGTGTGGGTGTGGGACAGAGGCCGGGGCTCCTGCCTCCTTGGCTGCACCGCACTCTGCTGCCCCTTCCCCTCAACACTGTCTTCTCCTTCCTCGGCTTAAGCTACGTTTCCAGGCTCCTATCCACCTATGCGTAATCTTGTACCCTTCACCCAACTGTACATCCTCTACATGTGTCTAAAATGACAGCAGCATAAAAGGATTCAATAGAGAAGCATTTCTTTTGTTGAAGTACTTGTCTTTGTGTTCTGTCACACAAATCATGAAGCTCTCAATCTTATCTGTCAACTCCTAGAAAGAACTTCAACATCCAACCACAAAACAACAAGGAATTGAGGAAATAACTAATACACTGGGGAAGAAATTAAGAACAATCTGCAAAAACATATTTGAAATTGTGTAAAATCTAAACGGCATCTATATGATATTTCCCTCGATGAGAACTATAACAAACTCAGGACAGTAGTTACTGTCAGAACCATTCCTAATCTGAGTTTTTCAGATTTTCCAGGAGCACCTAATCACCAAGAATTCTCAAATCCACCCTTTTCCAATTGCACTTCCATTAAAAAAAAAAAAAATGCCACATGTCACAGAACGTTTAAAAATTTGGATTTTGAATTCAAAGCGGTTGCATGTAAATGCTGTATTATCTGTAAAACAAAGATAACAACGGCACCTACCTCCCGAAGGCTGGTGAGCAGTCAGTACAGTCCGGGGCGTATTTATTAGACAGTGGTAACAAGTCACTACCCCAACCGGAGCGAAACTTGAACTGGGTTCAGACTATGGAGTAAATGGCTGCTGACAGTTGAAAACGCATTTAAGTGTCAAGAACAGTTAAGCCTTTAGTTGCTTCTCTTCAACGGCTACGAGGCCTCCCTGATCCCGGACAAGAACTAACTCTGTGCGCCGACAGCCACGCGGAGTTCAGGACACGAGCCTTGGGGTAACAGACGGAGGGGTAACACCATCCACGCCTCTGAGGCCTAATCACTCAGTCTATTTTAAACAAACAACCACTTATTGAATATGCTTTTTAAATTTTTAATAAAACTTCCCTAAAAGGGGCTAACAACCTCGTTCGAAGTGTTCAGTGCTTTGCACCTGCTAAGGCATTAGGCTCATACGGGCGCCGAGAGGCAGGTGCTCCGACCACCCCGTCTCAGAGGAGGAAACCGAGGCACGCGGGGCTGCAGCCGGCGCGGCTGCCAGGGCGCTGACCCGCAGCCCTCGGCTGGGGCAGCCCGCTCGGACAGCCCGCTCGGACAGAACGGTGATCCCCGTCCAGGTTCCCGCGCCTTAGGCCAAACCACCCAAAGCGCGGCCACCCGCCGGGCGCCGGAAGCCTGACGGGGGTCGGGGTTCGGGCGTGAGGGCCGGGCGGGGGTCTGGGGAGGAGGGCAGGCGGGGGTCCCAGGCGCCGGGCCGCTCACCTTCCGACAGCTCCAGCTCCAGCTCGGCCAGGCTCTCCCGCACCTCGGCGGGTAACGGCACCGCCTCCAGCGGGCACCCGCGCTCGGCCATGGCCCTGCCGAAGGACGGCCGGTCGGCCGGCTCGACCCGGGCGGGGTCGCGGTCTGTGTCGGGGTCGGGCCGCGCCGAGCCGAGGCGGCGGCACTGGCGGCAGCTACGTCGCTCCCCTCTGCCCGGCGACCCGCATCGGCCCGCGGGGATCGCAGGCGGCGGGCAGGGGCGCGGCCCCGGCGGCTCCACAGAGGCGCGGGCACGAGCGCGCACGGCTCCTCTGGCGCCGCCACCGCCCCGCGCGCCCCCGACCGCCCGGCCGACCCTGTACAGAGCGCGCGTGCGCGGCGGGAAGGGCGAGACGGGTAACGCGGTGAGTCGCCTGCCAGGTGGGAGGCCGGGCCCGCCCAGCAACACCAGAGGCTCGCTCCCATTGGCCGCGAGGACGCGGCGAGGCCGCTCCGGGCTCCCATTGGGAGAGCAGGGAGAGCGTCACTCCCGAGAGGCTCTGCGCCGAGGGCTTGGATCGCCGACAGTCCGGAACGCGGGCTCGCCTCTCAGCGCGGTCACCTCAGTGTTGGGGTTGCGGGCGCGAGACGCCCCTCGCCCCCGGTGTTGGGGTCGCGGGCCTCAGGCGAGCGTCCGTCCACGGCGACCCCGCAGGCCCTGGTCTGGTGTCCGCGGGGACGCTGAGGGTTCGGGGTGCGCTGGGCTTGCGCTGGGGCGGGCGGGGGGCGTCCACACGCTTCCTCCCCAGCACGCGTGGGCCTTATGCGTGGGGCTTTTCACGACTCTCGGGAGTGAGCAGGACACCCTGGGCACCTTTGGACGTCCTTCGTAGACGCGCTGTGACGTGTGTTAGCCCATCTGCTTTTCAAAACAGCCTTGGAAGGAGCTCCAGCAGCCTTGGAAGGAGCTCCAGCAGCCATTTCAGGCCGTGGGGTGACCTTGGGAAGTGCGAGGACAGACATGAGGGAACTACAGACGTCCGGAGCCTTGGGGGCTGGTGGAGCTGAACTGAGACCCCCCGCCCCCTACACACACACACACACACACACCGGGAATCCTGAGGGAGCTGATCCCCGGTGTGGCGGGAAGCGTATCTGCCAGGTGCGACGGTGGACTGTGGTGGCCGCGAATACCCGCCCCTGTCCACAGAGGGCCACCTTCCTAGGTCGTATCCTTCTTGAGGTGACTGAGCCGGCCTGGCCATTGGGCCCAGCGCTGACAGGCTGCCTACAGCTTAGCCGGGCCTGATGGCCCTCTCCTTCCTAGGCTCAACCCTGTCTCCTTCCCCTTCCTTTCACAGGTGTTGATGCCATATAAACTTGTACCCCAAACTCTCTCTCACCATCTGCTTCTGGAGAAACCATCCTGCAACAGTTGGTACCTGGGGTTTAGATGGCAGGTGACAAGATGGGGTGAATCACTCACCACTCGCGGATGGAACACTCACAGCCCCTGGCACGAAGTGATCTAATTGTTAACCTTCCATCCGTGTAGAAGAGTGAACCAGAGAAGTGAAATGAATACCCTAGAAGCCTTTTACGTATGATGGAAATATTAGCTATAAGGAAGGGTACTGGGATTGGGTAGCCATTCCTTAACACTACTGATGCCCTTAAGAGAAATAACGGACAGTGGATGGCTACCAACAGACCATTGAAAGCCATGGAGTCTCTTCGGTTGCCTGCAAAAAAAGCCTCATCTCCTGCATTGAGACAATAAAGACAAGGGCCAGGCTCAAGAATTAATATCTCAAAGATGGTAAACACCCAGCCAAGGCAGTTCTGTGATGCTAAGTTTGGGGCCCTGGTTGGGAAAATCTGGGCCCATGACACATGTCAAAGAGATCTCATACCTGGGTAGGTGCCCTCAAAGCTTCTGACCACTCCCCACCCCCAAGACTGCCTTGAACCTCTGGAGCCTGCCCATGTGGCTCACCTTTCCCTACCAACCGAGCACTCCTTTCCCCAACCTGTTGGACACTAGGCATATAATTATGGTAATTTCTTAGCATAATTCAGGTGGACTATAGCCCCCTCCCCCTCAAAAGAACATATTAGTTTGCTAGCGCTGCAGTAACAAAGTACCACAGACTGGGTGGCTTCACAGAAATTTATCTCACAGTTCTGGGGGCTGGAAGTCAGAACAAGGTTACAGGGCTGCGAAGGAAGGATCTTCCATCCCTGTCTGCTAGCTTCTGGTGGTTTGCTGGCAATCTTTGGTGCTACTTGGCTTGTAGATGCATCATGCCCATCTCTGCTTTCATGTTCACATGCCTTTCACCCTATATGTGTGTCTGTTTCTGTGTCCAAATGCCCTGTTTTTAAGGACACCAGTCATTGGATTAGGACCTACCCTAATTAATTCATCTTAATTTGATTATCTGTAAAGACCCTATTTCCAAATAAGGCTACATTCACGGGTACCAGGGGATTAGGACTTCAACATCTTTTGCAGGGACACAGTTCAACCCGTTACATGTTGTGAGAACCAGCCAACTGCCAGGAGCTAGGGAAGTCTGTGTGGGGCTGGATTATAAGTGTGCTTGGTGAGTGGTGGCCCCCAGCATCCTTGTTTAATTCATCAGCATGACCCCTGCTGAAATCAGGAGAGAACTGGAGCGTAAAATGGGGTAGAAGACTATTATGATCAATCTTCTAAGATATGGGATTTAACGCCCAGGCAAAGACTGGTAGCAAACTCCCTGAAAGGATGCTCCTAAAATGATGCTGTGTTTATTGCTATATACACACTTGGTGGCTTGAAACAAGAACCATTTATTATCTCTTTAGGGTACTGTGGGTCAGGAGATAGTGGAGATGGCTTGTCTCTGTTCCACAGCATCTGGGGCCTCAGCTGGAGCAGCCTGAAGGCCAGGGGTTGGAATGATCTGAAGGTTCATTTACTCACATGTCTGACAATTGATGCAGGAGCCTGGATTGGGGGTGTCAGCCAGCATACCCACACACGGCCACTCCCTGTGGCCTAGACTTCCCCACAATGTAATGGCTGGATTCCAAGGGCAGTTGTCCAAAGACAAAGGAAAGCCATGGCCTTTTTGTGAACTAGCCTCAGGAGTCATATACCATCACTTCTGCTACTCCCTAGCTGTTAGTAAATCTCACCTATATTCAGGGGAGAGGCATCAGACTCCTTTCAAAGGGAGAAATTTCAGAATTTGCAGATATATTTTTAAAACACTACACGTAGAAAAAGTTATGGTCCACAGTAAGCAAAGTTGAAATGACAACTGCTACAGCGGACTGATGGAAAGGAGTACAAGGGTCAGGGATGTGGGTGTGCTGAAATTTAAATACTCTGTGCTTCCTGAAGACCCACCAGATGATTATATTCCACATAAAGGCACAAATAACAAATTTTTACAGAAGTCCAAAGAAACAGACTGATGAAAGGGGTACTGATGTCACTAGTCAATGGTGGCTCACCTTTTAGGTGAGAGCTGACAGTAGGAAAGGCTGTTCCAGAACAGCATTGAGGACGATAGGATCCTAAAACAGAAGAGGCCAGGAAGCAGCACGGAACTGACAGAAGTCTGAATATTGCAAATTACAATAGCCAGCAAGGTGTGCACGGCAGCCAAGGGAGCCTGAGCTGCAGAGAGCTGCAGAAATGCTTCATAAAACACAGCATCCCTAGAGGCAAAATAGATGGGCAGTTGAAGGTACTACCAGCAGAAAAAAGTCAAGGATGGATGACTAGGAAAATCAAGCTGGTTGCCCAATATAAAAAATCAGGATCCCACAGCCAGTTTCTGGACCTGAGCCAGATTTCAGACATGGAACTGAAGAGGTGGCCAAATACCAAGAAGGACCCTGCAATATACCACAAGTATACATAGAAATGAATCCCAAAGGCCTTTCCTTTGGTAACTACACCCGGGGAAAAGTAGGTAGCCAAACATTTTGAAGATTGATGGACACAAGGTCTGAACTGACTTTGACACCCAGACCCCTGGATCATCACGGCTCCCCTGTCAGAGTGGCTCATGTGGTGCCCAGATCATTAATGGAGTCCTGCCCAAGTTCCAGCTTACAGTAGGTCCACTGGGTCTGTGAACCTGCTTGGTGGTCATTTCCCTGTCCCAGAGTGAATAATTGGCATTGACATGCTTGGCAATTAACATTACTCTCATTTTGGGTCCCTGACCTGTAGGGTTAGAGCTATCACAATAGGAAAAGCCAAGTGGAAACCTCTAAAACTGATCTATTCCTATCAGGATCATAAAACAACATCACATCTGGGGGTGGGAGGGATGGCAGAGATGGGTGCCTCTTTTAAGGATCTAAAGGATACAGCATGGTGGTCCCCAAAACCTTTAGTTCACCAGCATGATCCCTGCAGAAATCAGAAGGATCCTGAAGGATGAGGGTATACTGCAAACTCAGGTCAGTAGCAGCCCCGAGAGTAGTCTCTGTGTCAGATGTGGTAGGTGGCTGCTAATCCAGTGTGTTCTTTTCTGTCCCTATCAGAAAAGAAGATCAGAAACATTTCACATTCACGTGGAACAAAGATGCAGTTTTGCCTGAAGCCTATGTTACCTCTCTTGCCCTCTCATAGTCCAAAGACTTCACCATCCTGAAGAACATCACATTGTTTCCATTACATCAATAACATTATAAAGATGCTGGAGCCATCGGTAAGATACAGGTGCTCCAGAGAGTAGCAGATAAACCCTATGAAGATTCAGCGACCTGGTACACTTAGAATATTTTTAGGGATCCAGTGGTCAGTGGTGCCCTAAGGCATCCCTTCCAAAAGAAAAAGACAATTGTTGCGTCATGCACCTTCAACCATCTTTTAATAAAGGAAGACACTCTTGGGCCTCTTCAAGTTCTGGAAGCAGCATATTCCACACCTATAAATACTGCTCTGGCCCAAATACTGGTTGACTTGGAAGACTTCCAGGTTTGAGAAGCGCCCAGAAAAGGAAAAGTTTCAGTCTCAGGTCAAGGCTGTGGTGCAAGCAGTTCTGCTGCCTGGGCCATACGGTCTAGCAGGTGGTATTGGTGGTGGGGAACAATGCAATGTGGGGTTTCTGGCACATCTCAGCAGGAGACTGACAAAGCAGGAACCCTAGGTTCTGTGATGCCACTGGAAGCAGAGAATTACATATGCCTTTTGGGGGGAAAAAAACATCTTGGTGTGCTTCTGTGCTCTGACAGAGATGGAACATCTGACCTTGAAGCACCAAGTGACCCCGCAGACAGGACTGCTTTGTGAGGTGGGTTCTGCCAAACTCACCAAGTCATCAGGTCGGTTTGGCCCAGAAACAGTCCACTACCAGGTGGAAGGAAGGAGCACATTCAAGACTGAGCATGAGACAGTTCAGAGGTCACAAGGGAGTGCAAAATAGGTGGCCCAGACCCACATGGCATCCACTGCTGTCGTATCAGAGCCTCTCTGTTCCTTCGCATCTATGACCGTGTGGGGAAGCCTTCAGAGCAAGTTGACAGAGGTGGAAGAATCTTGAGCCTGGTTCACAGATGGGTTGGCTTGGCTGGCTTGGCATGTGAGTTCAGAATGAAAGTGTACAGCAGCTACATTACAGCCTCACTCAGGGCTGGCCCTACAGACAGTGGTTAAGGATATATATACCCTCCCCGTGGGCAGAGCTCCTAGTCATTCCCTTTTCTGCGTAAGGAGTGGCCCAAGGTGAGAATATATATGGACACACGGGCAGTATTGGATGGCCTGTGTGACTGGCTAAGGGTTTGGAAGGAAAACAATTGGAAAACGGGGGACAAGGAAAGCATGTGGGAAGACATACTGGGATAGGCGCCAAGCAGGGTGGTCTTGGTATAAAATAGTAATGCCCACCAGAGAGCACCCATGAAAGTAATAAACCACCAAGCAGACAGAACGACGATTCAGCCAGTTGACCCTGGACAGCATCTCTTACTTGGCAGCCCCTGTACTGGCATGATGGGTACAAGAACAGAGGAACCAAAGTAATGAGGTTGGAGGCTACTCGTGGGCCCAAAGCTGATCTAACCACTAGCTGACACTGAAGGTCTAACCTGCCAGTGGGAGACCAATGCTGAGCTCTGAATGTGGCTCCTTCCTCTAAGAAGGTCAACCAGCCAAGTTTGCTGTATTGGAACTCTTCCATCCTGGAAGGGCCAGGAGTTTGTTTTCACAGAAATAGATTCATATTCCATATATAGGCTTGACTTCCTGCCCACAAGTGTCAGGCAACAGGGGCTTATGGAGTGGTAGTTCCTCTGGCACAGGATCCCACGTGGCATCATATCAAACACAGGATTCACTTTATGGCAACGGAAGCGCACAGCAAGGAGTGCAAAGACCACCGGATCCGCTGCCTGACAGAGCACTGGGACAGTCAGCTAAAGGCACAGCTCAAGTACCAAATCGGAGGTAATGTTCTGCAAAGATGGGGTGCCATTCAAGACCTAATATGGCACTGTGTTCCCAACAAGAAAGATACCTGAATCTGAAACCCAAGGGGTGGAAACAGGAGTGGTCCCACTTAACCATCACCTGCAGTGATCCACTGGGGGCTTTGTGCTTCCTGTCCTCCCAAGTTTAGATTCTACAGGGCTAGAGGTCCTGGTCCCCAAGAGGGACACTCCCTGGGGAACACACCAAGTGTTCCATTGGATTATAAACTATGGATGATGTCTGGGAACCTTGGGGTCCTGCGTCTAGGAACCAGCAGGTGAAAGGAGGAGTCACTGTCTTGGCGACAGAGAGGGTAGGGCTGCTCCTACACTCACTGCACGACGGGGAAGAATGCGAAGAACCTGAGTGACCCACAGGGGTGTGGCTCCGTACTCCTTTGCTTATCTGCGGTTGAGAAACTAGAGAATCCAACTTGCACACGCAGTGGAAGAGTCTGCCTCTTGATTTTCAGACCCCTGCAGTCTGGCTGTAAGGGAAGTACATGATACACGTGCTCCTAGTTTTAGGCATACACCAGTTTGCAACTGATTTCCAAGCTGGCGCTGACAGAGAGCCTTCAACCAGCCATTCCACTCTTCAGCCCAGACAGCCGCTTCCAGCTGATGGGACACACGGTATTGGTTCGTAAACTTGCCCCTGTACACGAGGGCAAGGAGAGACCGAAGAGACACAGACACTCCAGATCAGCAGGTTTAATAAGCAGGGAACTTACGAGGTTTGTCCTGGCGGCCAGAAGACGAACAGATCCCCGCACCCGCCCACCAGAATCTTAAGAGCTTATACAGAGGCCCTGACTGGGTTCAGTCGTGTACACCTTCCAGATGGCCTCCACACCACCTTGCTCTCTCAAGGCTGCATCCCTGGGGCAGCTGCCAGTGTGGGGAGGGCAAGTGCAATGCACAACCCAAGGATGGGGAGCTGGTGGGGAGCCTCTGATGGCCCAGGGCCAGCTGACAGGTCAACCAGCGGTCATGTCCTCTTGGCGACCTCCTCCGACATGGTAAGACCAGTGGATTCTACGTGTGAACTCATCCTGCACTTCCATCGCTTTAAAATAATGCTGCTGCTAAGGGCAGTGTCATGCAGAGCTACAGCAACGAACAAGACGTCTCCAAGGGCACAGAGAGTGGTGTTGGCAGATGCACTGCAGACAGGGAAGCAAAGAAGTCGCACCTGGAGCGTGTCTATTCCTGGCGGGACCGACCACTGCGTCCTCTGTGATGGAGGAACCAGCTCGCCACATCAAGGTCTCAGCCCTGGCCTCTGCGGTTGGCAGTTCAGGCACTGAGAAGTGGGAGAAGCCAGGAAGCCTTGGTGAGAGGAGGTCTTGTTGCTGAACCAGTGCAAGTCTCTTTTCTGCCACCTAAGGAAAGAGGCTGAGTGACACCCATGAGCAAGTCATCCTGTCCACCGGACTGCACTTCCGCAGTGGGTGGAGGGAGGAAGGTCTTCTTACATACCCATCCTGTAGATGACCTTGACCCCGCTTTGCAATCTTTCTGCCATCGAGTATTGACCAGCTGGACAGTCAATTACTCATGAGAATGCTTATGGATCAGGAACCCAGGTCAGTTCTCCTTCCACATGGAATGGAGCACCAATGTACTATCCGAAGTTTGCCAGCTGGAAATCTTCCAAATCCCATACGCTGCGCGTGGCAACTGTCTACTCTGGCTGAGGCCAGCACACTGTGTAGATCCAGCTGCAGAACCTGTGCTTCTTCCTGTTCCGCCAACTATTCACAGGGAACGTCCCACAAGACCACAGATGTGGCTGAGACAGTGAAACAGAAGATCCAGCACCATGAGTCTGACTACCGACCATGTCATTTACGTACGTCTTCTGGATCTTCTCACGCCCAGCTCTGTGTGTACCTGTGATGGACAAAACTCCTACGCTGAAATCCTGCCCACAATGGGATGGCATTGGGAGGTAGAAGCGCTGGGAAGTAGATGAGGCTGTGAGGGTGGAGCCCTCCCTTACGGATGGGATTATTGCCCTTAAAAGAGCCACGAGTGCTTGCTCCCCCTGGCTTGCTCCCCCTCTCTGCTCTCCACCACGTAAAGATACAAGGAATAATCAGCCATCTGCAACCCAGGAGAGGCCCTCAGGAGAACCCCACCCTGCCGGCCCCCGGATCTTGAACTTCCAGCCTCCAGAACTGTGAGACACACATTTCTGTTGGTTATAAGCCACCCAGTTTATGGCATTTCGTTATAGCAGCCCAAGCTAAGACAATACTGTTTCTGGTTTTCAATGGAATGCTGCTGTTTACATCCAGTTTCATTATTTGTTGTACTTCTCTGGCTACTTTGGGATAAACTCTTGATATGGGTCCAGAAGTGATGGCACCTGTCCCAGGTACAATCATAAAAGGTTTTACATTTAGGCTCCCTTATCATTTTTTTTCTCAATACCAATTAGATGATCAATTCGATTTCAACTGGCAGGGACAACTTCCCTACCTTACCTGAGGGTCTTTGTTTAGACATCGTAATATCATTTTGATGCATTAAAGACATCATGGTAATTGGTCCTAATGAGCAGGAAGAAGTACCCTAGTTGCCTTGGATGGTGAGAGGTAAATTCCATGAAAAATCAGTGGTCTGTAGACTATCATGGTCTCCCTTCCAAAGTGAATGACAAGCAGCTACGCCTTGCACTGCCCACAACTAAGAAAGGCCCAGGCCTGGCGTGTGTGGACTTTGATATGACCACATCTGGGTGTGCTGCTCCCGTCTTCTGAGGAAGCTGTAGGCTGTTGGTTTCGCAAGACCTGGACAAGGACCCGCAGCTCTGATACTCAGGACAGGTTTGTAGCCGGCCAGGCAGAAGTGTGGACAGCCTGGGGACTCCACTGACGGCCGCTGTCTAACGTGGCTGTATCCTGGGACTGAGTCCTTTTTTTTTTTTTTAATTAATTAATTAATTTATGTATTTATTTTGGGCTGAGTTGGGTCTTTGTTGCTGAGTGCGGGCTTTCTCTAGTTGCAGCAAATGGGGTCTACCCCTCGTTGCGGTGCGCGGGCTTCTCATTGCGGTGGCTTCTCTTGTTGGGGAGCACGGGCTCTAGGCATGCGGGCTTCAGTAGTTGTGGCTCGTGGGCTCAGTAGTTGTGGCTCGTGGGCTTAGTTGCTCCACAGCATGTGGGATCTTCCCAGACCAGGGCTTGCACCCATGTCCCCTGCATTGGCAGGCGGATTCTTACCCACTGTGCCACCAGGGAAGCCCCTGGGACTGGGTCCCTAACGTAGTTTCTGTGCTGACCCCAGGTAGTGTCAGAATTGAACTGTAGGACACTCGGGTGGTGCTGGAGAGGAGGTGGTGAATGGTAAGACTCAAGCGGGTCAGGAAGGCAAAAGTAAACCCCGTGAACAGATGGCCAGGGTTCCCAGAAAATTTCTCCCTCTGAGTTGTCCTTGTGCTGTCTACTCCTGTTCTGCATATGGACTTGCTGTCCCTGCCCAGAACCCATCTGGGGACTGCCCAAATTACTTACTCACCATCGCTGCTTCTGACCAGAAAACCCCTCTCATAGCAAAAGTGCGGCACTAGGCTTACGACCATGGGATTCCCTGACGTCAACCCAGAAGCAGCTCAGCTACTGACAGAGGGAAGGCTGCCCTACTGCAGACCCACTTATGGCCATTTCTCCCACAGCCAGAATACATCAGCCTGGGGCCATCAGAAGATGGGAAGAGCCCCTCTTACTGCTACGCCAGATAACCTTGGAGGAATTTTTGCTTTCCATCCTGACCCTGGGCTCTGCTGTCCCAGGGGTGGGGGGAGGCTGCTGCCACCGGTGACAGTGGTCCCCCTCTGAACCAGCAGGGATAGGGTTCCTGCATGGGCTGGTGGGATTGATCCCAATTACTGAGGGGGAGCCTGGAGGCCGGCACAACTCGAGGACAGGAAAACCTGTATCTGTACCTGACATCTTCACTGGGCACATCCTCGTACTTAGTACTTCCAGGTTCGACTGTAAAAGGAAAGGAAGTCCTCTAAAAACAAGACTGTTAAGGTCTCAAATCTTTCAGAAAGGACAGTGAGGCCCAGAAAACCAGGCCTACATGGTAGAAGGAAGACTCTTTGAAACGGGGGCGCAGGCCTGGTTAATGCTTGCTCTGGACTTCTCCTCACCTCCCCCACTTGACATGACATGCTGGGTGTGTTAACTACACCAATTAGCAAAGGGCAGACCCAGCACCGAGGGAGGAGTCCGGCATTACCTGAGAGCCTGCATCACTGAGATACGACACCTCGTGGGCCTTCTTCGGTATGAAGAATGTTTGCCCCACATCAGGTGGGTGCATTTTGGTAACTAAGTATGGGTGGGTGAGAACAAATTCTTCGTAGCCAAAGGGTCACCTGCCAGTGTGCTTTCAGATCAATTCTTGTCTGCTCTGCACAGGGTGCCGACTTCTGCAAGGAACTGTCCCAGGCTCCCTGTCTAGTTTGGCAAACAGGAGGGCAGGAGGAGAAAGATGGGTGTCTCTCTCCCTTCCACAGTGATGCTGATGCACCTCCCCTGAGGGGTCAGCTCCTGCTGGAGGGGGGCTCTGTCCCTGTGTCCCAGTAACCGTTCTGCTGACCCGCCAGCCACAGGGAAAGGGCTCCTCCACCATCATAATGATCAAACCCTTGTACTGGATCCCCTTAGCTGTAAAGCCTAGCGTGGTTATGTTCTCCCACCTGGGCTGACACAGTCCTGGAGTTGATTAAAATGTATTGGGTCAGACTTCAGTTTGGTCATGACGTTTTTTTCATCTTTCATTATGAAAATTTTCAAAAAATAAATAACCATATACTAACTAGATTCAATCTAGATTCAATATTTTTAAAAGATTTTGCAGGTTTACTTAATTCATATATGTGTACTCTCTTTCTAACAGAACCATTTCAAAATAAATTGCACTTGTTACGGCTCCTTTTTCTTAAATAATTCAGCATACAGCTCCTAAGAAAAGCAGCCTTTTCTCATATAACCATGACCACACCTAAGAAAGTTAACACAAATTCCCCTAAAATCTGCTATCCAGTACATACTCAAATTTACCCCGTTATCCCCCAAAATGACTTTATAGCTGCTTTTCCCCAATTTAGGAACTAATTAAGTTTTGCACATGCATTTATGTCTCCTTAGTTTCTTTTTCTTTTTTGCGGTACGCGGGCCTCTCACTGTTGTGGCCTCTCCCGTTGCAGAGCACAGGCTCTGGACATGCAGGCTCAGCGGCCATGGCTCACGGGCCAGCCACTCCGCGGCATGTGGGATCTTCCCGGACCGGGGCACGAACCCGGGTCCCCTGCATCGGCAGGCGGACTCTCAACCACTGCGCCACCAGGGAAGCCCTCCTTAGTTTCTTTTAACAAAAAACAGGGCCTTCACTTTTGTTTTCTGAGTAATGTCTACTTGATGAAACCAGGCCAGTCACTTACAGAACATCCCATGTGTCTCTTTCCTTGTGGTTCTGTGTCACTTGTCCCTCCATATGTAAACTGGGGGAGACTGTGCATCTCACACGGCATCATGCCAGTCCTGCCATGAGCCGGGGTCACAGTGGACACTCCCAGGCCCCTGCACTGTGAAAGTGGAACTTCGCCTTGGTTTTAGGACTTGTTGATGAACCCACCGTGAACCGATTATTTCGCTGGGGGCAGAATTGGTGGTTCTCTAATTGTATTGCTCCCTCTATGTTAATTAGCTGGGTGCTTTACCGTGAAGAATTTCCCTCATCAGCAGGTATGACCTGTGTTCTTCCAGGAAAGGAGGGTGAATGTCTCTTTCTTTTTAATTATTAACCCCCATGGTAACAAGTTGGTGTGATGGTTACGTCCACTGGTGGCTTTAAATGGGCCTTCCCTCCCTCATTAGCTTAACATGGATGACATGGATATTTATGTTTTCAGTATTTGATCATCAATTTCAAACGTCATTCTTCTGGAAAGTGAAGAGACATTTCTTGGATTCCTGCTCCCAGAGCTGGTCAAGATTTTGCTTCAATAACATCAAGCAGAAGACAGGACTCAGTGGAAAAGGTGGGAAGATTATAAAACAGTGACCATATGGCAGTGTTGGCTAAGAAGAGGAAAATGCAGACATGCACTGGAAAGAAAAATCTAAAATAAGTAAGCAGACATCTAAATAAGTAAGTCTAAGATCTAAAAATCGAAAATAAGTAAGTAGCGATTAGGAAAAAGTTGTTTTATATTATAACCAAGCCCAGCAGAATAAATGTTATGTTCAAAGGTCCTAGAAACACAGACATACTTATAAACATACCTTTACAACAGACGTTTGGGTAAAGGACACTGGCTAGATACCACCACCAGGCACAGATGAGCATGAGTGAAACATGAAAAGATCAGAATCATGAGAAATAAATACGTAGTGACAGCGTCTGACAGAAATAAAAGAAGAAACCAAGCAAGATGAATCAATAGGCATGTGGCTATTTGTCTTACTAGTGCTTTAAGTTCCACTGAAAATTTTTGACTTACAGAAGTTCAATATGAATTCTAAGTCTATGTTTTATTTTTTTGCCCGTGATAAAAGCAGACTGGATAAAACAAAAAAAAAAACCACAGGGCTATTCACAAACACACCAGGGCTTTAATTTTATTCTTTTTGTTTTTGTGTGTGTTTTTGTTTTAAACCAAGCTGTACACTTTAAGAAAATAAACAACAGGAAGCCATCCTCTGCTTACCCTTCGTGGGTGGGCAGGGAGGCTCGACCAACAGAGAACCGGGCAGACGCCCGTCACTCATGAGCGCACAGCTACCTCATCAAGGTAAGAAGCTAAGATGTGCTGAAATCACACAGAAAATACTCCACTTGGCTTTGCAGCAAAGCGTAAGGGTGAGAGCACCTAACTGACGACACCGGGGCTGGCGCTCAGCACCACTCAGCACACGCACCACATCACAAGCTCCCACAGAAAATCAAACCTCTTCCTCAAATACAATCGTCACAGGACTTTATTCACTGTTTATTCTTCTGGCAGCAGGACTTCTCTGAAGTAGAATCTAAACACAAGTAGAAATGAGGAAGCATTTTGTTAGAAGGCTTCACATCTTCTAAGAAGAATTTCACAATTTCGAAACACTATCACTGAATTAACCTTATTTTTGATAACAATAAGAATAGCAATTAAGATACGCAGTGGTTTACGTTATGAAAGTTGAGAAACGCTGGACAAACGACATCCTGTAAACACGGTCTTCATGGTCGCTGTGAGTCTGAGACACCGTGATCCCCACGCTGTGCGTCCTTCACACCCACCCCTGGGTGTCTCCACTCACAATCCTCCTTCTGATACTATTAATTATGGCCGATTAGCAGGACTGAAACTAACAAGAGTAACTAAGCTGGACCCCAGCCGTCTCCTCTCCAGGACTGGACACTCCTGGGTCACTCAGATCCCGTCAGAAGACAGAGGACTTTCATTACCTGGTGGTACGTCTCCCAGTCTTTGCTGGATCATTTCTAAGTGGTGAATGTATTCCGTCAAGGAATGTTCTGGATCTTGAGAAGCAGTCAGGGATCTTTCTGATCTGGGATTTGGGGACGGATGGGATCTTCAAACATACAAACCAACAAACAAACAAAAAGAGTTGAACTCAGCAGACGGTTTGAACGCAGCCAGTGCGGAGGGGCAGTGGAGTTGGGCCTGCTGACCAGACACTCGTGGGAAATGGGGCAAACTAGGCGGTTGTTACTTTCCTATATTTTCTTTACCACAGAGAAAAAATAGTAAGGGTTTTTTAAGAAGTGCTACATAGTGCTTTAAAACTAACTTCGTTACAACGTCTCCAAATTAAAACAACTAAAAACTACTATATATTATTTAATTCACTAAATCTTCACATATGAGTCTATCATCCCAACTGGATTCTGCCCAGCATCCTTCACAGGGGTCCCTTCCTCTTGGCCTCCAGCTGGGCCCAGGGAGCCCCGTCTGCGTCACTGCTCACTTCCTCTCCAGGGTAGGGGGCGTCTTACCTGTGTGCCATCCACAAAAAAGAGGCCTTGGCCACCACCTATTCCTTCAAAGGTATCACCCACTCGGGAATGGGGGAGCCACAGCCAGACCGAGAGCCCCTGCCTGCCCTCCCCGAATAGAACCGGGCTTCTGGGCCCTCACGGACTCACACTGCTGCACTCCCTGCCTCGCTCTGGGACCCAAACTTTCAGAACACGTCTCTGTGAGGAACCACACACGCTGGTGGGTTCCCATCGGCAGAGACGCAGGGTGAGTGGGGACACAGCCTCACGCACGGCGGAGCCACCCACGCTCATCGGTCTGGCCTCCCCCATCAGGGCAGTTACGCCCGAGATCGTCACACTCTTAACACGCAACTCGTACGGAGGTCTCATCACCAACCGGAGACCATGGAGCGAGAGAGCAAAGGTGAGCATTTTATCCCTGCTGGTCCGATGTCAGAGGTGGACGATGCGTTCTGCTCTGACGAGCTTGTTTTAGAACCCCAGGAAAGCACGCACAGAGAGAACAGACGACATGCCTACACGAGCCGTCACATGTGTGTGACAAATACCACAGACACAGACTGAGCTTTCTGTTCACTTCACGGGTAGGTTCCAAATACTGGAGGAGTCGTAGTCAAATGAATTAAATAAATGACCTGTAATCATACTCGAGCATTTGCATAGGATTATTATTATTTGTGCTTCAGTCTGGAGAAATGGAAATGGAAATCACATCTCCCACAAGCAGCACCTGGATAAGAATCTCACGGTCAGGAAAATGGCTGCAAACCATGATGAAGGCGATCAGGGCCACACCACACAGCCAGGTTACACCCAGGGCTCAGAATGTGACAGTCACAGCCGTCAGGGAAACCTTTCTTCACCTGAATTTTTAAACAAAATTCCATTCTACAACTTAACCACAAGCCCTCTTAATTATATTTTTAATTGAAAACAGTTTTTTCCCCAAATAACCGATGGATGTTTAACATTATCACTGTAACATCTCAATTGCCAAGTAAGTTGTAAGTATAAAAACACATTACGTGTGCAAAAAACCCCCCAACCCCAAAGAAAAAGACTAAGTAAAGCTAACACCACGGCCTTGCATGTATGTGTGTGTGCGCGTGTCGGGGGGGGGGTCGCGTGTGCCCGGGGGCCCTTCCATCACAGGCGGGCCTGAGCACCTGCACAGATCTGCCCAGGGACACCTCCGTGCGTGGCCCTGTCTCTGCAGACGGGGCTCCTGCTGACGGCTACAACCCTGCAGTGGAAAAGCAGCTGAGGCACCACCGCTCACCTTTCCCTCCTGCGTGGGGATGCTTTTGGCACAGGGCCCCTGGCGTGGCTGGAAGACACGTCCCGGGTTGGTGGGGATGCGCGGGTGTCGGGTGGAGACTGCTGCGGCCGTGGCACCAGGAATCCTTCCCCCAGGATTATTTAGCAACGAAGGGATTAAGAAAAAAAAAGAATGCATTTTAGTAGGGAGGCCCATCCACCAAAATTTTAAATTTACAAGGTTTTAGGAGTCTGCATGGCAATTTCAAAACGTTTAAAAAGTACTCGTTAGGGCTTCCCTGGTGGCGCAGTGGTTGAGAGTCCACCTGCCGATGCAGGGGACATGGGTTTGTGGCCCGGTTCGGGAAGATCCCACATGCCGCGGAGCGGCTGGGCCCGTGAGCCATTGGCCGCTGAGCCTGTGCGTCCGGAGCCTGTGCTCCGCAACGGGAAAGGCCACAACAGTGAGAGTTCCGCGTACCGCAAAAAAAAAAAAAAAAAAAAGTATTCATTATAAAAACTGTATTAAAAAAATCTCTAGAAGAAACATGAGGGTTTTTGCTTTTTGTTTTTTAAATGTATTTATTCAGTTAGTTATTTATTTGGCTGCGTTGGGTCTTTGTTGCTGCGTGCGGGCTTTCTCTAGTTGCGGTGAGCAGGGGCTACTCTTCGTTGTGGTGCGCGGGCTTCTCATTGCAGTGGCTTCTCTTGTTGCAGAGCACAAGCTGTAGGCGCACAGGCCTCAGCAGTTGTGGACCGCGGGCTCTAGAACACAGGCTCAGTAGTTGTGGCTCACAGGCCCAGCTGCTCTGCAGCACGTGGGATCTTCCCGGACCAGGGATTGAACCCGTGTCCCCTGCATTGTCAGGCAGATTCCTAACCACTGCGCCACCAGGGAAGTCTGAAACCTGAGTTTTGAGCACCTGCATTTCATTCCTGCAAGGTCAACCCTGACCCCCGTGTCTGTGTGGGCAGCGCCCTAGAGAAGCACTCAGCACCCTGATGGAGTGAGCAGGGCGCCAAGTGGGCCTGGGGTGGGTCTCCTGCACCCAGCTCTGAGGAGTGGGAAGGGCAGAAACCCCGGCGACCACCAGGTGCAGCCGGGGGGCAGGGGGTGTGGGGGGACCCCTCCTGAAGAACCTCGAAGCCAGCTGATTCCGAGACGTAAGGATTCACACGTGGAAATCAAAGGGGACTGGCACCACCAGGGAAGCCCAGTGGCCATGAAGGCTGCTGCCCACTGCAGCTCCCCCAGGCAGCCCGGCTACACCTGGGCAGCGGCCCGTCACATGGGGCAGAGGACAACCGCAGCCTGGACGGGACTGAGGCAGAGGAGGCAGTGGTGCTCCCAGGAGACGTGCACAGTGCGAAGTGGAACTTCACTCCATTTGAGAGAATGAAAAGCCTTTTCACTGAAGATAGCTATTTGTCGATACATTTAGCACTTCTGTAGTTTTCAATCACTGCGCTCCTCTGAACCACTTTTATTCACCAACATTAACTGTAAACTTGTGCTTGTTCCCAAAATAAAACCACTTTCCTTCAAAAACCCTTTGCCTCCTGACAAGCGCACTGGCTGAATTACTGGTTTCTCCCACCAGGCGGGCACTGAAGAAGCCCATGGGTGGGGTGGCATGGGGGGTACCTGGGCGGGGTGCTCGGCCCGGCGCTAGGGCTCCTCTGCCATCTACTTGTTGCCATTTCTTAACCAAAAAGCGTAACCTACAAAAAAAGATAGAAAACATTGAAAACTAGAGCAAAACAGGAGTGAAAAGAACCAAGAAAATCCAGACGTGATGGGACCATGGAGTGAGAGCACGGCCCTCTACCCGGGCAGCCGCCAGCACCTTCCCGGCCCCGTCCCCGGACCCTGGGCCCCCAGGCCCCCGACCCTGCCCCTCCACTCCCAGACCCGCCAGCTGGGGTCTGTCTGGTTCACCGCACTCCCTTCCATCGCTAATGCACTTGACGGGCCCCGGACAGCTGGGGGAAATGGAGACCTTCGCCCTCCACGTGGTGACGGGAGGTGCAGCGGTGTAGGGGCCCCTAGACCCCTCTCCTTGACGGCCCCCAGCAGCTCCCTCACAGCAGTGCTGCCTCTGAGACGCAAAGCCCAGAAGGCACCTCCACTTCGTGTTGGTGGAAAGACGGAGGCAGAGTTTGGGGGTCTCCCCACCCCAACCCAGCATCTGACATACTTCCTGGCACGGGGCATGTTCCCCGAAAATACAGAACAGATGGATGGACAGGTGACAGACAGAGTGACAGGCAGGTGGGTTGACAGTCTGTGGTCCGGAAAACTCAGAGGGAGGGAGGGCGCTAAGTCCCCGGAGGCCGGAGGAGGCCTCCACCCTGCGGGAGCTCCTGGCAAGTGTGCGGCTGGACCGTGTGTGGTGCTGGGTCTCTGAGGGCAATGGGACCCACACTGCCTTTTGTGGTGCAGTCCAGGGAAAGGCCGAGGGGGCCCAGCCCACCCTGCTGTGTCTGGTCCCACAGGTGGAGGTGAGCGCGGCCCCGAAAAGGCAGCTCCGTGGGCACCAGAGCAGACACAGTGGCACAGTTCTTAGTGGGACAAACATTTTTAGAAATACAGCAGATTTAAAAATTATAAAATAAAATAGATTTTCATCACTGTTAATTGTGAAATAGTCAAAATTCCCTATCACACCAGGGAGTCCACCCGTACTCCAAAGTGGCGCCCTGCATGCATAACGGCGGCAGCTGGGCTGGGCTGGGCTGGGCCGGGCGGACACTTAGGGGTCAGGTGTACCTCCCCGCTGGGGGGCCCACAGCGTGTCCTCCTGTGCACATGGCACCCTTTATGAAACACAAATTTGGCTGAAATATAAGAAACTGAAACACGAAGAAGTGAAATGCAGTTTTAAGCTCGATCAGACACGTCTGTCATCATAAGAATACCATTAATGGGAAGGCTTTGTTTTACAATAAAAAGGCAGCCTTAAACCCTTCCATCTTAGAAGGTGCAGTTCTACATAACATGGTTTCCGGAAGACAAGGGTCGTCTATGTTTTAAGGCCTCAAATATCATTCATCTTAAAAAAGGGAACAACTGTAGCATTTCCAAGACTAAACGACCCCAGGCAGACAGGAGGCACGTGCCTCGCGGTACCTTAAGACAGCAATCACCACCCTGACGGCAGTGCGGAATTTTGTAAAAGGGCGTGCCGCCACCGCTTTCTTATCCGCCTTGGAAGGAAATACTCCCAAGTGGGCGATCATGGAGAGCGTTTCTTGTTCAGAGTCCTGGAATCCACCAATCAACAGCAAAAGATACTTCTTTTGATAAATCAGGGCTTTTCTAAAGCTCTCTGCTCTCAGATAATGCAGGTACAACTTTTCCATCTAAAAGAAAACGAAAAACCAGTGAAACTTAACCACGGGACAAAGACACCCTTCTCACAAGTCTCCATAGCACACTTGTACCAGGTGCTTTAAAAAGAACCAGACATCTTTCCTCAGCAAATTATCACAGCAGTCAGCTCCGCACGACATCTATAACCAGCAACAACCTTGCAGTTCAGAGTTGGATCTTGTTTATCTGACAAAACGCAGAGCACAGACGACCCTTCACCAGCATCAGAGGAGCCCCGCGAGGGCCCAGGAATCGAACCACTAAGCACGGACCAAACTGGGGGCAGGTGGGGGTCCCATCACAGGTCTGCGGGCATCAGGGGTCGGGGAGACCTGAGGTCACAGGCAGAGGTTGGTGTCCGTACCCTAATACGGCTTTTCCCTCCAGAGAGACCCACAGCTTGGGCCTCACCATCAGAAGCGCTGACTGAACTGTGGGCTCAAGGCTTTTCCAGGCTGTGGACACTATCGTCTGTAATTCAAGCACCAAGACTTTCACCTCTTAACCCAGGATTTTAGAAAGCGCCACGGGTGCCGCACAGAGGATCTCTAGGGCAGTGAAAATGCTCTGCATGGCACCGTTGTGGTGGACATTCGTCATCTTACACTTGTCAAACCCACAGAATGTGTGGCCCCAAGAGCAGCCTGCACGCGATGACAACGTGACGCTGTGGGTCTATGGACTGCAACACACGCACCGCCTGGGGGGAGTGGATGGTGGGGCACAGGATTTGGGAAATCTCCGTACTTTCCCCTCAATTTGGCTGTGAACCTAAAACTTGCCTAGAAACATAAATCTTAAACAAGTAAGAAGCAGCCACGAGACAGTGTCTGCACACCGAACACCACCCATGGGCTTGGTCTTACCTTGGCATTGCAGGCGCCAGCTTCTGGTGTGGGCAGTGCTGGGTCTGGGTGTCGTGCTGAGCCCAGCAAGCCCATCCTGTCCTGCTTCCACACAGACCTGTCCGACCTCTGCAATGACCATAGACAGCGTGTCTGCACAGCTGCTCTCCCAGGATAGCATCTCAAGAAAAGTGGCTGAGGGCTTCCCTGGTGGTGCAGTGGTTAAGAATCCACCTGCCAGTGCAGGGGACACGGGTTCGAGCCCTGGTCCAGGAAGATCCCACATGCCACGGAGCAACTAAGCCCGTGCACCACAACTACTGACCCTGCACTCTAGAGCCCGTGAGCCACAACTACTGAGCCTGTGCGCTAGAGCTTGCGTGCCACAACTACTGAGCCCACGTGCCACCACTACTGAAGCCCACGTGCCTAGAGCCTGTGCTCTGTACCAAGAGAAGCCACCGTGGTGAGAAGCCCACACACCACAATGAAGAGTAGCCCCCGCTCACTGCATCTAGAGAAAGCCCGCGCGCAGCAACAAAGACACAACGCAGCCAAAAAAATGAACAAAGGGAGGGAGGGAGGGAAGGAGGGGAAAAGAAAAGAAAAGAAAAGAAAAGAAAAGAAAAGAAAAGAAAAGAAAAGAAAAGAAAAAAGAAAAGGAAAGAAAAAGGGGGCTGAGAGCACAGTGGTGCCCGCTCCCAGGACCGAGCCGCCCCCACGCTGTGCCCTCCGGACACGGGTGGGCTGGGGCAGGTGCCCGCCACCTGGGTCCCCCTTCAGCCTCTTCTCAGTGACATCCCGGTTGTTACATGATTATTTTATTACACTCAAGGGTGGTTACTACACACTGTTTACTGAAGTATGATTATACAAAAGGCATGTTTTTACTAAAAACAAAACCCTCACATTTGAGAAATCACCCTGAATTCAAAGCTTTAAGCCTATTAGACACCCCTGTCCGCCCTGGCTCTAGAAATGCTGCCCCTGGCAGACGCAGACACCCAGCTCTGTTCAAGCGCCATCAAGCCACACACCCTGGACACCTCAGGAGGGGCCCACACCGCACAGAAGGGATGTCGTGACCAGGCCACATGTCCCAACACTGGCAGCGTGGCCTGGACACCACACTGTGCTGAGCACCCCAGAGCTCCGGTGTGGACACACGAACAGACGAAGGGCCCCACAGGGAGGGCCAAGGCTGCTGCCCACAACGGACAGCCAGGACCGCCTGTCACCGAGGCCAAGGCCAGCTCGGAGCACTCTCGGGGCCATGTGCTCAGCTGCCGCCAAGGCAGCCTGGCTGCGCCGCCCACAACTCAGGGCAGGACTCGGAAGAGGGAGGTGCCGAGCTGGGTGACCTCCCTGCTGGGACAGAAGGAAGGGACCACATTTCCCGGTTCTAACAGAGCCTGGTCTCTCCGGGGAAAAGACACTCTAGCAACAGAAGTGACCCCGACACAAAGGAGAAGACGCTCCAGTCTGTCCACCCTCAGCCTGCCTCTCGCTCGCTCATTACATTTATTTCCTGATTCATTACCTTCCAGGCGAAGGACAAAGCGTCCCAGGTGTGGTGCTTTAGTCCACCCCGAGCGCCCTCTGAACAAGGAGCCCCCGGGGCAGCAGGCCGTGCTCGGCGCCAACGGCACCTCTTGTCTCTGCAGTCCCTCCCAATGAGGCACTGGGCCACGGGTCTGCCAGCAGTTGGGCCCCACGAGCAAAGGAGCCCCCTCAACCCCACAGCGCTTCAGACAGACAAAGTGGAACTGGACAGAACTGAGAAGACGGAGGTCCCACTCGAGGACACACCACCGCCCTCTGGTAGCTGCCAATGGGACCTGCCTGGCCTTGACAGGGCACCCTGCCCAGGAGCACCAGAAACACCAAGCCCTGCACAAAGAACCTTCCGGAAGAGAAAATACTAGGCACGGATGGTCTCCCTGGTGCATCTTAACAAGCATTTCAGGAAGGAATGAATACCAGCTCTACACAAATCTCTTCCAGAACCAGGAGGGAACACGTCCCAGCTCACTTCACACGGACGAGACGGAAGACAATGACTAAAACCCTCCAGGTTAACATCCCACACGAAGCCAGATACGAAAACGTAGCCAAAACATATGCAAATCGAACCCAGACTGCAGCCAACCGGGGCCCCAGGACACGTACCCTGCGCGCGCAGACCTCCTGCGGGGTCCCCGGGGCCCGGAGGCTCCTCTCCAGCTCGGGACACGGCCCTGCACAGCTCCGCCCTCTCCCGCGTCACCGTGCTGAGCGCTCTGCTCAGGGACTCGTTGTCTTCAGCAGGGACGTCCACAGCTGGACCTGCAGCTCCACCGTCGTCTTCTTCTTGAGGAGAAAACGAGATCAGAAAACGTTTTGTTAAAAGCCGTATTCGTGGCTTTTACTGTCAGCTGTTTTCAGGGATTGTAACTTTAAACATATTTGGGGTTGGTGGGAAGCTCGCGGGGCTGGGCAGAGTTCCATGTACGGGAAGGAGAGAGCAAAAGCCATCAGAATCGCTTTTCCCCTCGCTCTCCCATGAAACAGACTTTGCACGAAAACCGGGTACGGACCGAGGAAGGCTGTCCACAAAACATGACCTCTCCCTGTTCCGACAGCACCACCGGCAGAGGCAGGACGTGACGGGTGGCGTGGGGAGCACGCTCATCCCTGAGGGTCCCTCCGAACAGGCGCATTCTTTCCAGGCCCCAGCGGGCGCAGGACACCGGCAGGGTCAGCTCTCCTGCGTGCCTGTGCTGCGTGCTGCTTCCACGACAGACCTCACGACGTCCTGACCGCCACGGAAGTTTGTCGGGAATTCACAGCAGCAGTCAGGACTCCTGAAGCACCCCCAACGCTGCTGACGGGCAGCTCATTTCCAGCCCAGAGCCTCAACACAAGTGCGTGAGCGGCAGATAGGCCGGGGCATCGGCCATGGAGCGGGACAGACCAGCGCCCCCATGGGCACGAGGAACAGTGCATTGAACCAACCATGCGACAGGCCGAGGCGGAGGCAGGTCCGGCACAGTGAACAAGAAAGCTGGTCTCACCCGGCAGGAGCTGGATGCGCCCAATTCAGACTTGAGCGTCTCCAGCGTGTGAAGCAAGGACGCCACTGCCTTCTTTCTCGTTTGACGATGTCCAATCACTGATGGTCCTGGAGAAGCACACGGACACTCAGAAGGTGCGTGTGGGTCCCGGGCGGCAGGCACTCCGCGCAGCGCCCAGGGAGCCTGGCGGTGACTGTGGCAGCCGGGAGGCAGCACGGCCTGGAAGTGGGCAGTCTGTGAAGCCCGGAAGCCTCCAGCCACTGAGCGCTGACCACAGACCACGGAGGCTCCCTCAGTGTGTCCACCTCCCCCTGCTGCTCTCTGCTGGGACTCTGAGTCAGCTACTAAAATGCTGTCCCTAAGCAAGACTTTGCTGCTCCATTAACTAAACCCAATTACAGACAAGAGAGCTGTATGGTCTGAGCTTCCGTGTGCTCAGAAAAGGACAAATCAACATTGGTTCCCGCCAAACAGCAGGGTCGTGGGTCCTCGACCAGGCGGACGCATCCTGGCCCCATGGGCAGCGGGCCAGGGTGTCAGGCGAGGCAAACGCCGCACAGACACCGGGCACCAGCCCTGCCTTGGGGGACTCAGGTGGGAGGGGGGCTGGCCTTGGGCCAGACCCTCTGGGTGGTGAGCAATGGAAAAGGGACACAGAGAGACCTGATCTGAAAGACACCTGGATTTCCTGTCACATGAGAATGCAAAGACCACAATGCTGTCATCATCTTTCAAGAGAATGCTGCCCACGAGTTCATCCACACACGTGGGATGAGAAATAGAGTGCGTTTCATGAAAACCTGAACCCGAAATCAAAGACACGCCCCACTCAGAATTTTTTCCAAACATCAAAGGTGCTGGGCATATGGCCGGGGCAGTCCCGAGAGACTTGCCTGTCCACTGTCTGGTTGATGAAGCTGGTCAGAAGCCCCGCAGCACACAGCAGCTGCTGCCGCACCTTCTCTAGGCCCTGCTGCTGCTCCCGGGGGCGCGCGGGCTCCGACTCTGGCTCCGGGCGGGGGCGCGCGGCCTCCCTCGCCTGCAGCTCCCTCACCGTCCGCTGGAGCTGCAGGATCTTGTGCTCGTCCCGCTGGCGCTGCAGCTCTAACTCCCGCTGTCAGCAACGGCGAAAAACAGAAGCGAGCCTCACACACGGTCCGGGGTGGAGACCGGGGCCAGGAGCTCAGCACAGGGGCCGCCCAGTCCGGCCCCGGGCCCCGACCGACCAACCCCCAACTCGCGGCACATGGGGCTCCAGGTGCGATGCGGAGTCAGGGTCCCCCCACTCCGGGGATCCGGGACAGGACCCGGGATGGGACGAGCCACAGCCCAAGTCCGGCCCCCCACCTCAGTACGTATGGGGGCACTGAGTGGGTGCTCAACACCGAAAAGGCGGGCCTGAGCCTCAGGAGGCCCTGTGCCCCCCATTTGCGATCCCCGTCCTTCACTGCGGAGATGCCAGGGGACCCAGCCGGCCAGTCCACTCCCTGCCCCACACCCAGGACCCGAGTCTCCACAGGGAGACAGCAGACCACCGACAGAAACTGTAAATAATATTTATCTCCACGTGCTAAGAAGTTCAGGGAGCGATGGGGGCTCGGAGAGCATGGGGGCTGACCCCAGGGGATGACGCCTGGGGAGGGGGGATCCAGGGAAACAAAGACGGCCAGGCCGGGCAGGGCGGAACCAGACAGGGCAGAGAGGGCACAGGCCCAGCCCAGCCACTCCTCAGGCCGGCACACAGACCAGGCCTGCTTCCCACCCAGCGTCTCCCGCCCTTTCCCAGCATCACCCCCATTCAGTGCTCGAGCCTCCTCAGGAAACTGTGATCCTTTCTGATCTATTTTCCAGATGAGGAAAGTAACAAAACCAAGAGACCCACTGGTTTATTTTGTTTAAAAAAGATGAAATTGGCCCTGAAATAACTATCAGAGGCCTGGGCCACTACGGCCAGAAAAAGACCCCATAACCCAGATCAAGTTAATTACCTACAGTAAAAATGACACCAAAAGGACAACATACTTAAGAAAGAAAAATACATATCAAGGTGCATCATGAGGGACAGTTACCAATTTGACTTGGAAAACACTTTGTTTATATATTTTTTTAAGCAATTACATTTTTACAAACCAAAAAAAAAAAAAAAAAAAAAAGAAAGAAAAACAAAAGAAATAAAACCCAAAATTAAATTAAAAGGTTTGGCAGAAGACTCTGGATAAGGTTTGGGAAGCCCCTTGAGAAGCACACGAAGACAACAAACCTCTCTCCCCTCACACGCACAAAAAACCTAGAACACGCTCTGGGGGTCCCGAGTGACCAAGGCCCACCCAGGGCCGTGACTCTAGCCGCCTCTGTCAGGAAACCCCCGGCCTCTGCCACAGCCCCAAACGATTCCTCCACTTCCACGATCTCTAGTGATGAAACACGACTGCATTCCAGGCTGTTTAACCCCACCAAAACCACGAACCGTTACACACACAACACGCGTGAGCCTTGAAAACCCCATGGCAGGAACCAGACACAGAAGAAGGCCACATACCGTGTGATTCCACTGACACAGAACGACCAGAAGAGGCAAATCCAGAGATGGAAAGTAGACCAGTGGGTGCCAGGGGCTGGGTCCCCACTAAGAGGCCCAGGGGTCCCTTGTGGGTGATGAACATGTTCTAAAATTGACTGCAGTGACATCAGGCTGCACAACTCCTGAATATGCTGAAAACCACTGAGCTGTGCAACTCAAAGTGGTGAACTCAGCAGCACGTGAATATGGTATCTATCTCACTGATATGTATTCCTGGACCATTTCATGGCAGCCTAACCATTCAAAAGACCAGGCCATTGGTTTTCCTTGTGAACTCAGCAGCACGTGCATGGTGTCTCACTGATACTTATTCCTGGACCGTTTCATGGCAGCCTAACCATTCAAAAGACCAGGCCATTGGTTTTCCTTGTGCATTTTAAGAGCTTTTTATAATTTCCCAAAACCCCCAAAAATAAATAACAAAGGTAATATTTTTGAAGTTCTAAAAAATATTTTTAAAGAGAGCAAAATAAAGGTCAATCCATGAGAAAACACAGGATATAATTTCCTCAGAAACAAATGCTTTTGGTCAATGTATAATGTATCTAAAATTAAGACCCATCCAAAAAATAAAGGAGGGAACACTTCCCAGCCCATCCTGCAAGGCCAAGATCTTCCTGATATCAAAAACAAAAGCACCACAAGAAAAGAAAACTACAGAACATATCTCTCATAAATATAAATGCAAAATCCTTAACAAAATACTAGCAAACTGAATCCAACACTATTTAAAAAAGAATTATACACCAAATTCAAGTGGGATGCATCCCAAGAGTGCTAGGATGACTGGATATATGAAAACCAATGTCCTATATCACATCAAGAGAAGGACAGAACCAATGTCCTATATCACATCAAGAGAAGGACAGAACCAATGTCCTATATCACATCAAGAGAAGGACAGAACCAATGTCCTATATCACATCAAGAGAAGGACAGAACCAATGTCCTATATCACATCAAGAGAAGGACAGAACCAATGTCCTATATCACATCAAGAGAAGGACAAGACCAATGTCCTATATCACATCAAGAGAAGGACAGAACCAATGTCCTATATCACATCAAGAGAAGGACAGAACCAATGTCCTATATCACATCAAGAGAAGGACAAGACCAATGTCCTATATCACATCAAGAGAAGGACAGAACCAATGTCCTATATCACATCAAGAGAAGGACAGAACCAATGTCCTATATCACATCCAGAGAAGGACAAGACCAATGTCCTATATCACATCAAGAGAAGGACAGAACCAATGTCCTATATCACATCCAGAGAAGGACAAGACCAATGTCCTATATCACATCAAGAGAAGGACAAGACCAATGTCCTATATCACATCAAGAGAAGGACAAGACCAATGTCCTATATCACATCAAGAGAAGGACAGAACCCAGAAATCTGAAAAGGCACAGAAAAAGAAAATCCATACTCTCTCATGATTAAAAATAAAAAAGATCGAATAAACTAAAAATAGAAGGGAATTTCCTCCAGTAAGGAGCATCTACAAAAATGGCACGACTACCATCATACTCAGCAGTAAAAGACTGACTGCTCCCCCAAGATCAAGAACCAGGCTGGACGCCTGCACCACACGCTGTGGGTTCTGGCCAGGGCAGTCAGGCAAGGAGAAGAGACAAAGGCGTCCAGGTTGGACAGGAACAAGTAAAACTATGTCTATTTGCAGAAAACATGATCTTCTATATGGAAAATCCCAAAGAATCCATTAAAAATATTGGAACTAATAATAAATCAGTTCAGCAAGGTTACAGGACGTAAGATCAAGGTGTGAAAATCACCCACATTGCTACACATTCGCAACAACCTGAATACAGAAGTCAAAAATAATCCCATTTACAACAGCATCAAAAAAATAATATTTAGGAATAAATTTAACAAAAGAAACGCAAAGCTTATCACCTGAAAGTGACAAAACATTATTGAAAGAAACTAAGGAGCTAAGCAGACAGAGAGCCCTTCCGATTTCATGGATGGGAAGACCTAGCATTGTTAAGGAGACAACACGCCCCAAAGCGATCTACAGACTCAGTGTGATTCCTACCAAGATCCCAAGGGCTTTCACGCAGAAGCGGAAAAGCCGATCCTCAGACGCACACGGAACCGCAAGGGGCCCCGAGGATCCAAAACCACCTTGGGAAAGAACAAGGTCGGAGGACGCGCGCTTCCCGACTTCCAGCCGCCGCGCTGACCAAACCAAGGGGCAGCCCGGAGCCAGGACAGGCCCTCCGGCCGTGGCAGGCTCACCAGCGTCTCCCTGTCTGTCTGCCACCTGCTCCACTTCTCCGTGTCCGCTCGGCTCGGCCTCGGCTGCACTGCCGTCCTGGCGGCTCTAAACTCCCCCACGCTCTCGGCAGTCTCCACGGGAGGCCTCGGCGCCGCACTCACCTCCTGCTCCCTCTCCACGTCCTGGCGGTGCACGTGGGCCTCAGCCTCCAGGGCTCGCTGCCGCGCGGCCTCCAGCGCCACCTCCAGCTCCAGCACGCGGGCCTCGCAGCCCCTGAGCTTCTGCAGCAGAGCCGGCTGCGCCTGCTTGTCCTGCGGCCGCCGGCTCAGCCGCTCCGTGAGCAGGCGCTCGTGCTGCAGGGCCTCGGACAGCTCGCGGGAGCGGCCCTGCTCGGCCTCCAGGCTCCGCTGCAGCTCCGAGAGGCGGCCACGCTCCTGCGCCAGCAGCGCCTCGCAGCGCGAGGCCTCGATCTGCAGCTCCTTCCGGAGGTTGTCCTTGGCCGTCTGCTCGTGTTTTAGCGCCACGCACAGCTGGTTACTCTGAGCGCACTGCTTCTCCAAAGACGCCCTTAACTCCTGCATCGGGGAAAAGTGAGACGAGGCAAGGGCATCTAAACAGCTCCTGCAGCTAGAGCTTCTGACGTTATACTTTGGGTAGAAGGAGGGCGAGCAATAACCCCTCTTCTCGTGGCTCCGCCGGCCTTCCTCGGGGATGAGGCGCTGCTCTGAGCACAGTGCAACGTCCCAGGTTCACCTCCCTCCCTGAATCAGGGGCTCCGGTGCTGCTGAAGGGCGGGCCCTCGACCCCCTCACGGTGCTCGGCTCAGCCAGGCCTACGGGTGGCCTCAGCGTGGCCGCACGGCTGCCGCACAGGACACCGGCCCGAGGCCTCCCCTGTGCACAGGCGGGGCCCCCATGCGGCTCTGAGGCTGCACTGCCCTCACGGAAGCGAATGCCCGGAGGCGGGGGCCGCACGTGCAGGGACCCTCTGAGCCCTGAAGGTGTAGCCCTGGCCCCTGGGCACAGTCGCGGCCGCGCACGTCACCTCCAGGGTCCTGGTGCTCTGGCCCTCCTTCTGCAGGCACTGCAGCCGCTCCTCCTCCAGCCGGCTCTGCAGGGCCCGCTCCTTGGTGCGCTCGGCCTCCAGCTGCTGCAGCGCGGCCTGCAGGTCATCCTCCTTACTGTCCAGCGCTGACCTGTGTGGGCCACAGGCTCTCAAGGGGACGCCGGCCAGCAACCAGGCTCCCAGGGCAGGGAGGGCAGGGAGGGCGGGCCCTGCAGTGTGCGTGGCCCCCCACGAGCCTGCAGGAGCAGAGGCTCCTCCCCAACACCCATCACGACAGCCTGGCAAACCGCGGCTTCGGACGGCATCTTTCACTTCAAGGCCAAGAACGTGGCAGGGGCCACGTGACTTCCAGCATTGTTCAGCCGGAAGCCTGAGGGCAGGACGGGGCTAGAAGTTGGAGCCTTGCCAGTGGGGCCGCACCTCAGCTGAAGGACCTCCTTCTGCGCCTCGTCGAGGGACTTTAGCAGCCGCTCCTTGTCCTGTCTACACTCGCAGAGCTCAGATTTCAGATCTCTGACTGTGTTCTGTTCCACCACCAGCAGCTTCCGGACGTTATTTGCTTTCTCTTGCTCTTCGTTCAGGGTTTTCTGCAGGTCGCTTACTATACATTTTTCCTGCTCAAGCTTATACACCAATAACTCAACTAAGGAAAAGATTAAATGAATTAAAATAGCATTATTCACGAGTCCAAAGTGAGCCACACATATGATTTTAACAAATCAGTAACAAACCAGCAAAGGAAGGGAATGTGTTCACTCTGGGGGGACAGGAAGCTTCTATGACCCAGAAGCCACTGTTTCTGATGGAACCCAGATACTCGGGACACATGCCTTCTGCTCACACCCCGCCAGCCTCGCCCTCGTGGCCAGTGAGCATCCAGAGAGAGACACACGGGCAGAGAGCGGGCAGGACCACCCAGCCGTGCAGGTCATGCGATGCAACGGGGTTCCGGGGTTGGGGGGGCACACGCCCTCTCGACCCCTGCGATGTTCAGGCCCGGAGTCTCCCAAGGGCAAGGCTGGAGCTGGGCCGAGACAGACCTCCATGGAGCCCACCCAGCCCGGGCAGCTTCGCAGAGAACCCGCCCAGAACTAGGAGCACACACACCCACTCCTCCAGGAACCGAAACCAGAAGAAAGAAAACCGCGGACCAGGACCCTCGTGAACACAGATGCAAAATGCGAGCGAGTCTGGCCCAGAAGTGCCCAGCGTGAGGCAGCATGCCGAGGCTGGGGCTCGAAGGCAGGCGGCCCCACGGGACAGAGCCCAGGCCTCACTCAGCACTCAGAGCATCCCCAGGGCAAGTGGCAAGAACAGGAGGAGAGGAGATGGGGAAGAAAAGATAAGATAAAGTGTTCTCTCCCTGCAGGTGACATGAGTGTCTGCGTAAAAATCCCGGAGTTTAAATCAAACTCAGAAACCTGCCACAGGCCGCTTCAGCCTCTTGCGAGCCCCAGTGACCCTCACGGACGTGGGCCTGCGGCGCCCAGCATGCTGGCGCCAACGCGGCCCCCACCAGCTGCTCACCGGGATGCTAGGCAAGGCCTCCACCCTGACTGGCACACATTCCGCACTCGATGGCCTGGGGAGTCAGCGAGGGGCTCACTGGCCTGCCTGCCACCTCCTGACAGGTGAGTGTCAGGATCAACGTTTCGGGACGCAGCCGAGAGACCACACCCACCCTGCCTCCGCAGCTGGTGCTCCTGGCGGCTCCCGCGGGCCTCCGCACTGGTCAGTGCCACGCACAGCTGCTGCAGCTTCTCCTGGTTCTGCAGGTGCGTCATCCGCAGCTGGGCGCGCAAAGCCTGGATCTCGGACATCAGGCTGCTCCTGTCCGACAGGCGAAGGTGCTCCAAGGACCTCTCCTGCAGGTCCCCCTGCAGATGGGGTGGCAGGGGATCAGGGCAGGGGAACATAAGACGCGTCAGAAGAAGGGGGTCCTGAGGGCTGGTGTGCCAGGCAAGAGCAGCTCCCGGCGTCGCTGCCACAGGAGGACGCAGGGGACAACCGTGCGGCATGAACGTGGGCACAGTGGCCCTGGAACCCTCAGATTGCACGCAGCTCTGCCCCCAGCACCTTGGTCTCGCTTGCTGGGCCCAGTGGACGCTCGCCATGCACCCTGCCCTCTCTTACGAGGGAACTGGCGGGAAGCAGGCTCCCACAGCCCTCGCGGTGTCGACCCTCCAAGCCTGGGCTCAGTGCTCACAGCCTGGAGCTGGGCCGCCTAGAAAGCCTCCTTTGCTTTCAAGGAAAGGCCAGTTACTTCCAGAACAGAGTGAGATCCTGAAGGAAGATAAGTGCACAGAGTTTTCCACTTCACGGAATTCACGCATAAAAACACAGTGTTATCTGTGGACTGCAGCAGGATTTGCTGCTCAGTCACTGCCTTGCTCTAAGGTCGGGCGAAACACGTTCCGTCACCCTCTGTGTCAGGGTGGGCTCCGGGGGGAAGCCAAGGCATGAGCTCACCTGCTCCTGGACCATCTTCTCCAGCCTCTCCAACAGGGAGCCGCAGCCCCCAGGGCCTAAGCCACAGGGCCGGGGCCACAGCTCGACTCTCAGTATCTCCCGCTCCTTTTCAAAGGCCTCTTGCACGATCTGCAGAAATTCCCCTCTCCAGTCGAGGCCCACATTGGAAGGTTCCTAAAATATCGAAACAAAGAGCCCGTGTCCCTATAAACACATCCTGCAGGTTCAAACAGACCCACCCCGACTTATGGGGACACACAGACGCCCATGACCGCCTAGGGGCACGAGGAGCCAGCTCTGGGCAGAGAACCCCCCCCAACATGACGGGGAGGTAAGACAGAGTGAATGTCAGCAAGCAAACCTCTCTTCCGGCCGCTGCACATGAGCCCCGGGTCCAGGGGAGGCCAGGCCCTGAGTGGCGGAGACAGTGTGTGTGCGTGTGCCTGCGCGTGTGCATGTGTGGGGCATGTGTGTGCGTGTGTGCAGGGGTGGGGGGCATGTGTGTGTGCATGTGTGTGTGTGCATGGGCGTGTGAGGGGCGGGGGCGTGTGCATGTGTGTGTGCCGGGTTAGGGTTAGTGTCCACACAGGGAGCGGTGTCTATACGGGTTAGGGTTAGTGCCCACGCCGGGGGTGGGGGGTGTCTATACAGGTTAGGGTTAGTGTCCACGCGGGGGGCAGTGTCTATACGGGCCACACATGGGCTGGCTGTCTCCTGGCCACCTGCTTGGGCCCACCTGCCCCCTTCCCTTAAAGTTGGGGGTCTGCCCACTGCTCCGTCCACACTCCATGGCCGGCTGGCTTCCTTGCACACGGTTCAGCATCGGGCCCTCACCTCCAGGTTGCCCCTCGGCCCGGCCCCCATACCCATCTCTCCATCCAGAGCCTCCCTGCAGGGCTCCAGCCGGCCCCTTCCCCGCAGCCTCTCCTGGAGGCTGGAGCCCAGGGAACGCGAGTGGGAGGGTGGCTGACCAGGCATGGCCTCCCTGCCTGCTGCTGACCCGCCTCTTGCTCCTCTACTCCCACTTCTGGGGCCAAGAAAATCCCTCAACCAGGTCCATGCCCACTGCTTCTCGTCTGTATCTAGAAGGCCTGTACCTTCTCCCCCTTTGGGGGTCCTGGGGTGGGATGCTCCCTGGGAGCCGGTGCTGCCTCCAGCAGGCCCTGGCCCCCCATCGTGAGGCACCCGAGGGGGGCACTGGGCTCGCCCCTGCTCAGGATGCTCGGGGGTCCACGGTATTCGGACAGGGCCAGGATGTGGTGGCTCTCGTCACACACCATCTGCAGCAAAGCCTGAAACGGACAAACATTTCAGAGAGGAGGAGAAGCAGCTTGAAACCTCTCACCGTCACTGCCCCGCTGTCACCCGCCAGGGCTCACCAGGCCGCCCCCACGGCCTTTGCACCAGAGACTAGAGTTGCTGCTCTGACCGTGAGGTTCTCAAACCTTCCTCCCCGTAGCTGTCACAGACAAGTAAACCAGCTTTGAACGAGTGAACTTCTGTGTGAGCTGCTCCAGCAAAGGCCCCACAATCCAGCCATCCCGCCTGCACCCTCACAGAAGATGCTCAGCTCAGGGAAATCTACAGCCAAGTCAGCAAGATGCCAGGCACCTCCCCGGCCCTCCCGGGACCACAGCGCCCCACGAGGAGGGAGACCCGAGAACTGCACAGGGACACCTCAGGGGAAAGGCACCTGCGGATGGTACCAGGCCAGCTACTGGCCACTGCAGCCCTCTCACGCCCCCGGGGGTGCCCAGAATATGTGAACACAGGAAGGGGTCTTCCACCCCACCAGGATTTGGAGTGGTAGTTACAGAGTGATGGGACATGGGACCTGGGACGTGCACGCCAGCCTTCTGTGCTGCCCATGGAGGCTGAGAGAGGAAGGTGCACCCCACCCAGGGCCACCCTTCTGCATGGCTGGTGCTACGGCCAATGCAGAGCACAAGTGACTGTGACCATCCTCACACTGCGTGTCAACACAGGTTCCCACAAGGGGCACGTTAGGGAAACAGAAAAATAGCAACGAAGAGGCCTATGACAAAGAATGACTAGTTACTTAACTAGAAACAGGTCTTCCTCTAATTCTAATGACGTGACCAAAAATGTGAAACAGTAACATAAAAGCGCTAGACACCAAACTGTGTACTGTGTTTACTTTACAAGCGGCCATCTTTAACACTCTACAACAATTTCACTTTAAAAACAATGTATGTGATACAGAACGGACACAAAACAGCCCTGGGGAAGGAGGGGTAGGAAGGCGGGGAGGCTGTATAGTGGACCGGGCCGCAGGCCGTAAACACCTTCTCCTGGGTCATATAAGGACAATAAAAGGTGTTCTGAAAAACACCTCTGGAAAAGAACAGCTGTGACGAGCGAGGTCCTCCGCCCTCGCCAACCGGGCGCACGGCAGCCAGGAGGACGGACGTGGAGCGGCCCCCGGGCCACGGGCACGGTCAGGCCGTGAGATCCCGGAGCCTCCTGCCCTGAGGACCGCGGAGTCACAGGGGGCCTCGGCCTGCGGTCTCACAGCCGCACGTGAACCAGCCGGCCCGTGGGGTCCGTCTGCCCAGCTGACACGCGCTTCCCGGCGTGACGGACCTTCACCAGCGTCGCCGGCCTCAGGGCGGCCAGAGCCGCGACCGCACGAGGCTCCTGAGACTCGGCCCCGCGGCGAGTGGCCCCCGCGCCCCACTGAGGATGGTGCAGCAGAGGGGCCGGCAGGGACACACAAGCCGGCTGACTGACCCAACAGGCTGCTGCGGGGTGGCCGCTCCTGACTTTCTCTCCTGCCGCCTCAGCACTTCCGGAAAAGGCTCCAGGGCCTCTGCTAGGTCCCTTTCTTTCTTTTCTTTTTTAATAACTAAGGATCAAGTATTAAACCTCAAAGCCTAAGCATGAAACATTGTCATTAACAACCAAACTTTTTCCTTAAAAATTAGGAATTCTAGTATTTATGTCATATAAAAAATTGAGGAATGCACAAAAAGAGAAAACAGCTAGAAGACACGGCTCCAATTTCAATTCTTAAAGGAATAAAACCAGTTTCATTTCAAATACAATTTCAGAGAAGATTTTACTTAACATCAAAATCGTTTCCTTTGGGAACACTTACTATCTGAATTAGAGAACCCTCAAAGCGTCCTGGGAAAGCTTCCAAGGCCAAACAAGCAAAAACCACAACTGCTTCCCAAAACAGGGTCACGAGGTCTGGCACCTGAACGACACTCAGGAAGACCAATCCAGTTTCGCCTTGCGACTCGGGAGAGCGCCACGCGTGCAGGCCCTCTGGGCGCTGTGCTGTGACAGGCGCTGCGGGAGGAGCTGCCCCCGGCCACAGCGCCCGTGGCCCCCAAGCGTGGCCAGGCCCCACCTGGGACACTGTCCCTGTGGTCCTGCCACAGCGGCGCATCTCCCCCCTTGGAGCCGCTGCACAAGGCACAAAGTCGTAGCAGGGCTGAGGCCAGCGCAGCTGCTGATGGGCCAGAGGGGAGGCCCCTCGAGCCCCCTCCCCTGCTCCCCACCAGCTAGTACCTTCACTTGCTTCGGATGGACTTCCTTCTCCTTCCTGGCGCCCAGCGGCCGTCGGAACCCCCGGGGGGTGAGAGGCGCTGCGGGACCAGCAGTGGGTGCTCCCGGTCTTCCCGAGCCTTGGCTTAGTGTCTTTCCAAACCCCGCGCCATCACCTAGAAACACACCGCAGAGTCAGGGCCTAGACCCGCGACTCTGGTGGCGATCCTCGGGGACGGCCCCGAAGCACCGGGAGAGCCACGGCCAGGCCCTCTCACCAAAGGAAACATCGATGGACACCCCCAGACAGTAAAAATGTTTCATAAAAACGTAAGATGAGAGCTACACACGTTAAGTAAGAAAACGTACATTTTGCACATTTAGCATGTTAATGTCCGTGATTTGAACATAAACCCTCCTGGCAGCTCAGCTCATTTTCACAGACGCGATATGTGTTTCCTCACCCCCCACAGACGGGGCAAATCGGCAACTGTGCCGAGCGCCTCGGAGGACGGACGAGAGGGGCAGTGGGACACGAGGAGGGGGCTGAGTGGGAGGACAGGCCCAAAGCACCTGGCCGTGGGGCGGGGGTGCCTGATCTGGGGGTGGGTGCAGAAAAGCCTGGACTGGGCAGCCTGGCTGCGGAGCCCTCAACAGAGTCTCAAATTCGAGACTCCAGGAGCCTCTGTCTGATGGGAGGGGCCTCAAAATAGAACTCCTAACCTCTCGGAAGCATGCAGCTCCCTGAGCTGTTCCTGAGCCTTGAACTGTGGCCAGTCCAGGAAGGCTTGGAAGCACACACTCTGGAAAACGGAAGGAGGCACACGGTGGGAAAGCAGAGCCCACCATCCCCACCAGCACACAGCTCAGGGAGGGCAGGTGGATCTCGTGGAGCCACTGGCAAGGCCCCTCTGAGCACAGAGCTGCCATCCAGTGAGCCGTTCACGACTGCCCTCTCAGAAGTCTACCTTCTCAAACGTGCCAGGGAACATTCAAACACAAAAGACAGAGAGAAACAGAGACTCAGAGAAAGTGTGGAAGAAACAGAGTAAAGGCAGCAAACAGAAGAAAACATCAGAAAAATTAGAGCATCCCCAGAGAAATAAGAAGGGGAGTATCGTTCGGGAAACAAGGGTTAGGGTTAGGAAAGAGGACTAGTCAGAAACTAAAATAGCAAAAATAAAAAGAGTCAATACAAAGCTTAAGAAGTAAAGCTCTGAAAAACCCCTTAGAAATGAGAACAAGAATACAAACATGGAAAATGAGAAAATTAGTACAAGAGGTCCAATATGTGATCAATAAGAATTAACAAGACAGACGAGACAAAACCGTGGGGGAAATGACCAAAGGACGAAGCAGAGTTCTCGGGGTGGGAGGACGTGCTCCAGGGGACCATGTGCTGCTCTCATGACACCCGGGTCCAGGACGGCGGGCTCCACGCTCTGAAGGAACCCAACTCCCCACTCAGGGTCAAGCCCAAGTCCAAGATGCCGACATCAGGAAGATGTCAAGGTTCACACACAAAGTACCCGGCACACGCTTTGCCTCCAGAAACTTGTAGGGGGTCCAACCCGGAAAGCAAGGACCACGTCCAAGACGCAGGGAAGGCCGTCATGGGCAGCTCATACCTGCACTCAAACACGCATCCTCGAAGTGCAGACACTCGGCAGTGATGGGCAGAAAGTGCAGGTGGGGCCGTTTTAGGGGGACGGGAAGGGAGGTGTGTGGGGTGTGCTGCATAAACAAATACTAGAGCAAATTTCTGGAAGTTGAACATGACATCCTCAGGAGACGGCGACTCCAGGCAGGGAGACTGGACGAGAGGCTGCTCCTGGGACACACCTCACAGAACTGCTCAAATTGTTACACCACGCGGCTACTGCTGGGAAGAAGTGAGAGCACCAGCTGAAAAGCTGTTGGCCCCATTCCGCAAATGCCAACATGGCCAGTGAACTGGACTTCACTGCTGCCTTGTCCTCAAAAGCACCCAATGAGCCAATGGTGACTTTTTTCAAAAGTCAAAACACCTTGAGGTGACTGACTTGTAAAAATCTAACAATTATAAAAGAAGGTATAAGGTTAGAAAGTCATGGTGTGGCAGCCATCACAGTGAGAAGGATCCAGGCAAGACCACCAAGAACCATCAATGGAGGCCAAGTGGGTCCGAGCTTGAGGACAGAACGTCCCAGGGTCTCGAAAACCTACCCAGGACATCGGCCATTCAGAAGGAACAGGATGAAACCTGGCAACACAACTGCAGAGTCTAAACTGACCCACATGAAGAGCACGGCACCGCCAGGGCGCTCACGGAGTCCCACGAGATGCACACATGCCGACGAACCTGCCGCGAACATAGAGCCAGCCTTCATGGGGTCCAGGCCCGAGCACTGCGCCAGGCACCTGGCCTGCTCTCAGTAGTCTCCAGCCCGCAAAGGACATCTGGATGCATGGTGGCAGCCACTGCTTGTTTCTGTAGAGAGCACTAACGGGACAAAATCTCAGTGAAGTATGCGGACGCGATGCTGCCCTGGGTCAGGGCGGATGTCCTGGCGTGGACTGGACACCATGAAATACACAGGGACCTTCTCAGGAGTCAAACGACATCAGGTCCTCAAGTAACAGAGCACAAACCCAGAGGGAGACAGAGACACAGAGAGAGAGAGAGAGAGAGAGAGAGAGAGAGAGAGAGCGCACACGCAACATGGCAAGTTAACACGGGACGTGCGAGGGGGGCACAGGGACTCTGCACCATTCTATACTCTGAAGCTGTAAAAATAAAGTTTGTGACTGACTCACTTTTTCCATCGCTTTTTCCTTCTAACCCAAGAGGAGGTGATCTTGACTTTTCTTGAGAATCAAGAGACGTTATGATAAAATCTTCAACATCTTTCTCCTGTTCAAACAGGTAGATGTTTAAATGGTCATAAAATGATAACGTGTTATATCATGGAACTGAACTTGCCAGATGGAAAACTTGCTAAGTCCTGAATTTATCATCTTCCCACACAGAACTCAAAGTGTTCACAGCTTGTGGACACGAGGCCATACGCTCATAATAATTTAATCAAGTTCACCCACAGTTCTCTAGGAATAGTTTACAAAGTCCCTGGCAAATATTTCAGATTTTCAAAATTCTGCATGATGTATTAGCATATGGATATGAAATGGAAGCATATGGATATGAAGTGGTCGTATATGGATACCTTAAATTACACATATCCCGTAATTTATTTTTCATTTTATCTAATCTAAGATACACAAAATCTCAGTTATGTTAGATAAAGTATAATCTAACCCAAAAATAATATATTGAAGTGTTCTTGAAATTAATAACATTATATGTAGAACCTGTTAAACATGATATAGAACTGAAAATAAAACTAAAAAACATCTTCCAGACAAAGAACCCATATGCAGACCACACATGAAGATAGGTTTATGATTATACCTCCCAAAGCCAGTGTGAGTTAGCAAAGTTAGGCCTGTGGTGAATTTCTGAGTAAGAGTAATGCATTTCATGTATTTTTAAAAACAACCAAAGTGCTGTGAATGTTCCTATGACAGTAGACTTGGGTCCATCCTGCAGAACGCTGACTGTCCCTACACTTGTTGACCAGGGGGCTGCTCACGCAGGCCTGGCCAACAGGCCACAACAGGAGGTGAGCCAACAACGACTGCAGCTGTGACCCAGCCATCCACGTAGACACAACCCAGTGGGAACACACTGGGGCCTTGGGCATCCCATGGACCCAAACCAGGACAGCACTCAGGGAGACCACTTACCACAGGCACCCGCTGAGCATGGTCGTTGGTGGAGGGGGCCCCGTCTGCAGCTAATGGAGACCCCGCCCACTTAGGGGCCGTTCCTGCCGCTGACTCGCCCGGGTAACAAAGCAGCCCCAACTGGTCAGCCTGGAGCAGCTGGGTGCTCGTCCTGTCCCACAGGGAGGTGTCCAGACTGCACTGGCTCAGGGCATCCAAGCAGGGTGTGAGGGGCAGGCTAGGGGGGCACTCAGAGATTGAGTCCTTCCTGACGACCTCAGGGGAGCTCCAGGAGGACAGGTCCATCGTCCTGAGCACTTTCTTCAAGGGCTTGGTCCCCTGGGTGTGGGAGAGGTCACGGGAACACCCGTACAAGCTCCCCTGTGAGCAGAGTGACCTGTCTTGCAAAGCAGCCTGCTCTCCTGTGGAAGTATCTGGCACCTCGTTTCGTATCAGCGAATCTTCAGTTCCAATAATGTCAACTAGATCCCATGTGACATTAAATGCATCAACAGGAGATGATCTGTCAGTTTCTTCACTGTTACTGGAACTATCACTCGCATTATTTTCTAAAACATGTGGAGATTCCAATGCCTGTTGAAATCTAAAGTCCTCTGTCCTGACGTTTTGGAAGCTCATGCAATGTACCAGATGGTTCAGTTTTTCTTGAAGTTGTTTCACCTGATCTATGAGATCAACTTTCCGCAGCTGACAATCTTCCAGTAGTTTTTCCTTACCCTACAGGTAAAAAAGAACACGCATACAGTAAAATAAGTGAATTACATGTTGTCGCGTTTGTTATTTATGAGCCAATTTCAGAGACTGTCTGAACAATTAAGGATAAGATTCCATGATGAACCCTTTGTCCCTCTAGACTCTTAAGATTTCAAGTTTTTAAAAATCCTATGAAAGACAGACTCAAGGCTTAAAGCTCATTGCCTAAAAGGCAACTGTTGGAGAGGCTCCTAGAAGGATGGCAGAGCCGGCAGCACCGGGAACCCCTCTCCCGCCTGGGCAACTACTGCACTGGCAGAATGTACCTGATGTAACTATTCTGGAAGTCTGCAGTCTGCTGAAGGCTTGCAAATTCCAGGGGAAGATTTGGAGGGTTAAACTGCTCTCAGCTCTTAGCACAGGAACAGCTACCCATTCCCCACCCCAGGACCCAGGAGGCAGCTGTACATGTGTCCCTGGAGCATCTTGCAGGACCTAGGGTGGGCAAAAAGGACCCTGTCCTCCAAAAACTGGGAATCAGCTCTGAATGATGCTTCTGATCACAGAGGAGCAGGCAGAGAGGCAGGAGGCCACGGCTGTTGCACCTGCCCCCAACTGTTCCAGCCCCTGCCCTTCTGGCTGAAGTGACTTCCAGGGGATTGAAAGGACTGGTGCCCCTTTTTCCCCACCACTGCATTTTTCTCTTTTTCCCTTTGGGGAAAAATTTAAAACTAGGACATTCAAAATCAACTGCATATACAGAGGAAATTCTAAAGTGAATGCGTGTGCCTGGGTAAAGGCATAGGCTCAGAAAGGATCTGAGAACTTAAGTTTACATCTCAAGCTGATCCTTAGCACAAAAACATCAACCAAAAAAAAAAAAAACAAAAACACACAGTAACAACAACAAAAAAGTAAATACTGAGAAAGAGGGAGAGTCTGATTTCTAGATTTACCACATTAATAGATTAAAAATATTCAGTGTTCGACAACAACAACAAAAATCACGAACAAGGAAGTATGGCCTAGGCATAGGAAATAAGTGAGTCAACAGAAACCATCCCTGAAAAAGACCTGATGATGGATCTACTAGACAAAGATTTTAACACAGCCTTCTTAAAGATGCTCACAGAACTAAGGAAAATGTGAAGTGAAAAAAAAGCATGAACAAAATAGAAATATCAATAAAGAAAAAGAAATGAAATTCTGCAGTTAAAAAGTATAACTGAAATTAAAAACTCACTAAAGGGATTCAAAGGTAGATATGAGAAGGCAGAAGAAAGATTCAGTGGATGTGAAGACAGAACAATGGAAATTATCAAGTCTGGGGAAAAGAAAAAACAAGATCGAGAAAAGTTAAGTGGAGCCTCAGGTAACTGTGGGACACCACTGAACAAACCAACATACACATAATGGGAGTCCCAAAAGAAGAGAGAGAGAAGGAAGCAAAGAGAATATATGAGGACATAATGAATGAAAACTTTCCAAACTTGATGAAAGATATGAACATAAATACCCAGGAAACTCGACAAACTCCAAGTAAGATGAACTCAAATAGACCCACACCAAAGACACATAATAATCAAACTTACACAAAGCCAAAGACAATGAGAAAATCTTGAAAACAGCAAGAGAGAAGTGACTTGTCACATACAAAGGATCCTCGATAAGCTTATCAACAGATTTCTCCACCAGAAACTTTGGAGGCCAGAGGACAGTAGGTCAATATAGTCAAAGTGCTAAAAGAAAAAGAACTGTCAACTAAGAATCCTAAATACAGCAAAGCTCCATCAACAGTAGGTTAGAAATTAAGACATTCCCAGATAAACAGAAGTTGAGGGATCTTGTTAGCACTAAAACCTGCCCTGTAAAAAACGTTCAAGAGAGTCCGGCAGGGGAAATGAAAGAACCCTAGACAGTAACTCAAAGCTGTATGGAGAAATAAAGACCTTAATAAAGGTAAATACATGGGCAGTTATAAAAGCTAACGTTATTGTAACAATGGTTCATAACTGCGCTTTTTGTTTTCATCATGAACTAAAAGACTAATATACATATTCCTAAGTTATTGGTCTAAAAGTATTACCGTAACTTTAGTTTCTAACTCCACGTGTTGTTTTCTACATAATTTAAAAGATTAATGCATTTAAAGGAATTATTAGTTTATGTTTAAAGGCACATAAGTATAAAGATGGCTTTTTGTTACATCATAAACCAAAAGGAGTGGGGATGGAGCTACAAAGGAACAGTTTTATGTGTTATTAAACTTAAAGCTGGTATAAATTCAAGTCAGAGCGCTTTATGTTAGGATGCTAAATGTGAAAATAGCAAAAGAATATACACAAAGAGAAGTGAGAAAGGAATTTAAACATTTCACCATTTTAAAAAATCAATTAAACATAAGAGAAGAGGGGCTTTCCTGGTGGCGCAGCGGTTGAGAATCCGCGTGCCAATGCAGGGGACACGGGTTCAAGCCCTGGTCCGGGAAGATCCCACATGCCGCGGAGCAACTAAGCCCATGGACCACAACTACTGAGCCTCTGCTCTAGAGCCCGTGAGCCACAACTACTGAGCCCACATGCTACAACTACTGAAGCCCGTGTACCTAGAGCCCGTGCTCCACAACAAGAGAAGCCACCACAGTGAGAAGCCCGCGCACTGCAACGAAGCATAGCCCCCACTCGCCGCAACTAGAGAAGGCCCGCGCCCATCAACACAGACCCAACACAGCCAAAAAAAAAAGACACTATCCACAGAGTAAAAATGCAACCCACAAAATGGGAAAAAATATTTGCCAATCATACACCTAATAAGGGATTAATATACCCAGAAATATATAAAGAACTTGTAAAACTCAGTCAAAAAAACATACAACCTGATTCAAAATTTGCCAAAGGACTTGAACAGACATTTCTCCAAAGAACATATACTTGAAAAGATATCCACTATCACTAGTCATTTGAGAAATGCAAATCAAAACTACAATTAGATACACCTCACACCCATTAGGATGACTACTATCAAAAAAAAAAACCAGAAAGTAACAAATATTGGTGAGGATGTGGAGAACTTGGAACTCTTGTACACTTTTGATGGGAATGTAAACAGGTACAGCCACTGTGGAAAACACTACAGCAGTTCCTCAAAAAATGAGAAGTAGAATTACCATATGATCCAGCCACTCTAGTTCTGGGTATATACCTAGAAGAACTGAAAGCAGGGTCCCAAAGAGGTATTTGCACATCCATGTTCATAACAGCACTATTCACAACAGTTAAAACGTGGAAGCAGGACTTCCCTGGTGGCGCACTGGTTAAGAATCCGCCTGCCAATTCAGCAGGCACAGGTTCAAGCCCTGTTCTGGGAAGATCCCACATGCTGCGGAGCAACTAAGCCCATGCGTCACAACTCCTGAGACCGCATGCGACAACTACTGAAGCCCGCGCGCCCTAGAGCCCGTGCTCTGCAACAAGAGAAACCACCGCAATGAGAAGCCTGCACACCGCAATGACGAGTAGCCCCCGCTCGCTGCAACTAGAGAAAGCCTGCATGCAGCAACGAAGACCCAACGCAGCTAAAAAAATAAATAAATAAATTTGTTTATTTATTTTTAAAAAAGTGGAAGCAAACCAAGTGTCCATCGACAGATGAATGGATAAGCATACTGTGGTGTATACATACAATGGAATATTATTCAGCCTTAAAAAGGAAGGAAATTCTGATACCTGCTATGACATAGATGAACCTTGATGACATTACATTATGCTGAGTGACATAAGTCAAACACAAAAAAACAAATACTGTGAGATGCCACTTATGTAAACACTTAAGAGTATCTCAAAAATCATACGGAAACAGAAAGCATAACGGTGGTTGCCAGGGCCTGCGGGAAGGAGGAAATGGGAGTCATTGTTTAAATGAGTAGTTTCAGTTTTACAAGATGAAAAGAGCTATGGAGATGCATGGTCACACAACATTATAAATGTATTTAATACGATTGAACTATACGTTTAAAAATGATTAAGATGAAAAAGAATAAAAATAAAAAATAAAAAGAAACGTGAACTTAATATGGATACGACAGAGGTGAAAAAAAAAATGATTAAGATGTAAATTGTACATGTATTTTGCCACACACGACACAAAGAGAGGCAACTGTTATAACCTATGTCTGTGGCAATTTATTGAGGATGTAAGTTTCTTGTTTTTGGGTTTTTTTAAGGAAAAAGGCCTGGAAGGTTCTATATGCAAACATTGGAAAACACAGAATTGTAATTTATGGAATGAATTTGGAATTTCCTTGTCAGTGTGTAACTCCTAAAAATTTGGCGACCAGCTCAGGATATCCCAGGGCCGAACTCTCTTTTAAGAATTTAAAGAAATGTTCTTATCACAAGGATGCTGAGACAAGTTTGCTACACAGAGTAGGTGAAGGTTCTCTCCAAACAGAATGTATTTCCTGAGGGCATCTGATAAACACATGACATCAGATGCAGGCTTCCTCTAGCAAAACTGCAGACCCAGGGCTTCCCTGGTGGCGTAGTGGTTGAGAGTCCGCCTGCCAATGCAGGGGATGTAGGTTCGTGCCCCGGTCCGGGAAGATCCCACATGCCGTGGAGTGTCTGGGCCCATGAGCCATGGCCGCTGAGCCTGCAGGTCTGGAGCCTGTGCTCCGCAACGGTAGAGGCCACAACAGTGAGAGACCCGCGTACCGAAAAAAAAAAAAAAAAAGAAAAAAAACCTGCAGACCCAGACCCAGAGGCCTGTGTGCTGTGGGATTCAGAATCTTCCAATTTCCAACACGGTGCATGTGGCCCGTGGCACATCCCAGAAGCGCCCCCAGGAGGTGAGGGGCTGGAACACCCAGCGAAGTGTGCAACGTCCACACCAGCAGGGTGAGTGGCTCATGAGAGCCCGCATCTGAGCAGGCTTCAGAACCAAGCCCACTTTTGGTTCTCAAACATCTCAGCTCTGCAACAATTTGATGCTGCCGACCTGCACCCTCCCCACCCTGGAAAAGAAAAGGCAGCCTTCTTGTAGCTTCTGTCCTGGTGATCAGAATTTAAAACTGTTGAATCGTAGATTACTCTGCTCTTCTTTGCTGGGAGGACAAGTGAAAACATGTAGGGAAAACACCTGAGGTTCAAGCAATAAATGTGAAGCCTTTGCAAGTGATGAAGGTTGTGGAAGCAGCACAGCTGTGGGCAACTGTCCTCACACGGAAAATCCAGACACAAGCCCTGAAGCCCAGTTAAATCCTACTGGTATCAACTATGAGGAAAAAGTAACTGACTGCTCACTTTTCACAGCTGATTAGACCGTGGGAAATCTCAAAACGGATCTGACCAGCACTGCCAGAGCGGCGGGCCTGGAGAAGGCGCCCCTGGCTGCGGTCCTTGTAACCTGCCGTCGCAGCAAAGACGCCGAGGGGGTGTCTACCCGCGACCAGCTGCCGTGTCCTGTGCCCCCCCAACCCCCGAACATGCCCAGGCACCTTAGCTGTTCCCGACACTCCGCTCTCTGCAGGCAGGCACATTTCCTTTTTCACTAACAGCAGCTCAGACTCCAGTTGCCGCTGGCAGACCGCGAGCACCGACATCACGCTGTCCTGCTGGCTGAGACCTGCGCGGGCCAACGTCGGCAGGGCTTTGGCCAGCTGCGGATCCTCCTTAATAGGGCTCTGTGATGAGCAGAGAAAACAAGGACAATGCTTATGAGCACACAGCCAAAGGCATCGCAAAGTCAGAAGTGCAGTGAGGCTACCTCAGAGTCCCAGGAGCTCTGCAGCCGGAGCACCAGCTAGCAGGCGCCGAGGGAGAGCCCACAGCTCAGGGCCAGAATCACACACATGCATGGAGCAGGAGACCAGCGGTGCACACAGCAGGTCAGCAGGTGCTGGAGCTGGGCAAGCCACGAAGACGGCCCCCAGCAGACACGGAGCACAGCACAGCTGCCCCCCAGCTCCCCACATGCACCCCCAGATCCCAGACACATGCCAGCTCCCCACCTGCATCTCCCCAGACACACCCCAGATCCCCACCTGCACCCCCGGCTCCCAGACACATGCCAGCTCCCCACCTGCACCCCCAGATCCCCGGACACACCCTGACCCCCCACCTGCACCCCCAGCTCCCCAGACACACCCCAGGTCCCCACGTGCACCCCCAGATCCCCGGACACACCCCGGCTCCCCACATGCACGCAGCTCTCTGCACACATAGGCTGCACCACCTGTGGCCTGATGAAGAAGGAGCCCACCTGTGGGTTACCGCCATGGCCGTGGGGGGCCTCAGCCAGCCACCTGCCACACACGTCCTGTTCCACCTCTTCGTGGCAGGAGGCCTCTTCTCCCCAGGATGCCCGCCCCCCGGAACTGCCTGCCACTTGGGCCCCGTGCGCCTGCCGCTCGTCCGGCTCCTTCTGGCACCTCAGGAAGCGCTGGTTGAGCGCCTGCAGCTGGCAGCTGAGGCGGACGCACTGCGCCCGGAGCCGCTGCAGCTCGGGGGGCTCCCCAGAGGCCGCCAGGAGCTGCTGCTCTAGGGCGCGGCGGAAGCGGGCCACGGCCGCCAGGATGGCCTCCAGCTCGGCAGAGTGGGCTGACTTCTGCCGGTGCAGAGCATCGATTTCTAACTCTCTCTCTGCGATCTTTGCTTCCTTGGCTCGCAGGGCAGCTTCAAACTCGCGGATCTGGGAGGCCAAGGCCTGGACCTCGGCCTCCCTGAGGGCGGCGCCGGGCCCCGACGCGGCCAGCTGCTGCACGGCCACCTCCTCTGCGGCCTGCAGGCGCTGCTGGAGGGCCTCGAGGGCCTGGCCGTGCCCGCGCTCCTGCTCGGCCAGCAGCCGGCTCAGGGCCTCCTTGGCCTCGAGGGCGGCACGCAGCTCGCCCTCCAGCTCCACGCAGGCCTTGGCTCCTTCGGCCGGGAGGCCCAGCAGCTCGCTCTGCAGGCTGGCGGCTCTGCCGTCACCGGCCTGGGGCGCTGCAGGTCCCCCGAGTGGGAGCTCCCTCTGCAGTTTCTCGATGACCTCATGGAGCTGTTCAATCTCCTGTGCTTTATCCTTCTGTAACCTCTCTTGGTTCTCTCGCAAATTCTCAATAATGGATTTCAGCTCTTCAATTTCAGAACTTCTGTTATACGCAACCTGAAGAAAAAGCACATTTCAGAGGCAAATGACATACATCAACTTCAGAAGTTCCCCTTTCCACTTACAGCTGGGCCTGAACTCATTCTTACAGAAGTGGAGACTTCGCATCTTAAGAGTAGCTGTGGAAGTAACTAACAACATCACCAAATGACACTAAGATCTGAAGAACACCCAGAACACCCAGCTGCTTCAAGTACGTCAAAATGGTCAAACATTCGTATCTGCAGTTGCTGCTTTGCTGCTCGTTCAAACGCTTCATTAAGGCCACACCCATCGCTGCGACAGACCCCAACCCTCGGCTGCCAGGGTTCAGGGGAAGCTCTAACTTGGCCACGTCTCAGTCGATGACACTACACATGAATGTTTTCACCACCTTTTAAATGTCTATTTTCTTAACATTTAAACAACTTTGATTTGTTTGATTTTCCTAAAGGGGTATTTAGATTTTAGATGTCATTCCAACACCAGAACAGGAATAAAAGTGAGAAGATCGGCTGAGGGCTGAGGGAGTTTGCAGTCATGAAGAACATGAACGAGCCAGAGCACACAGCACGCTTTCCACACTGTGCACTGCGGGGATGCGGGGACTCAACATAGCGGGCATCAAACGATGCTTCTACTTGTGCTATTTAATCTAATTCTCAACAATTTTAAGATAAGAAATGTTATTGTTCCTACTTAAAAGATGAGACAGTTGAAATCTAGATATGAAATATCTTGCCAAGACCACAAAGACAGTAAATGGAAAATCAGAATTGAAATCTGTGCCAATATGGCTCCAAATTACATTCTCTTAAGATTACATCAATAGTAGTGACCGAAAAATTTAAAAGTTCTAACCAATCTGTGTTCTAGTTAACAAGTTTCAAGCAACTGATTACAGTAACATCTTATATGTCCTAAAAATTAAGAGTTTCATACAATTCTTGGTTTCACTAGTACTACTTAACCATTACTTCAAACACAAATCCAAACCTGGCCCATAGTGAAAACAAAAATAAGAAAACTGATGTTTGGTTTTGGTTTGGATGGCGTAAGCTGTACATCACACTCAGCACATCTGACGCCACGGTATGTAGTTGGCAAAAGAAAAGTTCTCAGTGTGAGGCAAGACCCTCTACCCAGCCCCACGCTGTGTGCTGCACAGACCCACGTCTCCCCACCCACAGACGACTGAAGGGAGCGGGGGGTAACTCTGTCTGCATACGTTTGGCCTGATGCACTCAGCGCACTCAGCACACTGAGATGAAAACGTGTGCACAACAAAAGCGCCCAAGTCACAACACAAGCATCACACTTTATCAAAGCTAGCACGTGAAAGTGGTGTTAAAAAGTAAGACACTAAAATCTAAAGTAAGTCCTCTAAGATACAGTGCAGTTGGAGCAAGTGAGGAAGCAGAGGCGCAACGATGGTCACAAAGCCCAGAGAGGGAAGAACAGAACTGCAGTTGCAGAACATAGAAAAAGGGCCAGAACACGTGTGTCGCATCTCCCTGAATGCGGGAGGAGTGGTGCCTCTGACACGCGACAGTGCACAGTGCACGGGACAGTGCCACGCACCCCAGGCAGCTAAGAGTGAGGCTCAGAGGGTGCTTCTCTCTCAGCCAGCGGATTCTGTGGGCATCTGGAGAGTCAGCACCAGCACGGCGTCACAGAGGGCCCACAGAGCTCCACAATGGGCACGCAGACCGACTCCGTGAAACCCAGAGGTACATCCCACCTGCCTACAGGCCCAGGACGTCATGCTGGGGATTCTGATGCAGCAAAGGCTACCAGGTGGGGGAGTTTCCATCTTTCAGGCTGTGCCATCAGGCAGTGCAGCCAGATGAGGCCGAGAAGAGGGAACTGGGGCAGCCAGGGCTGCCAGGGCTCTGGAGAGAAAAAGACAACAGACAGAGAAGCAGGGAAGGGAAACCAAACTTCATGTGATCTCTACAGGCAAGACACAGTGCAAACTTTAAGTCCGACCAACATGACTACCACTAAAAGAAAAATCTCACTGTTTTGGGAAGCAAGAGTTTCCACAACATTATTTGCAGAATATCAAGGATGCAAATCAAAATTATTTTTAAAAAAATCAGCATCACGTGGCCTACTCTGACATGAAAAGACAACCAGTGACAACTAAACTGAGATGACAAAAATGCTGCAAGAAGCAAATAAGGATGTTATAGCTGTGTTCAAGGACATAAAGGTAAGCATGTTCATGATAAACAAAAAGATAGGAAATTTAGAAAATCACTCCAATGGGCTTGAGAAAATCCTGAACATGACAGAGTCCAAACTCTGAAGAGTCACAGACATTATCCCATCAGAGGAAAAGAATTATAAAAAATGCACACAGCTTCCAATACCCATAGGACGATGTAAAAGGCATGGCGTATTTGTAACTGGAACTCTAGAAGAGAATGATGCAAAAAAATACCTCAATAAATAATGGCCCAAAACTTCCCAATACGAAATATTAATTTAAACAATCCCACAAGTATTGAGGAAATTGAATTTGTAATTTAAAAACAAAAAGAGAACTTGCCAGGCCCAGATGGTGTTACTCAACAATTAACACATTATTGACAGGAGACATATTAATACGTCTTTTGTTACCCGAATGTTATTGACTGGAGACGTATCAATACGTTTTTAGAGAGTGATACAATTAACATCACTGCGCAAAGATGCTAAAGCTTAAAACGGATCAAGGGTTCATTATACAACTTACGATTGTCATTATCATTCACATTTTGCTCTTAGGTTTTTGTTCCAACATTGTGTATATTATAAATGTATAATTTTCAAAAATGACGCCTCGTGAAATTTTGACTGAAGAAGAATTTTTCAGTGAATTTTTGCAGATACTTTCTCTGATTGTCCAAGCAACATATATACTAGTGTCTCAGAAAATGGTAATTCTTCAGAATATAGTTCTGATTCAGATGATGTGAATATTAGATCAACAAAAAGACAGAAAACCTTAGTGATTAATTCCAATACGGAAAGTGAAAATGAAACTCATGGTGCTGGAGAATGCTCCTTTGCTTCTACAGAAGCACGGACTGAAGACAACATTTCACAAAAATTAGGAGACTTTACAGGTGCATTAGGTGTAACCATTGTAATAACCTGCAAAGTGTTACTGAAATAACAGAATTATTTCAGGCTGGGCAAAATAAAAGTCGCCGGCCACAGGTGTTAGTTTCTGCAAAAATCCCCCCATCAGTAATGAGTTAAATAATAAATAGCACTAATACTGAACAATCTTTTACAGAAAACAGAAGAGGCAACAATTCATTCAGTGAGGCCAATATTACCCTGATACCAAAACCAGACAGATATCACAAGAAAACTACAGACCAATATCCATGATGAATATATAAATTCTTAATAAAACACTAGTAAAGGGGCTTCCCCGGTGGCGCAGTGGTTGAGAGTCCGCCTGCCGATGCAGGGGACACAGGTTCGTGCCCCGGTCCGGGAAGATCCCACATGCCACGGAGCGGCTGGGCCTGTGAGCCATGGCCGCTGAGCCTGCGTGTCCGGAGCCTGTGCTCAGCAACGGGAGAGGCCACAACGGTGAGAGGCCCGCGTACAGCAAACAAACAAACAAAACACTAGTAAATAGAATTCAGCAGATATAAAAGAACCATACACCATGACCAAGTGGGGTTTATTCCAGGGATTCAGGGCTGGTTCAATATTTGAAAATTCATCAATACAATCTACCATATTAGAATTTAATGTTAAATAAAACACACCGTATTTTAAATTAAATGAACATATCATTTAAGATAGCACAACAAAAAATAAAGTACCTAGATATAAATCTAACAAAATATATACAGGATATATAAAATTGAAAACCACATATCACTGAAAGAAATCCAAGAAAACAAATAAATGGAGACTTACACCATGTTCATGGTTTGGAAGACACAAAATTGTTAAGGAAGTGCTAATCCCTATCCTTTTCAAACAATTCCAAAACACTGAAGAGGAGGGAACACTCCCAAACTTATTCTGTGAGGTCATCAGTACCCTGATACCAAAACCTCAAAAAGACACTACCAAAAAAGACAGTTACGGCAATATCTCTAATGAATATAGATGTAAAAATCCTCAATAAAATATTAGCAAGCCAATCCAACGATACATTAAGAAATCACACACAATGATCAAGTGGGATTTATTCCAGGGACGCAAGGAGGATTCAATATCTGTAAATCAACCAATATGATACACCACATTCCCAAAAGGAAGGATAAAAATACACAATCGTCTCAATAGATGCAGTAAAAGCATGTGCCAAAATTCAACATCCATTCATGATAAAAACTCTCATCAAAGTCAGTAAAGAGGAAATATATCTCAATATAATAAAGGCCATTTATGACAAATCCACAGCTAACATCATATTATTGGTGAAAAGTTGAAAGCCTTCCCTCTAAAATCAGGAAAAAGACAAGAATACCTACTCTTGCTACTTCTATTTATCATAGTATTAGAAGTCCTAGCCACAGCAATCAGACAAGAAAAAGAAATAAAAGGCATCCAAATTGGAAGGGAAAAACTAAAACTATCGCTATTTGCAGATGATGTTAATACTTTATATAGAAAACCCCAAAGTCTCCAACAAAAAACTATTAGAACTAAACTGAAATCAGAAAAGTTTAAGGATACAAGATTAATATACAGAAATCTATTGCTTTTTCTATACATTAATAATGAAGTACCAGAAGAGAAAGAAAACATCAAAAAGAATAAAATACTAGGAATAAACTTATCTGAGGAGGTGAAAGACCTCTACTCTGAAAACTATAAAACACTGATGAAGGCAACTGAAGATAATACAAAGAAATGGAAAGATATTCCATGTTCAGAGATTGGAAGAATACTGTTAAAATGTCTATAGTACCTAAAGCAATCTACAGATTTAATGCACTCCCTATGAAAATACCCATGACAGGTTTCACAGAACCAGAACAAATAATCCTAAAATGTATATGGCACCACAGAAAACACCAAATTGCCAAAGAAATTTTGAGAAAAAGAACAAAGCTGGAGGTACCATGCTCCCTAACTTCAGACTACACTATGAAGCTACAGTAATCAAAACAGCATGGTACTGGCACAAAAACAGACACACAGATCAATGGAACAGAATACAGAGCCCAGAAATAAACCCACACCCTTATATGGTCAATTAATCAACAACAAAGGAGGCAAGAATATACAATGGAGAAAAGACAGCCTCTTTAATAAGTGGTGCTGAGAAAACGGGACAGCTACATGTAAAAAAATGAAATTAGAACATTCTCTAATACTATATACAAAAATAAATTCAAAATGGATTAAAGACCTAAGTGCACAGGACTTCCCTGGTGCTGCAGTAGTTAAGAATCCACCTGCCAATGCAGGGGACACAGGCTCAATCCCTGGTCTGGAAAGATCTCACATGCCACGCAGCAACAAAGCCCATGTGCTACAACTACTGAGCCTGCACTCTAGAGCCCGTGAGCCACAACTACTGAAGCCCGCGCGCCTAGAGCCTGCACACCTCAACTACTGAGCCCATGCACTTCAAATACTGAACCCATGTGCTCTAGGGCCCACGTGCTACAACTACTGAGCCCGTGTGCTGCAACTACTGAAGCCCATGCACTGCAACAAGAGAAGTCACTGCAATGAGAAGCCTGCGCATGGCAACAAAGAGTAGCCCCCTCTTGCCGCAACTAGAGAAAGCCCGTGCACAGCAATGAAACCAAACAGCCAAAAATTTAAAAAATAAGTTAAAAAAAAAAATATATATATATATAGCTCCATGAAAACTGTAAAAAAAAAAGAAAAAAGACCTAAATGCAAGACCAGATACCATAAAACTGCTAGAGGAAAACACAGGCAGAACACTCTGTGACATAAATTATAGCAATATTTTCTTGGTGCTGTCTCCTAAAGCACAGGAAACAAAAGCAAGCATAAACAAATGGGACCTAAATAAACTTAAAAGCTTTTGCACAGCAAAGGAAGCCATCGACAAAATGAAAAGACAACCTACTGAATGGCAGGAAATATTTACAAATATTAGGACCAATAAAGGGTTAACATCCAACATATATAAACCGTTCATACAACTCAACATCAAAAACACAAACACCGGGCTTCCCTGGTGGCACAGTGGTTGAGAGTCCGCCTGCCGATGCAGGGGACACAGGTTCGTGCCCCGGTCCAGGAAGATTCCACATGCCGCAGAGCAGCTGGGCCCGTGAGCCATGGCCGCTGAGCCTGCGCGTCCGGAGCCTGTGCTCTGCCACGGGAGAGGCCACAACAGTGAGAGGCCCGTGTACCGCAAAAAAAAAAAAAAAAAAAGATCTAATATTCTAATCGATTTAATAATTATTAAAATCACTTTGAAAGATTTAAAGTATGTGCCAGAAAAACTTACTGTCCTATAATCCACATAGAAATGTTAAAATTACAAAGCGTACACAGTAATGACAAGCCCACAAACTGTATCGCTTGGATGTCCTGTCCTCTACACAGAAGCGCAGGGGAGGCCACCAGCAGACACGGAGCAGTGAGGGGACACTCCCACAAGGCCCGCCCCACACGCACCTCGTCCTCATGCTGCAGCAGCATCCTGTGCACCGCCTCCAGCTGGACTTCTGCATCGTCAGGACGGTTGCCCGCAGGTGACCCCAGGCATTTGCCCTCATCCAGTTTAGACTGCAGTGTGGACACCAGGAGCAAGTTACTCATCTGCTGTTCCTGTAATGCCTCTTTGTCCTATTTAAGAAAAAAAGATTTATTTTAGGCAAGTGTTTCAGGAAATTGGGGGCCTCAAACTGCAGCTTGTTATTAAAGTGTAGGTCATCCTCAGCCCTCCTGGAGCACACCTGCGCACACCTGCACATGCCAGACACGCCATCCACAGACCCAGCCATGCTCCAGAGCAGATGCCTGCCTAGTGGAGGGTGCAGCCCAAACAGAGCCGCCACGTGCGCCCGAGATTCTACTGCAAGGAACTTATCCCAGTCATTATTCAACAAGGTACCAAAAGGGTCTCCAGACCGTCAGCAAATTGTTTTAACTGGGAAGAACCTGACAAAGCACAGGGCAATGGCTGACAACACATCCACGCAATGAGTGTTAGTAGCCCAGTAAAAAGTTTTCAAGGAACATTTACTATGGATGGAATGGTCACAGCACATTAAGTAGGGAAGAAATAGGCATCCAAAATTGTACACATGGTCCAACTTTGCAGAGGGAAAAAAAGGCATTTTCTACAGCCTGGTGCCTAGTAAGCTCGGTAGCTGTTGGCTGGAGGAGGGAGCCGCCCAGAACTGTCCCCAAGCAAGGGGGGACAGAGCGAGCCGCTGGCTGACTCAGGAGCCATGGGGCCTGTGCTGGACTTCCTTCCCACATAGCACATCCTCAAGAAGGGGCCTGGGCTTCACCTAGTGGTTCTCATCAGCATTTTCAAACCAAACACACCTGATAAAACCCTCCTCCTTGAGCCAGGGTTTTCTTAGGGCCAAAACGATTCCAAAATAAAATTTCTTATTGAGCCTCAGACTTTCAAGTAACCTTTAAACCCCCAGTGACACGAGATACAAGAAACTTGGATTCCTTCAGGCTAAATGCTCAAAGGAGGGGCAGCGCTGACTGGAAAGGCCCTCCTATGCCGCCCTGCCCTACTCCCAATCAGGGGACCTGCCCACACGCAGCTTTCCCACCTCATCCTAAACTCTTAGACACAAGAACGTGCACATCCCTGAGGCGTAATTCCAAACTACAACTAGAAGAACTATCACCGGAGGTGTTTTCACTGAGGAGCTGACACAAATTCCTTACTCAAAAATTAAAATAATTATAACTAGGCTCTATGTAAAGTATTTAATAAAATAAGCTTTCTAAACCTAAAATCTTGAAGATTTACTTAATTACTAGCGATAAACTCAAGAGTACTTGAGAGACAAAGGAGTGCTATAAAACTGGTATGAAATGTTATTACACTAAATGTGACACTGTGATGTGCAATGAGAAACACGCACCTGGTCTCTGTCCGATGCCTGGCACAGAGCGCCTGACACCTTGGTGCTCCCTGAGCGATGAGAGTGACGAAGGTGCCCTACATTCCCAACAAGCCCCTCCAGCCACATCTGAGTCTGTGTCACAGAGGTGACTTTGGGGAAGCCCCAGGCCACTGGGGCTGCTTGCCAGGGGAACTGACCATGGGGTTAAAGGGTCAGAACTTTCAGTCCCAGCCCTGGCCTCCAGGGAGGGGAGAGGGGCTGAAGGGTGAATCCATCACCAATGGCCAATCATGGCTGCATGATGAAGCCTCCATAAAACCCAAAAGGATGGGTTTCCAGGAGCTTCTGGGTCAGTACGCCCTCCCCACCCGCCCTCTGCACCCTCCATCTGGCTGTTCCCCAATTGCATCCTTTTATGGTAAACTGGCAACCCAGTAAGTAAAGTGTTTTGAGTTCTGTGAGCCACTCTAGCAAATTTGTTGAAACTCAGGAGGGGGTCGTGGGATCCTCAACTTATAAAAGTTGGACCTGAGGTGGGCATCTGGGTGCGGGGACAGTCCTGTGGGACTGAGCCCTTAAGCTGCGGGGTCTGACGCCATCTCCAGGAAGGCGGTGTCAGAGTTGAGCTAAGTCGCAGGACACCCAGCTGGGGTCGCCGGGGACTGGGGAGACCCCCACACGCTTGGTGACCCTGTGTCCACAGTGGAGCAGTCAGAGCTGGGGGTCTGCAGTGAAAAGGAAGCCCCGCCACAGCAGCTTCCCCCCTGGCCGCCCCCCTCCGCCCTGGGACCGCACGCTCGCCTGCTCCAGGTCCCTCGCAGCTTTCTGCTGTCTCTCCAGTTCTCCCTGGAGCTGCATCAGTTTTCTTGTGGTGCTGGCGTTCGTCTCCTGCAGACGTTTTATCTCCTCTTCCTGGATTAATACTTGTCTATCTGCCAACTCTTTCTTTATAATCAGTTCATTAAGTCCATCTGATTTTTCTCTCAATTTTTCTTCTAACAATTCAATCTAAAAACCACAGAAAATGCTTCAGAAGCAATAGTTTAAAAAAAAAATCCCACCTTGCAAAGTAAAGAGAGTACAACAACACAACTGTGAGAAAACTGATCCTCTACATGGTTTTCTAGACCCACGCTGCACAGTGAAGCCTGGTGAAAGAATAAGACAGAATTCTCTCTGTAATATGATACACAAAAAATAACACAGAATTTGTTGGTAAAATAAAATAAATTGTGGGAGGAAGGAATGGAAAGCCACTGAGCAGTTAAAAAAAAAAAAAGAACCAAGCACAGATAGGTACAGCACCGCCTGGGTCAGGGTCGAGAAGCAGGCTGGGTGCAAAGGTCACACCTATGGTCCATTTGCACAACAGCCTGGAAATTACAAAGCTGTGGAGAGAGCGCGGGTCAGCGGGTGGGAGGGAGTGGGCGCCATCTCCTGTCTGCATGTCCATACCCTGGCTGGGGCCTCCTGCAGGACATCACCATGGGGGGAACTGGTCTTATTTCCTCTAACTGCAAGTGAATCCATAATCATCTCAAAGTAATTTTAATTTTTAAAAAGAATAAGCAAATCAACTCCAGCGACCTCAGACAGGAAGAAGCAGACAGATCCGACCCCAAGCAGAAGGAAGCGAGAAAAACAAACCAGAGACAGGGCCCCGTGCACCAACCCCTCCCTGTCTGGTCACGCAGAGAACAGGCGAGGGGCAGCAGCACCAAGGGAGCAAACGGACGACGCACAGACACAGACAAGCACGGAGCACTCGCACCTCACCATCCAGCTGCACCGGTGGTCATTTTCGTGTACATGAAAGGCAAAAAAGGGTTTAAAGGTAAAGCTTTTTTTGAAAGCAGCGCAGAGAACCGCTCCCCACGGGCGGGGCCTGGCATGCGGCGGGCGGGCTAACTTACGTCGCTGTTGCAGGGACCCGGCGGACGCAGCCGGGCTGCCTGGCAGAGCTGCTCCTCCAGCCTCTGGATCTCCTGCTGGAAGTCCTCGCGCTCGCGTTCCCACTCCACCGCCTGCGCCTGTTGCGAGAGGCAGCCTGTTTGGACCATTTCCCCGAGCGTCCCCACCGCCCTTTGCAGGCAGGAGCGGAGGACGGGGACCAGGCGGAAGGGGCCCCCTTGTCATGGGCACCGCGAATGACGGAGCCACATGAAGAGGCCCGGCCCCCAGGTGGGACCCGGGGCGGCTTCTGAGACATGGGCAGGAGAGACAGAAGGCAGACAGCAGAGGGCCAGCAGACACCGCCCCGGACCAGGGCAAGCTGTGCGTGCACAACACCCGAGAGACGTCCGCCAGGCTGTGCTCACGTTCATCCCGACGCCAGCACAGAAACTACTTAACAACCTAGAATGAAGTTCACGCTACGAAGATGACCTCCGGTGACGCAAACAAACTCATCGCTCGAGACTCTTACGTCCATGAACTGGCGCTGGCGGCGCAGCTGCTGGTCCAGGGAGCCCATCTGCTGCCTCAGGGCGGAGAGCTCCTCGGCCTGCCGGGCGCACGCCTGCTGCCGCGAGAGCTGCTCCTCCAGCTCTGCCTCTAGGAGCCTCATCTGGGACAGCAGCGCTGAGCGGTCCTTCTCCGACTGCTCCTTGGTCTCCGACTGCTCCTTGGTGAGCGACTCCACTTCCTTCTGAAGAGCTGAAGGTGCCGAGGAAACAGCTGAGGAGCCCAGCTCAGGGAGCCGTGGGCCAGCAGAAACGTGGAGACGCGCGTTTCTCCAGTGATGGAGCGTGCGGGGCGGGGCAGCATGCGTATCCCTCCACCCCCCACGGGCGTGTGACTCAGCCAAGGACACAGCCGCCTCGAGAGGATGGATGTGCACCCTTGACCTGTCAGATCCCGAGCCCACGTCCTAATAAACAGCCACAGTTCTGCCAAAACCCACTGAAAACAAAACTGAGTACTTCTGCGGGGGGTGGCGGGGAGGGAGGAAGGAAAAATTATACTTTTTAAACGAAAATTGGCTAAAATAAAAAATTTTAAAGCCTGAGAAGAGAATACATCTTTGTGTCCCCAAATGACATATCAGGTAATTTTCTGGGAATTCTGCCTTCACGTATATTCTCCAACATGGAAAAATAAAATGTAACTTAAAACCTCCACCAGAGGAAACACCAGCCCCGCTGCGGAGGTTCCCAGCTGATGTGCTAACCGCACAGGCCTCCCTACACACCCGGGGGTGACCTGTCTTGAGGAAAAGGGTCGAGCCGTCAGCAAATCTAAAGCCGACCTAAAACGGATGGGGCGACGAGGCCACGATCCAAGGGAAACGACAGGTTAACAAGCATCTTTGGAAAAGAGGTCTCCCTGCAATGGATCCCAAAGTGTTGAAACTATCCTGAAACTGAAATGTTAAACCCATATGTTTGTATTTACATTTCACCAGCTTTCCAAAGTTAATTATTTTGGTTTGTATAAATCTGTCTTTTATGACAAACTATCACCCCCACTAATGTAATATTCTCAATATACTTCCAGGCTAACAAGTCAGCAACGATGGCAAATTAGGCTTAAACATGCAGTTAGAACAATGTCCTTCACGGGCCTCAGAGACTAGAAACCAGGGCTCGTGTGCCACTGCTGTGATGACCAGTGCTGCCTGGCCAGACACCCAGACAGGACCCGCTTCAGGGTCACACAGCCTTCGTGCAGGCAGGACTGAGGGGAGGTGTCCATGCGGCCACTAAGGCCACACAGAGGGCCAACTCCAGAATCAGGAGACCTCCTGGGGCCCCCAGTGCAGGCCCCCAGCCCAAGGACGACTATGGCAAGACGGGCTTCCTGCGGCTCAGTAACTGCAGTTAAGCATCGTTGAGAGAAATGCTTGCCCATTTTTATGTATGAATATTGAAGATCAAAGTTATCTTCCATGTAGTAGTTTGCCACAGAAGCTAAGTACTTGTCCTCTTTAGTAAAAAGTTGGCAAAACCTGACGCAAACATACAGCATATCACACAGAAGTCACTCATGTGCTGTTACAAACCTGAATCCTTGTGTGCTATAGAAACAGGAGTGCCTATAAATGAAAACACACAGCATTTTCAGAAACGAAAACAGAAAACTGGGTGACTTAGGATATGAAAGTTAGAAATAAGAGAAGGGAAAATGTCAGCAGCAGGACTCCAGGAAATGTTGTGGCCTTGATGCCAGGCCTTGGACAACCTCTGAAACGTGCGTTATTTCCGTGATGCCACTGCTTGGTCCGAATGTTGTGCCCCCAGAATTCATATGTTGGTGTTTGGAGGTGGAGCCTTCAGAGGTGATGAGGTCCTGAGGGTGAAGCCCCATGAGGGGATGAGTGCTTCTCTTATAAAAGAGGCCCCACGGAGCTGCTGCCCCTCCTGCACGTGAGGGCCCAGCGAGAAGGCGCATCCACGAGTGGGAGGCGGGCTCGCACCAGAAGGTGACCGTGTCGGCACCTTCACCTCGGATTCCCACCTCCAGGACCGTAAGGGTGAGTAACGGCTGCAGCGTAAGCCGCTGGGTCTCTGTTGAGACTAAGGCCACTGTTGGCCCTCGTGTTGCAGCAGGTCCCAGCTCCCAGGGGCTTTGCTGCTGACTTTTAAAGACAACAAGGAAAAACACAGAGGACAGATGGCATCGCCCTGAAGGTGGGCATGAGACACGCGAGAACAGGTGAGGCTGAGCTGAATTCCCCCACGGGCGCCAGGACCCCCCACCCTTTGGAAGCTGGCCAGTGTTCACGAGGAGCCAAAGCAGAATCGGGACCAAGTGGCCCCCAAGACCGCGCCTGGGAAGGGAAGGGAAGGCCAGGTGCCAGGCCGGCATGCTCCTGCAGGGCGGCAGCACAGCGGGAGTCCCCAGATGGCCGGGCAGCTAGAGACAGGGACCAGGCAACAGTGAGGAACTAAGGTGGGTTAGCCATGTAAAGATGAAAGCAAACCGAGAGGACCCAAAGGAAACACGAGAATTTCCTGGGGATAAAACAAACGCAGGAGGAAAGACTGGCCTGGGTTGGGGAAAAGGTTCCATGGATCTGCGCCCTCCGGCCAGCCCCTACCACACAGGTGGGCTAGACCTCTCTGCAGGGGTGAGGGGCGGTCACAGTGGACGCAGGGGAGGCGCCAGGCCTAGGGCTATGTGGCCGTTCGCCTGACCCCATACCTCTGCATCTCCCACAGGGTCCCGACTCTGAAGCCCTAACGCCCTGCGCAGGGAGAGCAGGCTGGAGGTACGAGAGCCTGTGACAACAAACACAGGTCTCAGACGCGGAGGGCCCAGCCACCACTCGGACCCACAGGCCGGGACGCCAACACCCGGGAACAGGAGGGGGCCCCAGCCAGGACACTGCCCCACTGGGACGTGTGGCCCAGGGCGTCTGGGGACAGCAAAGTGTGCGCACGGAAGAGACATCGGCCAAGAAGTAATGACAACAAAGCCCCAGATGTAACAAACGTCCAGCCGCCGGCAGAGCAGGGCAGGCATGGGAAACCACTCCAGATACGGTTCCGGGACATGTGAACATCCGAGCAAAGATAAACTTCTAAAAACACCTCCAAAGAAACACGATCAGATGTGCCAGCAGGTGTCTGGATGCAAGAAAACAATGGTTTTTAGTCTCAAAGTATTCAAGTAAAAGAAACCAAATCTAGAATTGTGTCTTTCCAGCTACCACTTCATTTAAGGATGAGGGACACAGAACTGAGAAGATGCCACGGGTCCGCTCTCAATTAGCACAACATCCATTAGACACAGTTCAAGTATAAAAAAGACAAAGCAAAGGAGGAAAAAAGAAAGCAGGTTAATTTTTTACCGTCAGAAGTTCACATCAAAAAATGGAAAAGAGACAAAAGAATGTTATACATGTTAAAGCTAAACAAGAAGATGAAGTCTGGAGATGACTGTAAATAGTTTTAATAACCCGCGCGGATGGAAACCAAGATGATGGCACAAATCACTCTTTGCTTCAAGAGGCTGCAAGCCCGTCGGAGCCACACATCCACTCAAGAGCCATGGGAACATGAGTCTCGCCCAGAAGAGGTACCAAAGACGAGGGCAGAAACTAAACAGACAACTGTTTGTTTATTAATCGGAAAATTAAAAAGAAGAATTGGAGGAAGAGAAATGAGTTTTCTGAGTTGCTTGGGGTGGTGGCTCAGCAGGAGCCCCTGAAAGTCAGAAGGTCGCTGACGCCTTTGCTGTGCGGTGGGGGCAGCAGAGAGGTGGGCCTGGCCGGACTCGCCCCCCCCTGGGGGGGGGGGCGGGGCGGTGGGGGCCGCAGGGAGAGGAAGGCAGGCCCTCAGGGGGCGGAGCGCAGGCACCGTCCCAGACAGGCCCTGGACTCGCACAATCACTTCTCACAGACTTCGCTGCCCCCACCGCCGCCACTGCCCACAAGCTCCACATTTTAAGCTTTTTATGTTTTAATGTTAAATATTTTAAGATCTAAAATTTCTAAGAATCTGAAACTATAATGACCTGCTTTTGTTAAAACTGTATGTCAGTAAAGCAATTATACTCCAATACAGATGTTTAAAAAAAAACAAAATCAAAAACCGTATGTCTTCCTAGCTAAGGTTAACACTTTTCTGGTAATTTTAAAGAAAATTTTTAAGTAGCCCTCATTTTTTCCACATTCTTCGCTATTTATCTTGTGAAATGTGAAACAAAGCAGAGTCAGCATGTCAAGGGGCTTTAACACGGAACCTGGGGGTCATTAAGGAGTGGAACTCAAGCCGGGCCCCAGCGAGGGGAGCCGTGAACTTGGGACCTGGGCCGAAGCTCAGAGATTCCAGGGGCGCAGCAAGAACCGCACCTGCTCCCATCCCCGTAACGGGCCTTCTCCTCCCTCGTGACGGCCTCGGCCCTCAGGTACGTTCAGCCCAGACTGGCTTCTGCCTCTGACTCCAATTAAATTCTCTGTAGGCAAACCCCCCTGTCCTCACCCTCAAAAGCCCCAACTGTTTCTATTGCCTAACGGGACCCGAATCTGCGCGCTCCAAACTGCAATTCTTTCATCCCAAACAGACACTCCCTGCTGGACCACTGCCTCCAGGATGCCGAGGCTGATGACCGCACACAGGTGGGCGACGCCCTGGCCAGGCGACCCGGCCTCAGAGTCAGCAGCCTTTCCTACAGCACAGTCAGCCACCGCAGCTGCCCTCAGGCCACACGCAGCCCTGCGACCCTGCAACCTCGTCCTCTCTGCCCTCAAAGCCTCGCGTCCGAGCCAGCCCGGCTCTGCCCGCGCCCCCGGCTGCAGCTCGGCCTCCTTACCGGTCTCCCTCTCTCCGGCTTCCACAGCCAAGGCTTCCTTCTGGCTCCACAGCACGGAGTTCTCCTCCTGCAGCTCCGCCTGCCGCCGGGCCGCACACTGCAGCTGCTGTCTCAGGCCCTCCAGCTCAGCCACCAGGCCCTGCTCACTCGCCTCCTTCCGGCCCAGTGCCTCCTGCAGGCCGGCCCTCTCCTCTGTGAAGCCCTCGACGATGCCTGCGGTCCACGCGGGAGGGCGCTGTAAGGCCCCGGGGGCGGGGGGGGGGGGGGGGGGCCGGGGCGGGGCGTCCTGTTCCCCCAGGGACGGCACCGGACCACCCTCCCCGCGAGGCACAGGAGTGGCAGGCAAGACGAGGGCCCAGCGCACGCGGCCACCGTGAGCGAGCGCCAGGCACCAGGCGCGCGGGGTCGGGGCGGCGGCGCGACCCCAGGAAGGCGGCTGACGCCCTTGCTGTTGAGACCCCAGCACGACGCGCGTCCCTGGCAGGCAGGCCCCGCTCACCCTCCGCCGTGTGCAGCGCCAGCTCGAGCCGGGCCTTGGCCGCGCGCTCCGCGTCCAGGTGCTCCAGCAGCTCCTGGTGCTTCCGCACCACCTGCGCCGTCTCCTCGCTCTTGCAGCTGAACTCCTTCTCAAGACGAGAATGAATCTGACGTGCTTCCTCCAGCTGTGAAACACGTTTGAAAATGGCATTTTGGACCAAAAGTAATCAAAGCTTATACTGACACCAACAGAGTTCTATTTGCATCGAATTCTGGGGAAACCATAAATATCCTGTAAGAAACAGCAATTTCCATGTTCAACGTTATGTCAGTTACTAAATAAGCAACAAATTTTCAAAAAAGTAAAGTTCTGCACATGGAGACACAGACAACACTGCACGGACACACCGTTTGTGACCGTCGACCCCACATGTGTCTGCGTGGAACATGGCGGGGGGTGGTCATTTCAGAGGACACACTGACAGGAGCCTGGCACCCGGGCAGGCACAGGCCCCCTGGTGACTGCAGGTGGAGGATGGGAAAGGCTCCTGGCTCATCACCACACCGGGCAGGGCACCTGACACGACCCTCCCTCCCCAGGTCAGACACCATGGGACGCCCCCCTTCCCAGGCACAGCCCAGGGCCACAACCTCACCTTCCTCCCGAGCTCCCCTGGTGGGCATGTCCAGGCTGAAGCCCCCAGGCCACGCACAGGCTGGAGGGCCCAGGTTAATCTCTGAATTCAAAACGCCTACACCCAGCTGGCCTGACCGACAACTCGGCACCTGGCCCGGGCCCCCTCAGCCTCCCCCTGCGTGTAACCAACTCTGACCCTTCCAGACCCAGCCTCTAAGGAAACCTGTTGGTTTTACCTTGAAAACAGCCCCCGGCGCTGCCTCTCCTCATGCCCTGCTGTGGGCAGCCTGCCCGAGTTCTTGGCAGCCACTGCCCCTCGGGCAGCCCACCACTGACCCTGACCTGAACAGGGGCTCCTCGCGCCCCTCTGGCCGCTGCCTGTGTCAACTCCCACCTCCCTCCCCTGCTTCCCCGCTTACACACCCAGGTGCCCCTGCAGAGCACACAGTGGGGACAGCGGGGACGCAGGACCGTGGGCCAGATCAGACTGCAGACTGGACGGCGTCTGTTCCGTTAACTGCGCTTGGGGACAATCCAAAGCACCTGATTATTTATCATAAGATGCTGCCCAACTCTGTCCGGTTTCTGAGAGAAGATGGGACGCAACCAGAGGAGAAACTTCAGAGCTCGCCACTGTGGCTCTGCCTGCATTCGCATCTCAATATTTCTGAGACGTGAACAGCGATGCTTCACGTGAAAATGCTTACTTTTTAACTGGGAAACTTTGGGAAAAGGCTCTCTATTGCTTTCCAAGCTTTCCTACTTAATGTCTGTGCTAATTGTCTGAAGCATTCTAAAAGTTTAACAAATTCCCATCTTCAGTAATAATCTCTAAACATAAGTATATTCAAAATGGAATTAAAATGGTGTGCAAGGTGCAGTAAAAGAGGCTGAACACACAGGATCTAAATTAAGTGCACTGAGGTTTTACTTTTCATTCACAGCAAGCCTACTTCCCCAAGAATTTCGGCTCAGAAAAGACTCCTATTTGAGGAAAACATGTGGGCGAACCTCCGAGGGAGTAACAGGCTCAGAGCGACACCCGGCAGAGAGAGGAGAGAAAGAAGTCAGACCCGCCTGGAGAGAGGAAACCTCCGTCTCGCCCGCACGGTCTGGTGGAGGATCAGAAACCCTGACTGCCCAGCACCCGCAGGCACCTGGGGCTGCGCTGGCACTGCCAGGCAGCCTCCGTCACCCACCGGCCCCCCGCCCACTCCTTCAGCCTGTCACCCTCCTCTGCAGAGAGGCCGAGGGGCCGTGCCTCACCTGCCTGGTGGAGTCCAGGACCATCTCCAGGAGGCCATCCACCGCCAGGCCCAGGCTCCGGTAGATCCTCCTGACGGGCCGCTCATACTCCAGCGTGCTTTCTGGGCTCATGAAGAAGCTCTCACAGACATGACTGCTAATCTCAGCCACTGACGACGTCTCGGCACACTCGGGCGATGCGCTGTCCAGCTCCGGCAGGGCCGCGTCGAGCCCGGGCCACACCTCGTCCAGGGCTGGGGCTACAAGCGAGCAGACACAGGAGCCATGCTGCCAGGAAGACCCCCGGTGCCCAGCCTGGGGGCTGCGGGCACAGGGCTGTCGGCGCTCACCTGCAGGCGGGCTCTCGTCCTCCAGGCAGAGCCCCACGCGCTCACCGATGCGGCTCTTCAGGGCAACGGCGGCCTTGAGTGTCTCCCCAAACAGGCCCAGCAGCCTCCTCAGGGCGTCCCGGAGAGCTCTCCTGAGAGGGGCACACACGGGCAGCGTCAGCCGAGACCCCGCCCGGCTGACCGCATGCCAGCAGCACCGTGGGCGACCTGAGTGTCCCTCTCCTGGAGGTCTGCGCCCAGCCCAGCACGGGGGCTTCATCCGGGAGCCCCTCCCAGCTGCTCTGCCCGCAGTGGCGCCACCACGAGCTGCACAGACCCAGCCTGCCCCCCGCCACAGCCTCTCTGGCACTCAGGAGCAGAGCTGGGCGCCAACGTGGCCCCTGAGGCCCCACCCTCTCAGGATACACCGGCTCAAACGCCCAGGTCACCCCTTGCCCACAGCCCACCAGCACAGGAAGGCGCCGTGTCTCCCCGTGTCTCTCTCTGGGGCCACACAAACACGGAGTTTGGGGTGTGTGGTTCCCCTAGGACAGGAGTCCTGTCTCTGAGCCGCACCCTCCCAGACCAGCCCGTCCAGCTGGGGGGCATCAGCTGGGGCACGGTGACCCCGCCCAGGCCGTGGCTCTGGTGCCCACGAGACGTCAGGGCTTGGCCAGCCCCATCCGCCCGCGGCTCACACCCCTCCCTCAGGCCCAGCACAGGGAAACGCCACTCAAGACATGGGAAGAGCTGCCCCTCAGGAAGCTGACACCCCAGGTCAGGGCCAGAGATGGTGAGAAAGGGACGCGGGGACGTGAGGGGCGGGGGCAGGCGGGGGCAGACTGCAAACGGCGGGCCCGACAGCCCCTGCTGCTGCCCAGGCCCCTCGGAGGGAGCGTGCGGGGAGGGCATAAGGACCACCCCCAGACGAGCTCGGGCAGGCGGTGTCTGCTTTGCTCTGAGAGAAAATGCCAGAAGGCCCCAGCCGCCCCCCCCCTCCTTGGGCCCCGTCCAGGCCATACCGACCCCTGGTCCCTGAGAAGCCTCATGAACGCCAAACACTCGTGGGTGTCCGCGCATCTCACCTGCCGGGCACGCCCCCCGAACGCCTCGGGGCCTTTGCTCTCTGCCAGCCCCCCGAGGGCAGGGCCAGGCCTGACACGTCCTGCCCTGCACTCCCCTCATCGAGCGGCAAGGCAGCTGGGCACAGCACACAAGGTCCTCACAGAGATAATGAAGCCGTGAAAGCATGAACGGAGAGATGGAGCCCACGTGAGCGGCACCCGCCCTCCGCACAGCAGCCCTCCCCCCTCCTCCCCGACCCTCAGCGCCACATATACGGTAGCGCCGCGCTGCTGAGGACGAGGGTCCAGGGGCAGCAGGGACCCCAGACCAGCAGGACCATGAGATACGGGCAGGGACAGGCCAAGGGATGCACAAAGGGGCCCAGAGAGGCCGGCCAGTGAGCTGCACCTTCCCGGGCGATGCTGAGCCAATGGCCCCGACAGGCAAAGACGAGAGCGTCTCCTGACATCAGGCAAACACAACTGAACAGCTCACTCCAGAAGCACACGAGAAGCGGAGCTAAAACCTGCCTAGCGCCAGGTGGGAAACTATTTCCTAAATAAGACTCCCAAACAAACAAGAAAAGGGACGGGTCGGTAACTGCCTTCATAGCAGCATCAAATCTTGTAATCTGGCAAAATGAGAAGGTTTGGCAAAGCGAGGTGGTGGGTACGTGGGTGCCACGACTCAGCGCTCATCTTGAAGTTTAAGGCCCTCCTGGATGAGAGGACCACGCAGCACAGGGTCCCATCCACCAGGTGCCAACATGCACTCCAGCCCGAGAAGCAGAGGCGGCCACTGACCTCTCGCCGTGGGACAGGTCGATGTCGGACTTGAGCATTGAGATGAGAGTTGTTTCCTCCTGGTTCTCCCTTTCCCGCCTTTGCTGAAGCCTCTCCAGTTCGGAATGGCGCTCTTCTATCTCGCGACTTAAGGATAAAATCTGGTCTTTTAGCTGTTGAAGAAAAATTGTTAAAGCTTTAGTTAAGACAATTTAGTTAAAACTAAGTTTCTGTAAGGAACTTTCTTTATCCAACAGCAGGTCTGTGGTTTGTGGGATGGAGAAAACGGATGATGGGACACCAGCGTGGGGCCCATAAAGCACGCAAAGCACAGGCCAGAGGAAAAAGAAGGGTGTAATTTTGAAACCAATTTACCGAAGAGAACAAAGGGAACAGAAAACAGTTTCAATGCTGTGCATAGAGGGAACCTGCGAAAAAAGTGTAGCTCTTATAAACCACTGGGCCATATAGGTCGCTGGTAAAATGAAAGAAAATGGAATAAGTAAACAGAGAATGGCAAGTTTCAAGATGGCAAACAATGACCAAGAAATGGACAAAAGAGACACAGAAGATGAACTGCATGCCCGGATGGCTCGAGGCTGGGGCGGCCCCAGAGGCCAGCGTGGAGCTGGCGGACGGCAGACCCTTCCCTCTGCTAGCCCTGCTCCCTCACCTGCATTCCTATCAAATCTTCCTCCACTTACAATGGGGTTACATCCCAAGACACCCATCCTAAACTGCAAATACCATACATCGAAAATGCATTTAAGGACCTCCCTGGTGGCACAGTGGTTAAGAATCCGCCTGCCGGGCTTCCCTGGTAGCGCAGTGGTTGAGAGTCCGCCTGCCGATGCAGGGGTCGCGGGTTCACGCCCCGGTCTGGGAAGATCCCACATGCCGCGGAGCGGCTGGGCCTGTGAGCCATGGCCGCTGAGCCTGTGCTCCGCAACAGGAGAGGCCACAACAGTGAGAGGCCCGGGTACCGCAAAAAAAAAAAAAAAAAAAAAAAAGAATCCGCCTGCCAATGCAGGAGACACGTGTTTGAGCCCTGGTCCGGGAAGATCCCACATGCCGCAGAGCAGCTGGGCCCATGCACCACAGCTACTGAGCCTGCGCTCTAGAGCCCGCGAGCCACAACTACTGAGCCCACGTGCCACAACTACTGAAGCCCGTGTGCCTACAGCCTGCACTCCACAACAAAAGAAGCCGCTGCAACGAGAAGCCCGGGCACTGCAACAAGAGTAGCCCCCCCTCACCGCAACTAGAGAAAGCCCGCGCACAGCAATGAAAACCCAACGCAGCCAAAAATAATTAATTTTTTAAAAAAGGAAATGCATTTAACACACCTGTGAATGAAAAGGGTCACCTGCCATATCAGCAAACAAAGGATGTTGCAGCCATCAAGCCACCACAGCCGCCCAGACAGTGAGCTCTGAGTGGGCTCAGGATGGGAAAGCACAGGATACTGGCCCCAGGTAGAGGAGGTACAGATCAAAAAATGATTTCAGTGAGCCCAGACTTTGCTTCTTCCCGTACACAGAAAAGCGCTAAATTCATTAACTTGAGATGCCTGGTTTCTTTAATTAACAGTAATCTTTTGAAAAGGAAAAGCAGAGCGGCTGGCTGTCTTGGTCAAGAATGGCTGTCGGCGCATCAGTCGTTCACCTTTCTGGTCGTGTGGCGGATGGGGAGCTGTGGCTGCCCTGCCCAGCATCACAGGAGAGAACTGGACCACATATCACTAGCCCAGGGAAAGATAAAAATTCAACATTCAAAGTACTGTTTCTATTGAATGTACACTGCTTTCACACCATCGCAAGTCAAAAAATCCTTCCTAAGTCAAACGACTGTAAGTCAGGAACTGTCTGTACTCAATAAGGTAATAGAGTTAATTCATCAATGAAGAACATTTGTTCATCAAAAGATGACAAAAGGGAAGAAAAACCCCACAACTTAGAAGAAATCCAGAAATACAAATAAAAACTTCCCTAAATCAGTAAGAAAAAGAAGAACAACTGTTTTAAATAGAAAAATGGCCAAAGATACAAAAAGGTATTCCACAGAAAGGGAAACAAATGGATCACAAACATAGTAACACATGCGCATCTTCTCAGCAAATTAAGACCACCAAGAGACACCATTTCGTTGCCACAAAACTGGCAAAAATTAAAAAGCAAGAACATTCCAGGAGAGGATGTGGAGTAACAGGAGCTCGAGTGCACGACTGGTGGAACCACCCAGAAACAGCCTTGGGGTTACCCAGCAGGGGCAGAACCCCACAATCTGGACACGCACTTCTGGGTTTAAGAAGCTCCTGCACATCTGGAGTAAGAGGTGTGTGTAGGAAACTCAGGGCAGCTTTATTCATAATGGCAGAAAGACAGAAACAGGCCCAAGTCCACCGATGAGCACACACGCAATGGATGCCATTCGGCAGCTTGGGTGGCAGGTACGGCCCCCCCAGCGCCATCTGTGAACCTCCAGTCAACACGGAACGAGGGAGGCCAGCACACACCCCCTTGTGAAGGCCGGAAAGGGCTGAGGCTCAACAGCAGAGTGTCCAGGAATAAACACATCAGTGAGCAAGAAACCTGCAATGATCAGAAGGGTGGTTGCCTCGGCGGGGGGCAGGGGGCAGGGGGCAGGGGGGTCTCCTGAGGTGCTTCACGTGGGTGGTGGGACACCATCCTTACTCCACAGTATTACTTTAACCGAACATGTACATTTTAAGGACACCTGTAACATAATTTCACAGTGGAAACAGCTTCCCGCAGAGTCTGGTTTCCTGAAGGGTCGCACGCCCTGCTCCGACCGGGGAGCCTCTGGGCAGCGGACGCACAGCCTGGCCCACCGGCCCAGGGGAGCCTCCTGCTGCCCGCCTCCACGCGCCCGCACAAAGGCGTCCCCCACTCCTGGCGCCTCTCAGTCTTTCCTCCCCACCTTCTCTCACACTCCTGCCATCAAGCCACCATCCCCCCTTTTTAAAGGTAAATCGCTATGTATGTTTTACAATTTCTCTCTTAATTCAGAATTTAACATTTCCTTTTTAACTGTAGTAATACTTTTATTAGGACTGTTATTGTTTCTGGTCCTTGAGGTATAAAATCGCAGAGGCTTTGAACGGTGTATTCTGTACAAACTTTTAGTATTTTGTACAGAATGAGCTGTTTTAAGAATGCATGTCACGTACCAGCAGAAATGCCTGGTATACTGAAGAACAAGCTTAAGAAACACTTCGAGAGGCTCGTTCTTCCTCATGGAGCCCCCTCCTGCCTAAGCCCTGGTGCCGTCCTTGCTCCCCTGCACGTGCCCCCCATCCTCCTGCCTTCTCGTTGGCTGGGCTCCCAGCACAGGAGGGGCCTCTGCAGCCAGGAACATGCCCCTTGACGGGCAGCTAATGACTGACCTCCACAGATACATGCTGCCCTGAGTCTGGCTGGGAGTGACTTTGACATCTCCGGTACCAAATTAAGTCAGACACACCCCTGTGCAGTGTTTACAGTCAGAAGGCCTGGCCCCACCACTTGGCAGCCATGGACTTTGAGCAAATTAACGGAGCCTCTCCTGGGCCTCAGTGTCCTGAGAGGGAGAGAGCTGCACAGAAATGAGAAAATTCTACATCTAACGTGCTTAGCGTGGTGCCTGCACACATTCATAAGAAAACTGTGCCTCCAGTGTGTGAATAAGTTCAAATCCAGTGACCCTGTATGATGATAAAGTCAAAGAAAGCAGCAGTACTGTTATGACTCTGAAAGATCACACAGTGGGACTATCTCTAAAAATAGTATAAATACACATTCGTATTTTCAATAATAATAATGAAAAAAACCCAATTCAAAAATTGTCAAGGACCTCAGCCATAAAAAAGAATGAAATAATGCCATTTGCAGCAACATGGATGGACCTAGAGAGTATTATGCTTAGTGAAATAAGTCAGACAGAGAGAAAAATACTGTATGATATCACTTATATGTGGAATCTAAGAAAATGATACAAATGAACTTATTTACAAAACAGAAATAGACTCTCAGACATGGAGATATATTAGGAGTTTGGGATTAATATGTAGACACTACTGTATATAAGATAGATAACCAAAAAGGACCTACTGTATAGCACAGAAAACTACATTCAATATCTTGTAATAAGCTCTAAGGGAAAAGAATCTGAAAAAGTATACATATACACTTTATATATATATATATACACACACACATATGTATATACATATATATAACTGAGTTACTTTGCTATACAGTTGAAACTAACACAACATTGTAAATTAACTGTACTTCAATAAAAAAAAAACTGTCAAGGACCTGAACAGACAAAAATGGCCAATAAACCCATGAAAAGATGTCCAACGTCACCAGTGATTAGGGAAATGCAAATAAAAACAAGATATCACCTCATATCCATTATGATGGCTATTACTTTAAAAAATGAAAAACAGCAAGTGTTGACAAGAATGCAGAAAAATTGGAACATTTGTGCACTGTTGGTGGAAATGCACAATGCCACAGCTGCTGTGGAAAACAGTTTAGCAGTTCCTCAAAAAGTTAAACACAGAATTATCGTATGACCCATCAACTTTGTTCTTAGATATATACCCCAAAACTCAAAAGCAGGGGCTGAAGCAAATACTTGCATCGCAGCGTCCACAGCAGCATTATGCGCACAACAGCCAAAGGAAGAGCCGACCATGAACAGATGGCCACCAACAGACGAACAGATCAACAAAATATGGTGTCTATATACAGTGGAATAATATTAGTCGGCCATAAAAAGCCATGAATGTTGATACACCCACAACATGGATGGACCTTGAGGACATTATGCTAAGTGAAATGAGTCAAACACAAAAGAACATATATTGTGTGATTCCTCTGAAATGAGATCCCTCGAGGAGTCAAATTCACAAAGGCAGAAAGTACAGTGGTGGGTACCAGGGAAGGATGGAGGGGGATGGGAGCTATTATGTGTTTAATTAATTAACTGATTTATTTTTGGCTGCACTGCGCGCGGGCGTTCTCTACGTTGCGGCGAGGTGCGGCGCACGGGCTTCTCGTTGCGGTGACTTCTCTTGTTGCAGAGCACAGGCTCTAGGCGTGTGGGCTTCAGCAGTTGTGGCACACGGGCTCAGCAGTTGTGGCTCGCAGGCTCTAGAGTGCAGGCTCGGTAGTTGTAGCACACAGGCATAGGTGCTCTGCGGCATGTGGGATCTTCCCAGACCAGGGCTCGAACCCGTGTCCCCTGCATTGGCAGGCGGATTCTTAACCACTGCGCCAGCAGGGAAGCCCAGGAATTATTTTTAATGAGGGCAGAGCTTCTACGTGGGATGATGAACAAGTTCTGGAAACGGAGAGCAGCGATACTTGCACGATACTGTGAATGTGGTTAATGCCACTGAACTGTGCACTTAAAACGGTTGAAATGGTAAATACTATGTTATGCACATTCTACCATACACAAGAAAAGAATTAACAAAGAAAAGATGCATCCCACATACCTGCAGAATTTGGTTATTCTTCTCCCGAAGCTGCAGCGACAGAGACTCTTTCTCTTTTTGGTAAAGAGACTGTGCCTGCTCCCGCTCAAGTTTATGTATCGCCTCTTTTTCATGCAAAGCAGCTTTCTTTTCACTTTCAAATTCACCCTGTACAAAAGTACATTAACAACAACAAAAAATGCCATTAAGTTATAAAATTATAAGGATAATTTCTCCATTTCTCTGCTGTTCACTAGAATTTAGTTCATTCAACAAATATTCATTGATTCCGTATTCTGTGCCAAGAACAATGATCAAAAAGGCCAAGGCCACTATCCCCAGTGAACATGCGTTCAAATGCGCTTATCATAAAGAGTACAAAAGAAACAGCCCGCTACCTTTCCCAATGGTCACGTTAAGAAATTCTCCATCATCAGGGGATCATGACCATCAAAATCCAAGATATTTAGAAACCTAACTTCCTCAGGTTTTAAAAAATAAACCCTGTTTCTTCTTAAATAATAAAAAATATTTCTTAATAATGTTCACCTAATGAATTAAAATACATTAATGAAATAAGCTTTTTTTTTTTAACTACAGAGATAGCCCTTCCAGAATGACAGAATAAGGACTTCCAAAAATCCATTCCTCTACAAGAGCACTGAGAACACTGGCAAAAACTGTCAAAATCAACTTTTTCATAGCTCTGGAAATTAAAGTGTTTATTAAAAACAAAGGCTGAGTCGCCATCAGAACAGGAAGCTTTGAGTGTTTGAACCTGCCCTAATCCCATCACTCCAGTCTCTGGGATAGCCTTGAAAATGCAGCCCAGGGAATTCCCTGGTGGTCCAGTGGTTAAGACCATTTCAAGCTTTCACTGCTGTGGGCCCCGGGGTTCAACCGGGGTTCAATCTCTGATCGGGGAACCCGCCAAAAAAAAAAAAGAAAGAAAATGCAGCCCAGCAACCATGGGGGGAGGAGGAGAAGAATGGGTTGCACCAAAGCACCACCACCAACTGTCACTAACTGACCTGTCTAGCAGCTCACTGAAGAGCTCCATTCTCAAAGCTGGTTTTTTACTGGCTCTGATTCAGAGCTCACCTCAACAATCCTGTGCCCAGCAACTGTTTAACAGCTCAGCGGCCTGAGGCAGTGATAACAACTGGAGCTAATAAGAGGCTGATCAAAAACCTTAAAAGGAAGTGAAAGCTAAGGCAGAGATGTATACTGCCTGCCACAGCATTAAAGGCATGCCCAACCAGAGCCCCACAATAAAGAGATAAGATTATAAAATGAAACCCAATAGATATTCTGAAGCTGAAAAGCACAATTACTGAAATAAAAGTTTCACTAGAGGGACTCAACAGCAGATTCAAGTGGGTAGAAGAATCAGCAAACATGAAGACAGGTCAAATGAGATTATTCATTATGGGGAACAAAAAGGAAAAAAAAAGAAAAAAGAAATAAAGTAAGGAGGCTCACAGGCCTTTAGGACATCCTCAAAGACCAACATACACATCATGAGTGTCCCAGAGGAAAGGACAAAGGGAACACGGCAAAAGAATACTTGAAGATAATATGCCTAAAAACTTTGCAAATTTGATGAAAAATATCAATCTATACATAGAAGAAGCTCAATGAACTCCAAGTAGGATAAACTCAGAGATCCACACCTGGACACATCATAATCAAACTGCTGAGAGACAAAGAAAATCTAGAAAGCAGTGAAAAGCAAGTAATTTATTTTGTCTTCTATGTTTATGTGTATAGTTTGTAATTCTTTTTTCTATGTGATTTAGAAGACAAATGCATAAAGAACGAGCATAAAGTGTATACAGATGCTCTTTGTATGACAATATTAGCACAAAGGAGGAAGGAAGGAAGGAAGGAAGGAATGACGCTATATCAAAGAACAATTTTGTGAACTATTAAAATTAAGTTGGTATTAATCTGAACCATATTGTTATAAAATGTTCAATGTAATGCCCAGGGCAGGCACTAAAAAAATTAAAAGCAAACAAAAAAACAAAACAAAAACAAAAACCAAAAAAATATAGAAAAATAAACATCAAGGAAATCAAAACAAAAGGCGGCAGTAATGGAGATTTAGAGGAACAAAAGAGACAGAAGATGTATAGAAAGCAAACAGCAAGTACTGACACACCCTATAACATATATGAACCTAGAAAACATTATTCTAAGTGAAAGAAGCCAAACACAAAAGGCCATATTTTGCATGATTCGATTTCTAAAAAATGTTCAGAAAAGGCAACTCCACAGAAGCGGAGAGTAGATCAGGGGTTGCCAGGAGCTGGGGGAGGGAAGAGACTGCTAACGGGTCGGGGGTTTCTTTTGTGGTGATGTAAATGTTCTGGAATTAGACGGCAATAAGAGTTGTACAACTTTGTGAATATACTGCAGACCACCGAACTGTATATTTCAAAAAGAGTGATTTTTATGATATGTGCGTCATATCTCAATAAGGTTGTAATTAAAAACAAAACAAAACCACAGTAAAAATCATTGCGAGAAGTAATGCTGAATGCTCACTCATCCCGCGCAGACACCCTTCCGTGGCAACAGGCCCCTTGAAGCAAGAAAAGGCTTGACGTGGCCGCTGCTGAGTCACCAAAGCAAGGCCATGAGCAGGGCTCAGACTTTCCCAGGCTTAAATACAGCTGGCTCTTTACCATGGGGCTGGACAGTGTGGGTCCACTTACCCTCGGATTGTTTGTTTGGGGCCGTGCTGAGCAGCATGGGGCGTCTTACCTCCCTGACCAGGGATCGAACCCAGGCCCCCTGCACTGGGAGCGAGGAGTCTTAGCCACTGGACCGCAGGGAAGCCCCACGGCTTTTGTTTCGATGGCAAACACTACAGCACCACACGATCTGCGGCTGGCTGGGCGTGCAGACGCACAGTGACGGCGGATACGGAGGAGCCACGCGTACCGAGGGCCAGCTATCAATCACACGCAGATTCCCAACTGTGCAGAGGGCCGGCACGCTTAATTCCGTGTTGGTTAAGGGTCAACTATTTGATGACAATTTCTTAAAAGAAAAGGAATGCTAACTAGTCAACTTAAATATAAAAATGAAGGAAAAAAAGTTGCCTTGAAAAATCTCAGTTTCTAAGACAATGAATACGTTTTAATTTTGCATATCAAAATTAATTTAGAATACATTTTTCTTACTTTGCAGGTGAGAAAGGATAGCAATGAAATAGATCACCCTTGAGCCCAGTACCTTTAACTGTGTGATGTGCTGCTCCAGCAGCGCCTCCGACCGACACTTCAGCAGCTCAATCTCCTCCCGACAGCAGAGCCGCTGCTTCTCCTCCTCTTCCATCTCCGCAGGAACCGCAGCGCCCTGCTTGAGTGGGGAGGAAGGTCAACACTGGGCCTTGCCCGTGTGCGTGGATCTGTGGTGAGGCTGGAGCTCAGCTTATTCCACATATTTCCACGTGACGACACGCAGCAGTCAGGTTATAGCTCACAGAAAACGTCAAGTCACTCTTTGTGGGAGCTGGATTCTCACCTCAGTCACAAGCATCAGAAAATGGGGTTTGCACAGCACAACACTGAAACTATACTTTGAAGTTCTACAGACCGTTTCTGAATTAACACAGAACATTTTTATAAACTTCCTCTCCTGGAATAGGTTTAACTCAATCCTTTAAAAGGAAGAATCAAGTGCAATTTCAAGTTGGGACATGTGGCAGTTTCCAAAGCCCTTTAACTGTCTCATCTGCACCACAAAACCACTTCATGGGAAGGACGGGGTTCACCCAGATGGTTCACAGCCAGGAAGGAAGCTGCAGGCCTGACAGTAACCAGATCTGACCACGGATGTTGGCTCTGTGTGTGCCAACCACAAAATGCTAGTGAACAAGAACAAAACCCCGAATGCCAACGGGCACCACAGACCGGCAGGGCAGGGCCAAGGGAGAGGAGGACAAGCCACACTCCCTTTCCCCAAAAACAGACTCCAGGACACTGAAGGACGCTGGGAAAAATAAGAAAACATCAGCACCCAAGAAGAGGCAAATCCCGCAAAAGCACATGATAAACAGGACCCCGCGTGAGGACCGCTCTTCGGGTGCCCGCCCGCCCGGCACAGGCACCTGCGCCCCTCCCCCTCAGCACCTTCAGCAAACAGGTCCTGAGGGTGGACCCCGCACGCTCGCTGGCCTGTTAAACGCTCCGGTTGACAGGTCGAAGCGTAAGCCCCTGCTTCTTGAAGAACTTGTGCCACAGATCACATTCTTCAGGCAAAACTTTCACGGAAGCCAAATGTATACAAACAGATAAAAGTGAACTTCTGTTTGGGGTCAGGGTCAGAGTCCAAGAGCACCCCACACCCCGGCGTGCCTGGAGTCCCGGGGCCTGCAGGCTGCACTGTGCACGTGAGAGCCCGGGCCCGGGGACTCAGGCTGCTCTTCCTGGCCACGGGGTCCCTCCAGGCCTTGGGGTCACTGCCCACAAACAGAGAGAGCGGAGGGTGGGTGCCGTACGGAGCTGTGGCTGGGAAGGAAGAACCAGCCCACCGATGCCAAGCGCCTGGGTCGTCTGCCCCACTGAGGCCCCACGGGCCCCAGCACAGAGCAGCCCTTGCTACAGGAGCGGGAGGCACGCACAGGACTTGTTGCCCAACCTCCACGGCCTCAGGAAGGGTTTCCAGGCAGCTGGCAGAGACACGCCAGGTCCAGCAAGACGTCCCAAGCGCAGTCAGGAGCAGCGGACACACAGCACCCCTCCCAGGCGCCCTGTGGGTGGGGGAAATCACCCTAACCTGACACCTGCGAGGGGCAGTGGGGACACCGCGACCTGCTCTGCCCAGCGTGCCCCCAGGTCTGGAGCAGGACAGTCAGGGGAGGCCACAGACGTCATTGCGCATTCAGCCCCGCGACCTGGACGCCTCAGCACCCCCGGGCTGGCTGTGTGACCTCGGCCCCCGTGACCTGACCGGACAGGGTCAGAGGGGGTTTTACTTGTGCCACTCCCTGCATCCCCTCAAGACCTCCTTACACACAATCGTTCTATTTCCAGCCTGACTAAACTCTCTTTAATCTGTTCCAAATGGTAAAGTCAATATAAGCAAAAGATGTTTTTAAAAAGTTATTCTCGGGCTTCCCTGGTGGCGCAGTGGTTGAGAGTCCGCCTGCCGATGCAGGGGACGCGGGTTCGTGCCCTGGTCCGGGAGGATCCCACATGCCGCGGAGCGGCTGGGCCCGTGAGCCATGGCCACTGAGCTTGTGCGTCTGGAGCCTGTGCTCCGCAACGGGAGAGGCCACAGCAGTGAGAGGCCTGCGTACCGCAAAAAGGAAAAAAAAAAGTTATCTCGAGTTTTTCTAAAAATCCACAGAATTACGTGGGAAGTGTCATATATACTTTAATCATTAGAAAAACAATGGATACACTTAAAGAAGAAAAAAATAAGTAGTTCTGCACAAAGAATACCAACATAGTATTAAGAATAAATTCAACTGATAATGAATTAAAGACATTCAAACTATATCTAAAATAACCAGAGGTTCTCTTAATATTTTTTAAAAATCACACGAACAGATTTTTTTTTCCCCAAGAAAAGATGACACTGCCTGAGCGAGCAATCAGCAGTGGTCACACGACGGTTAACTCCTGCTTTCCTTCCACTGCTTAGTGTTACCAATACAAGGGTGATTTCTTTGCAGGACACTTAGCTCTAAGAAAAGGAAATCAGGCTTATGTTTTCAGAGAACTTTTCTCACAACCAAACTCCAAAGGGAAGTAACCTGAAAAATAATCCAATCGCTTCACAAGCGCTGCGTAAACAACTCTTCTGAAAAGTGACACTGCTTTTCAAACAGGTGCAGAGATATTTGTGGCGCAGATAAAACCCCTTCACAGAGGAAGAACACCACGTCCCTGCTATTTTGGGGACAATGGCCACAGCATCCCAGGAGACACCCAGCAAGGCTTTATGGAATATCTGTCTGTGAGGTCAGCCTGAGGGAAGACGGCAGGAAGAAGAGGCCACCACCTGGAACTATTCTCACCAAGCCATGGACCTGAATCCCATCCCGTGTGTAGACTGCTGACACGTTCACAGGCAATAAGGGGGAAATGTTAGCCAACGTCACAGGAAGCAGTAAAAACAGATTCAGCACAGCTCAGGCCCTATGTGGACCCCAATTTGACCAGCCACAGGGAGAGACTGGAACTTAGGCTGGACATGTGATGAAGTTAAGGGATTACTGTTAACTCTGCAGGTTAGCGTGGAGCATGTTACGGTATATTGGGGCGGCTAATGCACTGAGACTGGCGTGTACCCATGGGCAGTCAGATTCTGAACTGTCCTCTGTTTCTGTATATGTTGAAATTTTCTCCAATAAAAAGTTAAAATAAAATAGGGGAAGAAACTGCATATCCCACCTTCCCACAAACTCAGATGTTTTCTCCTGTGAAATGAGCTAGACAAAAAAGGTCACTTAAACAGTATCTAATACTCACATCCTTAGTAGCAACGTAAAAGAATGACATACTTGAACGAACAAATAGAAAAATACTTCCCAAATGATCTCAGCGCTCTAAAGAGAGTCAACACGGAAGTACAAAAATGCCGAGCCGAAGAGCAGGACGCATGTCACGACCAGGTAACAGAACCATCACAGTGAACAAACAGGATCCAACAAAGGTTCTTTGGAGAGAGGATTGTAAGCCAATAAATACCAGGGAAGGCCAGCGGCAGAGTCTGACTCTTCAGAGGATTAGAGAAATGAAACTCAGACACCTCCACAGGTCAGCAGGTCTCAGGGCAGCGCCCCAGAGGAGGACGTTGCTCACGAGGGCACGAGAGCACCGAAAGCAATGACAGCAACGAGAGCACCGAGAGCATGAGAGCAATTGGGCTGCAGCCAGGACCACCGTCTCCTCCACGGTGCCTGCAGCAAGCACCATCCCGGCAGCCATCTGACCCCTCTGTAATGGCCCCTGAGGACTGAACTCGAGGGGCTGGGGCACTTAGGACACTGCAGGGACAGAAAGCGGGCTGCGGCGGTGAGGGTGACCTCAGGTGGCCTCGGCCTGCAGCGGCTTGAAGCAGGATTTCAGTTCCCGACCACAGATTGAGGTCGGGCAGCGGCAGTGAGAGCGCTGAGCCCTGGCCACTGGACCGCCAGGGACCAGCAGCCAGTGACAAGGCCCTGGCCCGTCAGCTATGAACAAATGAACTTCCGCAGAGAGACGGAAAGTAGTGAAGCAAGTACAGTGTTTTTTAGAAGGAAAAAGAGTACAGTAGACACACGGGCAGGCTCAGAGAGAGCGTCACGCCCTCGTGGCAGTCTGAATCACTTTCGTGGGCATTTCTTCCCGGGTTCCTGTGGCCAACCATCCTGCTCTGCCTGGTTCTGAGCCCGTATTTGGTGTATCTCAAGGTCCTCCCACGCGCGCGTACACATCTCTTAGCCAAGATGGATTCCAGCGAAGAGGCCTATCTATGGGTAGTTGGCATCACTTACTATGAGGTGGCGCCCCTTCCTTTTGGACCTCCAAGGAGCCCTTCTGCGCATGTGTAGTCGGGAGGGTCTCCTTGACTTCGAGAGTGAGGAATATATGGTCTCTTATCTTCTATCTGGGCAGGGCCCAGCCTCCTCCATTATCCTACTTTTATGGAGCTTCTGTCCACAGGGGAGAAACTGTTCAGCCTGGGCCCATCTATCTCCTGCCTCAAGGGAAAACTGAGGGGATGCTGAGGAGACACTGAGGGGACATGGGGGCTGAGGGGACGCTGAGGGGACACTGAGTGGACATGGGGGCTGAGGGGACACTGAGGGGGATGAGGGAGTTTTGTCCTCTTTAATGAAACCTGAGTAAGATGACATTGTGAAGAGAAGATGGTTTGTGTGACTTTATCAGTGACCAGCTGCAAGTCTGGTCTCAGCCAGGCTTTTATCGTGTTTCTCTGAGCGTTTTGTGGGCATGGGCTTCCTGGGTGTGGATCCCTCCTGTCCTCTCATTCCCCAAACATGGGAAACCCGGATTCAGGGCATCTCAGGGTCCAAGGAGCAAACCAAGAAAAATGCCAACTCCCAGACTTTTCAACCAAACAAAAGGGATAAATGTCATATTTATGCTTCCCTTTATTTTTCTCCAATCCACTAATTCTCATTCTGGGAACTTCCATGTGAAAAAACAGGTTACATGCTAATTTCAGATCGGTCAACATGTACATACACAGCTAAGAGCACTGACTATTAACCTAGGAAACCTAGCGAATGCCAGGCCTTATTTTACGGTTCAAAATGAGCCTTTAACACGTCCTTTTGAAAAGCCCCACAGAAAAAGTACCTACAAAAATTTATAGCCTCAATAAGTTTGTACATATGCTTCACAAAAAACACCAGTTATCCTTACCCCCAGGAAGACCAGAAGATGCGGAGACACAAGTATTTCAAATCTAAGAACACCAAGGCAGAAGGGCCTCAGGGGCATCCAGCCAAGTGTCCTCAGATGGACTCCAGGGGCTTTTCAAGCCCTGCGAGGACGGTGTGCAGAATTCCGTGCGTACACACGTCTGCACGTGTGCTACGCGTGTGCACTACACACATGCAGGGCGGGCAGGCGGGGCAGTGACATCACGTGGGGCCTGGCTGCATGGCGTCCGCACACACCTCTGCCATCCTGTGTCAATGCAAAGGGCGCTGAGGGGTGTGAGCCCCACACGGGTCACGAGAACCCGGGCCAGGTCCCAGCCTCCATGGCAGCCCCGCGTATTCCAACTGCTTTGTTAGACTCCACTGTAACCTCGACCTCGCAATTCGACACGTTGCTTATAAACGTGGTGATGCGCAAAGTTAAAAATCCAAAGAAGTGGGAACTCCCTGGCGGTCCCGTGGTTAGGACTCCGCACTTTCACTGCCTGGCCCCGGGTTCAATCCCTGGTCAGGGAACTAAGGTCCTGCAAGCCGCCCAGAGGAACCAAAAAAAAAGAAAAAAATCTAAAGAAGAGCCCATAGCGTGTGCCGATCCCTATGAGCAGCTGCCGGGGGTGGTTGTTCTGCGTGGACACACGTCACCCACACACCCAAGCAGCCCGCCTGCTCCATCCTCCTCCACAGCCACTGCCTCCTCCAGCCTCCCCTGGGTCCAGAGGCACAGGCCCTCTCCCTGGCCCCAGCAGACCCCCGACACCACCCGCCCCCGGGCTCCCCGCGAGCCTCGGTCAACCTAGAGCAGGGCAGCTGCCTCCACCAAACGGCCCCCATGGGACACATCCGGGCACTTTGCTGCTGCCCTGCCCTCCAGGGGCCCTGCCCTCGGTCAGGTCCTTACTGCCCACCTGACCTCCGAGATCCTAGTGACACTGTGTGGCAGGGCCACGGGCACCTCGGCAACAACTGCCCTGAAGAGGTGTGCAGGACGGGGTCCCTGGCAGCAAAACCCTCCCGGGCGCGCTGCCCTGGAGCCCCAGTCTGGGCACCGCTCTGGGCCCGGGCCGCCACTGAGCAGAGCGCAGGCGAGAGGAGCGCAACACGTGGCACGCGCTCCACAGGGGACGCACCGTGGGCCATGCAGGGCACAGGGCGCGGGGCCATGAGTCCTGGACGGAGGGGCCATCCCAGAAGGAAGGGCTCATGGAGAAAACGATTTGACGAAAGAGAGGCAAGAGTGGGAGTTTCCAGGTGGGGGACAAGGCCAAGTTCAGAGGAGGTCACAGCCAGGGTGTTCCAGAAGCTGCCAGGCAGCAGGTGTCCGGCACCAGGCCAGAGGGCGCTTGGGCGGAGTCTGTGCAGGGCTGTGCCCCCGGGTTGCACCATGGGCCCCAGGGTTTGGGGTGCAGCACGGGATGCAGAGGACATGGAGCTCCTGGTGCCCCCTGAGAGACGCCACCCCTGCTGAGCACAGGCCCCGGGCCCTCCTGGCAGGTGTGAGGCCTGCCCAGCGTCCACCCCACTGCGGGCCTCACGTATACCCGAGGGCTCTGGTCACGAGGAGAAGCCTCAGGAGGCCCAGCGGTTTTGCTGATGTCACCGGCATCCCTGTGGGGGCCAGAGCCTGACCCCCAGGCCATCCCTGAAGCCACCGCTGCCCAGAAGGAACCTGTGGGGCCCCCTCCTGCGGAGCCTCCTGCACCTGCTTCTCGGCCACGTGCCCGGACCTGAGCTCCTGCACGGCTGCTTTTGGCTGCTGCCCCAGGGGCAGGCCCTCAGCAGGCCACACCAGCTCCACCTGCAGAGAGCGAGTCCACAGGGCCCTGACTCCCACACACACCTCCCACCTGCAAGATGGGAAACACTCCACGTGCTTCCTACAAGTGCGTTTTACACTAATAAAATTAAGCCGTGGTTTAAAATACATAGCTTTCTCATGTAAAAAATGCGTACTTCTTCCTCTTGATATTCTTTTAGAACTTCATCTTCTTCAAACCCTATAATCCCAGGGAATCTAATTTAAATCCACAGGCTGGGAACAAGCCCCCTTCCCCACACATCCATCTGCATGGGAGGAAACTGAAGCTGACACTGAGAGCTCACTGGACTGGCCTGGGGGTACCACAGCGCTCCAAATTCACACCAAAAGGACACCTCCCAGGGAGGAGTTGTGACACCTGCCCTGCGGCCTGAATTCAAGGACAGGCCAGAGGCTCATGACCCCAGGTGGAATGTGCTCAGCCCTCGGGTAATTTGTTCAATATCTCGCCTGCAGGGACTTCCCTGGTGGTCCAGTAGCTAAGACTCCATGCTCCCAAAGCAGGGTGCCAAGGTTCAATCCCTGGTCAGGGAACTAGATCCCACATGCCGCAACAGTTCTCACGCCGCAACTAACGATCCCGCACACGGCAACAAATATCCCGCGTGCTGCAACCAAGACCCAGTGCAGCCAAATAAAGAAACATTTTTTTAAAAAAAGGAAAAGATTTCGCACGCAGACCACACAGGACAGGCAGAGCCGGAGCATAAAATGAAGCCACCACGCCTCTCAGCACTAGGCTGCCTTTTTCCTTCCATCCTTAAACAAGCTAAACCAGGAGCAAAGGAGCTTAAAACCCCCCTGGGAACATCTCATAAAGCACGTCTCAGTCACGAGCGAAGGTTCTACCTGGCCCTTGTGTTCTCACAAGGCTGAGATTTCCTGCTTTGTAATTTTGGATATCTACTTCTTAAATACGTGACAGAAGTATGAAGGCGCCAGAACAGGATCATTCCTGAGTGCCTGGCGCGCACACCTGGCCCAGTGGGCCCAGAGCAGCCCGTCCCCACACTGAATTCCCGCTACGTGATGATGTTCTAGCCAAATAAATGCATCCTATTCGCGACGTACAAGTGCCATGGGTCTGCAGATGAGGAAACGGGAGCGCTGGCCAGGGCAATGGGGCCGTCTCCAGAAGCTCCTTTCATACTACCGCTGAAAGCACCTGCCAAGGGGACAGTTGCTGCTCTTGACACAGGACAGAAGGTTTAATCTCACAGAAATCGGTAGAGGCCCCAAGGAGCGCTCTGAACCCTTTGAAATCTCACAGGGAACGCTGTGCGCAGGCACAGGCGCACGTTTTTCCAGGATCAGAGATCCAAAGCCTTCACCAAGGAGCCTGGGACCAAAAAACGCGTAAAACTCACTGTTCTGTACCCGCCTCACCAGGAAACCCACCGCTGTCCCTGGGACGGACACACACACACACACACACACACACACACACACACACACACGTGCAGCTGACACACATGGGCAACAGAAGACACCAGTCCTGGGGAAGGGCAAAGCCCCGCACCTCACCTGGCGAGCTCCGCACAGCCAGGAGGCTCTCACACCCTCCACGTGCTCTGTGTTCTCTCCCGCTCTCAGGCCGTTCTCTGTGGACTGGGGCTCTTCATTGTGTTTCAGCTTCAGCTTCTCTAACACCCAAGTCAAGACCATGTGGTGAGAAGCATCCTCTTTCTGTAGTTGCTCCTCCAGGCCCAGCAAGGTCTGCATCTCAGACAGGTAACGCGACTCCAAAGCGTCCAGGCGTGACGCGTGTCTGCTCTCCAAAGCACTGATTTCCGCAGCGTGTTTTGTCTGCAGCTCAGCCACGCGGGCTTCTGAGAGAGCCCACCACTCTCGCTCCAAAGAAGCCCTCAGCGCGTCCACCTCAGCCTGGTGCCGGGTCTCCAGCCCCGCCGTCAAGGACAGGACGTGCTGCCGGTGTCCCTCCTGGAGCAGCTGGAGCTCGCGGGCGTGCTTCTCCCGGGCCTCCCTCAGGAAGGTGTCTTGCTCTGCAGCGAATTTCTCTGTGATTTCTCGACGTTCTTCTAAAAACCTGAGGAGACAAGCCAAGTGAACATGGAGAGCCAGCGTGCAGCCACAAAAGCATCAAGCTCACATTCCTCACAGGAGACACCACTTTCTACTGGTGAGACCATCGTGCCCAGATCTTCCCTGCTCTTTCCACCTCCCGGGGCTGCAGGTGGTCTGAGCCCCACTGCCAGCCGTGAGCGGAGAGCCAAGGGGCCCACGAAGCCAGAGGAGCTCGGACGCCAGAGCCCAGGCGTCCCCGGTCACAGACTGAAGTACAGGACGCCCAGCAAGAAACCACACACACATTTCCACAGACACCACAGGGAAGCAGGTGTGACCGCTCCTTGGGAAGGAGAGGACCTCAACAGGGAAGGGGCGGCGGCATTGTTCACAGGAGCCAACAGGGCTGCAAAGAGCATTCAAGAGACCCCCAAAACCCCTTCGGGGTGAATTAGGGGCATGAATTAAATGAGTTGCAGGTGACACTGGCTAGCAAACACAGAAGCAGGCAGACGCCCCTCTAACTGAAGCACCCAGCACCCCAGCAGGGAAGAATCTCTACAGGGCACCCATTACACATTAGCACCACATGGTACGTTCAGGTGAGTGACAAGAGCTGGGATGGGATTCAGGTACTAACTGTGGACCAGACACCACGAAAGCCTTTCCACTGATCAGCCCATGCAGGAGGGCGCTAAGGCCTCATGAGTGTGTCCACCGTGCCTGCGTCCTTCCAGCTCACACGGTGGGTCAGGATTTGAACTCAGTTCTCAGACCCCAGAGCAGAAGCTCTTGCACCTGCCTCATGACGCTGGGGAGCAGCTGCCGCGTGAGAAGCAGCAAAACCAACAGTAGCTCCGGTGACATCAGGGCTCACCAACACCCCTGGTCACTACAGCCCAGATGTGCAAAGAGGCAGCAAACCAAATCACACTCTAAATCTACTTAAAGCTTCAGAGAAGTACGTACATAGTTCAGAAAAACTCTTTATTTTTTTTCAAAAATCTGTTTGAGTTTAAAATACACAAGAAACTTCAGAAATGAACCACACGTCCTTATGATAAATGAGGCTGAAGTTCTGCTACTGAAACCGTAAACCGTGCAAAGAACACAAACGACTGTCACAGATGCACGCAGGGCAGCGTGGATCACGGGACAGGGGCTCCACAGGAAGGACGGGGGTGCTGCTGCTGCCAGCAGGTCCCGCAGCCCCAAGAGCCACGCGTGCCCTCCTGGGGACCGGCCTCACCCAGGCAGGCGGGCGGCTCCGTACTGAACAGGCGGCCACAGGAACGTCACCCACCTGCTCTGGGCCAGCTGCAGCTGGAGAGCACAGTCCTCCTTCAGATGGTCCCGGTCCGTGGGGGCCAGACCACCGCCCAGCTCCCGGCCACACTGGCTGCACTGCAGAGACTCGTCCCCCAAGAGCCCCAGCTCCAGCTGCCTCAGGCGGCCCTGCTGCTCCATCAGCGACCCCTCCAGGTCCAGGATCTGGGCTGCCTGCTGGTCCTGCAGCTGCCTCATTTCGGCTTCTCGAAGCTCAAACCTGTGCATCATGGACAGCTTCTCGGACTCAGCCTGCTCCCGCAGCTCGAGGAGCAGCTGCGTCGGCCTCTCTTCGGCCCCTCTCCTCGGGTCCTCACTCGTGACTTCCCACTCGGCCTCTCTCTCGCTGAGTTCTCGTCTCATTAGCTCAAGCTTCTCCTTAGCGCTCTTCAGTGCTTCCTGGTGGGCTTCAACTAAAGTACACTTCACCTGCAGAAAGCACAATTTTATTTAAGAAGGAGGAAATTAAATGAAAAGATCACTGGCAGCAACGACCCAAATCCATCTCTGAAGATGGAGAAGTTCCACAACATACAAGCACTAGTTCCATATCACACTGAACAGAGCAATGGCAATGTTTCTTATCCTGATGGGAATAAAGGAGCCTAAAATGCACAAATATAAGACTCTTTGCTTAAGTAAAACGTGTGTGCATCCCGGCACCTGGCCCCGACTGTTACCTCTGGGGCTGGCAGGTCTGGACACACACGCAAAGGGGAGCTCCTCTGCGGTGCCAAGACCAGCACAGGGGATCAGACACGTACGGGGCCTCCCGTCAAGGGAAGGCCAACCCCGCAGACAAAGGAACCACCACCAGCCAGGACGGAGCCACAGGAGAGCAGCAAACAGCGCCAGGCCAAGTCTCTGGACTTGCACAATGAACGTTCCAGGTTCTACAAGGGACCCCTCGGAGGACTCCGGCCAGTTGCCCTGAGCGCTGGAGGCCCCTGTAAGGAGCACACTCGGGCCCCAGCTCAGGTGGCATCCCAACCCAACCCCGAGGAAGGCACCCAGCAAGCAAACACTGCTCCAGGTGGAGGGCGTGGTGGACGTCGGGGGCTTGCGCTGACCCTGACCGGTTAACACGGGGCCCCGGTGGACGCGGGAAGTGCAGAGTGGTGAGGTGTTTCAACTTACTTGCTCCAAGTCCTCTTTTAGGCGGATTTCGTGCTGCAATTTCTCGTGTAAATTTCTATTTTCTACTTTTAAGAGGTCGATTTCTTCCTTGAGCTCCGTCAGAAGAAGCAGGAGATGAGCCTTGTGCATGGTTTCCAGACCCAAGTCTCCGGCTGCCCCCTCCAAGGCCGTGCTGTGTGCACACAGGAGGGGCACCCGGGCGAGCTCTGCAGGGGACCAGGGGGCAGGACCGTCAGGCTGACCCGCAACTCAGACTAGACACCTACCTTCAGAAGCCTCAGACAACTGCACGAAGATCCTGAAACTCCCCGTGTGGGCTTGGTGTCAGAAGTGGACATGACACACCCATCTTCAGCCAAGTGGTCACTGAGCCCCAGGGCCAGACGAGCAGGCCCGTGCTGAGCGGCCCACACCTCCTTCCGCCTGGGTACCGGGTGACCTGGCACCCCCAGAGCTCCTCTGGCCAGAGCCCATCACCGTCCCAGGCTCGATGAAGAGCCAAGCGTGGCCAAGGCACCGGTTGGCAGGAATGTGCCGAGCAGCGGCCGTGGGGCACCCCTCACACAGGAAGGAGAACAGGGAGGGCAAGACGCCAGCAGGCGTGACCCAGCTCTCTGGGCCGCATTCTTCCCCTGGCGGGGACCCTGAGCCGCCGGCCCTCACAGTGGGACCCTCTGCCTTGCCCCCCCCAGCTCTACGCAGGACCCACCCTCTCCTGGGCTTGTGTCCAGGGCCGGCCTTACGTCTGCTCTCCTGGGTCCCTGACCATCCCCGGGGAGGACCACAGCTTCTCCGTCCCCGTGACCCCAGGCAGGCCCTCTCCTGACACGCCCAGGCCTGCTCAACCCCCGAGGAAGGGCCCACGGCGCCCACACTGCAAAGTGAACGGCCAGTGTGTGCAGGTGGCTCTCGTGGGAATCAGTCACCGCCCAGAACGTCCCCTGCAGGCCAGACTCCCGGCGACCCAGCAGCACTGAAGGCACGCACCTGGGCCGGGCTCTTCCGAAGGCCCCACATGCTGCTCCCCTTCCAACACCTGGGTCCCCGCGAGGCCCGCCTCCTGCTGGACTTCCTGGGAGGACTTCCCCGCTGCTAGTTGGCGCTGGTGGTCTCCTTCTAGCTGTGTGTGCAACCCCAGGCTCTCCTTTGGGAAATCACAGAGAAAACCTTCTAATGACTCTGTCAGCCTCGTTCCTGAATCCCTGCCTCCCAGGGAACCCCCCAGGGGACCCACCCCCACGGAACCTCCCACGGAGCCTCGCCACGCATGGGCACGCCGCCTGCTGCCCCATGTCTCGCTTCCAGCAGGGAGGCGGGCCTACTCCACCGACGCCAAGCTGTGGGCACTGAGTCCCCCACCGGACCCCCGTCCCTAGCCCTCCGCACCCCGGGCCAGGCCTCCGGGACCAGCCACACGGCCAGGGCCTTGGTGCAAGGCGCCCTGCTCCACCTGCGGCTCCCGGGTTTCTCCTCACGCCCTGCCCTGCGCTTCCCATCCAGAGCCGGGTGCTGGGCCTGCCCCCCGAGGACGACACTCTGGAGTGCAGGGTCCGAGAGGCTCGAGGCAGTGTCAACGTTTCCTGTGCCCTCAAGACGCAACCAGTCACCCCATCTTCCTCAAAATCACAGAGAGGCCACGGCAGCCTGAATGTCCAGCTCTCAATAAGCTTGAGTTATCTTTTAAGTCAAGACTGGAGTCCTCATACGGTCACAGGAGAGAACGACTTGACTGACGGGTGGACTCGAGCGCCCCCAACACAACTTGGCTTACAAGGGTCAGGCTTCCCAGCAAGTCGGACGAGAGCGACTCGCCATCCCGGGAAAGAAAAGGGGGCCAGCACCTCACCCCCACCAGGCAGCAGCCAGTTGCAGACGACAAAAGCAAAGATAAACACAGGGAAATCCTGCTGTGCCTGGAGCCTGGGGACGGGGCAGGAGCCGAGAGCAAGGGGCTCCCGGCCCCTGAGCAAAGGGCAGAAACGTGGCCGTGACAGCCACACAAGCCAAAGGACACTCAGCCTCAGGGACAACCAAACGGTTGCAGCCAGAGAGACACTGGCCAGGGGTCGGCGCCGACCAGAGGGGCATGGGGGTTCCCAAACCCACCTGGGGGAGCTCCACCAGGCACCCTCAGTCAACATGGCGCGCCAACACGCCAAATATACGCCACGCACGCGCACACACCGCACATGCCATGCGCCACACATGCGCCCACACACGGGACTTCTGCTTAAACACATGTATACTCTATCGTTTTTATATTCCCTCAGATGATAGGAGACATAATTTAATTCATAAAACCTATGAGGAGAAGAAACAGTGAAAGAGGTAATCAGTAAGCCAAAGGTGACCAACTGCTGGAAGACGGGAATCACGGATGCTCACAGAGGTTGAACGGGGAGCCGCCTGAGAGCTGCCCAGACACCCGGGAGGCTGGGAAACGGGTACAGGGGGCACAGAGGTGACTGCACGACCCCCAGGGGCTGTGGACCAGGGAGACTGGCGTGGGGACCCCACTGTGCTCCTCCTCTCAGGGACCCCAGCAGGAGGCTGGTAGAGACCAATGGCCTCAGGAGGGGAAGCCACCCCCCAGCCCCCAGGTGGAGCCTGCCTGGTCAGACAGCCCCCCAAGACCCCACGGTGCCTCACGCTTCGTGACGGCACAGCCTCAGGTCACCAACCAATGCACGGACCACAGACGCCCCACACAACACAGAGACGCAGACGCACGGAGACGCGGCAGGAACTACACGGAGCCTCAAGAGGCCTCTTAACACCAACGGCCGCCTTCAGGGAGGAGACCAAAGACACCCCGTCCCTGACGCTGAGCAGAGGACACAGGAAAGAACACAGAACAAGAAGGCAAAGCCCCAGAAATTAAGAATGACAATGGAAATAAGATAGCCAACTGCAGAATTAGAGGAGAGGGCAGAAAAAAATCTCACCCCCCCAAAAAAAAAGCCTAAAGCAACATAAAAAGAGAAATGAGAATTGAAGGAAACCGGTGGTTCCAGCCTGGAGGTGCAGTGTGAAGCTCGCGGGAGTGTCAGAGAGAGAACAAACCACACGGAGGAACAGCTGTCCGAACACGCTGAACAGCTGCTCAAGACTTCCCAGAAGTGGAGACAGAGTCAAGGCCCTGCCTGTTCCTGGTGTGAAAAGTGGACACAAGCTGCCATCTCAGGACTCCCTGGAGCGCGGCCGGGGGCCCAGCCATGCCGACAGCGCGGCACCTCCACCGCCAGCGCCAGGGGCAGGAGGACAGGGGAGCCACTGGCTCCTCGGAGCTCCGCATCAGAACAGGCGCAGAAGGCTTCCACTGTCACAGAGAGCTGTGTGAACACCGCTGCCCACAAAGGTTAGAGATGCCAGAAACAAACGGCATGGAGGCCGTTCAACGAAGAGAAACGTAAAGGCCAATAAAAAGGTGCCCAGCACGCACTCACCCCAGCGCTTCACTCTCCAGTCATCAACACGCACGACGCAGGCGGTTGGGGAGCTCGTGGAGAGCGGCAGTGTGACCGCGCCTGCATGGGATGCAGGCAGGACCCGACCTGCCAGCCACCCGCCTCCAAGTCATGCCATGAACCTCGGGTTGTTGTTTTAAACAAGCAGACACAATGCAGCCTGTGGAGTCACCAGAGACACAAAAGCAAGCCTCCCTCTGCTTGTCAGTGTCACAGAAGGAAGCTTTTGTGAAAAGGATGGAAATTCAGATTTGATAACATAAAGACAGTCCAGTTCCCCACTAAAGATTAATGAAACACAACCTTTCTCAATGTTTATGGAGACGCTCATATACCTCAACAGCAAAAAAAAAAAAAACACCTGATTAAATAAAAAACAGGCAGAAGACCGAACAGATACTTTTCCAAAGAAGACACACAGATGGCCAACAGGCACATGAAAAGGTGCTTAACATCAGTAATCCTCAGAGAAATGCACATCAAAACCATGAGATACCCCCTCACACCTGTCAGAATAGCTATTATTAAAAAACCAACAAATAACAAAGGTTGGCTAGGATGTGGAGAGAAGGGAACCCTCGTGCACTGTTGGCGGGAAAGTAAACTGGTGCAGCCGCTATGGAGAACAGTATGGAGGTTCCTCAAAAAATTAAAAATAGAACATCATCAAAAAATGCTGGAGAGGGTATGGAGAGAAAGGAACCCTCTTGCACTGTTGGTGGGAATGCAAACTGATAGAGCCACTATGGAGAACAGTATGGAGGTTCCTTAAAAAACTAAAAATAGAACTACCATATGACCCAGCAATTCCACTACTGGGCATATATCCTGAGAAAACCATAATTCGAAAAGAGTCATGTACCACAATGTTCACTGCAGCACTATTTACAATAGCCAGGATGTGGAAGCAACCTAAGTGTCCATCGATAGATGAATGGATAAAGAAGACGTGGCACATATATATACTGGAATATTACTCAGCCATAAAAACAAACGAAATTGAGTTATTTGCAGAGAGGTGGGTGGACCTAGAGACTGTCATACAGAGTGAAGTCAGAAAAACAAACACCATATGCTAACACATACATATGGAATCAAAAAAAAAATGGTTCTGAAGAACCTAGGGGCAGGACAAGAATAAAGACACAGACCTACTAGAGAATGGACTTGAGGACATGGAGAGGGGGAAGGGTAAGCTGGGACGAAGTGAGAGAGTGGCATGGACATATATACACTACCAAACGTAAAATAGATAGCTAGTGGGAAGCATAGCACAGGGAGACCAGCTCTGTGCTTTGTGACCACCTAGAGGGGAAGGATAGGGAAGGTGGGAGGGAGACGCAAGAGGGAGGAGATATGGGGATATATACATATACATATAGCTGATTCACTTTGTTACACAGCAGAAAGTAACAGAGCATTGTAAAGCAATTATACTCCAATAAAGATGTTAAAAAACAAAAAGAACTACCATATGATCCAGCAATTCCACTCCTGGGTATTTAACCAAAGAAAACAAAAACACTAATTGGAAAAGACACACGCACCCCAACGATCACAGCAGACCCTATTTACAACAGTCAAGATATGGAAGCAACCTAAATGTCCACCAACAGATGAATGGATAAAGAAAATGTGGCACACACAAACGTACGTACATACACACAACGGAAACAGTACTCAGCCATAAAAAAGAAGGAAATCTTGCTATTTGTGACAACATGGATGGACCTTGAGGGTGTTATGCTAAGTGAAATAAGTCAGATTGAGAAAGACAAATACTGTCTGATCTCACTTCTATGTGGAATCTAAAAAACCTGCCTCATGGAGAACAGACTGGTGGTTGCCAGGGGTGGGAGAGGGGCTGTGGGCAAAATGGATGAAGGGGTCAAAAGACGCACACTTCTAGTTTGAGGATAAAAAGTCCTGGGGTGTCGTGTAGAGCACAGGACTACAGTTAACAATGCTGTATTGTGTCTCTACAGGCTGCTAACAGAGTGGGTCTTAAAAGTTCTCAGTGCAAGGAAAAAACTCTACCTCTGTGTGGTGGTAGACGTTACCCGGACTGACCCTTCACAGCACACCCAGGCATCCAGTCATCATGTCATAATGTCCTGTGGCAGCTAGACCTCAAAACAAAACAACAGTGTCCCATCACCTCGTGCTGCTCCAGCTGAAGGCCGAGTTGATCAAGACGGTCTCTTCCTTCTTCTTCAGGCGTCTCTTCTGAACAGGCACTGGATGAACTGAGAAACTGTGCTGTAACGACCTGACACGGGTGCCCCTCCACCGAACTCCGCTGTCCCTGGGATCCCGCTTCTGTGCCGAGGACAGGATGACCGCCGGCAAGGGGGCGCAGCGGGGCTGGCGCCGACCCACCCCGGCAGCACAGCGCTGTCTGCAGCCTGCGCGCAGGTCAGACCAGCGCCCAGCTTTAATGTCATCTTGTCTAGACCCCAATCATAAACGTGTTCTCCTGCGCTGCTTTACCTGATTCCCTCAGCCTCCGGCGGGGAGCTGTCCTTCCCGCCCTGCAGCCGCTGCTGTAACAGGGTCAGGTCCTCCTGGTGGCCCCTCTCAGCCTCCCTCAACTTCTCTTCAGAAGAGATTCTCAGCTGTTCCAGTTGAGCCTCGTGCCTGGTTCTCTCCTGCTGCTGCTGCTCTAAGGCCCGCGCCAGGTGTTCTAGCCCCTCCACGTGAGACGCTTGGGCCAGGAGCTGCTCGGGTAACTCTTTACAGGATGAAAGTAAGCCATCATCTCAAAATGAAACACTTAGGGGAAATCAGAAGCTAGTTAAGAGCCTGCAGTGTGGTGCTGGGGGCAGAACTGTAAAAGGTCCCCCCATCCCAGAACCCCTGAATGGACCCTCCAGGGCTTATGCTACGTGGCACAGGGGGCCTCGCACAGGGAGACCACCCAGGCGGCCTCAGTAAACCCCAGAGCCCTGAGGGCAGAGAGCTTTCTCAGGCCAGCACAGACGTCAGGCGGATTGGAAGTGTGAGAAGCACTCCACGTGTTGTGGGGGCCCTGAAGACGAGAGGGCCGCGTGGCGAGGAACGGGGGCAGCCCCTGGGCCGACAGCCAGCAAGGAAATGGGACCTCGGTCCTACAAGCACAGAGACGGGACCCTGCTGACCGAGGGAGCCGGGCCAAGGCCCAGCCCAACGTCTGGACTTCGGCTGTGGGTGACCCTGGGTGGTTTCAGGCTGCTGAGTTGGTGGTATTTTGTTAACGGCAACAGAACAGTAATGCAGACCGTAAGAGAACTGTCAGCCTCACAGTTCTGACCCAGAGGGTGCTGCCAGCCAGTCCACCAGAGCTAGTTATTAGCTTTCAAGTAACAGGGATGGAAACAGGTCACTATCCCAAATCAACGTTCCCCATGAGGGTCCTTAAACGCACGGGGGAGGGTGCAGTGGAAGGCGCACACGCTGAAACTGTGTGTGAGAGCACGCCTGAAGCCCACCCACAGGTCAGTCCGCCAGCTCCGCCTGCAGCTGCCCGGAGCCTGACTGGGGTGGGGACGGGAGGCCTATCCACCCACCCAGACCGTCAGGTGTTACTGCGGGTCCCTTCTCATAACTCTGCTCTTTGCTCCTCAGCAACACAAGGGCAGACCCTACAGTTCCAGGCCTGTCTGGAGAGACAAGCCCACGTCTCTCTGCCCCATGTCTTGTGACCTCCTCCCTCTGAAGGTGCCACTGGAGAGCAGAGACTCCTCTGACTTGGGGTCTTGTGAGGGGGAGACCCAGGTGAGCTGCCCTCAGTAAACGTGGCATCACCCTCCCAAACCAGAGCTCAGGCCCCCAGGAGCCTGACAACACCTGACGCAGGTGAGCTCACAGGACGCAGGAGGCAGTGTACACCCACGACCCGAATGCCCACTGAGAACTGCGTTTCGACAGCGCTCAACCAAGCCCCAGCGTGAGCCCAGTCGCACACGTGAACGGTGCGTGTCCACACGAGGACACAGGCTGCCAGAGTCATTGCTCACCAACGCGCCTACGAGGAAGCCAAGGCTGCCACCAGCAGCTCTGCACCGTGAAGCCACAGACCTCAAAATTCACAGAAGTTTACTAAGCCACCTTCTTGGGCCTGCAAAACCGTTAGGTCCTAGCTCGGGGCTTCAGCAGGGGGAGCTCAGCCCTAGCCGCTGGGAACCTGGATTCTGAACGCGAGGCTCCTCACCACTCGGCTCCTGCCTGCTGGACCTTGCAGACTCCAGCTGGGCCCCCAGGCGCCGGATCTCCTCCTGTGACTGGGCCTGCAGCTCCGTGTACGAGGCGCGCAGGTTCTCCAACTGGAAGAGAAGGCGATGGTGTGGGAGCCCGACCAAGACCCAGGCCCGAGGCAGTGCCGGTGATACCCGTGCAGCACCCGATGGGCACCAGGTGAACACGCGCAGTCTCAGCTCAAGCCCACCCACCTCCAGGAGGCCCCGAGAGCGGACCAGAGGAACCCGCGGCCACCGCGGCCTCTCATGTGGACGCCTCCCAGGCCTCGGCCTCGTTCCCAGCAGAGACCTGTCCCCCTACTTTGTCAGGGAGGGTGGATGGGCCCCCTCCATCTGTGACCACGGGCTCCCTCACCCTCGTGTGGCCTGTGTGGTTTTCTCCACGTTCCCTGGTCAACCTTTCCGGGAAGCGACTCTTTCAGGGATGAACAGAGCTTGCACACCAAGTGTGTGCCGAGGGCCAGCCGGCCCTGCACCGCCGGAGCTGAGAGTGGCTCCACCTGCCCTCCCGGGGCCTGGGTCAGGGTGGCCACCCAGCACCCCAAGTCACAAGCACAGGGCCGAGCGCTTCCGGGGGAGCGTGGGCGGTGCTGGCCTGTGGCTGCTCTGCTGCCTTGTGGAACGGGCCTCTCCTCACCCAGGGCACAGGGCGGAAGGTGACCTCCGGCCACCTCTCTCCCTGGATGAGGGACAGCCCGCAGGGCCCCGCCTGGCCCTGGTCCTGCCCGGCCAAGCTGGCTTGTGTCTGGAGGAGAGCGGGGAGAAGCAGGTGCGAGAGCCGCAGACACGGCCCCTCCTGGGCTCCACGACTCTCCTCCCTGCAAACCCACACACGGGCCTCGGCTAACTCCGTCTTCCAGTTATTTCCTTTCTAATTCCTTGAACCAGTGCTTGGGGCATTGCCTGACTCTTGGTCTTGGTGATAAAGGCCCTTCAGGTCCTTGAGTGAGATCTGGCCACATCACCCACATTTCGGTATGTAAAGTTCCAACGGAAAAGAGTTCTGAATACGTGAGCCACAGAAATGTTTCTTGCTAACTTCTTGTTTATTGAGTCAAGGTCAGAGCATGTGCCCTTGCACCCCTAATGGCTGGAGCCTGTAGACATCCCAGGGGCACTCGTCAAGGGCACGAATTCTCCAGGTGTAGGACTGAACACCATCATTAAGTCAAAGTCACAGACTCTATATCCTGACATGGCTCCCTACCATATCCACCAAATACTGAGGGTCTCTTTAAAGAGGGGCTTAAAGTATGGAGGTCCCTCAAAAACTAAAAATACAACTACCATATGACCCAGCAACCCCACTTCTGGGTATATATCTGAAAAAATGAAAACACCAATTCGCAAAGATACATGCAGCCAATGCTCATAGCAGCACTATTTACAACTGCCAAGACAGGAAGCAAGCGAAGCATCCGCTGACAGACGAACGGATAAAGAAGATACAGTGCATATGTACAATGGAACACGACTCAGCCACAGAAAAGGACTGCTGCCATCTGCAGCAGCACGGGTAGGCCTGGAGATTACCACACTAAGTGAAGTTAAGTCAGAGAAAGACAAATACCGTATGATATCACTTATATGTGGACTCTGAAAAACAGAACAAATGAATGTGTACACAAAACAGAAAAAGTCACAGTCATAAAGAACCAACTAGTGGTTACCACTGGGGAGAGGGATGGGGAGAGAGGTGAGTTAGGGGTAGGAAATTAACAGGTACAAACTACTGTGTATAAAATAAGCTACAAGAATACACCGTACGGCACAGGGAATACAGCCAATATTTTATAATGAAGTACAATCTTTAAAAATTGTGAATCACTATGTTGTCCATCTAAAACGTACATAATATTGTAAATGAACTATACCTCGATTTAGAAATAAACACAAACATACACATATTAGGGCTTAAGCTTTAGGCAACAACAGAGTGTGAAAGGACCCCAATCCGAGATCTCCCCCAGCCCCCTCGTACAAGGCCTCTACCTCAAGCTGCTTTTCCTTTTCCTTTTCTCTGAATTTCAGCTCCAGGTCTTCCACGTACTGGCAGTGTTCCAACTGCAGGTCCGCGCGTAACTTGCTCAGGGCCGCCTCGTGCTGAGCCTCCTGAGTCTGAAGGGAAACTGGAGACGGGCACGAGCCTCACTCAGCTTGTGACGACACAGCGTCCTCCTCCTCAGTAGGGGCGGCTGCAGGCACGGCGGGCCCCCCAGGCTCTTCCAGACCCCGTTCTCAGGACTCTGCTCTCTTCGGGGAGGAAGGGAAGGGAAGCCACAGGCCAGCAGACAGCATCTACTGACCACTGGGCCCCACCGTGTAACAGAAAGGGAACAATCACAAACTACTTTTTCAGTAGCAATTTAGTAGAAGAACAAAAGATTTTGTTTGTTTGCAAAAGATTTCTCTGAAATGAAGGTTTCGGAAGGTTTAGGGAACCTGAGATGCCTGTGACCAACGAGGAGGGACCCCAAGGCTGACTCTCCTGCCAGCCAGTCACATGGCATTTTTTCTGGGATGACACACGAAAACTCAGTCCCCTTCCAAACTTGCTCATTTTTTTTTTTTTTTTTTTTTTTTTCAGTACGCGGGCCTCTCACGGTTGTGGCCTCTCCCGTTGCGGAGCACAAGCTCCGGACGCGCAGGCTCAGCGGCCATGGCTCACTGGCCCAGCCGCTCCGCGGCATGTGGGATCCTCCCAGACCGGGGCACGAACCCGCGTCCCCTGCATCGGCAGGCGGACTCTCAACCACTGCGCCACCTGGGAAGCCCCAAACTTGCTCATTTTAATGAGAGACTCACATTCAGCCTGATTTTTGTCTTGAAAAACCTTCTCCAACTCAGCCTTCTGTTCTGCCAATTCTTTCTTAAACTGGTTTTGTAAATTCTCCAGTTCTGACCGATGCCTTTCCGATAATTCTCGGCGTAGCTTTTCTAAGCTCAAGTCTCTCTCGGATTCCCAGTCTTGCTTCAGGGTCTAATTTAAATAAGGAAAAAGTAGATGATGGCCAACAGTTTATTACTGCGGTAAAAAAATTTCAACTGCGCATTCGAAAACCGTCACCCCCGCCCAGACCAGACTGTGAGTACAGGACACAGCTCGGGACGTCCAGTCACACAGGAACAGCAGCACCTGCAGGCAAACAGCCCAGGACACGAGCACCAGGACCACCTGCCAGAAACAGAACTGGTCGCTGAGCAAAAGCACAGGAACTCGGCCGGCAAGACAGGCATTCGTCCCCCACGCAAGACCCGGGCACTACAGCGACACCGTCGAGCTCTGACGGGGTCAGGCTCTGTCCCAGGCGCCCTAAGAAACGAGTCCCCTCTGTCCAGCTCAGAGGGCAGGGGCTGGGGCACAAGGCCATCCTCCACCCACCGCCTGTCCAGAGTGGCCAGGGCACACCTCTCCCCTCAGCCTGACGTCACACATCCCCTAACACTACACACTTCCTCGGCCATCACTAGCGCCAACGGCCCTTCTACAAGCGTAGCCTTGAGAAAGGGATGGGTCACAAGAGTCACGCTCATCCCACCCCTCCACCCCCCGTGGTTCCCCGAGGCCCATACACGTCACTTGATCACCAACTCTGTGGCGTCCACATCCCCCGTCCGTGAGGACCAAGGTCTGTGTCCCAAGCACAGCCAGGGCCGCGCCACAGGGCTGCTCAGAACCAGATGGGAGGAAAGAGACTCGCATCACACCAGGCAACACAAAAGCCCACAACCAGCTGCTGTGATGAATTCACATTGTGCAGAGAAAGCAGCCCATCATGCTTCACCCCCGCGACTCCAGCTCTGACTGCATTTTGTTAGAATCAAGGGGCGGGGTCCCGGGTGGGGATGAGGGAAATACCGCGTACACGGAATGAATTTTCTTATCCTGTGTACCTCTATCATCTGGGCATTTTTCTCCATTTCTGATTGTAGCTTCTCCTTCAGGTCAGCTGCAAGAGAAACATAAAAAGTCGCTCAGATCACCGCAGCTCAGACTTTTCCACAATCTGATCCCCCAGGAAACGAGAAGGCTCCCGGCACCTCTGGCCGCTCCACCGAACACTTGCCGACATTAACAGGACAGGACACGTCTGTGAGAAACAAGCAGGTGATGATGTCTGGGTTAATTAGCAAATCACACTCATGCCTGACAAAGGACGGGTGACGTCCAGCCAGAGCGACAGTCCAGGAGGACCGGGCGAGGCCAACTCTGGGGCTTCACAGATCACTGAGCGCTGAGCCTGCATCATGCTTCTGCTTACAGGGACCTCGGCCCATCCACTCCACACTAGGCCACTGTGCACCCGGGGCCCCGTAGTCCAGGATCCCGCTGAGCCAGCTTCCAGGCTGGGTGCTGGACCACAAGTAAATGGAGAGAGGTAAAGACGTTCTAGGTCCCAACAGCTCCCCGCCTGAGAGAAGAAGCACAAGAAAAGAGGTGCTAGGCAGAGGAGGCTGGACCAGCGGGCACGGCCAAGCGTGGGGTTGGGGAGGAATAGCACCAGGTGACAGCCAGCAAGCCCTGGGCGCGAGGAGGGCGTGGGGAAGGCGGCCTGGACAACTCCAGAAATCACGCAAAGGCCCAGAAGCCAGCCTCCGATGGTAGGTCCCGCCGGGTCCACAGGGGCCCCACCTGCAGCAGAGCTTCAGGGACCCGACGGCAGGGTGGGCCTCTCGGGGGACCGTTCCCAGGGGTGCACATGGAGGAAACAGCATCGAACAGGCCTAACTAAGGAAGGCATATTTCATATTTTTAAAATTTAACAAAAGCAGGGGAGGACGTGGAACTATCTCCTTGTGTTTGCCTGAATCTAGGTGAAGAAACAGGCAAGGCATCAAAGGACCGACAAGGCTGCTCCTCCAGGTGGGTGGGCCCCCAGGAGAGGGAGACTCTGCAACCGGGGCAGGTCACAGGGAAACGGGCCAGGGTCTCTTCTCCGGGGGAAGAACGTTCTAAGCATGAAAACACGAAAAGCCACCAAAGAGTTGCCTTTAAACACTTTAAGTGGATGAATCATGTGGTACATGAACTACAGCTCAATGAAACTATGTATGACTTTTACAAAAAGTACTAACAGGGCTTCCCTGGTGGCGCAGTGGTTGACAGTCCGCCTGCCGATGCAGGGGACGCGGGTTCGTGCCCCGGTCCGGGAGGATCCCACATGCCGCGGAGCGGCTGGGCCCATGAGCCATGGCCACTGAGCCTGCGCGTCCGGAGCCTGTGCTCCGCAGCAGGAGGGGCCACAACACTGAGAGGCCCTTGCACCACAAAAAAAAAAAAAAAAAGTACGAACGAAAGATATACCAAGAAACATTAAAATGAAATCATATAAGTTCACCTTGAGGCCAGCACATCGCCAGATTGAGAGGCACCTGAGCCACCACCTGGCACAGGGCGCAGGGGGGGACAGGGGTGGGGGCGGGGGCGGGCTCCACGAGGCCTGGTCGCACACAGAGGCTCAAGCACAGCACAGAAGCCAGGCGCCTCCGACGACACCCGCGGGCCGGCCGCCGAGCGTACCTGCCTCCTCCCGGACCAGCTCCAGCTCCCTGTACGCGCGGCTCTGCAGCAGGGCCCGCTCCTGCGCGTGCCGCCCGGCGAGCTCGGCACGCAGCTCGGCCAGCGCCGCCTCCTTCTCGCGCTGCAGGTGCGCCTGCGTCAGCTCCAGCCGCGCCGCGTGCATGTCGCTCAGGCTCAGGCGCAGCACTTCCAGCTCCAGCTCCTGGAGGACACCAAGTGCAGTGAGATAAGCCAGGCCCACGAGACAACTACACGATTGCACTGCCCCACTGCCGTGAAGCATGTAGGACCGCCAAGTCACAGAGACAGAAGGTAGAATGGCGGCTGCCAGGGGCTGGGGGGCGTCGCTTAGCAGACGGGGTTTCAGGTTGACAAGATGAGAAGAGTTCTGGAGACGGATGGTGCTGACGGTTGCATAACCGTGTGAATGTACAAACACCAATGAACTGTGCACCTAAAGTGGTTAAGATGGTAAAATTTATGAGTGCTTTACAATTAAGAAAAGGACTGTGACAAAAACGGAGGTTGAGGGAGTATAAATGGAGTTTTAGTAATTACTATGCAAGAGGAAGGTGAAGCTGTTGATTAAATTTAGATTTAGATAAGTATATATGTTGTATTTAATAACCTCACCATTAAAAGAATAGAAACTGTATATTATTACTTCAAAATGAACAAAGGGAGAATTTTTTTTTAATCCCCTGATAAAAAATAATCCAAAGAAGGCAAAAAGGAGAAAAGAAAGAAACAAAACAGGCAGGACAAATAGAAAGCCCAATTAAACGTCTGATGTAAGTACAAGCGCATCAGCGATTACAGCGATTACATTAGATATAAGGGAATTCACTGCCCAGTAACTGTGAGAGTCAGTTAAAAATCAACCCTATGCTGCTCACCAGGCACACATCTCAAATAGAAGGATGCAAAGATGCTGAAGGTAAAGGAGAGAGAAGACCAGAACCACGTCTGATCCATTCACACAAAGCTCTACGTCAGAATCGGCCAGGAGCGTGCTCACTTCAGGGTGGGCAGCAGGGAGCAGGGTCCAGCACCGCCCTGCCCCTGAACTGTAGAGACCACGTGCTGTTCACGGTGTACTCATCTGTTGGGCTATATCTAAGTTTTGTGTACTTTTCCACAAAGATGCTACAAGTCGCAGTTTAAAACAAGTATGAAATGTGTATTTAAGGCTGGGTTTTACGGACCCCACTAGAGACCATTTCTCCAGGCCCTGCCAGGCCCTCCTCTGAGCTAGATTTCTCCTGCAACAATGCAGACTAAAAACCAAACTTGCGGGCTTCCCTGGTGGCACAGTGGTTGAGAGCCCACCTGCCTATGCAGGGGACACGAGTTCGTGCCCCAGTCCGGGAAGATCCCACATGCCGCGGAGCGGCTGGGCCCGTGAGCCATGGCCACTGAGCCTGCGCGTCTGGAGCCTGTGCTCCGCAACGGGAGGGGCCACAGCAGCGAGAGGCCCGCATACCGCAAAAAAAAAAAAAAAAAGAATGGATTAAAGAAAAGTAATCAATTCAACACTCATGGAAGTCACACCAAGCACTGTGGTACAAACTGGGACGGTAAGACCAGCGCCCAGCCGGCAAGCCCGTCCCCCAGTGCGTCTCGCGTGCGGAGCTGCCCACATCGGCATGGGCATCGAGGGCCAGGCCCAGGAGGCACGCTGACCCCACAGGACCCTGAGTGAAGGAAGGGCGACTCTCCCTTCCATGCCCACCACCAAGATCAAAGGTCACAGGAAGACCGCCTCCAGCTTCCTCAGCTGGCTCCGGCCCCCACGCACGCAAGGGAGGCGTCCTCAACCGGGACACACCTTAACCAAGAACCCAGGAAAGGCATACCTTCGTCATCACCCCAGGCTGCTCCGGACCGTCGTCTTCCAGCTTCTGCAGCGTCCCCGCTCCACCGGGCTCCTGCAGCTGGAGGGGAAGGGCCAGGAGCATCCACAGCGGCTCCAGGGGTAGCCCGCCGCCGTCGCCGCCCCCCCCACCCCCGGCCCCGCCCACCTCCAGGCCCGCCAGTTCCATCTGCACTACTCTCCTTCTACACAAATCTCACGCTCTAAACATTCTTTATGTAACCTGCTTCCCTAATGATGTCGCTGCCCGATTTTTAACGAATTCTGCTTCTTTTATTTCACCGCGTACTTAACACAAATCACTAAACTTTAGTTGCTCAACACATATTTTCTAAGCTCTTAACTTTATATAAATTCAAATATTTCATCTTAAAGATTTTCCTTTAGATAAATCTTTTCCTTAATAATTTGCAGAAGAGTATTTTTAGTTTCTTTCTGTAAATCACCTCAAAATTGAGTTTAAAGCTTTCCAATGAATTTTCTCCCAATAGTTTTGACCCATAAGTTTACAAGAATTGGAGCTTTTATCTGCAGGAAGGCTCGGTACGCACGACTTGGCGACTCGCGGGCGGCTTCCACCTCCATGTCCACCTCCACCTCCAGCCCCGACCACACATCACTCTGCCGCTGTCAGGGTGAGCGTTAGCGTCTGCTGGACCTAACTGCACTTATCAAGTTTCTTTTCTGGTCAGTTATAACTGCTTGAGAGGACTGGCATAATTTTATTCCTTCTTACAGGTCTTCCAAAGAACAATGAGAAAATTTACTTTTTTTTTTCTAGAGTAAAACATTTTACCTTGCAATCACTACCAGACCCCTGCATCTATCTAAGACACAAAACGGATCTGAGCAACCTTGCTTCTCCCATATCACGATGCTATTTCATCATCCTAAGGATTGTTCTGTCACACTCAATTATTCCTAACCACACCAACACCACCTTAAATAATGAGGGAACAGAAGAATGAGGGAACCACCTAGAAGGACGAGGAACAGTGAACTCATCCACCCTCCAGTTTGCTAAGTGACTGGAGAGGCCATCTCAGTAGCCTGCTTTCAACATGACAATTCAGGGACTTCCCTGGTGGTCCAGTGGTTAGGACTCTGAGCTTCCACTGCAGGGGGTGCGGGATTCCATCCCTCGCTGGGGAACTAGACTCCGCATGCCGCAGGGTGTGGCCAAAACAAACAAACAGACAAAAAGCATATCTAAGGACAAACAAAACTGAAAAGGGTCGTCAACACTGACGCCACAGAAGAGTATTCCTACGAATAACTCCATACCCCAAACTGGAAGATTAGAAGGACACATTCTGAGAAAAAGCACAACTGAATAGTCTGGTAACTGTTCAGTAAGTTGACTCTGCAATCAAAGGTCTTTCCACAAAGAGAGCTTCAGTCCCCAACAGCTCCACCATCTTACACCAGCTCATCCACAGAGCAAAGGACCCTCTCAGCGCGTCACGTGAGGCCAACAGAACCTCAACACAAAAACCTGACAAGAGAAGAAAATTACAGGTCATTCTCTCGCAGGACACACTTTTTCTAAATAAACTGAGAAGACCATATGACTTTTCTCCTTTAGTCTCGTAAGTGAATCACACTGATTTTTTTGGAATGTTTGACTAAGCTTGCACTCCCCTAAAATACACTCCACTCCACACCCACCAAAACTGTTAAAATAGAAAACAAATGTCAACACCAATCACAGATGTTATGGAACAAGGAAAACACTCATATGCCACCACTGAAAATATAAACTGAACAACTGTTTTAAAACACAGCTCAACATACCCAAGTTGAACGTATACCTAAATACTGACTCAGACATTAAATATCTAATTACGGCCCCATAGAAACGTGTTCACACAGACACCAAGAGACTTGTATGAGAATGTTCATAGCAAATGCCAATCAACAGCGGAACAGAAAAACCAAGGTACATCCATACAGCAAAATACTATACAACAACGAAAACGAAAGAACTATAGCCTTTAACTCCTAAAGGATGCTGGATAGGAAGACCCAGACTCAGGACATGCATACTGGATTATTTTATTTATAAAACACTCAAAACCAGCAAAACTAAACCATTCTTCTAAAAGTCACGGTGCTCCATACACAGAAAGTTAACTTGAGATGGATCACAGACTTAAACATAGAAACCAGGCCATCAAGCCTCAAGAAGACACTGGGGATTATCTTCACAACCTCAGGACTAGGGGAGACCTTTTGGACAGGACACAGAAATCACTAACCATAGAAAAAAATGATAAATTCAACATCAAAGTTAAAAATATTTGCTTATCACAAGACACCATTAAGAAAACAACTTAAGCAAGGTAAGCAAGACTAGGAAAAATATTCAAAGTACATATATCTAACAAATAACCTGCGAATGCTAAACAATAAACTTCGGAAAAATAAAGACAAAAACAACTACAGGTTTCCCCCACTACCAGAAATAGAGCATTCCTATGAAAGCTTTCATAAACCAAGATGGCATAAAGGTAAAGAAGCAATTAGATTTCTTCATAAAACTGAAAATCCTCTTTGAATCTCTTTCTGTTAGCAGAAACAGGTACTAATGTAGATCTTTTGTAAAAGTGAAGTGGTGTAAAGCGAGCTTTCGAAAAGTGAGGGGTGGCTGTGTAGACAAATATTCTATAGTTAGTAAATTTATTTTACTGGCATGAGAAGTAGCAATTCTGAAATTAATTTGTGTGTATTTTAAGATTGAGCAAATAAGTAAAGATACTGTGGATAAGCCTCTTCCCCATTTTCTCACTATGGGAAAAAGGAGCTAAAAATAAGGAGGGGGAAAAGCTAGAATAAATTCTGTGCTGTTGGATTGGAATTGAAGATATTAGTGTGAATTCATGGTTTTGATTATACATGCAAATAGACAAATAGATATAGATATGTGTGTATATACATACATTTATATTTTCTGGCTCTGTCTATTGAAACAGCCTAGAAGCAACCATACCCCGCAAGCAATAAGCACACCTAGCACCCAGATCTTGGATTCTAAAACCATGCTCCACCGAAAGGAACCAGGGCTCCTTGAAGAAATGGCTGGTTTGGGGCTGCAGAAGGAAAGGACAAAATAAGCCTAGAAAATCTTGGTGCCAGGAATTAAGGCGCCAGAAAATGATGAGGGCATGTTAAAAGGTTACATGCCAATTCAAAGGCACTCCCAGTGGCCGAATGTATGTATTTCAGCAACAAAATAAACATTGATATGATGGATTAAAACCCGTAATCAAATAAGTATCTAGGAGTCCATGCTGATATAAATAATTGAATAAATAAACTGCGGAGAAGCAACAGTTCCTCCTTAGAGTAAAATGCCAATTAATATATGTAGATGGAATGATGGAAACAAAGTCATCATTTGGCCAACACCATCACAGTAATTACTGCAGGCAAGAATCTTCAATAGAAGCTAAAACTAATGGAAAGCATCATGAGAAATGGAGTATTTACAGGGTCTCTAAGCACCTCCACATAATATACTTATTAACTACAAAGGGGAAAACAAAAACTTCTCTGTCAGCAGAAATCTGGCAGGCCCCCCAGCAGTGAGACATAGCTACCACCACACCACCTGTGCTTCTTCTCAGGATGTACTCAGCAGACATCATCATCACTTCCACCGTGTTCCTGCCAAAACGCACAACCTGACTTCAATCGGAAGGAAACATCAAACAAACCCAAACTGACAGGGATCCTACAACATAACTAGTTAGTACGTCACAAGTGTCAAACTTATAAAACACAAAGGAAGACTGAGAAACTGTCCAGATTGGAGGAGACTAAGGTGACAAGGCACTGAAATGCAATACAGAATCCTGGACCAGAAAAATCGGAAAAATTAGAACAAGCTCTATCAATCAGCTCACAGTATTGTTTCAATGTTAACTAAAACTGACGTGATTTATACTATGATTACATAGGTGTCAATATTTCAGGAAGCTAGGTGAGGGATCTCCAGGAACTCTGTGTTATTTTTTGCAATTTTTTTGTGGGTCTGACATTTTAAAATGAAAAGCTAAAAACCACAAAATCTTTAACTTAAAATAAAAAAGACTTGCCTGATTTGAAAATAAAAATATGAAATTAATAAATGATATTTACATTGCGAGGCTTTCTCCTCAAAGAGCCTAAGCAGGAAGCATACAGAGCAAAGCCACTGAGAGTCAGGGCTCAGCACTCTCAACGTGGCTTCCGTGGACTCAGCTGTGACCCGCAGCTCGACCCCAGAGAAGCAACAAGAGCACGAACATGAACCGAAAGTAACATCCAGCCTCAGGTCCCTCAGACCACAGGGAGTGGAGGCAGAGTGAGCTGGGCACAGGCTGGTCCAAAGACTCAGGCACCAGGGTTCTGGGCAGCTGCTCCCCAGGCAAACTCGGAGCGCCACGGCGAGGTCTTCCAATTTTTCCAAAGAAGGAGCATTCTATAATACATTTGTAGGTAGAATATCATAAACTTTATATGCTAGCAATCATTCCTTTTTTTGCAATAAGGCAGTCCAGACACAGCATGACTTTTGAGTCAAATTCTGCCCTCAACCACCAGTTTTCAGCTCATTCTAGCAAACACCTGCCCCTGCCCTGCTGCACACAAGTTAGGGGTACTCCCAGTTCAAGTACACACATGAGAGGAGGCCCCAAGGAGACCCACATGCAGGCAACCAGGAGGCCCAGAGAGGCCATGCACCCTCAACACCCAGGTCCACACCCGCCCCTGCAGCTCACAGGGCCTCGAGCAACAGACAAGACACCATTTCTGTGACACCTTCAGCCCTGCCCTCCTCACCCCACATTCAGAAAGGCGGGAAAGGACAAAGACCAACAAGCAGGTGGATTTGACAGCAGGTGAAGGGATATTACGGCTTAAGTGTCCAAAGATACCTGTCAGGGGGGCTGATGCACAGCCACACCCGAGGAACCCACACTTGTCAAACTCCCGCTACCACGCCGAGCACCAATACTGACCCCTGCCTTCAAACAGTTCACCCCAAATTTCTCAAAATCATGGGGTGAAGAAAAATCTTTAATTAGAAGTGAAACCACAAAAATATATGCCCCTTTTGCAAGATAAAATAAAACCCCCTTTCCCCACTTTTGATAGGCAAAAACAGACCTAAGACCACTTTTAGTAAATTACGCTAGCAATAACCAGGAGATAAGCAAAACGTGAGAACACAGAGCCGAGCAAATCTACCTGAGGGGCTCCTGCGCCATCAGGGGTGTCGCTGCACGACGCGTTCTTGCCAACGGCCCGGCCTCCCAGGAGTCCGGCGGCCTCGGACGCAGCTACCGGACTCTCCTCCTGGTCAGCCGCATCGACAGCCGCGCCCTTCCTCTTCGCCGGCGTTTTCTTCGAATGCGCACAGTCACCTTTTGTTTTTCTCTGTCGGAAGTGAGCAAGCTGCGCAAAAACGTAGAGAGGTAGTAGAGACAAAGGTAAGTGAGGAAAAAGTAACAGAACCACAAAGACAGCAAGCTTGTGGGGAACATGAGGCTCTGGGGCTGGCTCAGTCCACACGGCCACACCTGGCCAGACTCACATCAACCAGGCCCCGTCCCAGAAACACCACCTCCATTAACATCTACGATACTGGGAGTTAAAGCTCAGAATGACACCCGAAGAATCTAACAGTAAGGACTGTTAATGATGCCTCCAGACAAAGGAAAGCAATAAGGCTGACGGGCAGAATAGCTGTCCCAGCCCCTGACAGTTTACAGAAAAATTCAAAAATTATAAAGTACATCTATTTTAAAAACTGACAGCTTAATCAAGGCATGTTTAAGGTTTAAAACTATATAGAAAAGCTAAATTCTCCCTTTTTGCCCCATTTTCCCCCAATCAGGGAAATACATAGCCTAGCCAAAACTTCCTTGCCATAGATTCTGAGACAAGGTACAGAAATAGCAAAAAATTAATTAAGCCAGGTCAATCTAACATCCTCCTTTTTGGAATCAGATGTTCTATTTTTCATGACGCAGCTCACCAAAGCACCAGGGACCTCCGCAGAATGTCCCCATCAGAAGGCACACCTGGCTCTGTTCAGTCCCACAAATCTGAGGGTTTAGACTGTTCACACACCATCTCCCACTAACACCTTATTCAAAAGGTAGGATAGCTAACGTCAGCTTTTCACAGGAGGACAAGGTCCTTCAAATGACAACTCTGGTCATAAAAGCAAATGCATCTAACGAATGTTTGTATAAATGATAACAGAAGTGCACAATTTCATGGACACAGGAAAATCACAAAAGGCAATTTAAGTGAGAGAAACCATCTCCCAAGAACAGACACTGCCTTCAAAACCAGTCCCAGATTCGTTTCTTTTGTGCCCAACTCCATCAAATCTAACTGTCTGTGAGATCCCTTCCTGCATCACAGACCCAGTCTCTGGCCTGTGGTCACCCAACAAGAAGCATCTGTTTCTTCTCCCAAGGTGAAATCTTCTCATCACCATTAATGCTCCTTCAAGCAACATTTAGGCACATTTACAAACCATGGTGAGCTCAGGGAAAACAGTGAGTATTAAACTCTGGCTCGCTTCCAATCTCCTTCCTACGTACCAGGCACATGCAAAGGGGAAAAAACACACTACAGCCTCACTCTTCAAACCCCAGTCAGAAGTCTGACCTGCACAGGAAGCCCAAGGAGGCAGCTCTGTCCTCTGCCTGTCACCACCTCACACCACTCACCATGTGTTCTGAGTGTTCCCTTTAATGCAGTGGCCCTGTGGTTTCCTCAAGGGAAGGAACTAGCACGGAACTGAACACCCCTGCTGGCTGATCCATGTGAAATTCCCAATGTCTGACCTCAAACAGCAACCTCATAGGGCTCTGCCTAATAGTCGCGGGCACTGCACAGCGGCTCCCCCTGACAGCCGGAGTGGGGTGGGCCAGGGCAGCACAGCACATGTGCCCAGGCTTTCTCCATTGTCTCTAGGGCCCGCATCTGGTCGGTAAACGGCTCAATGGCCACAACACGCCCAGAACAGTGAGTACCGGACGGTGCCTACGTGGATGACAAAGGCCCACTCCGGGACCGCACAGAGCTCCCGGGGGCATCCGCAGCGCAGGGACGTGACACCTCCCAGGAGGCTCCGTCCGGGCGTCTGGAGCTCCCAGGCCCGGCGCGGGGGGCGGCCCCGGCAGAGGCCCTCCGCCCTCACCTGCCCAGGACTGTCCACCTGGGCCCCAAGCAGCGAGGAGGCGGCACAGGCGTTTCAGGAGCCCCGACACCAGGGCGTGGGTCGGTGGGAGGCATTCCACAGGATGAACAAGTCCCGTGCTCGGGAACACCACTCTGAACTTCTATAGCACAAAGAACTGCAGAATTCCGTGTAAAACGATCTCTGCACGTCGTTTTAACCGGATGGAAGCTGAGCTGAGCCCTAGGGGGAGCGCCCGTGTCGCCCAACTGCAGGGAGTCCCGGCCTCCAAGCCCTCCAGGAATCCGGGCGAGGACAGGGAGACGCGCAGGCGCCAGTAGGTGTGCACAAGAGCGCAGGTGTGGTGACAGCGCCCGTTCCCGCACCTCGGGCTCCGGGAGCGGGCGGCCGTCAGGAACGCCGCGTCCGGAGGACACCACTGTCTCTCAATGAAGCCGCCTCGCCGGCTCCTCTGGCAGCTCTCCGGGGGTGGTCGGGGCTGGGGTGGGGGTGAGGGGGTCCCGGTGGGAGGGGAGGGGCCGGGACGCCCGCCTCCCACGGCCCCACCCCTGCCCGGCGCAAGCGCAGCCCCGCCAGTCCCGGCGTACCCCGCGCCCGACCTCTCCGCGAAACGCCGCGCGCCCCCGGCCGCTGATTGGCTGTGGCTACGGCGGGGGCGGGCCCAAGCAGAGAGCGGCGGATTCAAGATGGCGGCGGCCAAGGGGCGGCTTTCAGCCCAGTCGGCGGAAAGGGCAAGAGTGCGGCGGTACCGGTCTCCTCCTGGCCGCGTCCGCTCCTGGCAGGGGGCGGTGGCAGGCACCGGAGCCCGCCCTGTGGAGCCCACGCCGGGACAGCGAGGGGAGGAGGCGCTGCCGTTTACCTTCGCTCTCCCGGCCTCCACTTTTCTGCGCCGCTGCTCTTGCTCATCTTCTTCCATCTTACTCCGAGGCTCTTCGCAGGTCGCGGGGGGGTGAAGGGGCCGATGCGCTGCCGCCTTCGCTCTATTTACACTCCCTCCCCATCGCCTGGGCTCACCCTCCCCCCGCGACAACTGTCACGCAGACGTGGGCCCGCCCCGCGTTCGGCCCCGCCCCGGGGCGTGCACCCCCGGCCCGCGGCCAATCAGGGGCCGCGGTCCTGCCCTCGCGCACGCGCGTTCAGGGCGGTGCCCTCAAGGAGGCGCGGCCCGGCGGAGCTCCGCCCCTGCGTCCGTTCCTCCGATTGGCGCACAGACGCTCCCGCCTCTTCGGGCAGGACCATTGAGCGGGGCGCGGCAGCCTCGGCGCTCTTTGTGGTTGGTCGGTTTGAAGGACCCCGCGCACGTGGGTCGTCGGGCCCGGCTGGGACTGGCGCGGAGGCCGGTTCGCGTTCCCGCGAGGTTGAGGCCGCCCTGGGGGGAGTCTGCGCCGGTGTCCAGTTGAGTCAAGCTTCGCGAGCCCCCGGGGATAGACCAGGAGGCCGGGCCCCACTGCATTCGTGCGCCAGCTCAGGGCTGCCCCTAAAATCGCTCCGGGTTGTGGCAGTGCCCGGGGGTGGCAGGACCCAAACTTTCGTCTCCAGGGGTCCTTTCGGCGACCGGGATGGTGGCCCTGTTCGTGTCACGATCGCAGACAGCCAGCAAAATCACTTGATTCCGTTCCTAGGAGTCCCTCCTTTGGGTCCCGCTGGTGCCTGGACCCACAGAACCGGAATGCCGGGGGCGGCCAGAGTTAGTCAGTGGGAATCGGGGCCGGCATCCCCAACCCACGGAGCCCAGAGCTACAGGGACAGGAAGCCACCGGCGGTGCTGCCACTCCTGGACCCATGGATTCTTCCCACTGGGGATACAGTGCCATATCGAGGGCTCTGGCTTAATGCGTCTGCCCCCAGCTTGCACAGTCAAGGGTCCAGCCATAAAGCAGTGCCCTGCGTCAAAGAGTGTTAGCAGGGACCCCATGCAGTGAGAAACTCTGAGAGAGGGTCAGGCTGAGGCCCTGCGGGCAGGAAAGGCAAACCCACACCCGGAATACAAGTGTATTCCTGTTAGGACAATCCCTGGAACCCCAGCGTGGAAGGGGCTCCATAGGGCCAACTTGCCAAGAGGCCTGTAAGGATGCAATTTTAAATGATACAGTAATTGTACGCAGTTCTAGATCACCAGAGGGAGAGAGCTGTTTCAGTGAAAGGCAAAAAAGTCTCTTCTCACATGGAAAAGTTTTAAGGCCTTGAAACGTTTGGGTAAATCAATCCAAATATATTGTAAATGGTTATTAAAAAGGAATGTGCTGTACTTCCTGTTCAAACTTCCGTGAAGCTAAAACTGCTCGAAAAGATAGTCTGTTAAAAGTTTTTTTAGAAAGAAAGAGAATGTGATGTGGGTTATGAATTCATGGTCCGTGTGGGAATTGGAGTCTCATGAAAGCATTGTTTGTTCCTTAGCTTCAGACGCCACTTAAGCCTGTTTGTCCAGATGAGGAAGTAAGGTGAGGTTTTTATTCCTAGCCCACGGTTTTGATTAACAGTCAAATGCTGCTACAGTTATCAGGCTCACTGGAAGCTGATAAGCTCTGACTAACTGACACTGATCCGAAGCGTGTTGTTGGCACCTCTTGTTACTGTAGCGTAAATGTGCCTGGGTGAGCGTTCCCTTGCGGAGGGTGGGGGGGGGGGATGCTCTCACCAACTGGTGATGGTTACCTAAATGGCGGGGGGGTTGCAAACTCAGGAAGAAACACAGGAAACCCCTAAGCAGCTGTGCCTCGGTTTCCCTGTGTGAGAAGTGAAAACACCCACAAACTTGCCCCCACGTCAGATCTGGCCGGGGTAGAGCTGGGTGGGGTGACAGCGCTGCAAGCGGCAGCTGGAGAAAAGGTGGCGTATCAAGCAGCGCTGCTGCGGGTTAACTGTGCAGGGGTGTCGGGCGAACACGCTGCGGGTTTCTGTGTTTCCTTCACTCCTGTGCCTTCAATGCAGTAAGGTCTGTGTGCGGGCCGTGTGCCCCCTGTCTGCTCTCTGAGACTGAGTGCCAGTAACTATGCTCCTCCACGAACGTGCTGTAGTGACTTTACTGACACAAGCTCACCTTTCAACCTGTGTGAACATGTGAGTCTAAGCAACCGCAACTTACACAAATCTTCAGGGAGCCCTGGAAATTCAACCACCTCCTGTGTCAGACCATAGCCCTCTGTGTGGTGAGTGATGCTTGCAGTCTTGGCTCACAGACACGAGGCGGTGGCCTCATAAGACCAGGGGTAGGCAGGCAACACTAGCAGACCACAGGATCGGATTTCCCAGGAGCAGTCAGAAACTCAGATCTATGCCTGAATCTCTCAACCTTTACATGTTGCAGTACATCTAAAACTTTGTGGGGGGCCCACGTGTTTGCCCACGGTGCTTTGGCCAGTGGTTTTCAAACTGTGTTCCGAGGAACCCCAGAATCATTTCCATGGCTATTCTATATATTCTGAAATGTTGGATCTGACTCTTAACTTATTTTTAACAATTAAACAGCTGTCCAGATATGTAGATACTCACCTTCAAGGAGGGAAACACAACCCCCCACTCCTTATGTATGGGCTGTGCATAGCTACTTCCTCCTGAAGAAGACAGTGTGGAAAAGGAGAGAGAAATAGTAGCTGTGCAGTGGTGAAACCTGACAGACACACGTCCACGAGGTAACTAAGGTCAACGTCCACAGTGTAGGTCATGTTGACGGCACACACCCTGGATGGGACGTGATGAGAAGGGCCTTTTGCCTCTGTGGTCTTCCTCCCAAAAACCCATAACCCCAGTCCAATTGTGAGAAATCATCAAACAAATCCCAATAGTAGAGGGACACCCTACAAAATGCCTGATACAGTAGGTATTGATACAATATAAAACAAAATACGATACTACTCAAAACTGCCCTTCCTGGGAAGCATTGAAATGAAGCATCATTTAGAAAAGTCTTCCCTCCCATCACACCCCCTCCCCATGCCAGCCCTGTGGACATGCCCTCTGCTGGGCAGGTGGGTCACCCACCGATGGTCCACCTCCCAGGTGCCCCTGCCCCTCAGGCACTAGGAACCCCTGCCCCTCTCTGGGCATGGGTCCCGGCTGGGCAGTCCCCCTGCTGGAATCACATCCACTCTGAGGGGTGGTGCCTCGCGGTGGCCCCGTGTCCTCTGAGGTGCCAGCTGGGTGCCTGTGGGGTGAGCCCACCTTGAGCTCCCACCCAGAAGCCCCCAGGCACCTCGTTGGCCAGCTCCCTGGTGCCACGCAGAGTTTCCTGAAGTCTGCAGGGAGGTGGTGGTCACACCCTGTCTTCCAGTGTTCTGGCCTTTACTCCCGTCTGGCTGGGAGGATCCCTAGGAAAGGCCAGGGGCTTGCTGGCCTCCTGGAGGCCATAACAGACTGAGGGCAGGGGTGGCAGGCCCCCATGGTGCGTGGGGGGTGGATGCCATGCCCCTCCCCACCCCATCCTCTGGGCTCTGTCCTCCCCACCAGGGCTGCACTCTCCCCCTCGGGCCCCAGCTGCTCCCCACTTTTTCCTTCCCAAGGAGCCCTGCCTGGCCACACCTGGGGATCAGCAGTGTTTACTGGTAACCCCTGCATGGGGACAGGCGGGGCCTGGGAAGGACTCTCAGTGGAAACCTGGCAACTGGGCCTCGCCATGTCTGCGGCTCCTAGCAACCACCATGGCGATGCCCGACACTGTGCGTCCAGGGCGTGTGCCCCCCCACACACACGCTCTCCTCTGGCCGTGGAGGCCAGAAGGCAAACCGAGCCCGGCGTGGGATTCTTTCAGTGACCCCAGGGCTGGGCTGCTTCTCTCCGGCTGAGCGGTTCTTCCAGAGGGAACCGAGACGGGGAGGCTGGGCCCGTGTCGCCCCTCCTGTGGCCCCGGGATGCTGGACTCCTCAGTGGTAGATCAGTTGACCCGGCTGACCCTGAAACTCCTGGAGAAGGTAAGACAGCTGGGCACTCGTGTGTTTAACAGCTTGTTACAGAAGCACAGCTTTGAAAGGTAAGATTATACGTGTAACGAGCCCACTTCCATAGCAAAACCTTTCCAGCGGCTTCAGCCTCGTAGTGAAGAGCTGCGGTTCCTTGGCTTTTCTTCTTTGTGTTTGTACAGAAGCAAGTAGGTTCTCCTGGCAGTTTCTGCAGCCGGGAGGCAGGCCCGCACCCACGGGCTGGAGCACCGCCAGGGCGCCCTGATTCTCTCCCTCGGGGCCTCCCAGCTTCCGAGTTTCAGGGCGCGGCGTCTCGGCCGGGCCTGGGGTGGGCGGCCGGTGGATGCCCTCAGGCCGGCCCCCTTCTCCTCCTCCGAGGGTCTGCGGGGTCCTCACGGCTCCCCCCACCTCACCTGCCTGCTCTGTCCCTCTGCCCCCGACAGCTGCCCAGAGCGGCAGCAGGGCTCACTCCGGAACTGGCTCCCTGCCCCGCAGCCCCCTCACACGCTTCCTGCTCCCAGCCTGTCTGTCTGGGCGCTGGTGCCCGGCCTGGCCCCCCACACTGAGCCCGCGCCTGGAGCACTGTCCTCGCTCTGCTCTCTTCTCCTCACAGAAACTGAAGCAAGAGCGCGAGGATGTGGAAGTGGATTCTGAGGACCCCCAGCTCACGCCCGGTAAGAGCCCTGGGCTGCCTGATGCTGCACAGGCCCCGGAGCAACCTACACACACACACACACACACACACACACACACACACACACACACACACACACACACACACATACACACACCCTCATATCGTATCACATCCAGCCTGCATACCCAGGAGGGCACGTTCATCATTCCTGTTTCACAGGTGAGTGCTAGAGGCACAGAGAGGTTAGATAAGCAGCCCAGGCTGCCCAGCTTGGATCGCAAGTGGCCACACCTGCATCAGACCGTGTCGCCCTGAGCTCGCTGTGCGGTGTGGGTGTGGAGGGCCTACCCCACCTGTGTCAGCCTGCGCATCCTGGGCACCCAGACCAGACGCCCCGTCGTCCCCAGCCTGGCTGGCGGTCAGATGCTTAGGCCACAGGACCCAGGGCAAGGACTGCTTTCCCTGGTGACGGGCTCCGGGCTCAGGGACATCTAGGCGAGGTGCTGAGGAGACACTGCTTGTTCTTTACTATGTGGCGTAGCCCCTTGGGCTGCGGGGGTTCCAGGCAGCTCCCAAGTGCAGCAGACAGAGCCCAGGGCCCAAATCCAGATAGAAAAAAATCCCAAACCAGGTTACATGACCAAGGACAAGCTCAGAACATGGAACAGTACAAATGGGCCAGGGAAGTGGGGACTCCTGGAGGGAGAGTGGGGACCCCAGAGGACAGGCAGCCCGGGCATCGCCGGCTCTAGGGGGAGGCGGCAGGCCTGGGGGGAGGGGACAGGCCCGTGCACCCAGAGGAAAGGAGCTCAGGGACCACCAAAGGCATGGTGTCCAGGACGCTGCAGGAACCGTTCCCTGAGGCTCCGTGGAACACGCCAGCCTCCAGGCAGCTTGGGGCTGCGGGGTGGCTCCAGGTGGCGGGAGGCTGGGCTCTCAGCCCCATCCCGTGAGGGCCTCCTTCCTCTCACCGCGCCCCGTGGAGCCCGCGGGACTTCCCGGCAAAGGTGCAGGAGCAACGTGGTGCTCGGGCCCCAGGGGAAATCCTCACTCTGCAACTTCCGACTCCTGTCCAGGAGTAAGATAGACCCCCCCTGAGAGACTGAGCTCCCCGCGTGCCCCCCACCATTGCCCACGTAATCCCCACAGGGCAGCCCCCCGAGCTCTGTCCCCAGGCACCTCCCTCCTTCTCTGGGACGGGCGTGCAGGTCCCGGGGTGGGAGCTGCCGGGGTCTGCAGTGCTGAGCCCTGAAGCACGCGCTTCCCTCCAGGAAATGAGGACGGGCCAGAGGCCGCCCTGCGGAGCGCCCTGAAGATGAGGAAGGACCTTCTGCAGAGACTCTGGGTAGGCCACGTGGCCACAGGGAGCCTTGGCCCGAGCTCTCTGCAGCTGAGACTGCGGCCTGAGCTCAGAGCAAACACGGGCCAGTGGAGGTGGGGGCCCTTCTGGAACCCGTGCTGGTTCTGCCATTTGCGACTTGGGGGCGGACAGCTGATGGGCCGTGAGCAGCTGAGGGGCGTCATCCCCGATCACGGACTCCAGGGAGAGAGGAGAACTCACCTGTTTCCTGTAGGCTGGGCTCTCACAGGGGGCTGTTAGCTGGAAAAAACTGCTCTGTTTGCACATGATCAGAGGTGGAAGTGCCGTGTGAAGGGTCCGGTTCCCCTGGAAGTGGGATTCCAAGACGACCAGGGCTTCGTCCAAACCAGAGGCACCAGCAGCAGGGAATGACCATGGGAAGGGGTGCGTTCGGGTCCAAACGATAGTTGTGATAAACTCACTGCTTTGTGGTGAAGTCGACCTGGAAGCATGCTGGAGAGACAGAATATCCTCTATAGGCTGGAAAAAGTCGTTCGGGGTCAATTTCTCCTGTGTGCACCATGCAAGGGCCTTCAGGCTTTGCCTCCAGGGCCTGGCTCCAACTCCGACCCAGCTGCGCCCTGGGCCTACCATCTGATCATGCGCCCGGGTGGGGTGGGAGGGAGCCTGGTGCACGGGGGTAGCAGGTGGTCCTGGGGCCGCTCCCCCACTGCGGGGGCCACACGCCTGTGAGCTGGCGCTGTCGTGCCAGGCGGGGTGAGGGCCTGGGACACGGCCAGCCCGCTCCGGCTGTCACAGCTCCCTGCCTCCAAGCACGGGCTCTGCTTTGGCGTTGCAGGAACAGCACCTCCTGGAAGAGGTCTCCCGGGCCCGCGCCTGGAGGGGGCTGGACGGAGGAGCCCATGGGTCAGTGCTGCCCCCAGAGGTGCCCCCCGTGGGTGTCCACCCCGCTGTCTCCCCGGCCCCACCCACCCCGGACCCACCGCAGATCACCCAACACCCAGTAAGTCTTCCTCGCGGTGAATCTGGGGGGCAGAACCAATGCAGGGAGGGTGCCACGCCCCCAGAGACCTCTCACCTAAGCAGGGATGGCGGTGTCTCCACACCTCCGTCTCTCGCCTCTTTCAGCACCTTAGGGAAGTGCGCGGAAGGGGCCGTGGGCTGAGCGGCGGCCGTGGCTGCATTCCGTGTCTGGCTCTGTCGGGGCTAATGTGTGTCATCAGGCCTCACAGGTGCCCTGAGAACTGGCTGGGGGTAGGGGGTGCTTATCTCATTACAGGTGAGAGGCTGGGGTCCCAGCTCCGCCCCACGTCCTAATCTTTGCACTAGGAGCAGAAGTATTAGGAGGTTTCAGTATCAGGAGGGCCTGAATTTGGGGAAGAAGTGTGTCAGCTCCTTTCCCAAACTTCAAAATGACTGGGGAAGCTTAGCCCCTAGTCTCCAGGGCAGAATTGTAAAAGGTGGAAGACGGTTCCACTTCTGAGAGCCTCACGCCTGCATTCAGCATCCTGGGTTACAAGCGATGGAAAGCAGCTCTGACTTTCTTAAGCAAAAGGGATCGTATTAGGGGCAGCTGGATGCCCAGAGCAAGGAGGGATGGCAGCTGGGGCCTGGCGGGCTGCGGCCTCGGGGGTTGAGTGCATGAGGAGAAGACCAGGCAGGAGGTGGGCGGGGCCAAGTTGAGAAGGTTCTGGATCGGCTGGCCAGGGAGGTTGGTGGTGCCCACAGGCTGGGTCCGTGACCTGGAGGGCGTTTATCCTCTGGGGGGGGACCTGGCAGCCCACGTGGAGGGAACAGAGAGGGAAGGGGCGTGCCAGCAGAGCCCCCGGAGCCCCCTTTGCCCCAGGAATGGTGGGGTGAGGGTGTAGGTTCAGGAGGCTCCCCCAGTCCCAATGTGCGCATACTTGCCGCAGTTCCTCAGGCCCAGTCATGCTTGGGTGTTTCAGTCTCAGCCCCAATGACACCACGAGAGCAGGCAGGGGCCTTGGTGGCTAGGATGAATGTCCCAGAGACTCTGGGGTAGGAGGTCCCCTCTGCCGCGAGAGCACCACCGCTGTGACTGCCTGCTGGTCTGTGCAGGGCGGGGGGTGGCCTGTGGGAGGGTGGCCGACTATGGCTACAGGCCAAAGCTGGCTGCCACCTGTGTCAGTAGGACCTGTGAACTGAGAGGGGTGGTACACTTTTAAATGTTTGGGAAAGAATCAGGGGAAGAATGATAGTTTGTAACACATGAAAATGATATGAAACACACATCTCAGGGTTCATAAGTGCTTACATGTCTGGGGCTGCTTTCCAGCTGCAAAGGCAGAGGTGAGCAGTGACAACGAAAGCCGTGTGGCCACAAAGCGGGAACGATACACTGTCCAGCCCTTTACAGGAAGTTTGCCAACCCTGGTCCATGCCATCCTTTCCGTGAACTGAGAGAGAAGGGACAGGGCAGGGGGTTAAAATAGAAATCAACGCCTGGTGTGCACCCCAAATTTTTGTGCGTTTATTTTAACTCAGGAGGGAAGCCAGAGGGTATTTCCATGCCAAGATCCTTGGATGCCTCTATTAAAGCAGAATCAATGGGAGCAGGGATGAGCTTAGCCCACTAAAGCCGGGAAACGTGGGGAGCATGAAAAACGCCATGTCTTACTCAGCTTGGGCTCCACTACAAAATAGCACAGTCTGGGCACTTAAACATCAGACGTTTACCTTCTCACCATCTGGAGGCTGGACGTCCCAGATGAAGGTGCCGGCCAATGCAGTTCCCGTGAGCGTGCTCTCCTGGCTGGTGGGTGGCCGCCTTCTCACTGTATCCTCATGGGGCAGACAGCTTCTGGTGTCTCTTTCTCTTCTTACAAGGACACCAGCCCTATCAGACTAGAGCCCCACTCTTACGACCTCGTTCCCTTTATCACCTCCTCATAGGCCTCATCTCCAAATGTAGTCACTTTGGAGGTTAGGGCTTCAACATGTGAATTTGAGGGGGGACAAACATTCAGTCCATAATATTCCATGTCCTAAGTGATACCCAGACTCAAATATTTATCTATTCAGCCATCTGTTTAACCTCTAGGGTTTCTCATTTAAAGTCCCCCATGGATGGCTTGTGGATGGATGAGTGTATTTTTTTTTAATTTAATTAATTAATTAATTTATTTATTTTTGGCTGTGTTGGGTCTTCGTTTCTGTGCGAGGGTTTTCTCTAGTTGCGGCGAGTGGGGGCCGCTCTTCACTGCGGTATGCGGGCCTCTCACTGTCGCGGCTTCCCTTGTTGCGGAGCACAGGCTCTAGATGCGCAGGCTCAGTAGTTGTGGCTCACGGGCCTAGTTGCTCCGCGGCATGTGGGATTTTCCCAGACCAGGGCTCAAACCCGTGTCCCCTGCATTGGCAGGCAGATTCCCAACGACTGCACCAACAGGGAAGCCCCTGGATGGGTGTATTGATGGATGGATGGATGGTGGATGGATGGATGGATGGATGGGTGGATGGATGGTGGATGAATGGTGGGTGGATGGATAGTGGATGGATGGATGGATTGATGGGTGGATGGTGGGTGGGTGGATGGATGGATGGATGGATGGTTGGATGGGGGGATGGATTGATGGGTGGATGGTGGGTGGATGAATGGATGGATGGATGGGGGCATGGATGGTGGATGGATGGATGGTGTGTGGATGTTGGATGGATGGATTGATGGGTGGATGGTGGATGAATGGATGGATGGATGGGTGGATGGATGGATGGTTGGGGGATGGATTGATGGGTGGACAGTGGGTGGATGTTGGATGGATGGATTGATGGGTGGATGGTGGGTGGATGGGTGGTGGGTGGTTCTGTAGGTCACTATTCCCGGGGCACATTCAGGTAATGGGTCGTCTGGCTCTTCTAGGCACCCCCACCTCCCACCACCATCATCCAGCCTCAGCAGCCACTCATCGCACAGATCCGCCCTCCCCAGGCCTTCCCCACTCAGCAGTCAGGAAGCGTCAAGGAAGGTAAGTGTTCAGAACGAATGTTGTCACGGGTTTATGCAATTCTCTACTGAAAAAATAGTTTTGTAAGCCAGGTAGTCTTTTAGGGCCAGCTTTTGACTACTCAACTGAAGCTATGTATTTACCAACATGAAAATAATTTCACTTTGAAAAATCCTTACTGATGGATATCGCTGAGGGAAGAAGCTTGGACTCAGATTTGAAAGAACTGTGTTCCAGCCCAACTCGTCCAGTGATTAGCTCAAAAAACCCTTGGTTAAACTGCTTTTTCTCTTTAAGTAACTTTTAAATACTTGAATTTTAGAACAGCTCTATTGAGGTGCCGTAGAATAAATCGCACACTGGTAAAGAGTACAGTTTGATAGTGTTGACACCTGTGAACCCATCGCTAAAGCAAGGCAGTGAACACGGCATCACCTCAGGCACCTTTTCCCGCCGTCCTAGCTGCTTTGTCACTCTGCACCAGTCTGCGTCTCCTAGATTTTTGTGTGAGTGCAATCGCACAGTGTGCACTCTGTCCTGTGTGGCTTCTTTCACTCGGTGGCACTGTTTTCAGACTCATCGCTCTTGCTGGGCGTAGCAAACCACGGCTCCTTGAAATCGCCCAGTGAACTTACATTGTGTGGATGGACTGGTTTGTTATCCTTTCACCTGTCGATGAACACTTGGGTCGTTTCTAGTTTTGGTTATCACCACAAAAGCTCCATGGACACTCACGTCTGAGTCTGGATGTACATTTTTATTTCTCCTGGGTAAATATCTAGGACTGGGACGGCTGAATCATGGCAGGCGTGTGCTTAAGACTGCGATGCGTGAGAGGTCCAGTTCCTCGAAACCCTCACCTGCATGTGGTGCGGTCAGCCGTGTTGGCAGGGGTGGTAGTCGCTCACTGGGGTTGTAGTTTGTGTTTTCCTGACGATGGGAGGTATTGAGAGTCCGAGGCAGACTTGTGTGTAGAACCACCTGATGAATGTTCTCAACTCTGTCGCCGGGACTGTAGCACCACTGTGTACGTGCTACATGTCAGGCCTGGTCCATGGCGGCCTGCAGCTCCCCAGGGGGACCGTTCTCACCGTGACACACAGGAAGGTGGCCTGGAGGTGCAGAGAGGACAGCCCGCTGGTCTCTCCTCACCACCCTCCTTGGCTTTTCCAGATGAACTTTAGTGACTGTCAGGCTCTAGAGGTGAACCCAGCATACCCTGTATGTGTGTGCGTGTGTGTGTGTGCGTGCGTGTGTGTGTGTGTGTGCGCGCACGTGCACGCAAGTGTCTGTGTGCCTTTAAAAAGTGCATTTAAAATCACTGGTAAAAATGAAACAGTCAGTAAGTAGCTAGTTATTCAGAAAAGTCAAGTCACGTTCCTTACCCCACTCATTATACCAAAACAAATTCCAAGTGGATCAAATATTTGAATGTAAAAATAGGGACTCTCCAAAGTACTACAACAACCCCTTTGGAGAACTGATGGGCTGCTTCTTATGAAGTAGATACGCGGCTTCTGGAGCTCCACTCCACCCCACTCCCCGCGACTGCTCTCCATGTCAGTTCTACCTTTTCGGAAAACTTCACAGAAAAGACACTGGTATAACGTCATACAGCAAATACATTTGAATTAACTCACCCTTTATTGTATCTCAGACCATCCTCCTGGAATCCCTTCCTATCATCTGGGAACAAGTCTTTTACAAGGTCCTGCAGGACAGGCTTTTGAAGCTGCCGTAGTGTTCACTTTCTTTTTATTTCCCCTTGTTCTTAAACACTAGTTTTGCTGGATATTCAAGTGTAGGTTGATAGTTATTTTCTCCCAACACTTTCTAAGGACCCCTGTGATAACATGGGGACCACCCAGATAATCCAAGATAATCTCCCTATCTGAAGATCCTTTTTAAAAAAAGTTAATTTAAAAAATTGTGGTAAAAAACACGTAACATAAAGTTGACCATCGTAACCATGTTTAAGTCGTGCTAACTGCATTCAACATTGTTGTGCAACAGATCTTTAGAATTTTCCGTCCTGTAAAACTGAAACTCTGTCCCCAGTGAACAGCTTCCCATCCCCCTCCCCCAGCCCCTTGCGCCCACCAGTCTGTGTTCCACCTTCTTGATTTTGATTGGGCTACATGCCTCATAAGAGCGGAAGCACACAGTATTTGTCTTTGTGTGTCTGGCTTATGTCACCGAGCATAATGTCCTCAAGGTTCATCCATGTTGTAGCCTGTGTCAGAGCATCCTGCCTTTTTAAGGCTGAGTAATATCCCACTGTGTGGCTGGACCCCATTTTACTTATCCCTTCGTCCGTGGGCGGAGACTCCGGTCGCTTCCATCCCATCTCAAGAATCTTAACTTCGTCACATCTGCAAGTCCCTTTCGCTGTGTAACGGGACACATTCGCAGGTTCTGGGATCAGGATGTGGGCGTCTCTGGGGCCATTTTTTAGCCACCACGCTATTCAGTCCCTCAGACTGTGGGCCCATTTGGGGGGTTGGGCGTTCCGTTTCTGCGCAGCTGGGCTGTTGCCGCAGTGCTTCTCTGCGTGCCTTCTGCTGAATGGACGTGCTCGTGTCTGTGGGGCACACACCCGGGGATGGGATAGCTGCTTAGGAAATACTGCCAGACAGTTTTCCAAAGTGCCTGGACCCATGTGCACCCCACGGGAGGGGAGGAGAATTTCGGTTGCCCACAGCAACTTACCAACACTTGATGTTTTCAGAATTTTTCATTTTCACCAATCTGGTGGGCAGGCCATGGTAGCTTCTTCTGGTTTTAATTTGCACTTCACCTTTTCATATATTTTTGGCCACTTGAATATGCTTTTTGTGAAGTTCCCATTCAAGTATTTTGCCCATTTTTCTTTCCGGTTTTCTGCCTCTCTTATTGATTTCTAGGAATTCTTTATGTATTCTAAAAATGGGTCATTTTGACATATGTATTGCAAACAGCAAGTCCTTTTTGTGGCCCTTCCACTCTCTTCATAGTGTGTGTCTCTGGATAAAAAGAAGTTCTTAATTTTAGTGAAGTTCAGTTTTTCAGGCTTTACTCTTTATGGTTGGTACCTTTTATGTCCTGTTTAAGAAGTCTTTACCCGTCAAGGTCAGGAAGACGTTCTTCTGTATTTTCTTCTGCGGCTCTGTCTGCCTTTCACATTTAGATGTACGATCCACCTGCAATGGATTTGTGTGTGTGTTGTGAATTAGGGATCAATGCTATTATTTTTGCCATGGATACCCTGCCCTTTATTTGACCCCCTGCCCTTTATTGAAGACTGTTTGCCCACTGCACTGACGTGTGCCCTGGTGGTGAGGCTGTAGATGTGGGTCCCTTTCTCTACCCCCACATCTGCCGACTAATCTTTTCATGCTCGATTTTACTCGGGGGGACCCTGTGGGGCTGATGGGGAGGGCTCCCTCTCAGAGGGCTCACTGTGGGTGGGGCTCCCCAAGCCCCGACCCACGTGGGTCTCCTCAAGGGCCTTTGCCCCCTGTGGGGCTGCCAGACGCAGCTTTTGCACTAGCAGTCTGGCTCTGGCCCCCTCCCCAGAGCCCCCCGGCCCTGTGCCGACATCTGTGTCAGTCAGGGCTCGGCAGAGAAACAGAACCAGCAGGGTGTGTAATACAGCGAGAAAGACGTGCTTTAAGGAATTGGCCCACGTGATTGTGGAGGCTTGGAAAGTCCACACCTGCAGGGAGGTCCGGGAGAGCGGCCTGAGGGGGAGGCTGTCTGCTGCAGCCCCAGCTCCAAGGCGCCCACGGGAGCCCCAGGCCTGGAGGCCCCATCTGCGTGGCTGCGTGTGTGAGTGGTCCTTAGAGGCTCGCTTTCCTTTGGTGAGGCCAACAGGGCCTGGAGGGCTACCTAATTTCCAGGGCCTAGTTGCTGTGGAAAGAGGCAACATTTATGTCCCACACTGACCAAAATTAGCGTTTCCTAGTGTCCCGAGTTGGTGAATATATTAGCTTCCTGGGGTGGCTGCGACAAAGCGTCACAAGCCGGTGGCCTAAAATGACAGGACTGTGTCTGCTCCCAGTCTGGAGGCTGAGCTCCAAACTCAAGGTGCGGCAGGTCCCGGGGAGGGTCCTTCCTGCCCCTCCAGCTCCTGGGGCTCCGGGCGCCCCTCCAGCCTCCGCCCACCGCCTCTGCGTCTTGCCTCCTCTTCTGTCTCAGAGCTCTGTCTGCCTCTCGCTCAGGAAGACACTGGCCTTGGGTTTAGGGCTCCCCTGGCTGATTTCATCTCAAGATCCTTAACATACCTGCAAAGACCCTTTTCCAAATCAGACCACATTCAGAGGTCCTGGGGATTAGCATGTGGATACCGTCGGGGCCACCACGCAGCCCAGCTGACAGACGAGAGGAATCCAGTAGCAAGAAAGCTGCACCGTCAGTAGGGTTCAAAAGGACGCGTCTGAGCACACAGCCCGGGACCCGCAGACCCACAGGCCTCCACGCCTGCTCGTAGAGCTCTGTGTCTGCTTCACCTGAGCTCCGTTCCAGGAGCAGCCCGGTCACCGGCGGCCGTCCGTGCGTGACCCAGCCCTCCGTGCCCTCCCTCAGACATGGTGGAGATGATGCTGATGCAGAGTGCACAGATGCACCAGATCCTCATGCAGAACCTGATGCTCAGAGCCCTGCCCCCATCAGCACTCGCACCCGCCCCCCTGCGCCTCCCCCCACAGGTAGGCTCCACACCCAAACCAAGACCAGAGGACCTGGTGGCTCTTCCTCCAGAAATCCATGCACCTCTGTAGCTCTGAAAAACACATTACTGGCTCCAGCTCTGTGCTCCAGCTTGAAGCTCCCCAGCGCCCCCCAGTCCCACCCAGATGAGGAACGGGTTGACCAGTTCAGGGCCCAGACAGCGGCCCCCTTGAGCCAGATGAGCTCTGCTGGAGCCTGCCCCCCACCCTCCTGCCCTCCTGGACCCCTGCCCACCGCTGCTCTGACCCTGACCCCATCCTGAGTCAAGAACCACGTGGAGGGGAGGGGAGCCCAGGAGCAGCCGGGGGCCCGCTGAAATGTCCTGGTGTGTGTCATGCTGAGGACCCGCAGTGGGCTCGCCCCGCCGTCCTGCGAGCCAAGAGGCAGAAGCCGCCCTCTGTGTACCACCATCACCACTACACGCCCGCAGCCCCGCTGCAGGCCAGCCCCACTCCTGGCTCCCCGGCGGGTTATTCCACGTGGCCCCCGGTGGTCTCCGCCACTGCCCTCCCTCCTGCTGCCAGCTTCCTGCCCACCATGTGGCACGTGGCCCGTCCCTCAGTGGCCGCCCTTGGCACGTAAGTCCGGGCTGGGCTCCGGGCCAGCCTCCTGGGCCTGCGGGGCGGGAGGACCCCAGGTCCTGGGTCGGCCCTCCTCACCCTCTGTCAGGCCTGTAGCTGCAGCAGGAGCCTGGGGAGGCCTTGCCAGCTCCCGAGGGAGGGGTGTGGCGGGGGTGGGAGGTAACCCTGGCAGTCTCAGTCCTAGCTGCCACGGCTGGGTGTGGACCCCATGCCCTCCTCCCACGGGAGCTGCCCAAGGCTTGGGTCATTTGTCCAGCCCAGCAGGGGAGGGCCCAGTATAAGCCCGGCTGTGAGGGCCCCCACGGAGCCCTGGCGGCGAGACCCACCTGAGCGTGGTGTCTGTGAGCCAGCTGCATCCAGAGACATCCTCCTTCCTCTAGGGCTGTGTCCGACGGCGTCCTGCCCACACAGGCTCCAGGCCTGTGACCCCACCACGGGCTCGGGTAAGCGGCAGGGCCTCGTGCTCCCCCAGGGGGTGGGCAGCCGCGGCCCTGCATGCGGGGCGGGGAGGGTCACGAGGAGACACGGCTCAGGAGCCAGGAGAGGAAAGGTCGACTGAGGTAGCCACACGAACCTTGAACCTTGAACCTTCCTGGGGGAAATGCCACGAGCAGAGTGACACTCGTGGTGCCCGGCGGCCCAGGGCAGAGACCCCGGCTCGTCACAGCAAGGGAGCAGCCGCAGGACATGTGCCTGGTGTGTCTGTGTGAGGGCAGAGCTGCAGGCCGGTTCACTCACGTAGCTTCTCCTCCTGAAGCCAAGCACCGGAGGCTGGGCCGAGGCAGGGCTGTCTTCCATCTGCCTCTGGCTGGATTCTCCCCACGGGACGAGTTACCTTTACTCCACTCTCTGCCCCTCTTTTAATTTTTTCTGGTGGAATTATGCTTCCTGGCTGCTTTAATATAATTTTCTCTCAAGTGCCATTTTCAAGTATTACGCATGTTTTCATTGGCCCCTTTTGGGATAAATGGTCTCTTTCCCCAAGTTCCACAGGAGCAGGAGCCCTGCTCCAGCCTTGCATCTTTGGACCCTCGCAGTTGCCAGAAGGGTCGTCAGAGGAAGCGAGATGACCTTGGAATTGCCCTTTGGCTGCACACAGGCGCCCCCTGGGCTGACCTCGCCCCGTGCAGCTGCCCAGCGAGGAGAGGGCCGGGGCCTGGGCGCCTGAGTGCAGCTCGTCTCGACAGACGCCGCTGTCTTCTTAAATGTGCAGTTAAACGTCTGAGCCGATTTCCTTATTTTCATGTTGATGTTTTCTTTCTTTCTTTCTCCCCCAGCAGTGCGGCCTGCGGGGGGCGGGGAATGGGCACCAGGGAATTCCCATTCAGTTTGACGTTTTCTAACATGGCTTTTCCCTTTGGTTTTATTTCTCAACGTAATTATTAATTCAATAGAGGGAAGAGATTTGACAGAAGTTCACCATGTTTGGATGGTCTGGTAAATTGGAAAAACTCAGTTTTGTTTACCTCCCAAATCAGGAAAGCCCTGCCTTCCCTCCTATGTCTTTCTCACCTGTGAGTGTCCTTTACTTTCACACAGAACATTTCACTTCCGTCACCAAATGTGTGGGGTTTCCCCACATCAAGCAGTCCTCTGTGACCCCCGCATGGGTGTCCTACAGTCCAGTTCTGACACCACCCACCGGGAGATGGTGTCGGATCCCACAGGTTAAGGGCTCAGTCACAAATCCAGGCTGCCACCTGTGTCCCCGTGCAGTGGGGTGTGTCACCCTCCTGGTATGTGGCTGTGTCTGCCGACCTGGCCCCCCCGGGCCTTATGCTGTGGGGGCTGCACGGAGGCCTGATCCACGGGCACCTCCATGTCTAGTCTAGTCCCCTCCCTACTCTGGAGAATGGGCGTGGGGCGGCGCTGTAAGCTCTAAGGTTCTCATCCTGTCTCGGTCTTCCTGGCGACCAGCCTCCACCCAGGAGCCGCCCAGAGTCACCTCATTAGGACAAAAGGGGCTCCTGGTGCTCCTGTCACTTGGGAATTTATGAGGAGGCCCACGTCAGGAGACAGGGGCAGATACCAACATACATGCCTGGCCTTGCTGGGTCAACCGGGTTGAAGGAAACATGTTCCTGAGTCCGGGAGAGTCCGGTGCCGGGAAAAGCCCGGCAAGGACACCATTGGGGGGCCTGCAGGAGGGGCGGTCACTGCTGAGGACGGCCGGGCGGGAAAGCACCCCGAGGCATGCCAACCTGGGGAAGCTGAAGAGGTCTGAGCAGGTCCTGGGAGTGAGGGTGGGGCTGCTAGGGAGGCGGGTTCTGGGGCCCGGGTGCCGGGAGTACAGTGGTGGCATGGCGTGATACCGCAGCATAAGACGACATGTCTATCTGGTTTTGTCCTGGGTCCTGGCACAGAGCTCGTAAAACCTTTGGATTCCTGCGACTGTGCTAACGAGGTGACTCGGGCGCTGGAGAGCTTCAGGGTGGGGCTGGTCGCCGGAGAAGCCAGCCCTGATGAGAGGCTGGAACTCAGGCCCCGCCCCAACCTCAGGGAGGGGAGAGGGGCTGGAGGCTGAGCCAATCAGCAGAGGCCAGCGATTTAAGCCCCGCCACCCTAACAGAGCTTCCACAAAACCCCTAGAAGATGGGGCTGGTGAACACATCTGGGGGGTGCACCCCAGCTCCACGGGGACATAAGCCCCCAGATGTCCTTGGAGGGTCTGTGGCACCGTGGTCAGTGTTTGGAGGCCCCGGGTTGGCTCGGCGCCCGCCCCTTCCAGATCTGCTCCCACCCGTGATGCCCGAAGCTTGTGCACAGCTCTGGATAAAGCTCTGGGGTAAACTCCTGGGTTTATTTTCATATTCACACGGCAGGACATACTGACAGGAGGGAGGCTTTCCTACAGGAGGATGGGACGTGGCAGTCGGGGCTCTGCCACGCCGGGGCCACGGCAAAGGACTCGAGCACAGTCTGTGAGCAACTGCCTGACCGCGACCGATGGGTAGGGGTGGGTGACGGCAGGAGGCGTGCTGAGGGTGCCCTGCGGGGGGTAGGCCTGGCCCTGCGGCCACCTCGAGGGTCAGCCTTGTCCCTCACCTTGCAGAGGCACCGAGCAAAGGCTCCAGGCCCCAGTGCTCCTGAGAACTGGATGGGACCGAATCCAGCAGGATTGCAACGGGAAGTGGGGGCAGGCCCACCTGGGCTGCTTGATTTGTCCTGAAGGGATGCAGATGTGGGAGATGCCTCTTTGTCAAAGGCAGAGCCGCAGGGAGGAGGTGGCCAACACGCCCCACCTCTGCATCCTGAGCACTTGGAACTATTTTATTTACAACACTGAAAATAACACACCTACTGTGTCCTGAACAAAGAAATGAGTGGAAATTTCTCTCGCGTTTTTTGTTTTTGTTTTTTGTGGTACATGGGCCTCTCACTGCTGTGGCCTCTCTCGTTGCGGAGCACAGGCTCCAGACGCGCAGGCCCAGCGGCCATGGCTCACGGGCCCAGCCGCTCCGCGGCATGTGGGATCCTCCCAGACCGGGGCACGAACCCGCGTCCCCTGCATCAGCAGGCGGACTCTCAACCACTGCGCCACCAGGGAAGCCCTTCTCTCGTGTTTTAAGAGGCAAATTCCACTCGTGGAATTCAGCGCCTGCTAGGGCTGGCACTTGTGCAGCCCCACAGGACAGCAGTGCCCAGCAGGGACCTCTGCGCGGGGAGCCCTGATCCCTGGGGCCCGGGGGGGGGTATCCACTTTCCCTCCACACGGTGGCACTTCGGTCAGAAGAGGTCCCTGCTCAGGGGCTGAAGCCTGGTCCCTGTGTGCTTGCTCAGCTCCTCAAGAACCTGCCTCTCCTTCTGGTACATCTGAAAGAAAGGGGCAGAAACAGGTCCAGATTGGCCCAGAGGCCTGGCCTCCTCGGGCCCTGGGGTTCCCTCCCCGAGGCCCGGGGCCTTCCACACAGCCCAAGGCAGGCCACGGTCCCAGTGCACAGGGAGCACCGCCGTGCTGCCCGGTGGTGTGTGAACCCTGCAGCCAGCAGGCGGCTGGGAACAGGTGCTGGGGCGGTGGTCTGTGCATGAAGAAGAGCGCCTGCCTGGGTCGCAGGAGAAGGGGCCAGACTGGGTGGCCCGGCCCTGAAAGCACGGGAGCAGGGGTGAGGACGGCCCCCCGGGGAAAGGGCAGGCCGGTGGGAAGCGCGCTGGAGGCTTTCCTGAGATGCTGCCTGCGTGTGGGAAGCAGTGGGGCTGCGCAGGGGAGCCAGGCGGCCACAGCAGGGCTGGGCGGGGGCGTGGGGGGGAGCCAGGGTGTGGCCCGTGTGGACCCAGCAGCCTAGGAAGGCCGGGGAGAGGCCCACTGCCCGGAGACTCCCTCGTTAAGGAAAAAATGCTTTTCTTCTATGCTGTTCAGGGAACCCATGTGATTACGAATGTAATTCGAGTTAATAAAACACAATACGGTGTATCTACCAACACAGACCTTCACAGACAGAGTAAACACTGGCAGCCTTCCAGGAAACAGAACTTTACCTAACAGGTCTGGATCAGACACCCGCACGCTCTAAGTCCAGTTTCCACTGACAAATACCATCACACTGTCTCTTGTAAAGGTTTTTTAACTTGAAGCCATTTGAATTTTTTTTTTTTTTTTTTTTTTTTTTTGGCGGTACCCGGGCCTCTCACTGTCGTGGCCTCTCCCGTTGTGGAGCACAGGCTCCGGACGCGCAGGCTCAGCGGCCATGGCTTACGGGCCCAGCCGCTCTGCGGCATGTGGGATCTTCCCGGACCGGGGCACGAACCCGTGTCCCCTGCATCGGCAGGCGGACTCTCAACCACTGCACCACCTGGGAAGCCCAGCCATTTGAATTTTATAGAATTTATGGAATGTAGCGTCTCTCCTCAGACCTTTCTTTCAACAGTGAATAAACAATGCAGTTAACAGCATTTAGAGCGTCCAATATTTAAGACAAACACTGTCATTTTTATAAAGCAGGCATTGTAAGTTCCTTATTTCACTGCGCTTCTCCATTTGGTTTTCATACTTGACTGCAAGGGGCAGGTGGTGCAGCCCCGGCTCCTGGGGCCTCGGGCTGCAATGCCCCCCGTGTGTGTGCTGGGGACAGGGGATGGCTCCTACCTTCTGCCACTCGGCCTCCGTGCTGTGTGTGAAGCCCAGCAGGTGACAGAGCCCGTGGGTGGCAGTCACCTGTCAGAACAATTAAGAAGCTGCCTCAGGGGGCGGTCAGGACCAAGCCATGAGCCAGGGAGGAGGGGCAGGAAGTCAGGGAGAGCTCAGTGGATGCCTGGTGGGAGGTTAGGAAGCTTCCTCCGGGCCCAGGCAGGGCTGTGGGCAGGTGGTGAGGTCACAGGGGTGGGGTCTGGGGAGCGGCAGTAGGCCTGGCCCGTGGCAGGATGTGGAGATCAGGACCTCCTCTGGGGTGGGGAAGGGGCAGACGGGTGGGTAGCTGTGGAGACACGGAGGACCAGGGCAGGGGAAGGGGGAAGGTACCCCAGGCTGTTAGAAGGTGCCAACGTGCACCGGGGCACCAGCTGGGAGGACAGTGGCTTGGCCTGGCCCTGTGCCGGGGGATGAGGGCCCTAGGAGTGTGGGCTGGCCCTCCGCTGGGGGCAAGAGAATCCTCAGGAGGTGTGGGGGAGTGGAAGAGGTCCACAACTGCCCCCCAGCCCAGAGCCCCCAGGGGTGCACAGCTGCTGGCCACAGAGATCCCAGAGCTGAGACCTGTGCTGACTAGTCCTGTCTATGCTGCAGTTGCCCCAACTCCCAGGGAGAAGGCACACCCTCCTCCTGGCAGCACCCTGACTCCTGAGCACAGGGCGTCTTGCTGGGAAGCTCTAAGCTCTGCTTCAAGCCTCGGAAGCACTAGGCTCCCCAAAGGTGATAATTCAGGGTGTGGCTGTTCGGCCAAAGGAAAACACCTCAATCGAATCCACAGGAACGTTAAAACACAACTCAATCACACGCCACTTTCCAGAACACTCCCACCGCCCTTCGTGGCATCAAGCTGAGGAGACAGACCTGAAGGTCCTGGAGGCCAGAATCCTGCCTGCTTTGGAAGGTTTGGTAAGAAGCTCACGCAGCAGGTCCGAGCTGGCTCAGCACAGCCTGCTGACCTCCAGAGGTGAAGCTAAGAACAAAGCCGCTTTTGGGGCTCCCCCTTCAGTTATCCACGTAGATGTGCCCTGTCCTCTCCCCTCACCCAGCAGTGCCATGGGGCACGCAGACCCCACGGCCCAGGCTCTCCTCTCTGAGGGATGGTGAGAGGGCGCTGCCCCTGCCTGTGGGTCTCCCCCAGTAACCTCTGTCCTACATGAGGACGATGGTGTGTATGCCCGTGTCGCCTCCACCTCTTCTCATGGCCTGGATGGAGGACATCAGCCTTTGCTTTGCCAATCAGGATCTGTCATTTCAGCACTTACAGTCAGGACGTCATAGTAATCTTCATTCTCTTTGCAGTGCTGGAAGATATACTCCACTCCCAGGAAGATGTCTCCTAAATTATAGTCGTCTGGAAACTCAGGCTGCGGAATGTCCCCTGCTTTCAGGTTCTGAAAATGAGGAAACACACATTTGGAGAACTCGACCTCACAACACTAACCGACCACAGGCCTACAGATTTCACCCCGCAAGACCCTGTGCCGCTAGTTCCAGGCAGACAAGTTGCCTTGTGTTGAACTGTGGCAGAGACACTGCACACGACTGACTGAAGATGTTCCCACCCTGTCGAATGAACCTTCCGTTTCTTTCATTCTTCCTAAGGCACAACCACCCAGCTCCCTAACTTCTATGGAGCTAAATCACCACATCGACACAAGCTTACGTTTCTGTTTTTTCCAGTTGTTGTTTTGTCCTAAACAAATGATCTTTCTCATTTTCCCACATAAAGACCATAAAGACCAGTCCATTCAGTTGGGGCCTGTTCACACGAAGCCAGTCACCTATGGCTTGATATTTAGGGTGTCAGTATTTTTACTTCCTATCAGGAAGGATGATAAGTAGATACTTTAATACATTTTTATGTTACACATTGAACATTTTATTTTCTTCCCATTTATTTCCTTAGGTGTGACACTAGTGGATTAAACAGTAATCAAGATTTACTTCAAGAAATCTGCCAGATTGCCTTCCGAAAGGGCTGCCTCAATTTATGCTGTTACGAACAGTGTGGGGAGCCTCGGATGGATCATTCACATAACATAGGTAGTGACCTGACAGATATCACGGCTTTGTTTAAAATAGTCACCCAATTCTGTCCTTTTATTCTCAGAGTTATTTAAAAGTTTTCCATCTATACATATGCATTATTGAGTCACACTTAAAACCGCAGAAGCACTTTCTCTTTAATTCACTGATACAGAACGTGGGGTCGGGGGGGCAGTCACCTCCCCTCCTCCAGCGGTAGGATCTGATCAATAGGGGATGGTCACACGGTACTCTCTCATTTTGTGTGTATTTGAAATTTTTCAAAGTAAAACTTAAAATCGTGTCTGTGCTATAATTAACAGGGATTTACAGAGGAAGGTAGGCCAGACAGGAACAGGAAAACAGCTTTTACCTCGTAAAATGGAAAGGAAAGCACATCTGTTGGGGTATTTTTGTCTCTGTAAATTCTATTAATCTGCTGAATCTTTCTGTTGTCGACACAGACGACCCCCAGGTCGAACCTCTGCACCCCCAGGGCTCTCCGCACCGCCTGCACCTTCTCGCGGAGCCGCGCCCGCCTCAGGGGCACCGCCCGCTGCAGGTTCCTCACAACCAAGCTCATCGCGGCCGGAGCCACTGCGCCCTAGAAAAGGCAGACGAATCAGAAAGCCATCCTAAATTCTGTAGAAACACCCGCGCGCACACACTCAATTCATCTTGTTTGGTGGAATTCGTTGAAAAACGTCATGGAATGTGCCTTTCACCATAAGGAAGCCATAACACGGAAGGACGTGTACACGCCGTGGAGTCAGGCGCGCCAGACAGACGTCAACAGCCACTAGGAAACCGGGGCAGCGGGGAGGAAGGGCCCAACGGTGAAGGAGTGCACAGTGGGGGCGGGGCGGAGAGCGCCCCGTCGGCTCCGGGCCGCCCGCGGGGAACGCCCGCCGCCCCTCTTTGGGGAGGAGGAACTTACCGGGCGGAAGCCGGTGGGCCCGGGCCTGGACGCCGCGTACCAGAAGCTCCGCAGCCGCCGCCCGGCCAGAAGGCGGAATCCGAGCGCGTCGGGGCCCAGGCGCGGGACGGACCGGAAGTGGGGCCGCGTAGCTTTCTGCTCGCTGCGCGCAGTGAAACGGTGAGTCTCTGTCTGTCGCGGTCCTTGCGGGCGGCTCCAGCCCGGCGCCAAGGGGCCGTGGGACGGCGGGCGGCGGCGTCCCTGAGCCGGACGTTGAGCGCGGCGCGGGGCCCGGGCGGGCGGAGGTCTCCCCCTGTGCCGCCGCCGCATCCGTGTCGCTGACGGAGTGGGGGGGGCCAGGGGCGCCGGGAGGGCACTGGGGGCGCGGGGGGGAACACAGCGGGTGCGGGGCCACTCACCGCGCCGCCCGAGGTTTGGCTTGCGCTGCACCGGTGCCCCTGTCCCTCGGCGGTCTGGGGTGGGGCAGCCTCTCTGCGTGAGCACTCATGTTCTTCAAGCCAGCTCCTGGGGGTAATCGCCCGCGTGTAAAAACGCAAATTATTTCTTTGTCTGGAAAGAGTATTTGGTGCTCTGGTTACTCGGAGAAAAATTAGACGGGAGGAAACACTGAAACACTAATGTTTTAACAGTGTTGCATTCTAATTCTCTGGCTGTCGAGATTGAAAGACGTCAGAAACCTCCTGTCTTTAAGTTGAAAAGAGTAACGGCATGTATTTTCATATTGTTATTTGAGGTTTTACCGTGAATTTACCGATTCAGTAAAATGTTTTGAATTTTTGTTTTTAGTTTTAGACGCTCATGCTTTAAAGCTCCGTAACAAAGTAATTTATTTGTACCAACTTCTGCCCCGCGCTCGAAACCAAACCAAAACAAAACAACCCCACCAGTTGGCTCTCAGAAAATAAGAATACTTAGCCCTTTGCTTTACCTGACATGTGATTAAATTTCTTTTCTTAGTCTTCCAGCACTGCATAGCTGTGATGGTCTGAAATTTTGTCTTTCAGCGTATTGTGAAGATGAGGGGGGGGGCTCCCTAGCTGAACAGATCGTTTGAGGAAGGGGACTACTTTTCTGCGCATATTTATTACCTTCCAGTAATTGGATCAGAAGATGAATCCAGCTAATCCTTTCAGTGGGCAGCAGCCTAGTGCTTTTCCACCATCTTCTAGTGGTTCCATAGGGACATTTCAAGCTAAGCCACCATTTCGGTTTGGTCAGCCCTCTCTTTTTGGACAAAACAATACATTATCCGGGAAGAGCCCAGGATTTTCACAGGTGTCCAGCTTTCCAGCATCTTCTGGACAAAGTCCTCCTTCTTCAGTGCAAACATTAGGATTCTCCCAAACCTCAAATGTTGGACTCTTTTCTGGACTTGAACACATTCCGGCCTTTGTAGCTACCTCTGGGTCTTCAAGTTCATCTGTGCCTGGAAACCCAGGATTTAGTTTTAAATCACCCAACCTTGGAGCATTCCCAAGTACTTCTACTTTTGGACCAGAGACTGGAGAAGTAGCAAGCTCTGGTTTTGGGAAAACAGAATTTAGCTTTAAACCTCTGGAGAATTCAATGTTCAGACCAATATTGGGGGCTGAATCCGAGCCAGCGAAAACTCAGAACCAAATTACTTCCGGACTTTTTACATTTTCCCACCCAGTCAGTAGTGGACATGGGGGACTGGCCCCATTTTGTTTTTCTCAGGTGACAAGTAGTTCAGCCACCAATTCAAATTTTACCTTTTCAAAACCAGGTAATAATAATTCTTCATCATCTGCCTTTACTTCTGCTTTGTCAAGTCAGACTGTGGAGGAAGAGAAGAGAGGCCCAAAAGCACTGTTTGGAAGTTCTAATAGTGGCTTTACTAGCTTCCCCATATCTTCTTCAGGGTCCTTGGGTGAACCCTTCCCAGTTAGCAAAACAGGTGTCAGACAAGGATGTGAAGAAGCTGTTTCCCAAATGGAGCCACTTCCCAGCCTCATGAAAGGACTGAAAAGGAAGGAGGACCAGGACCGGTCCCCAAGGAGGCACGGTCATGATGCAGCAGAAGATTTGGACCCTCTGCTGAGGGGCGATCATCCTCCAGATAAACGACCCGTCCGCTTGAATCGACCCCGGGGAGGTACTTTGTTCGGTCGGACAATACAGGATGTCTTCAAAAGCAATAAAGAAGTAGGTCGTCTGGGCAACAAGGAATCTAAAAAGGAAACTGGCTGTGCCGAGTCTGGGGAAAATGACCACTTGGCCATCCCAGGAGGCAGTCAGTCTGTCCTGGCACCTTCCCGGCTTCCAGGTGTGAATAAAGAGGAAGAAACTGAAAGTAGAGATAAAAAAGAAGGTGCGTTCTAAAAATGTACAAAGTACTGTAAATTCTGCTGGCAAGTTCTTGGTAAATTTCCCTGGATGTTAGTTTGAATTTTGTAGTAAACCCCCTGTAAACATTAGGGATCCTAACATACCATAGGATCTCAGAGCAGGTCTTACATCCATGAAAATTTCCTTTGCTCTTACCTGCTTGATGCCTCCTATTGTTTGAAAACATTGCATCTGATACATTTCTGTCCCCGTTCTGTGATCCCCTAGATTCTCTAAGAGGAACTCCTGGCTGTCAGAGTAAAAGAAGTGAGAGCACAGACAGTCTTGGGGGCTTGTCTCCTGCTGAAGTCACAGCGATCCAGTGCAAGAACATCCCTGACTCTCTCAATGACAGAACCACTCTGGAGAAGCACTTTGGCAAAATTGCTAAAGTGCAGCGCATCTATACCAGGCGCAGCAAAAAGCTTGCAGTGGTGTATTTTTTTGATCATGTGAGTACTCCGACAAAGTTAAAGTGAACTTTGTCACTTTAAAACCTGTTTTTTAAAATCTATCAGTTTATTTGCTTGCTAGAATTTAGAAAAGTACTCTAATGTCTTGACTTAGAGAGACTGGAATAGCACTATCTATTTCATAAGTTAGAGTCATTTGGGAGAAGCTTGCAGTCCCCACTGAGTGCGGTGTTCTGAAATGCTGGGCGAATGATTCCCGCGAGGTCACGTGGGAGTGTCCCTGTAACCACATAGCACTTTTTCAGGCTTGAGTTTTCTTGTTTTGTTTTTGATTTTATGTAGTTATAGTACATGATCACTGTAAACGTTCAGAGCAATGCAGGAAAGGTAAAATCTTCTTGTAATCCCATCCTCCAGGGAGAACTGCTGTTAATCGCTTATATACCTTGACTTTAAATCTGTGTATGTGCACGTATGCGTGTAACACATTGGTTGCAGGGTGCACACGTACATGAGCTGCTCACACTATGTAGCTTTATATATCTTGTTATTTTTTCTGAATATTCTTGTGGGGAATAATTATGTTCTATAGAAATTTACAAAGCATGTTTTCATACTTTTTTGAATGATAGAAGTATTTATTACCTGTCAACATAGGGAAAAAACCCAGAAAGTCCTATGGCAGGGGGCACAAAATCACCCATAGTTCTATCCTCTAAGATATCAACTATGAAGATCATGGTAGACGTCTTTGTAAATACATAGTCACGTTGTTTTTACGCAGATGGGGTCACAACCACATATACCGTTTGGTAACCTCTTCACGTGGTAATCTTTAGTAGCTTCTGAAATCCATGAACAGTGTAGCTGAGGATGGGGTTGTTAAGTGCTACATGGCATTCTATCCTGTTTACCTACTTGGCTAACTTTCTGTTTGTGGACATTTTTGTGCATATGTTTCTGAATATATCCTTTGTTTAAATTCCTGAGAGTGGAAGTTCTGTGCCAAAAAAATGTGCAGTTTTAGGGGGTTGCCATTTATTCCCTTCTGTTGATTTTTTTTTCTCAATTTAGCAGCATTAATTACGTTCCCAGTGTTATACAGCCATTACATTGTCTAGTTCCAGAACGTTTTCATCCTCTGAAACAGAAACTCTGTAACCATTAAGCAGTAACTCCCCATTCCTTCCTTCTCCCAGCCCCTGGTGACCTCTCAGCTACTTTCTAGCTCTATGAATTTGCCTGTTCTAGATACTTCAGATAAGTGGAATCATGCAATATTTGTCCTTTTGTGTCTGGCTTATTTCACTTAGCATAATGTCTTCAAGGTTCATTCACATGGCTGTATTTCATTCTTTTCTTCCATTGTATGCTACCACATTTCATCTGTCCACGGACGTGGGTTGTTTCCATCTTTTGTGTATTGCGAATACTGCCTCCATGAATATGGTGTGCAAATATCTCTTCAAGACCCTGCTTTCAATTCTGTTGGGTATATACTTAGGAGTGGAATTGCTGGGTCGTACAGCAATCCTCATTTTTTTAAAGTTATTTTCTAGCTATTGCAATGTGCTTTTTCTTCCAGCTGAACCCTAAAAAAATACGTAAAAAATAAAATATATAAATACATTGTCATTGTAAGCGGTTCATTGATAATGGAAAGTTGAGGTCCTTCATCACCCCCATCTCTCCCGTTAGAGCAAGCACCAGTATCTAGCGTGGTGAGTGTTTTCCTAAACATTTTCATAGGTACATCTATAGGTATACTAACATATAGTTGGTTTTGTGTATGTACATTTTATGGTAAATTGTCCCCCGTGGGTGTCGTTCTGCAGCTTCCTTTTGGGTTTAAGTGGCTTGGCTGTCTTTCTGTTCCTGTATAGCAAGTCAGCTGGTGAGGCTTATCTCACCAAATGCCAGTGAGGCCAAGTTTATGGGTTCTGTCATAGTAAAGTGATGAATTTCGAAAAGGAGAAGGGCAAATACATGCTTGCGAGACAGGCAAGGTAGGTGAGGGCTTGGCTGCCGGGCTGAAGGCAGATGGTGTGTCAGAACATGTGGCTGGCAGAGATGTAGCTCCACTGCATAGAATTCTGCTAATTGCATTTGAGACCTTCATTTCCTTTGGCCTCCTGATGTCCTCGTACTTTGTGTTGTGGACTGTTTTCCAGGCATCTGCAGCCCTGGCTAGGAAGAAGGGGAAAGGTTTGCATAAGGATATGGCCATCTTCTGGCACAAGAAAAAAACAAGTGAGTTTTCAGTTGATCTTTGCACAGTCTCTGCTGCTTTGTGTGCAAGGCCTTCGCGCTTTGAGTGGGGTGGGGGTGGGGTGGGGCTGCCTTGTAGTATTTCCTTGGGATCCTTTGTAACATCCTGTCACAATTACAATATTACTTTTTCAAGAAAAAGTAAAGTCCAGTGTCGAGTGACTTGTGATATCATAAACTCTGTTGTGACTCTTGTGTCCTCAGGTCCCAACAAGAAACCCTTTTCCCTCAAGGAGAAGCAGCCAGGTGACGGTGAAGCTGGCCCGGGCACCGAGGACACACCCTTTCAGCACTCCCCTCTTGGCAAGCCCGTGGCCAGGGCTGCAGCCGGCAGCCTGAATAAAAGGTGCGGCTGGTCCTTCCGAATGGCTGTTTTACAGGGCAAGTGGGTTCTGTGACTTCTACTGTCACTAAACAGGAGGGATTTCATAGCCATCATGACAGCATGAAAGGCAAGCGGGTGATATGCTGGCACCTAAGTAGGGGCTGAAGGGTGGGAAGAGGGCCTGCGGAAGGGGAAGAGGGAGGAGGCCCTGGAAAGGCCCGGGCGCCTCACCTCCCTCAGTCCCACAGCCCAGGCAGTCGCTGTCGTCAGCCCGTCTGACGTATACGTGTATAGGTGATCACTTTTCCCCTTAAAACGTCTAATTGGCTGTAAACCACGTGTTCCTAATAATCGCTTCTAGCAATTGTTATAGCTGTGCAGCCGTGTGCAGCTCTCAGGCCAGGTCTGGCACTCGGTGTGCACTTCAGAGACCTCCCCGTGTGTGTGGAATCTCTGTTCCCGAAGGCTCCTCCCTCCCTCCCTCCCCTTGGCTCCTGGCCTCAGACTCCCGTGTGACCTCACCTTCCTTTCACATCAGGCCTGCTTCTGTTCAATCCTTCTTCACATATTTTGGTCAATGCATAGTTTCCCTCACGATTTGCAGTCACCAGTTTAGTTGCGGATTTGCTTTTGTTTTCTCCTTTCCTTACATCTTCTTTGACATTCAAGTTCATGGAATGTTGAAAGCCAGCTAGAACATGGGGAAGCTGAGAGAGAACGCCCGGTTCTTTTTAGTACATCCTTCTACTGAAGGGGAGCTGTGTATGAAAACGTGTAGGCATGGTATTTTCTCATGGCGTTAAAACGTTCTTTTATTCCACTGTTAGTTTCATTTCTTTGAGATAGAAGTCTACAGATAATTCATTTCAGCTGTTTAAATGGGCGCATCTCACTTTTGAAGAACACGAATTACGCGCAGTATGAGTAATGCCTTCACGTCATCGCCAGTGTCGTCAAGGCGGCCTCTCTTCAGCGCTGGCCTTCCCAGCTGTAGAGGAGCAGGGTATCTTGGAGGATAAGGGAAGTGTTCGGATGTGGAAATGACCCGAATGCCTGATGGACACACAGCTCTTAGCATGTCATCTTCCTTGTAGCTCTCCAGTGAAGAAGCCGAGTCTTCTGAAGCCCCCTCAGTTTGAGGGAGACCCATTTGACGAGGGCTCCGAGGGCTCCGAGGGTCTTGGGCTGTGTGTGTCCTCTCTCAGTGCCCTGATAGGTACTGTGGCTGAGACATCCGAGGAGAAGTACCGCCTGCTCGACCAGAGGGACAGAGTCATGCGGCAAGGTACGGGGCTGCGACTCGGCTGAGGCGGTCTTCTCGGGAGCCATGAGGGAAGGGGTGACTTCCGTCTGTGGGCTCCACTGCCGTTGAGTCTGCACGTATGATCTTTGTTGCTTTCTAGTCTCCTGAGGCCGTGAATGTAGACATGGAGGTAGTGCAGATGTGTTTGTAATGTAATTTTGTTTTTGGAAGAAAGGCAACAAACCATTGATCCACGCTAGATTAAATAATTTAAAAGGGCAGTTTTTAGATATTGAGAAAGCACACATTAAAAAAATAAAAACTTCCTATTTAACAGAAATCACCACAAATAAAACTACACAAATAAAAGATGTCAATCCAGGGGAAAAATCTGTAGCTCATCACAGACAAAGGGCTGATTTCCCAGGTACTGAAGTCCTGTAGAGTCAGTATGAAAAAGAGCAAATCCAGTAGAAAGACGAGTAAGGTCTGAGAGGTTCAGAAAAGGAAGTGTCAAGAGCTCTTGGGACTTCCCTGGTGGTCCAGTGGTTAGGACTCGCTGCTTTCACTGCTGAGGGCCTGGGTTCAGTCCCCGGTCGGGGAACTAAGATCCCGCAAGCTGCTCGGCGTGGCCGAAAAAAAGAGAGTTGGCTCTTAAACATGGAAAATAGAAATGGGAAGATGCAGATGCCCTTGTCCCGTCACACAGCATCGAGAGATTGAGAGATGCAAACCACACCCGCTAGGGCGGCATCTCCCCATCGGGCCCCAGTGCTGCATCCTTGGGCAGGCTGCTCCCGGGGAGACAAGTTGGCAGTGTCTTCAGGCTTGGGGACACTCACGCCTTTGACCCAGAATTCCACTTCCAGGAGTGCGTCCCACAAACTACCCCACCACGTGTGTACGATCCACTCACAAGGTTGTTTGTGATGACAGAGATTGGAAACTGTCCATACAGTGGGATTCTAAACAGCCTGAAAGAAGACTGGGGTTTCTTTATGGAAAAGTGACCAGTATTTATTGTGAAGTGGAAAAAGCAAGGCGTGGGAAATGTCTACCAGTTGTGTACAGAAAAGGGGGAAGTGTGTGTATGTCCGTATATACGTAAGCGTACTTGTTTATGTGTGTGTAAAAGTCATGGAGGTGAGAAAGGATCGCTCACGCTGATGGTCAGGATGGGAGCAAGGCAGGGGGGCGTCCCATCTTGGACATTGTTGCACCTTTGGAATGTTGAACCACGCAAATGTATTTAAAACCTACTCAAAAAGCAAGTGTCCTGTTGACACTGAGCAATATGTGCAGTGACCCCAAATAAAACAGCACATGTACCTTCTTTGCAAAGTTTTTTCAAAAGTAAGTTTACCCTGTAGGATTCTCCTCTCTGGAGAAGCTGTAATGGAATAATCACAGTGTCTCCTTAACACGGTAATAAAACCTGCCATTGTACGTTATGTCATTAACATGTGATTTTTGTATTGCAAAAAAAAATTATTACTAGATATTGGACTTTTTAAAAATAAAAATAAGAGGGCTTCCCTGGGGGCGCAGTGGTTGAGAGTCCGCCTGCTGATGCAGGGGACACGGGTTCGTGCCCCAGTCTGGGAAGATCCCACGTGCCGCGGAGCGGCTGGGCCCGTGAGCCTATGGCCGCTGAGCCTGCGCGTCTGGAGCCTGTGCTCCGCAACGGGAGAGGCCACAACAGTGAGAGGCCCGCGTACCGCAAAATAAATAAATAAAGTAAAAATAAGATGTGAATGTTTTAAATTTTAGGTTGTTGCATTCCATTTCATTTAAAAGATACTTTTGTTAACTATTTAACTCTGGGTCATCATAGTGGTTTATTTAGGTCAGGACCCAGCTAACTTCCATTATGTGATTCCTGTTATACTAAAAACATGATGAAATACTGAGAGTTTTAGAATACTGGCAAATTTTGAATATTTTCATTTAACAAATTGATCCTTTTAACAAAAATAACTGTAGCACGATTGTGTGTCATTGAGGTCATTATAGGAGCCATAAACACCCACGTGTGCGCCCCCCACCCCCCACCCCCGCCCCTGCCCCCAAGAGTGCCCTGAAGGTCTGTGATTGTTGGAGACCCATCTGGAAAGGGGAGAAACCCTGGAGGGTCTTCATGGGCCTTGATGGCCTGTTACCTGGTGTGGTAGGCTGTGCTTTCCTTTCTCTAAGGCCCAGTGTTTTTAAAATTTCTTTCTTTTCCTTTGTGGTTTGATGTTTATTTTTATTTCTCCTTTTATCATTATGAAAGTGCACTTCTCTGACTTCCTAGTAACTGTGTGGTGCATTCTTACTTTTTACTTGGTGCCTTCAGCTCGGGTGAAAAGGACCGACTTGGACAAAGCGAGGACTTTCATTGGGACGTGCCCGGATATGTGTCCCGAGAAGGAGCGATACATGCGGGAGACCCGGAGCCAGCTTAGTGTGTTTGAAGTGGTCCCAGGCACTGACCAGGTAGAGCGCCACGCCCCCAGGGTGCTCGCCAGGCTGCTGGCCGTACTAATCACTGGGGTGGAGGGGCGTGTGCAGGGGAGGGAAGGCTGCACTGGTCCTTTCTGTCCAAATTTGGCCTGGTGTTTACTTTTCTAGAGGGCAGTGGGGATGTGCTATGAACAGTCGTGTTCCATTGTCTGCATTGTGAGGTGTGTAGGAAGCAGTCTTGCATAAGGTGACTGGACCGTATGGTTTCCTAAAGAAATAGACACAGATTTGTTTCATAAATTAAAAAAAAATTTTCCCATTTTTTCTTTTCACAGTTGTATTCCTGTCCTTTTTTATGCTTATATTTTGTGCTTTTGAGATGGTGCTCTAGGTATGATTCTGTGTGAATCTTTTTCGCTTAAAATTTTATCGGAGCATTTTCTTTTGTTATGGTAAAGTCTTAATAAGATTCAAAATTTTGAATGTAGGCATATTATTTGATTACGTAGCTCTGTCCAAACTCCCCATTTTGCAATCACTAGGCTGTTTCTGATTTTTCAGCGTTATTAAGAATTCTGTCGGGCATACTGTGTGTAATGCCTCTAAGGTGTTCAGCTTCCTTCCTTCTGATGGATCCTACGCGTGAAGTGCTGTATCAGATGTGTGACCTTTCTTAAGGTTCCTGAATATGTGTCAGTGCACGTTCCCAATTGTTTCCCCAGAAATCTGAACCATTTTAGATTCTTTTGCTGTTAATTTTGCTTGCGGGCTTCTGCTCCTTTCCTGGCCGGTGGTTTCACACAGCTGCCTTCGCCTGACTCAGGGTCCCTAGCTAGGCAGCAGTTGTCAAGGCAAAGGCCCAGCGCTCCTGCCCCAGGAGATGGTGATGACAGCTCACAGCCGGTGCCCAGGGCCTGGGCTTCTGGGCGTCTCTGCTCCACCCTCAGCCGCACCTCTTCAGCCTCTTCTTGCAGGTGGAAGATGCAGCTCCAGACTCTTGAGGGCCTTCCCCAGGCCCTGCTGCTCCCCTGCCCCACCTCGCCCTCCGCACTGCCGGCTCCATTTCTGGTCCGTGTAGACTTAATCTGGTGCTTGAGCGTGGCTGAGATCTTTTAGAATCTTTAACGTCCTTTACCTGTCACACCTCTGTGCTTGGAGCCAAGCAGGTGTGTCGTCACTAAAATTCCTCTGTGTGTTGGTGTGATAGCCTCTTATCTTCACTTCTTGTCATGTTTGCCAAAAACAAGTTTCTCTGTTTTGTCGTTGAATTTTAATTGTTACCTTCAAAGAGAAATTTTACGTTTTAAAACTATTCTGTAGTATTGACCTTATTTAAGCGTGTGTGTGTGATTTTCCCCATTTTCGGGCACAGCAGCTGGGGGGCCGGCCTAGCACCTGCCACCCAGCTGCTCGTCTCTATTTCCTGCCCTCAGGTGGACCATGCGGCAGCCGTGAAGGAGTACAGCCGCTCCTCAGCAGACCAGGAGGAGCCCCTGCCGCATGAGCTGCGTCCCTCGGCGGTGCTCAGCAGGACCATGGACTACCTGGTGACCCAGATCATGGACCAGAAGGAGGGCAGCCTGCGGGACTGGTACGACTTCGTGTGGAACCGCACGCGGGGCATACGGAAGGTATCAGCCACTTGTGAAGTCCAGAGTGAAAGTGAGAGTTCTTGTCATTTTACTCAGTTACATTTCATCCGTAACAAAAAATACTGTTACTTAAAATCATTACAAAGTCCTGTTAAAATGTACTTCATGGGCTTTGTTTCAAATTGAAATCTGAGAAATTCAGGTAATAAGCATGATTTTTCTAATAGTTGATTCTTATGTATGGGAATATGTTAATGAGATCTATGTGTATACGAGAAACGCGTACGTAAGGTGTGTGTGCGTGTGTGCGTACAGCGCACGTGCATGTGTAACCTTGCGCCTCACTCGTGTCCAGGACATCACGCAGCAGCACCTGTGTGACCCAGTGACGGTGTCTCTGATTGAGAAGTGCACCCGGTTTCACATCCACTGTGCTCACTTCATGTGTGAGGAGCCCATGTCCTCCTTTGATGCCAAGATCAACAATGAGAACATGACCAAGTGCCTTCAGAGTCTGAAGGAGATGTACCAAGACCTGAGAAACAAGGGCGTGTTCTGTGCCAGCGAAGCGGAGTTCCAGGGCTACAACGTTCTGCTCAATCTCAACAAGGGGGACATCCTAAGGTGAACTTCCCAGTTCAGAAGCCAGCCTAAGCCAGAGGGAAAGGCAGAGCTTAACCAGGAAGAGAGCACTTAGGATTAGTGGTGCTGGGAGCACTGAGTTTTCTCTGGTGTCGAACGCTGGGATGTTAGTGAGAAAGCTGGGCTCGGCTGTGCAGCCCCTGGAGCCGAGCCACTGGGAGCAGAAGGCTGGGGATGCCTGCTGGCACCGGTGCATCCAGAGTGGGCCCCAGGTCCTTTCTGAGGACAGGTTCTCCTTGTCAGTGGGAGAGCACGAGGAAGGAATCTGCTGTATGAGCAGAAAAGGCGAGTGAACTAGGACAGGAAAGCTCAGGGTCCCCTATCAGAGCTGCCGGCGCGTTGCCTCGTGTACGTGTGCACACAGACCTCGTCAAACGTCTAAGTCACAGGGCTTCCCCGGTGGCGCAGTGGCTGAGAGTCCGCCTGCCGATGCAGGGGACGCGGGTTCATGCCCCGGTCCGGGAGGATCCCACATGCCGCGGAGCGGCTGGGCCCGTGAGCCATGGCCACTGAGCCTGCGCTCCGCAACGGGAGAGGCCACAGCAGTGAGAGGCCCGCGTACCGCAAAAAAAAAAAAAAAAAAGGTCTAAGTCACAGGAGAGGAAAAAGTTGTGTGAAACAAATGCTAAGGGTAGGACATTAAGAATGAATCTTAAACCTTGGCCTGATCTATCTGGAGACATTTATATGAGAAATATGTTAGAGTCCACTAGCCTTCCGTTCCTGTCACTGGTAAACTGGGCCCCCAGTTTCCCTTCTGTATGCTGAAACTCTCAGCTTGCAGAATGTGTAGGTGTGTGACTGATTTTAAATTAAGCCTTGGAGATAAACTAGGGAAAATGGCTGTGTAGTCTTTTTGTCCCCTGTCTTGAGCAATTCTTGAATAATTAATAATTGTTTTTTTTCGGCCACACTGCACAGCTTGTGGGATCTTAGTTCCCCAACCAGGGATGGAACCCGGGCCCTCAGCAGAGAGAGCGCGGACTCCTAACCACTGGAGCATCAGGGAAGTCCCCAAATCCGTTTATTTATAAATAAAACAAAGTTAAACTTTCTTAGGTGTCATCTTCAAACACACAGCTGGCAGTCAGTTGGCATTAAAGTAACTCTTTGATAATCAATTCTTAAATTATTGCTTCAATTTGTTTACTTTATTATTCATCATCTTTTTAAAATTAATTCATTAATTAATTTATTTATTTTTGGCTGTGTTGGGTCTTTGTGGCTGCGCGCGGGCTTTCTCTAGTTGTGGCGAGTGGGGGCTACTCTCTGTTGCAGTGCACGGGCTTCTCATAGCGGTGGCTCCTCTTGTTGCGGAGCACGGGCTCTAGGTGCGCGGGCTTCAGTAGTTGTGGCTCACGGGCTCTAGAGCACAGGCTCAATAGTTGTAGCACATGGGCTTAGTTGCTCCGCGGCATGTGGGATCTTCCTGGACCAGGGCTTGAACCCGTGTCCCCTGCGTTGGCAGGCGGATTCTTGGCACTGCGCCACCAGGGAAGTCCCTCATCATCTTTTTAAAGAAAATCTTTGTTACCACTCCAGCCCGAGTGGTGGCTTTGACATTGGTAAACCATGAACATATTGGCACATGTGACCATATCAAGACCTTCTTTTTCAGTATAGTTGAAGTCTGTTTTATTGTCAGATCTATTTTCATGGAATTTTGTCTACTTAAAGGTCAAATTCTAACCCCTTTCGTCTCCTTTAATTAACAGAGAAGTGCAGCAGTTCCATCCTGCCGTTAGAAACTCCTCTGAGGTGAAATTCGCTGTTCAGGCTTTCGCTGCGTTCAACAGTAACAATTTCGTGCGATTTTTCAAACTGGTCCAATCAGCTTCTTATCTGAATGCTTGTCTTCTGCACTGTTACTTTAATCAGGTGAGTACTGACACTGTACTTGCAGAATTGACAGACAGCTGGTTGCTCCTTGTGACGTCTGAGAGCTTCTTTATGACAGGAGCATCTCAGCGGGTCCTGGGCTAAGTCTCGTGCAGCAGCCCCTGAGGGGATACTGCTGTTACCTGTTTATGGGGTTGGCACAGTTGATCACCGATGGAAAGGCTGTGCAGTGGGGAATACTCTTCTTCTGGTTCAGATGAGAGAAATCTCTCCAGAATGATAACTTGCGTTCAGAACTATCATCTTCCATGGAAACAAGCCAAAAAGCAAACTGCACGCACAGACCCCTGACCTAGAACTTACCAGTGTTATCAGTCTTCAGTTTTGGAGTGAGCTTGACGTTGCTAAATTCATCTCGGTAAATATCTAAAGTGCCTGCTCTTTGTTGCGCTGGGGTTACAAAGACGGGGCAAGACCAGTCTCTTACCTCAGGAATTGCATAGAGTGTGAACTCCTGGGCTCAGATTTCCAGAGTCAGGTCTTCACCTTCTGAAGCACTCGGGGACGATAATAGAGCAGCCTGCACGCCCACCTCACACAGCAGCCCCTGTGCTGTCCCGCAGCTGCGGGCGGGCGGGCGGGGTGGTGGTGGGGGAATGCCCAGAGAATGCCGCCTGGAGTCGTTGCTGGGAGCCCCTGGCGGCCGCCGGGTGGGGAGGAGGTTGCCTGGGAGATCTCGGGAACCTGCCTGGCTGGTTTTGTGACTCCAGGTCATTTTTCTTCTTTGGTCACAAGTCCTCTGGTAAACAGTGACTAAACCCACCATCACATCCCAGGCAAAGTCTTCTGCAAGTTTGCTCATTGTCAGATCCGACAGTTTCCAAGAGAACTGAAATTCTGGAACAGATGAAAAGATTTCTAACGACGTGCCGCTTGGGGAGCTCTGTGCAGTTGATAAATACCAGTGATAGTCGACCATCTGTACCCATTTTAATAATTTCAAACTCAACAGAAATCTAAGTGTTTTTCTTTAGAAAGACAAAGCGTTTCACTAACAGTGGCCAACGGTGGCCCACAGTGGCCCATTGTCTCCTGGACCTCATCTCCTCTCCCGTCTTCCCTGGCTCCACCCCCAGCCCCCCAGCCCCCAGCACGCGCCTGCCTCAGGGCCTTTGCGCTGGCTGTTATCCGAGCGCGCAGAGCTCCCCTCCACCAGGGCCGGGCTGGGCTCCCCTTCTAGGCAGAGCGCACCCTGCCCTCCTCCACGGCTCTTCTTTCTGTTGCACTGTCACCGTTAAACGCACTGTGCATTTTGTACGTTCGTTTTGTTCAGTGTTGGTGTCTCCTGCCACGTCAGCTACGTGAGGACAGGGGTCTTGTCTGTCCACTGTTGGACACTCAGCATGGACGTGCATGCCAGCCTTGAAGTAACTGTAGATCCGGGCTGAGGTGGTTGAAGCCCACTGAAGAGGAGAGGCAGGGCCACCGGGGTCCTGGGATCAAACTGACCTGTCTGTGCCTTCAGGGTTCCCTCCGTCCCCGTGTTCAAAATGCTCAGTGTGAGGCTGCGAAGCACCTTTCTCTCGGACTTTTCCTCAGTTCCATGTCACGCTGTCCATGGCATTCCATCACCTCTGCAGTCATTTCCAGCAGCTGTACGGCTTTCTGTTGAGTGGCGGATACACAGTGTACTCTCCCTGCCCTGCTGGTGGGTGGTTGGTTTTCTAGTTTTTCTTATAAGTAAAGCCTTCGTGGCCCAGCCTTTTCCGTATGTGGAACTGTTGCTTTGCACCATTTCTGGGCATTCTGCTGAGCAGACGGCCCGCTGAGCGCTAAGCTTGGGACCCGGGGTGCTTTCCAGAGGGACTGAGCCGTCTGCGGTCACGGAGCGCCTGACCCTCTGCGACTTAGTAACTTGGCTTCTCTCAGATCCGCAAGGACGCGCTCCGAGCGCTCAACGTGGCGTACACCGCGAGCACTCAGCGCTCCACCACCTTTCCCCTGGACGGCGTGGTGCGCATGCTGCTCTTCAGAGACGGAGAGGACGCCACAGGCTTCCTCAGCTGCCACGGCCTCACTGTCTCCGATGGGTAAGCACCGAGGCCCGAACCGCCGGGCCTCTCTCCTTCTCTCCCTTTTAACCCTGGGAAGGCTGGGAAGTGCCAGCTGCGCGCCAGGCCCTGGAGAAGGCACATCCCGCTGCCTGGGCTGCAGGGGAGCAGGCGAGGCTCAGGGCCCCAGGTCACACGCTGTTCGTCAGCCGGTTAGGGTTCAGACTCTTCCTGACTTTGCCCAAGTTACTCAAGAAGCTGATGGTCGAGGTTGGGGCCTTCCTTGTTCTGTCCCTGAGGATGGCCTCTCTGGCCGGGCCAGGGCCTCTCCTCTGCTGCAGTCAGAGTTTTGAGAACGTGGTAGGACTTGTGGACCCTCTCCCAGAAAATGGCTCCATAATCTGTAGCCTGTCGTGTCCGGATCCGGGGTTTCCCTGAACCCATCCTCCTCTGACTCCTCAGCCCTGGCCCCGTCTGCTGCCTGTAGACCTGTCCTCACGGGATGAGCCGGGAGCGTGTAGGGGAGCGTTGCTATACCCAGGGCTGCTAACAGTGAGGCCAGGTGGCTCCCGAGTCAGAAGGAAACGCTGGCAGTGGTGGATGCCGTGGGCTGGGCCTTGGGCTCGGCCTTTGCTGCCTCCCCTCATTTCCACATGGCCGTCTGGCGACGCAGTGACTGCAGGGCACTGAGGAGGTGAAGGGTGGCCTCTCGCCTGTGTAACGCCTCTCCGTGGGTTCTCTGTGGTCTGGGTAGCTGTGTCGAGCTGAACCGATCCTCGTTCCTGGAACCAGAGGGTTTATCCAAGGCCAGGAAGTCGGTGTTTATTACCAGGAAGCTGACGGTGTCCGTTGGGGAGATCGTGAATGGAGGGCCGTTACCCCCTGTTCCCCGTCACACCCCCGTGTGCAGCTTCAACTCCCAGAACAAGTACGTCGGGGACAGCCTGGCTGCGGAGCTGCCCACGGGCACTCAGAGACCCGGCTTGGACGTGGCGGGTGAGTGAGGCTGTGTTCTCAGGAGGGCACCAGCTGCGCTCCCCTCTAGGAGGCCTCATCCTGGGGCCCGGCGGCATCAGCTCGGTGCTGCCTGAATGGCTCCCTGGCGCCACAGTGCTTTGTTCCCACGGGTGAAGCGCACATGGCCCCCCGGCTCGTGGCTCAGGAGGCACCCTGTGGCGGTCAGCTTGGGGAGGGTGGCCAGTCCTTAGGGTCACTGTGGGTGGCCAGGGCTTGTCCTCGGTGCCCACGTTTGCCTGTTCCTTCCAGGTGTAGGGAGAGGAGAGGAGTGCAGTACGGAGGGGGACGAGACCCTCCCGGCTCTCCTCCTGCAGCCCCTGCCCACCCCTGTGGCAGCTTCTCCTCCACAACTCCCGGTACTGCCCTTGAGCATGGCACCCAGCCTCTTCCAGCCCCCCGTGCAGCCCCCCGTGCAGCTGGAGCTCCTTCCCCCAAAGTCTGCGCCTGTGTACTCGGACGAGGTAAGGAACCTTCCTGTCAGGGCTCTGAGGGCCTGTCGTGGGCAAACATCCAGCTGCCTCTGCTGTCCAGTCTGACCACTGTCTGTGTCCCTGGGGTGTCCCTGGGGTCAGCATGCCTCTGACAGGTGGCCCCGGGGCTGAGCAGGGCCTACCCACCACACAGGTCGTGTGACTTGATCTCGCCACCCTGTTGCTTGGGCAGGCACTGGGCACCTCCCCACTGGGGGATCAAGGAGGCCTGAGGTGGGGAATGAGGCAGGGCCACAGAAGCCGGGGACGTGTGATGTTGGGGTGTGGCACCGTGGCCGTCTGAATGGCCATTGTTGAGCAGGCAGCAGGCTTGTCCTGGCACCTCCAGAAGGCTCCTCTCTGGTTATTAGCAGGAACCCTTTCCAGGAGCGCACAGCCGAGCCGCGTGTAAGGGTCATTAGATGCCTCCAAAGAGCTTCCGGTGATGAGGTCTTGGAGGGATTTCTGAGCTGGGCAGACGGTCCATGATGTCTCTGTGGTTCCGGGAAGACTTTCAGTACCTTAGGCTGTGGAGGCGATGGCTTGGTGGTGCGCTGGGGCTGGATCGGGGCGGCGTCCCCAGCCAGTGATCGTGGCCCCGTCTGCCCTCTCCTTAGGACCTGGCGCAGGTGGTGGATGAGCTCATCCGGGAGGTTCTTCAGAGGGACTGCGAGGAAGTTGGCGCCGCCGGGGCGGCCTTCGCAGCCACAGCCCTGGGGTAAGTGCGGTGCCTCTCGTGCTCTGAGGCCGTCTGTGCTCCCGCCAGACGCTTCCTCTCAGAAAGCTGCTCTCAATCTTCGACAAGAGATCACAGCCACCCCTTTGCACAGGCTTCAGTGTCGGTCCTGCTCGCTGGTGGGTATAGTCCCTCACGTTCCTGATCTGCGTTTGTCGTTTGCAGGTAGTTTCTATGTGTGTATGACTTTTGAGTAGCATTAGGTTTATTAAAGTTGTAAATTAGAAACCTGTTTTTCTTTCAACTTTAAACGTGATCAAAAATCTAGTAATAATTAGTTCATTCTCTGTTAAAAAATAAAACACTCACTTTACTTGATCTTGGATTAAGTCACAGTTTATAAATTTGACAGATTAAATTCCCTTAAACATTTTATACCATTTGCATTTAACACCATGATGAAATTTCCTTAGACATTTCAAACTACACTTACAAATTTTATAAAGCTGATTTTGTGGAACACTTTAAGCATCTAGTCTTTTTTTTTTTTTTTTTTTTTGCCGTACGCGGGCCTCTCACCGTTGTGGCCTCTCCCGTTGCGGAGCACAGGCTCCAGACGCGCAGGCTCAGCGGCCATGGCTCACGGGCCCAGCCGCTCCGCGGCAAGTGGAATCTTCCCGGACTGGGGCACGAACCCGTGTCCCCTGCATCAGCAGGCGGACTCTCAACCACTGCGCCACCAGGGAAGCCTAGCGTCTAGTCTTGATAAATTTAATAATCAAAATCTTTCTAGACACTTAAGCAACTTTTGGAGTTAATAGTTAATTAAAATCTGCCAAGTTCAGTAAGTCAGACTTTCTTAAGGATTTCAAACTTGTAAAAATTCTAGTACATATAAAGTGACACAATTATACGAAATGGTATTATCAATACTTAAAAACCGAAGGCACATTTTGGCCAACCAGATATTTCCTTGTATAAATGTAGTTTACACAAAAGGGTCAGTCTTGTTCATAGGTTTGTTCAGTTTTTTATATACTAGAATTAGATACATACTTTCTGTTTGATGGAGCTAAAAGTAAGATTTCCATGGGTTTGTTTTTTTTATTGTGGTAAAATATAACAAAATTGACCATTTTAACCATTTTTAAGCTCACAATTCAATGGCATTAAGTATATTTACAGTGTCGTGTATTCATCACCATTCTCTGCTTCCAGATCTGTTTCTGAACAATACTCCATTAAGTATACGCACACACATACACACGTATATGTGCCACACTTCACTTATTCACCCGTGCTTATTAGTAAGGTGTTTCCGCCTTTCGGCTATTGTGAATGATGCTGCTGTGAACGCTGGGGCACAGATAACTGTTTGAGTCCCTTCAGTTCTTACGGGTATGTGCTTAGGTGTGGAATTACTAGATCATATGATCTAGTTTTACGTTTTTGAGAAATCAGCAAACCGTTCTCGGCAACAGCAGCACTATTTTTGCATCCCCACCAGCAGTGCACAAGGGGTCCAGTTGCTCTACATTCTTGCCAACACTTGCCGTCCTTCTTTTTTTTTTTAAATAATAACCATTATAATGTGTGAAGTGGTAACTCACTGTGGTTTTGATTTGCATTTCTCTAATGACTAATGATGTTGAGCATCTTTTCATGTAATTATTGGTCACTTGTGTATCTTCTTTACAGAAATGTCTATGTAAGTCCTTTTCCCATTCTTTTTTTTTTTACATCTTTATTGGAGTATAATTGCTTTACAATGGTGTGTTAGTTTCTGCTTTATAACAAAGCGAATCAGCTATACATATACATATGTTCCCATATCTCTTCCCTCTTGCGTCTCCCTCCCTCCCACCCTCCCTATCCCACCCCTCCAGGCGGTCACAAAGCACCGAGCTGATCTCCCTGTGCTATGCGGCTGCTTCCCACTAGCTATCTACCTTACGTTTGGTAGTGTATACATGTCCACTCCTCTCTCTCGCTTTGTCACAGCTTACCCTTCCCCCTCCCCATATCCTCACGTCCATTCTCCAGTAGGTCTGTGTCTTTATTCCTGTCTTACCCCTAGGTTCTTCATGACATTTTTTTTCCTTAAATTCCATATATATGTGTTAGCATATGGTATTTGTCTTTCTCTTTCTGCCTTACTTCACTCTGTATGACAGACTCTAGGTCTATCCACCTCATTACAAATAGCTCAATTTCGTTTCTTTTTATGGCTGAGTAATATTCCATTGTATATCTGTGCCACATCTTCTTTATCCATTCATCCGATGATGGACACTTAGGTTGTTTCCATCTCCGGGCTATTGTAAATAGAGCTACAATGAACATTTTGGTACATGACTCTTTTTGAATTATGGTTTTCTCAGGGTATATGCCCAGTAGTGGGATTGCTGTGTCATATGGTAGTTATATTTTTAGTTTTTTAAGGACCCTCCATACTGTTCTCCACAGTGGCTGTATCAATTTACATTCCCACCAACAGTGCAAGAGGGTTCCCTTTTCTCCACACCCTCTCCAGCATTTATTGTTTCTAGAGATTTTGGTGATGGCCATTCTGACTGGTGTGAGATGGTGTCTCATTCAAGGTTTGATTTGCATTTCTCCAATGATTAATGACATTGAGCATTCTTTCGTGTGTTTGTTGGAAGTCTGTATATCTTCTTTGGAGAAATGTCTATTTAGGTCTCCTGCCCATTTTTGGATTGGGTTGTTTGTTTTTTTGTTATTGAGCTGCATGAGCTGCTTATACATTTTGGAGATTAATCCTTTGTCAGTTGCTTCATTTGTCCTTTGCCTATTCTTGAATATTTTTGTTGTTGAGTTGTAGGAGTTTTTTCATATTCTGGATACTAATCCTTTTTCAATATTTGATTTGCAAGTATTTTTTTCCCAATCTGTGGATTGTCTTTTCACTCTTTTGATAGTGTCCTTTGATGCACAAAAATTTTTAATTTTTATATAGTCCCAATTTATCTATTTTTGTTGCTTGTGCTTTTGGTATCATATTCAAGAAATCACTGTCAAATCCAATAATGTGAAGATTTTCCCCTGTGTTTTCTTCTAAGCGTTTTATAATTTCAGCTCTTAAATTTAGGTTTTTGATCCATTTTGATTTTGTTTTTATATATTGTGTAAGATAAGGATCCAACATTGTTCTTGGGTATCCAGTTTTCGCAGCACCAGTGTTGAAAAGGCTGTCCTTTTCCCTTCATATGGTCTTGCCACCCTGTTCAAAATCAGTTGACCATATATGTGAGGGTTTCCGCCTCTCCCGTTGCGGAGCACAGGCTCCAGACGCGCAGGCTCAGCGGCCATGGCTCATGGGCCCAGCTGCTCCGCGGCATGGGGGATCTTCCCAGACCGGGGCACAAACCCGTGTCCCCTGCATCGGCAGGTGGACTCTCAACCACTGCGCCACCAGGGAAGCCCTATATGTCTGTTTTTATGGTAGTACCATATTGTTTTGATTTGATTACTATAACTTCGTAGTAAGTTGTAAGTTTTGAAATCTCAAAGTGTGAGTCCTTCAGCTTTGTTTCAACTTTCTCTTTGAAGACTGTTTCCCTATTTGGAAACCCTTTAAATTTCATAAGAATTTTTGGATGGGTTTTTCTACTTATGCAAAAGTTATGTGGGGATTTTGATGGTGATTCCAATGAATCTGTAGATTGCTTTGGGTAGTACTGGCATCTTAACGATATGAAGTCTTCCAGTCCATGAACTTGAATGCCTTTCCATTTGCTTATGTCTTCCTTAGTTTCCTTCAGCAGCGTTTTATAATTTTTATTGTACAAGTCTTTTGTTTCTTTGGTTGAATTTGTTCCTGATTAGATTATTCTTTTTGTCGCTATTGTAGACAGAATTGTTTCCTCAATTCCACTTTCCGAACGTTCATTGCTCGTGTATAGAAATGCCATTGACTTTGGGTTGTTGATCCTTATATTCCAACCTTGTTGAACTTTTTTTTATTGTGATAGCTTTTGAGTGGATCCCTTAGGATTTTCTACATACAGGATCCTGTCATCTGTGAATACTCGTAGTTTTCTTCTTCCTTTGCAGTTTGGATGTTTTTATTTTTCTTGTCTAATTGCTCTGGCTGTAACTTTCAATATGGTGTTGAATAGAAATGGCAGATAGGGCGCTCTTGTCTTGTTACTGATCTTAGAGGAAAAGCTTTCTATCTTTCATGACTGAATATGATGTTAGCTGTGGGTGTTTCATATATGGTCTTTATCATTTTGAGAAAGTTCCCTTCTCTTCCTAATTTATTGAGTGTTTTTATCATGAAATGGTATTGAATTTGTCAGATGCTCTCTCTGCATTGAGATGATTTTGTGGGTTTTTTCCCCTTCACTTTATTAATGTGGTTGTATTACATTGATTTTCATTTGTTGCATTCCAGGAATAAATCTCTCTTGGTAGTGTGAGATTATACACTTGGTAGTGTATAATCCTTTCAGTATATTGCTTAATTTTGGTTTGCTAGTATTTTGTTAAGGATTTTTACCTCAATGTCCATAAGGGATATTGGTCACTAGTTTTCTTGTGGTGTTTTTGCCTGGCTTTGGTATCAGGTCGGGGGAATGCTGGCCTCATAGAGGTGTTAGGAAGTGTTCCTTGTGCCTCGAAGAGTTTTTTCGAAGAGTTGGTGTTAGTTCTTCTTTAAGTGTTTGGTAGAATTTGCCAGTGAAGCCTTCTCATCCTGGATTTTTCTTTGCTGGAAGATGTTTTAAAATATTGAGTCAATCTCTTAACTAGTTACAAGTTTATTCAGATTTTCTTTTTTTCCTGAGTCAGTTTTGATAGAGTGTGTGTTCCTAACCATGGGCTTGGTTTTTCTGCTGGAAGGCAAATAGGTATTTTTTCCCTTGCTAGTATTAGAAGTCTAGTAATACGGTTTGTGTGGCTTTTATTATTTATTTAGAGCAATGTCCACTTTGCTCTGTCTAGTGTTTCCAATGCTGCTATGGAGGAGCTGTTAACAGCTGCAACCATGGGCATTTTGAGGCACATTGCGAGTGAAGAAGTGACTAAGGAAAGGGAGCGGAAAGAGGAAGAGAGGCGGCGGGCTGAAGAAGAGAGGTGAGGGTGTCTCATCCTTGCAGTGCCCGTGGGGGTGGAGTGTGTGGATGAGGGGAGAACCTGCCCTGGCCTACGATGCTCTCGCTTTTGCCCACTGCACTCGTATCAGATCCACGGCTCGCCCTGCGCCTTCGTATGCTATGGCCCAGGGAGCGGGCAGGTCCCACCTTGTAAGCAGCAGCCGCTCCCCAGCCAGAGGGGGTGTGGGTGGTGGTCAGGGAACTGGAGTGGGCGTGGCTGTGTGGCCTGTTTGGTGGAACCGGAGGGGTCAGGCAGCACAACTCAGATCCCCGCTCTCAAGGTCACAGAGTGTGACGCCTGTTACTTCTTGTGCTCCTTTTCCCTCAGGTTGAAACAAGAGAGAGAACTGGTGTTAACGCAGCTGAGCCAGGACCTAGCTGCAGAGCTGACAGAGCTCGTGGTGACAGAACGTGTGAGGGAAACCTGCTCCCAGGAGTTGAAGTAAGTGAAGCGCTGGCACCTGCAGCGTGAGGCGGGTGGGCGGCTGGTAGGAGGGTTAGAGGCCCCGTGGCCAGGCTGGTCCAGCTCACGCTAGCTGGCTTTCATTTTGACAAGGAGCATATCTTCTGGTTAGCCAGACACTGACAGGCTGTCCCTGTTCTTGTGTGCGTTGCTTCCAGGGAGGCCCTCACCTTCACTCTCATCCTCCTTGTTGACCCCGCCCTGGGCGTGGGGATGTGTCTGTCAGCAAAAGAATTCACTGGTGGTCTTCTCCACACCAGGTTACTCACCGTTAGTTTTTCTCAAGTAGAAGATCCTTTCCTTTGTTTCGTATGTTAAAAGATTCCTTTGAGCTATTTCACTTAAGAACTTTATTAATTTCAATGCCAAGCTGCAGGGAAGAAAGAGGTTCAGTTGTGCTGGGAAACCTGTCCTTGCGTTTAAGTTCCCCTGAGATAGGTCTGCAGCCTCTGGTGCAGATGGGGAATATAGCCAGGAGGCAGAGTATATTGTTTAATTAATATTTCTTTCCATTTCTATTAATTGGGAGTCTATTTCACTGTTTACTATAAGCAAGAGACCTCACAAATGATGGGTGTTTGTCTGTTCTTAATCCCAGGAAGGGGTATTAAGAGATATGTAGGGCTTCCCTGGTGGTGCAGTGGCTGAGAGTCCGCCTGCCGATGCAGGGGACACGGGTTCGTGCCCCGGTCCGGGAAGATCCCACATGCCGCGGAGCTGCTGGGCCCGTGAGCCATGGCCGCTGGGCCTGCGTGTCCGGAGCCTGTGCTCCGCAACGGGAGAGGCCACAACAGTGAGAGGCCTGCGTACCGCAAAAAAAAAAAAAAAAAAAGAGATATGTAAAACCTAGGACTCATTGACGTGCAGGGAAACTGCTATTCTCTGCAGTTCCAGAAGACTTGGACTACAGCTCGGCCCAGGGCTGTCGCCATCACCACAGAGGACAGCTATCGGAAATGGGTCTTGCCTGTCTGGGCTTCTTTGACTTAATGGCTAAATATATTTGATAAAGGCCTCTGTGATCCCTTGGTTGATAGGATTTTGTTATAAAAAATCTCTTTCAGATTCTGGTTTATCTGAGGGCCACTGTCACATGACCTTAGGCTGTCAGCCTCTGTAGCCAGCTATCATATACTTGAGACATTTCTAATTGCAAACATCAGATGTTGTTGATGAGACGATATTTCAGTTGTCTCAATGGTCATTTAAAAATTAAATTTCTAACTATAAGATACAGGGTTATCTCTTGACTATTTATAAGGGCCCTGTTGGATCTATAATCTTGTACCCTGTACCACTTTAGTTCTTTTTTCTCTAAATTTCCAGATGTCTGTGCATTATATAAAGTGAAATCTTCAAGCTTTCCTTGCAGCAAAGATATCATTACATTTCAGTATCAAGGACGTGGACTCATGCTTTTAAGGCAGGCCCTCAGGGTGGGGCCTTGGGTGCAGTGTCTCTCATGCTGATTGCCCTTTTCCCTAGGAGTGCAGTGGAGACAGAGCAGAGGCTCCGCATGGCCCGTTGCTGTGAGGACGTCTGTGCACACCTGGTGGACTTGTTTCTTGGGGAGGAAATTTTTCAGACTGCAAAAGAGACCCTCCAGGAACTTCAGTGCTTCTGCAAGTATCTCCAGCGGTGAGTCCCGTGTCCTTACAGATAAAATCAATGCATACAGGGAGAGTCTTTTACAGAGATTATACTTTCAGAAACAGCTGACAATATGCACATGTAACATGTTCCTTCCTAAAGGGTATAAACTAAGTAAAGAATTAGATTGGGGTGGGGGGACCGCTCTATATTTCAACAGCCTTCTGCTGTTTACCCAATGTGCTAGACACAGGGAGAGGGCCATGAACAAGCCAAATGATAGCTGTATGCGCCCACATGGATGAATTTCTGAAACATAATTTATAGTGAAAGAAAGCAATTCTTAGGGAAATGTGTGCAACATACAAACTGTATATTCAAACTAAATGGATTGTTTTGGATTTATATATAGTAGTACAACCCTAAAGAAGGAAAATAACAAACATAAGCCCAGCATAGTGGTTACCTTTGGGAATGAGAGGGTGTGTGACTGAGCAGGGCCCGTGGGGATCAGCTGCTGGTCTTGGCCACCCATTCTCCACTGCATGGAAGGATGTGGGTGTTTGATTTATCATTAATCTTTAAAATGGGTGTACATGTGTTACATATGTTATATAATGATTCATTTCATAATAACGTTTAAAGAAAGTAATAGTGTACTTGACAGTTGCAGCCGTGTAAAAGGGGATTCAGTGAGAAATGAGTCTCCATCCCACGAGGACCTCTGACCTTTGTGTGGTGGTTGGCAGAGGTGGGAGCACGTTCCCTACTCTGTGCCAAACTTTTCTTGACTCTCTGTGACATAGGGCGGAGACCTGACTGCAGCAGCACGGTGGCCTCTCCCCGTTGCCGTCAGTGCACTGAGGTGGCGTTGCCAGAGCACGTGGTAGATGACCTGCCTGGTCCCACTGGTAGACTTTCACATGGCTTTCTCTCTCTAGCTGTGACAAAGAGTGCTGCAGTGGCATCCTTGCGCAGACATTTCACACAGGTGCACACAGGTCTGGAGAGAAAATCCTGTCGGTGGTGTCTGCTGGGTCAAAGGGTGTATGGATCTGTGTTTGTATCCAGATTGGCAAGTTGGCCTCCAGAGATTGTTCACTCTTTTTTTTTTAATTAATTAATTTATTTGGTTGCACCAGATCTTAGTTGTGGCATGCGGGCTCCTTAGTTGCGGCTCGCAGGCTCCTTAGTTGCCGCTCACTGGCTCCTTAGTTGCGGCATGGGCAAACTCTTAGTCGCGGCACGCATGTGGAATCTAGTTTCCTGACCAGGGATCGAGCCCAGCCCCCTGCATTGGGAGCGCAGAGTCTTACCACTGCACCACCAGGGAAGTCCCTCGGCATTCACTCTTAAGTTCAGTAGTTTCATTGCCCACCACTCATTCATTATCATGCGTCCCCCATACCTTGAGTTTCAGTTCTGATCCATTTCTTAGCTTGAGAACTGTTGCTGAAAAAGACCTAAACGTACTGGCAGAAAATGTTTCCCATGTTAATGCTGGAGATGTTTTTGCCTTGTCCCCATGGCAAAAACACCCAGTGATGATACTTTGGTCTCTCCTCTAGGTGGAGGGAAGGTGTCGCAGCCCGGAAGAAACTGAGGCGCCAGATGCGGGCCTTCCCTGCGGCGCCCTGCTGTATGGACATGAATGACCGGCTGAGGGCACTGGTGCCCAGTGCAGAGTGCCCCATTGCAGAGGAGAACCTGGCCAAGGGCCTCCTGGATCTGGGCCACGCGGGGAGAGTGGGCATCTCCTGCACCAGGTCAGCAGCCCGGGGCCTCCTAAGTGCCTCCTGCCCCAACTGGCTTCATCGAGGGTGTGGATTAACGCGTCTGTTTGCAGGGAAGATGGGTGGAGTCAGAGGAGGTGAAGGCGGACGCAGGATTGCGTTTTCGGAGTGAGAGTTGCTCTACCTGCTGTGATTTCACCTGCCTTTTCCCCTTAAAACACTCCTGGTCCTGCCAATCGAATTTTCCCTGGAATTACCTGTTTCCTCCTTGCCTTCCTAGCTTAAGGACACATCGTGTCCATTCTCAGTGGTGGAGCCAGAGGTCCGTGTTGGCCTCACCCCCACCCCCACCGCGACCCCTCTGCTACCCTGGGTCTGCGGTGGCAGCATTTTAGCGACTCCCCCTCCTGCCATCAGGTCTCTTCTCTTACAGGCTCCCTCCCTGTGTCCCCTCGCATGGCCCTCCCTGCCGCTCCTCCTGGCCACCCCGCATGTACCCGGCTCCCTGCCCAGGTCCTGGCTTCAGCTGCCCAATCCTGGCCATGCAGGGCTCGGCCTCTCTCTTCAGACCAGGCCGCCGTCGCCTCTGGAGAGGAGCCTCCCAGTGGGGGACTAGGAAGATGACACAGAGGCCCAGTGGCAGCCCACCCTGCTGGGGTCTCGAGGCACATCTTGTCCTCGCCTGGGCTATCACCAGCTCCACGCCTCTAGCAAACTTTGTGTAGCTGCCCACGTCCCCGGGTCCTGTGCCTGCGTCGGCGAGCAGGGTGGTGATGGTGCTGGCCTGTCTCTGATGTGCTGTGCGTGTCGGGGCCTTCAGCCTTGGCCCGCTGCCTCCTGGAGTCCTGGCTGTGTCACCTGTGTCAGGACGGCCCTCTCTCTGTCCCCTCCCCCTCCCTCCAGCACAGCCGCGCTGGCCCCTCTTCTTCCCCTCTGCCTCCTCCCCTGGTAGTCTTTTTCCATCCTACACGCTGACAGCTCGCTACGTGCATCTCCAGCCGAGGCCTCTTCCCCGCGTCCCCAGTTCAACATCGGAACCTAGTCTCCGCCTGGCCTGCTGCCCTCGGTGCCTCCTCTGGCTCACAGGATGCCAGCCTGTCCTCCCTGGGCTGGGTCACACCTGGACTCAGATCCACCATCCCGCGGCTCTACCCTCACCACCTCCCCCACCAGCCCCTTTCACGTAGCCACCTGGCCCGTCTGCTGGCTTCCGCCCTTGACCCCTGCACCCTGGTGTCCTCACCACCACATCAGAGTCAGGTCGCCTCACGTCCCTGTCGACGTCCCCGGGCTGCTCTCTGAGTTCCTTCACAGTGGCCCCCACCCTGCCCTCTGGCTGCCCCCGCTGCTCTCCCTGTTCTCATTCTGTGTACCTGCCAGGCCCACTCCTGACTTGGTCTGGCCTGTCTCCCAGAACTCACATGCTGGCGCCCCTATTTCCTTCAGTCTTTGCTCCCATATCACCTCTGGCCACCCTGTGTACGTCCACAGCCTGCCCACCGCGCCTGTCACGCCGCCCACTAACAGAGGCCCTTCTCTCCCTACAAGGCGTGCGTTCTAGCGGGGCAGAATTTTTGTCTGTTTACTGCTGACCTGCCATGACTGGAACACGGTAGATAACTGCTTGATATTATGGAATGAACAAGTCCTCTGACTAAACTGTGTCTCTATCGGCAAAGGTTTCTTGGTCTCCTAAGTATTCCCCACTGGGAGACACTCACTAACCAATTACTTTGCACTCAGAACATCACTAAGCGCTTATCAGGTTCCTCGGTGGGTGCCGAGTGGGCCTCACGTAGGCTCTGTGTGGTTCTTCCTTCGCAGGTTAAGGTGTCTCAGAAACAAGGTGGCGCACCAGATGAAGGTTCAGCACTTCTACCAGCAGCTGCTGAGGTTGGTCACCCCCCGCCCGCCGTGTCTGCTGCTGCTGCCGGGGGCTCGTGTGGTGGCTCACCTGTGGTGCTCTGTCCCTTCCAGTGACGCGGCATGGGCACCCCTGGACCTGCCATCCCTCGTGGCTGAGCACCTCCCGGGGGGGCAGGAGCGCGTGTTTTGGAAGCTGGTGCTGGTGTTGCCTGACGGAGAAGAGCATTCCCCAGGGAGTCCTGGCAGGTCAGGCAGGTCTCCCCCTGTGGGGCTAGATGCTCAGCAAGCGGCCGGGAGGCGGGGTGACTTCTCCAGAGCATCTGGCAGCTGAGTGCTGCACACGGGGGTGGCCGGGTGTCAGCCAGTGTGCTCCTCTCCTCCTGGGGGCCCTGACGCCTGCTTTCATTTTGATGCTCAGCTTTGCAGGCTGTTTCGTTTGTTATTTGAAGTTGACGCTTTAGATTATTCACATTTTTATTTTGTATCGTTGGCAACAGTCTTTGTCCAAAAACATTTCAGACTTGATTGTGACTTAAAGCTATGCTGAGGTATGCCTGCTTCATTTTAGACTCTTGGGGAAGACAGTTTAGTTTGTTTGCTATAGTTCCATTTTTTCCTTAGGTAAAAAACTTCTGGCATTTTTAAAAAGAGATCGAAAAAGTTGACATGCCATTGTTTCTTGTAACCAAGTTGCTTCCAGAAACCATACTTGAGCGGTACGCGGGCCTCTCACTGTGGTGGCCCCTCCCGTTGCGGAGCACAGGCTCCAGACGCGCAGGCTCAGCGGCCATGGCTCACGGGCCCAGCCGCTCCGCGGCAAGTGGAATCTTCCCGGACTGGGGCACGAACCCGTGTCCCCTGCATCAGCAGGCGGACTCTCAACCACTGCGCCACCAGGGAAGCCCCAGATAACATACTTTTAAAGCAACTACGGAACATGTTACTTTTCTTTTTTAGATGTAATTCACATATCATAAATTTCTCCCATTTAAAGTGTACATTTCACTGGTTCTAGTATATTCACAGAGTTGTATAACCATCACAACTATCTAATCGCAGAACACTTTTTCACCTAAAAAAAAATCCATGCCCGTGATCAGTCCATCCCTTCTTACCTGCAGCCCCTGGCAACGACTAATCTGTTTTCTGTCTCTATTCATTTGCCTATTCTGGACATTTCATACAAATAGAACCCGAAAACACGTAGTCTTCTATGCCCGGCATCTTTCACTTGGCATAATGTTTTCTAGGTTCACTCACGTTGTAGCATATATTAGTCCTTAATTTTGTGGCCGAATGATATTTGATTGCGTGAATATATCACATTTTATTTCTCTGTTCACCAGTTGATGGGCATTTGTGGTGTTTCCACTTTTTGATTATTATGATAACGCTTCTGTGAACATTGACGTGTAAGTGTTTGTGTGGAGATATGTTTTGCAGTTCTTTTGGTTATATACCTAGGAGTGGAATTGCTGGGTTGTATGGTAAACTCTAAGGACCTTTTCTGTTGCTCAGAATCTTTTCTTAGTGCTTCAAAATCATAAATCATGGGGCTTCCCTGGTGGCGCAGTGGTTGAGAATCTGCCTGCCAATGCAGGGGACACGGGTTCGAGCCCTGGTCTGGGAAGGTCCCACATGCCGCGGAGCATCTGGGCCCGTGAGCCATAATTACTGAGCCTGCGCGTCTGGAGCCTGTACTCTGCAACAACAGAGGCCGCGATAGTGAGAGGCCCGCGCACCGCGATGAAGAGTGGCCCCCGCTTGCCACAACTAGCGAAAGCCCACGCACAGAAACGAAGACCCAACACAGCCATAAATAAATAAATAAATAAATAATCTTAGATCACATTAGAATGAGTGTCCTCTCAAATATATAACCCAGTAGAGTTCCTAACTCCATTTAAAAAATCACAGCCTGTTTATTAGTTCAGATCACCTTTATAGTAAGATTTGGTGTATGTGTATTTACATCTGTGTAATATTTCTCTTTGTAGTTCACATTTAGGATTAGACTCTCCTTCAAGTGTTATTTTCTTTTATTCACAGAATTCTAGCAGATTGGTTAAAAGTCAAGTTCATAGGAGATGATGGCTCAGTGGATGACACACACCGTGATGGTGGGATTCAGACACTCACTCTCTTTCACACTCTGAGCAGCAAAGGGAATCAGACAGTTTCTGTCAGTGTGTGCGTCAAGGTGAGTGACCGTCACTTAGTGTATTTACTTCTGGGATTTTCTCATTTGCGCTCACTCCCAGATGTGATTGGAGCCATATAACTTCCCTGAAGTGGCCCTGAAACAATGTGGGAGGCTCAGAAGCAAGTGTCCTCTCTGTTCCTCCTTGCATCTTGACGACATCCCATGCACACCCCCTTGGTGTGAGAGACCAGGCTAGATTCTCGGGAGTGCAGTGAGTCTTAACTCTCTTGGGTCACAGACCTCTCTTTGAGAACTTGGTGAAAACCCAGAACAATCCTGAAAAGTCCATATGTTCACCTATAATTCAGAAGCCCTGAATTCCACGGACCTCTGGTAACTAACCCAAGAGGGATGAGACAGAGCATTACAAAAAAATGCAGTGGCTGTTGCATCTCATATGGTCTGTCAGCTGCTGAAATCTTTGTTAGATAGCTTCCTGATATATCAGGTCTTACCAAAAGACTAATGTTTTTTAATCCTATGCAGTTTTCACTTAGGTTCAGTAGTGGGCATTTCAGGTTTTGGTTTTTGTTTTACATTAAAGTTGTCCTCAGTTTTTGATTATAAGTTCTAATTTTCTTTCCTTTCGTTTCCTTTCCCTTCCTGCCTTCCTTCCTGTCTCTTTCTCTCCCTCCCTCTCTTTCTTTCTCTCTCTCTCTCTCTCTCTCTCTTTCTTCCTCTCTTTCTCTTGGCTGCGTTGGGTCTTCGTTGCTGCACATGGGCTTTCTCTGGTTGCGGCGAGCGGGGTCTACTCTTCGTTGCAGTGCATGGGCTTCTCATTGCAGTGGCTTCTCTTGTTACGGAGCACAGGCTCGAGGTGCGCAGACTTCAGTAGTTGTGGCACGTGGGCTCAGTAGTTGTGGCTCGTGGGCTCTAGAGCCCAGGCTCAGTAGTTGTGGCACACGGGCTTAGTTGCTCCACAGCATGTGGGATCTTCCCAGACCAGGGATCGAACCCATGTCCCCTGCATTGGCAGGCAGATTCTTAACCATTGCGCCACCAGGGAAGTCCCTAATTTTTGTTCTTTATAGGTATTTGTGCAATACTGAGCTTAATTGGTTCCCTGAGAGATACTTGTTTAATGAGAACCTGTTTCCTCATTAGATTCAGACCTGCATAAATGAATTTGAGGTTTTACTGTGTGTGTTCAGAAGTAAAACCAGATGTATATTTTATTTACTTAGAAAATAGCAGTGCAGGGCAGGAAGTGTGGGCTTCAATGTTGAGCAGACCTGGTGTTGGTAGCTGCTGCTGTGGCCAGCTGTCCGACCTGGGCCTGGTGCCTCCCATAGTGTGGCGATCACGACCGGCGGCACGCTCAGAGCGGGGCCCAGTGAAAGCGGCCCTGCCCACCATGTCCTGACCCGAAGTCTCCACGCCTGACCTCTGCTTTTCCTGACAGGCACGTTCATGGCACACCCGGACATCTGCATGCGGCACTGTAGGGCACGTTCCTCCTGTCCTTGGAACTGCTTCAAACTGTAGTTTGACTCTAGAATTTTTGTTTGTTTCTTTCCATTTTAATACTATTTATTGTATTTCTTAAACGTGAAAGTAATACATATATAAAACTAAAAACATAAGGAAATACAGAGGAAGTATAAAGATTATAAGAGCCATCTAAGCTCTCACCATTCAGAGGCAACAGAAACATCCTGGGGCGTGTTCTTCCCTTTTTCCTATGATGACAAAGTCAGACTTCACCTACTGGACAATTAGTGTGTTCTTGCCTTTATTCTTAAAATTTTAAGTCAAAATAATACTTGCGTGTAGTTAAAAACTCAGATAGCACCACATGATGTATGATGAGAAATCGCAGCCCCTGCCCCTTCTTCTAGCTCCTTTCCCCGAGGCTTGACTTCTGTCCTGTTTCCATATCATGTCCTTACACTGCCATTTCTCTTATTTATCCACTTTAGATGTTCTCTGCCGACTTTGCATTAAAATATGTGTATTAGTTATCTATTGCTACATAGCAGGTTACCTCCAGATGTGGCAGCTTTGGGAATTCCCTCGCGGTCCAGTGGTTAGGATTCTGCGTTTCCACTGCAGGGTGCCTGGGTTCGACCCCTGGTTTGGGAACTAAGACCCCGCATGCTGTGCGGCACGGCCAAAAAAAGCAAAAACCAAAAAACATCCAAACGTGGCAGCTTTAAATAACAAACGTTCGTTACTCACAGTTTCTGTGGGGCAGAAGTCCAGGTGGGGCTTAGATGGGCCCTCTGGCTCAGGGTTCCTCACCAGGTGTAAGTCAAGATGTAGGCCAGGGCTCTGGTCTCCTCGGAAAGCCCACGCTCGTGGTTGTTGGCAGGATTCACTTGCCTGCAGGCCACGCCACGTGGGCTTCTATGAGGCAGCTCACAACAGGGCATCAGCTGGCTCCCATCAGCTGAGCAAGCTGGCGTAATCTCTTTGTAGCCTAATCTTAGAGGTGGCACCCCATTATGTTTGTCTGATACCGTTAGAAGCGTGTCACTGGGCCAAGCTCACACTCAGGGCAGGTGACGGTGCACGGACATCAGCTCGAGGAGGTAGCATCGTGGGGGCCATCCTGGGGCTGCACACCCCACTGTGGGAGGCGTGAACTCTTAATACCCCAGCTCCTCTCAGCCTCCCCACCTTCCAGGTGGCTACATCGTTACTTTATATTATCTCAGCAAGCGGGGCCACGTGGGTGCGTGTGTTGTGTGTGCGCGCGCGTGCTGTGTGACGGCTATTTGCCCCAGAACCGGCAAGTGTTCTGTGACATTTGTTTATTTTTTTGCAAGTAGTAGTCGTCCCATTATCTTACTTAAGTAGTTTTATCTTCATCTTTCGTTCATATTACCCAGATGTGCCGGCACATGGGCTGTGCATGTCTCAATAGAGTTTCCTAAGTGTTCTGTCACTTCACCTTGTCCCTCCCTCTGAGAAGGTGCCACCCTCCTGCTCCCCTTGAGGCGGATAACATGTCCCACGCTGTGGCTTCAGCCGGGCCCTCCAGACCGAGAGCTCGGTCCCGCTCTCCCACCCCTAGCTCTGGCCCTCGTGGCCGGGCGCCGCCTGTGGGTCAGTGCTCTTACTCATGATGTGGTTTTGCCAGGGAGGGAGAAGCCAAAACACATAGCCTGGGGCCACACAGCTGCTCCGCGGCGCCACTGCGCACAGGGACCCTTGAGGGCCAAGTGAGTTACACAGACGGAGCGCAGTCCGACGCATCAGGCCCTTACGCGGTGCTGCCATTGGCGGCAGCAGCAGCAGCGCGTTTCCTTGGTTTAGTCTCTTGTTGGATGGAGCACGTTTTCCACTTTCTTCCAAAGGAAGAATGCGTGGGAGGAGAATTTTTGGCATTCTTGCCTGTCTGAAAATGTATTTACTCTCACATTTGCTTCATAGTTTAGCTAAGTTTGTAGAATTATGGATTGAAAGTTATTTTCCTTCTAGTTTGCTCCACTGTCACCTGCCATTCAGCTTTGCTGTTGAGATGTCTGAAACTGTTCTGTTCCTTTCTCTGTGGCCCACTTTGTTTCTCTTTGGAAGCCTGCACTCTGTCCCTGGGGCCCTGGTGCTGACTTCCTTCCCTCATGGTTTGGGCCTGGTGGGTCCTTGTGGGCTGGAGACTGACGTTTTTGCATCTTGATGACATCCGCTTTCCTTCTCATTGATTCTCTTCTCTCTTGAACTCCTATTAGACTGATGTTGGCCTCATCAGTTGAGCGTCTGAGCCTCTTAATCCTTTCTATCCCATTTTCTCTTGTTTTTAAATACTGTTTTCTGGGAGATTTCCTTGACTTTGTATTCCAAATGTTCTATTGAGTTTTTAATAATATATATATATTATTGATTTCCTTTTTCTTGTCCTTATTTGACTTTTTCATATCATCTTATGACTGTTTCCAGAGGCATCCTCAGAGGAAATTAGGATTTTTGCATAAGTTTTCTATGTGCCATGCGGTATCTGTTTCCTTTGGGTTTCTTTCTTTCTTTTTTTTTTTTTTTAATTTTTAAAAATTTTTGGCTGCGTGGGGTCTTTGTTGCTGCACACAGTCTATCTCTATTTGCAGCGAGCGGGGGCTACTCTTCATTGCAGTGTGCAGGCTTCTCATTGCGGTGGCTTCTTGTTGCGGAGCACAGGTTCTGGGTGTGTGGGCTTCAGTAGTTATGGCACGTGGGCTCAGTAGTTGTGGCTCGCGGGCTCTAGAGCACAGGCTCAGTAGTTGTGGTGCACGGGCTTAGTTGCTCCACGGCATGTGGGATCTTCCTGGAGCAGCAATCCAACCCGTGTCCGCTGCCCTGGCAGGCAGATTCTTAACCACCAGGGAAGCCACCGGGGAAGTCCCGGCCTACTCGTTTTTCACAAGCCTGTTTGAGGTAACTGTTAAGATTAAATTGCTCCAACACAAGTCTAGCCAGAGGCTGCATTACCTGTGACTAATTTCCGTACTAATTCTCGGCCTCACGGCGGGAGGCTGACCTGGCGTGAGGTGAGCATCTGGCTCTGCTCACTCTGGGACCGAAGCTCACTGTTGATTTGTCCCCTGGTGCACCCATCTTGATGGCCTGGGTGCTGTTCCAGGTGGCCCACGGTGCTCTTAGCGACTGTGCCCTCGATGCTGTGGAGACACAGAAGGAGCTCCTGGGAGCCAGCGGGCTTATGCTGCTGCTTCCCCCCAAAGTGAAGAGCGAGGACGTGGCGGAGGAGGACGTGTACTGGCTGTCGGCGTTGCTGCAGATCAAGCAGCTCCTGCAGGCCAAGCCCTTCCAGCCTGCGCTTCCGCTGGTGGTTCTTGTGTCCAACCCAGGAGGGGACGCCGTGGAGAAGGAAGTGGAAGCTGGTGTGTGAAGGCAGTTCCATTTATGAGCTGGCATGTTAAATAAGTGGGTAGAGCCGGGGGTATAAGAAAGTGCTGGCAGTGTGGTGTCTGGAGTCATGTGACAGCAGCTGCTGCAGTGACTGGGGGCAGGGCTGGGCGGGGTCGGAGCAGTGAGATGCCTTTGCTGGCCTGCAGACCTCTACCAGGAGACAGGTGACCTACGTCTGTTTGTCTTAAAGGTCTGATGCTACAGGATTTGATTTCAGCCAAGCTGATTTCAGATTATACCGTTATTGAGATCCCTGATTCCATTAGTGATTTACAAGGCACGACTAAGGTAAGGTTTTATCATTTTTAAAGGTCCGACAAGATATTTTCAGTTTTTTCCCTTTCACTCTATCTTGAATTTAGTGTATGTTACTGCTTGCATCTTTAATTTTATGTTTTGACAGGAAACTTTCTAAAAATGTAAGCAGAAATCAAAATAAAAGATAAAATTTGCCCACAGTTCTGCTATTGGCAATAAATTAAATTGTTTGTGTAAATTTTTTTAGAGGTTTTGTTGTTATGGATTTAAAATATGACAATTCATGTCTTGTATCTCACGGTCAGATGTATAATTATTTTTGTAAGTGGTTGTCCTTGGAATATGAAGAAATAATGTTATCAGAAGTTTCCTTAAAAAAAGGAAGTCTGTGCTGACAATTACATTTAGGCAGAGAAGTGCCAGGAATTAAAATAAAAGTAATAACTACAGGAGGAAAGATAACTACAGGATGTGAAAGCATCCAGGCATGTAGTGAAGCTGTTAGCCCTTCTAAGAACGGGAAGACGTGGCTTCCTTTTCTGTGTGAGGTGAAGAGGATGTGTAGGGCTGGTTTCCCCTGGGCCTCCAGCCCTTCCGGGGCGGTCCTTCAGGCCACGCTCCTCGGGGGCGAGGGGCACGGGAGCCCTTCTCGGGGTCCCTGCTGTGTGGGTCTCCAGGGCCCTGGGAGACCAAACTGAACTGCAGTGGAAGCTTCTGCTCCCCTTCCTGGTGTGGTTGAGAGGCTGCTGCTCCGGTGGCACCTGCTGTGGCAGCTGTGGGCGGGGCGCCTTCAGGAATCTCTTCCTGAAAAGCAGTGTGAATTGTTGAACCAGATCTCTCCCCACTGTCTTTCCTTCTCAGGTTTCGCAGGCTGTGCAGTGGCTGGTCTCGCACTGCCCCTGTGCCCTTGACCTTTGTTGCCAGACCCTCATTCAGTACGTGGAAGACGGGGTTAGCCGGGAGTTTAGCGGCCGGTTTTTCCACGACAGAAGAGAGCGGAGGCTAGGCGGCCTGGCCCCGCAGGAGCCAGGTGCCATCATCGAACTGTTCAACAGCGTGCTGAGCTTCCTGGCCTCTGTAGTGTCCTCCGAGCAGCTCTGTGACCTGTCCTGGCCTGTCGCTGAGTTTGCCGAGGCAGGGGGCAGCCGGCTGCTTCCTCACCTTCACTGGAACACCCCGGAGCACCTGGCCTGGCTGAGGCAGGCTGTCCTTGGCTTCCAGCTCCCACAGATGGACCTTCCGCCCCCGGGAGGTGCGTGCTCGCGCTGAGGGGTCCTGGCTGGGAAGCAGTGTGCTGCGGCCGAGTTCCCCGCCTCCTTCGCGCTGTAGAGACTCCCTGGCCGGTGTCGGGCACCAGCGTGAGGTGGCCCTTCTCCACCGGGCACCCCGGCCCCACGCTGCGCCCGTCCACACTTGCCTTTGGATTCAGGAGTCAGGACGAGCTGGGGTTCTGTGGAGTTAGCCCTGTTGGCCCTTCACCACCATCTGAGCGGTCTGTGGGTATCTGTTCAGTCTCGGGAGGAAGGTGTCAGGAAGAGTGCTGCACCCAAGGCCTGGGACTCCTCAGTTAACAGCAGGTCCCATCCTGCCTGTGCCATGGCATTTGGGACCAAAAGGCATGGGGACTGTGCAGTCCTGTCCCCACGCTGCTGGCTCTGCTGGGGCCACGGCACTCAGTGCTGCTTTAACACCAGTGTTCCTTCTTTGTCCAAGAAGCTCGTTCTGTGGCTCCGGCTGTGCCCGAGTGAGGCTTTTGGGCTGTTCTCACGTAGACTTTATGGGTCCCTGTGCTGTGAGGAGGCTGCCCCTTCCCTTGCTGATGCTGTTAGGAGGGAACAAGGCTGTTTGTGCTCACGTGGCGCAGCACATGGCCTTAGCAGGGCCGTTCTGCTTTAGGCCATTGGAACAGAGGCCTCAGGCTTCATTCTGAATTTTGAGGTGCGCTCTCCAGTAGGTCTAACAGACGTCTGCTACTGAAGGAACCCAATGGGGAATACACTGCACTGCGCAAATCCTCTGCCGCGAGCTAGGCTGGGGCTCCCCGAGAGAAGCCCGTGCCTCTGGGACCAGACGTCCCTGAGTGCTTGGTCAGATACGGGTTCCTGCATGCACCTGCAGGCCTGTGCAGTCAGAGCCTCTAGGATGGATCCTTTGTTGTGAAGTTTGACCTGGGTGGCTGCATCCCTTACCTGGACGTGGGGAGGGAGATGTTCTTTCCTTAACAGCTGTGGTTCTGTTGTATTCAGAGTTGAAGGCAGACTTCTCGGCTACGGAGTTGCCTTTTCCTAGGAAAATACAGAGTGAAGAACATGGCATGTAGATTTGCACCACGGTCTGTGACTCATGTGGCGCTTTCTCTCCAGCCCCCTGGCTCCCCGTGTGCTCCATGGTTGTCCAGTATGCCTCCCAGATCCCCAGCTCTCTCCAGACGCAGCCTGTCCTGCAGTCCCAGGTGGAGAGCCTGCTCCGCGGCACACACCGCAGGTGGAAGAGCGGGAGCCCCTCCCCAGGCCGGGGGGCGCGGCCCTCAGTTGCTGAGATCCCGTGGGATGACATCATCGCCTTGTGCATCAACCACAGGCTGAGGGACTGGACACCCCCCAGGCTTCCCGTCACACCAGGTAGTTAGTGCTTGGTGCCGTGGGCCGGCTCCTCAGGAGACTTTCCTGGTCCAGTTTCAGCAAAGGAAGATGTTTACTTGATGGTTGTTTCCTTCCTGCGGGTCCCCACCCTTCCTCTCCTTAGGGCTACCTCTCCAAGCCAGTGACCTCCAGGTGACTTATAAACATTGGGAAGAGCTGAGAAGGTTCCAGGAGAGCCTGCATTCATCTCCCTGAAATGGGCCCCCAAGGCTGGCTTTAGAGAGACATCTCTGAGTAGTCACACTGGCCATGCAGGTCTGGACGTGAGCCTCTCTGGACCTTGAATGACCCATGGAAGCTTGGAGCATATGTAGCTCAAGCATGGGAGTCACATAATTGTGTGACTTTAATCGGAAGGGCTAGTCCTTAAGTCAGTGAATTTAAGCAGACATCAAGTGGTCACCTGTTGCTCTTTTGATATTCTTTTCTCTTCTTATTTTTGTATCGTTTTCTCAGAGGCACTGACTAAAGATGGTCAGATATGTGTGTATTTTTTTAAAAACCATCTGAAAAACTACGACGTTCCTTTGTCGTGGGAACAAGCCAGAATGCAGACGCAGAAGGAGCTACAGTTGAGTCAGAGCCGGTGAGATCTGTGTTCAGTGTGCGTTTCTGTCATCCCACAACCAAGAGAGTGAACTGCATTCTCTAACAGAGTATACAGCAGAAATTCACATCCTATACATGAAATCCAGCCCATTGTGGGGAGATTCCGACAGATGCTGGAGGAACAGATCATTCCCATGTAGTAGAAACTGTTGTAGAGCAGGGGGAAGCAAGCATCGCATTTCATTTATTGGACAAACCTGACCCTGAAGTCGTAACATAACCAGGAGAGTGCAGACAAAAGAAAGCTGTTGTCTGATCTCACTTACAAACCTGGTTCAAAAATACTAAGTAAGATGTTAGCACTTGCAGTTTTGCAGTACGTAAAAAACTCACAGGCTCGCTTTATACCATGCTCTACAATATCAACAGCAGTACACAACTATTTGTGTAATTTGCTGCCATAACAGAAAAATAAGCGGTCATTTCACTAGGTGTTGAAAAGTTTTCCTTAAAATTTATACCCATTCCTTCTCCCTCTCCAAGAAAACAATTTATACCCGTTCTGATAAAATTTCCTACGAAACTTGGGTAGAACAGTTCTTTAGCTTGATAGGGCTGTCTGCCATAAAACTCCTAACAAACCCCATGCTTCTCGGTAAAACATCAGAAACACTGAAGTGAGAGCCAGCCTTGAGCTGCCCTGACATCACTGCTGTCCACTGTTGTCCTGGAGACCCTGCCCGGTTTAGGGCGTAAATACCAAGAGAGGAGGACCAATTATTTCCAGACAGTAAAACTGTCCGTTCAGGATCACCGACAGTCATACCCTTAGAACTGTTCGGCATTCAGCAAGGTGACCAGACAGACCAACCTACAATGCACAGAAATTCTCATCCACAGCAGTAACAAATCTAGAACATATGGACACCAACTGACCAGGAGAGGCGCCAAACCCCTGTGAAGGGGATTCTCAGAGCCCTGAAGGTGCAAAGAAAACCTTGAATAAATGAGGGGCAGGCTAGGCTTTGCTGACTGGAGGATGCAACGCTATAAAGATGTCAGTTCTCAAACTATAAAGTCAGGGCATTTCTAATCAAAAGCCCAAAAGGATGTTTCCGCCTGGTCTTGACAAGTTAATTCTAGAATTCATCAGGATGAGAAAATGTGTAGCAATTGCTGAGAAAATGTTGAATAAGAATAACAAGGAAGGTCTGCTCAGCTTGATCTCAAAACATATAATAAAGTTGCAGCAGACAAATGGGTCGGGATAGAAAGTGCAAGAGCAGGACCACAGGTGGTAAAAGCGCCGCGCGCCAAACGCGGGCCATGAGTGCGGAGAGGACAGACTTCGGCCTCTGTTTAGAAAAAGCATTAGACCCTCATCTCCCGCTGCTGTAAACATTACTTCCAGGGGAATTCCCTGGCGGTCCAGTGGTTAGGACTCAGCGCTTTCACTGCCCAGGGCGCGGGTTCAATCCCTAGTCGGGGAACTAGGATCCCACAGGCCTCGCATCACAGCAAAAAAAAAAAAAAAAAAAAAAATCCAGATGGATTTAGGAGCTACATGAAAAATAAGAACCTTGCCAGTATTAGGGAAAAACAGAGACTGCTGATGACCCTGGAATGGGAAGCAAAACTCAGAGTAGAGACGCTTCGGGAGCCTTGCTGCCCAGGAGAGGGGAAGCTGCTGCAAGGCAGAGGCTGCCCTTCCTCTGCGCCTGTGCCTGACCCCAAAGCACCCCACTCTACCTGATGCCAGAGGAGCCCTTTCTCCCTCTCCTTCCTGACCGTAAGCATTTCAAAACGTGTACTTACAGTCTGGGGATAAGATCTTTTCATCCTTCTGCAAACAAGCTTCGCACTCCGTTTCTTCACGGGCACCGCAAAGGGAAGAGAGGTGTGGAGCGCGGCCGAGAGGGGCGGATTCCCGGCACCGACGACCTGATGCACAGAGCCTCTGCCCAGGAGCTCCTGGCCCAGTGTCTGTCCAGCAGCCTGCTGCTGGAGAAGGAGGAGAGCAAGAGGTGAAGCCCGTTTCCGGGGTTCGTTTTGTCCTTTAGGCCGCTTCATGCTGGGTTAGCAAGGATCCCAGAGACGAGACTGTTTAAAAAAGAAGGCAGGTCAGACGTGTGAAGGATAAGCTCTTTGAGGACAGAGGCAGTGCCCTCGATAGTGTGCCTTCGACTTTTATTATTTGAAATCGGTTTCGTTGATTGTTTATCACTGAAAGTCCCGAGTCTCCTAGTGGGGAGTGAGTGTAGCTGGCTAACTAAGCCTCTGTGGCACGTGGCTGGCACGCTCTGCCCGTCTGGCCAGCCTGGGCGTTGGGGCATTCCCATACTGCGGCTATGCAGGAGCTGGATGGAGCAGGGCTTCCCTCTGCCTCTCCCACCACCTGTGTTCATGGTTTTACTGAGGAAGAAGAGACGGCAAGAAGGGAGTTTCCACTGTCGTCCTCATGCCTCCCTCTGCCCTGTCCTCTCCAGCAGCCTCCGTGTCCAGCCAGTAGGCAAGGTCAGCCCCTCCCCTTGGCCCACCTTGTGCTCACTTCTGGCCTCTGCTCACATCTACTCAGTGAGGACCTCCTTACCCATCTCACCAGTCCTCCCTGTCTCCATGTCTCTGCCTTGTCTTTCTCGTCTTCAGACGTCTCCTTTGTCTGTCTCACCTCACTAGAATGTCAGCTGCCTCCAGCTGGGCCTTGTCTGTTCTGTCTCAGTGCTGTGTCGCTGGTACCCAGAATGATGCCTAGCATTTATTTGGTGGAGGCTTGATAAATATGTGTTGGGAGAGTGAATGAATGTGTCATGATTTCTAAAAGTAGATTTTCCTAGGTCTGTATCATTTAAGCAGTTTGGACCAGATTATATTTCTTTAAAAAACAAGTATATGGAGTGGACAGCTCTGGAGTATGTTAGGTGTCAGTGCGATGTTATTTTGGGTTAATTTTAAACTAAAGCAGCAATCCATACATTTTGGATAATCCAAAGAGATCCAAATTAATTATAGACACATAATAGCAAAATAAGCCAGAGAGGATAAACCAAGTGAGAGAAGTACAAGTAATGTTAAAAACCAGTTGTTTTGGATAAATGCCACCTTTTTCATTAAATATAAATCAGTTTTATAAGTTAAAGAGAAGATACTAAATTTTTTTAAACAGTGCTTTTCTGCTTCTTAGTTGATGTCATAACTTAGTTCCACCCTTAGTAAAAAGCAGAGCTTTAAAAGATTTAAAGCGTATATAGGAGAAAAGTGAGTGACAGTTAAATTTTTGCTTCCTAATGCTCAAATGTTTCAGGTTTGAAGATCAACTTCAGCAGTGGTTGTCAGAGGACTCGGGAGCATGTACAGATTCAACTTCCCTTCCACTCTACCTTCCTCAGACTCTGGTGTCTCTGCCTCAGACTGTCGAACCTGTGATGAAAACATCTACAACTACTAGCCTTCAGGTGAGAAGAGAGTACATTTGGCATTTATATTCGACTTAACAACTGAGAGAATGACTGGGAAAAAAGTAATGTCTCGAGTCATCGTATGATGTCATGATGACCAATAAATTATTAGCTTAAATTAGATCTTTTCTTAAACTTAATCTGTCAGTATTATAGTGGCCCAACTAATTCCGAGTTTCTGCTTATGAAATGAATGAAGAATGGAATTGAAACATGCTTAAGAACTGAACAAAACCCATAACCATGTTATGCTGACATGCAGTAAAGTTTGGAGGAGAACAACAAAGGTGACAACAGTGGTTCGGTTTATGGAGCACAGACTGTCCAAGCTTTGGCATCACCCGGACCTCCCTTCTGGTATTAATTTTCCGTGAGGAAAATTAATGAATGAGGAGGGTATGCGCGCAGAAGTCAAGGGCCTCACCCAAGAGTGTTCAGCTGGTCAGTGGCAAAGCTGCTTTTTAAAGCCAGACCCAGCTGGCTCCGAAGCTCAAGGTCTTTCTACTTCACCATTCTTCCTTCAGTGATAAAAGAAACAAAAGCAGAGTTTATATGTATAATGCTGGACAGGCAAAATGTATGCTCCTGGATTGGCTTTTAGGAAGCCCTTCAATTGCGGAGAAAAACAAATTAAGGTGACATACTATTTCCAATTATTAGTTTGGCAGATACCTTAAAAATATTTGTACCCTTTGACTTAACAATTCTGCCCTAAAGAAATTACTGATGACAAAAGTTAATGTACTTGTTCACTGTAGCATTAATTATAGTACATGAGAGTGGAAACTAAACATCCAAAGATGAGAGTCTGGTTCAGCAATTACAATACATATGATGGCATAGTTCGTAGCTCTTGACAACGATGTCTTATAAAAACGACTAGAAGTTGTTCATGGTAGAATCAGAAGTGGAGGGACTTCCCTGGTAGTCCAGTGGTTAAGACTGTGCGCTTCCAATGCAGGGGGTTTGGGGTTTGATCCCTGGTAGGGGAACTAAGATCCCACATGCCATGCGGCATGGGCAGAAAAGGAAAATTTTAAATATAAATAAAGAATCAGAAGAGGAAACATTCCATGGCAGATGATGGCAACTGTATGTGTATGTGCTGGAAGGGGCTGGAAGGATGTGTGGTAGATGCCAAGAGAGGGGTTTGTTGAGCCTAGCAGGCCCCAGAAGAGGTTTCTAACGTGAGTCAGATCCAATGCCTTTAAAGAAAATATATCTTGGCTTGTGGGTATCCCAAAGCTATTTTTGGTTTCTTTTTTTGTTCAAATAGAATGACAGGACAGGGGAGCAACTGCAGATGTCAGAGGCAACAGGCACGTCTGTGACCGAACGGCTGAAGCGCCTAGAAAGGCTGATCCGGAGTTCAAGGGCAGAGGACGTTGCCTCTGAGCTCCATCTCTCTGCACTACTGGACATGGTGGACATTTGAGCTGCTGGACCTGAGAGAGGGTCTAGAAGATGTTCTTTTAACTCAAAATAATGTTATTCTCAGATGCTTGATGCATGTTGGAATGTGATTATTAATCATGCAAATAAACCACTGGAATATCTAATGAGGTCTTCCTCAGTTTTCAGAATGAAAGGTTGTTTTCTCCTGTGTAATGTCTTTGATACTCTTACCTGTTTTCATGATCTCTTCTGACTGTTGTGCACCAACACATGCTCTTACATTTCAGTGCGTAACGGTGGTCATTCATTGTCCTAGCAACAGTTGCAGTCCCTGATGTGCCAAACCAGTAGTGCAGGGATGAATAAGGTGCAGGGACCCTGCCCACCCGGCCTGCCCTGCTCACACCTCAGAGAGCCAACAGGTGTACTGAGCCAACTGCATATGTACATAGCTCTCCGAGGCATGGGGCATGTGCCTGCATTGGAAGCAGGGGGAGACAAGGGGACTGGGCAGAGGACAGAGCAGAATTCTTGGAGAGGAGTGCAGTGGTATACCCAAGAGGATGTGATGAAAACCTGGAGGTGCCAGTTTGGTAGTACTGCCAAGTGAGGGGATAGGCCAGACCGCCGAGACCCTTGCTGCTTTACTGTGAGTGCTATGGGAATCAGCTATTGGAGGATATTAGGCAGAGAAGTGATTTGGTCACATTTTGTTTCAAAAACTGCATATGGGGAACAACAGTGAGACAAGCAATGGATCTCGAAAGGAGGACGCTGCAGCTGTCCAGGCGAACGAAGACGGGTATAATCCTGAGGCTGCCAGCAGTTGGTGTGGAGAGAAGGGATACATTTGAGCCATAGACAGAAAGAGGCATTAACAGACTTGATGCGGAGTATGACCGTCAGTCTTAAATTGGCACTCAGCATCTCCCTACCATATCCCACATCCCCTGGAGTCTCTGAGGGAACTATTTCATCTCTTCTTGTTCTCTTCAAATCTACAACATTCCTAGATGATGACCTGCTGCTTATTTCATTGAGAAAAAAGAAGCAATAGGAACAGAACTTGCTCATCCTAGCACCACCAAATCTACCAGCCAAACCCTGCATCCGCCAGAACGAACACTCATCAACTCTTAGGGATTTCTTCAGTGATTAACTTCATGTTCATCAGTAAAGACTTAAGTAATGCTATTTCTTAATCTCGATTTTAGACATCTGTTGATTTCCTACAATAGAAAATGAGTTCGCTCTCATACTGTCCTCTCTGCAACGTGTATCACCCACACGTGCATACTACATTTCCTCTCCCACTAGTCTCCCCAAACGATCTAAGATGTTAGCTGAAATCTGCATTCAGAGTTCAGTATGACTATATTAATACCGTTTGCTGTCGAGCCCTGTATTGGTTTATGATTACATTTCCTTTAGGGACAACTTTCAGTTGTACCTGGAGTCAACTGTCTTGCTTTTTCATTTGCTTGGTTTTCTGTGTTCCTAGCACTACTTCACCCAAACCTCTCCTCGCTAAGTGTGAAGCTCCTCCCAACACTCAGGTGCCTCAGGTAATATGCTAGCTCCATTTTCTTCTGGAAATGAACTGCGGGGAAATCCCCCGTCTGTGCCACCTTGGACGTCTCCTGGATTCTGAGTCGTATACCTTCCTCTTCTGTGGTCTGCTTTCTCATTTTGATGGAGCTCATCTTTTAGAGCCTTCTGAGCTTGCATGTCTAAAAGATCTTTATTTCTACCCTTATGTTAGAGTCATCATTTGAATGGAAGTAGAATTTTACATTGGAAATTATTCCTCTGCATTTTTGTTTGTTTTTTGTTACTGGGAGTTTTTTTTTAAGATCATCTCTATCCCTGGTGGTCTCAAATTTCTCAACAACATGCTTGACGTATTGGTTTGCCTCTAACGTGATGCGGAATTTATTGTGCTCGGCATGTTGTAGTGCTTTTTTCCAGTAGTTTTTGCTATGTAACAAACTACCCCAACCATAGCTTAAATTTGGGAAGGACAGGCTGGGAAGCTTTCTCTTGGGATCTCTCATGCAGTTGCAGTCAGGTATTGAATGCAGGTATTGGGACTGTGGTTATCTGAAGTCTTGACATCTGAGACAGCTCACTTACATAGCGGGCAGGTGATGTTGCACTGTTGGCTAGGGGCTCTGCTGGGGCTTTCGACCTGAGTAGCTATACGTGACCTCATCATGTGGCTTGGCTTCCTCACAGCAAGGTGGCCTCAGATAGGACTTCTCACATGGCATCTCAGGGCTCCAAGTGCAAGTGCCCCAGTGAGCGAAATGCAAGCCCAGCTTTGGAATCTGTGCAGGATCACTTCCACTTCATTGTATTGGTTACAAGCATCTGGTTATAGATTCAAGGGACGGGACAAAGGTCCTATTTCTCAGTGGGGATGAGTGGTAAGACCACATTGTAAAAGAGCATGTGAGATGGGAGATTTTGCAGGCATCTTTAGAAAATATTCTCCCATGCTTTTTCAATCCAGAAAACTTTCCCCAATTCTGGGAATTTTTGGAAATTATTTAATACAATTTTCTCCTCCACGGTTTCCCTTTGGAACTCCTAATACTCAGATGTTTGACCACCTGTATTGATGCTCCAATTTTCTTTTCAATTTTTGTATATCTTTATCTTTTTATTCTACTATTCTAAAATTTCTCTATCTCCCTGTTCTAGTGATTTTAAAACTGCTACCATATTGTGAACCACTATATTGTACACCTGTAACATATAAAATAGCACATCAACTATACTTCAATAAAAAAAGTTTAAAAAATGTTAAACTGCTGCCATATTTTTAACTTCTGAGAGTTTTTCTTAATGTTTCTTATTAGAGACGACTCCTATTAATTCATTCATTTATTCAGTATATACTTTTGGAATGTTTACCATATGCCAGGCATTATTCCAGGTGCTGGGGATATAGCAACAAATGAAACAAATTTCAGCCCTCACAGAGCTTATATTTTAGTGGGGGAGATAGACAATAAACAAGATAATTATGCAAAACATTTGGTATGCTAACTGGTGATAAGCACAGAAAAAAATAAGTCAGGGAGGGAAAGAGTATGTCGGGATGTTGCACTCATGAAACAAGAACCATCTATCTCTGTGAGGACATGTTTTCATCAAAGTCCTCTTCTACGACTTTCAATCATCTCCATTTCTCAAAATTTCCTTTTTCGGGACTTCCCTGGTGGTGCAGTAGTTAAGAATCCGCCTGCCAATGCAGGGGACACGGGTTCGGTCCCTGGTCTGGGAAGATCCCACATGACTCGGAGCAACTAAGCCCATGTGCCACAACTACTGAGTCCACGTGCCGCAATTACTGAAGCCCACGCGCCTAGAGCCCGTGCTCTGCAACAAGAGAAGCCACTGCAATGAGAAGCCCCCGCACCACAACGAAGAGTAGCCTCCACTCACCCCAACTAGAGAAAGCCCGCGCGCAGCAACGAAGACCCAACGCAGCCAAAAAAAAAAAAAAAAAAAAAAAAAAAAAATTTCCTTTTTCGTTGCCTTTCGTGGTAGAGGTTTTCCTCAAATGTTTGGCTCATGTTGATGATCGGGCTCTGAGGAGCTTGCTGGAAGCTCTGTGCCAACAGATACAGCCTGCCAGCTGATAGGCTTCTCTGTTTTTCCACTGGGTCCCAGGGGCCAATGTTTGGAGGTCTTTGCGGGGAGGGCCATTTGCTCCAGAGAAATCCTCCTATTGCCCGGAGCTATACGACTGAGTGGGAGAAGTGGAACTGCCACAACAGTGGAGACTTTCACTCAACACCCTGCTTTCAGTGGCCCTCAGCTATGTCTTGTGCCTGAGTTCACACCTGCTCTGACTCAACTGCTGCAGGCTTCCGTCCAGGTAGGGGAAGGGGTCTATTGTCAGACTGCTTCTTGTTCAAACTTTACACCAGTTCTAACTTCCGCACCTTCCTGGGGCTCACGGGCAAGAATGGTCTTTTTCCCCAGTGGCTTCACCCCGACAGTGGGTTGCAGCTTCCTCTGGCTTGCTAAGGCAGTGAGTACTCCTCCTTGCATTCCTGGCCTCTCCAATTTTGTTGACCTCCCTCGTTTACTGGTGCTTCCTCTCCCATTCTTTCACTACTATGCATTTTTGTCTCTTTTATTACTTTATGAAAGTAGGGTTTAGTGGGAAATGGAAGTCAATACCTGTGCTCAGTCTGACATGTTTAATAGGAAATCCCGCCCCCCCCCCGCCCCCCGCCTTTTTAACTACTGCTGGGCTTTTCTTCTCACATCTCCTGAGATTGCTCTTGTCAGTCACCAGTAAATTGTCTTGCCACACCTAGTCGCCAATTCTCAGACCTCATTTTACAATCCCTTTAAAATCTCCGCACAGATCACCATGTCTTCACCTGGCTTCCCTGACTCCACATTCCTCTAGTTTTTCTCCTCTCTCTGGCCACTCCTCCTCCTCTAGGTTGGAAATGGTTGGTGCCCTAGGACTGATCCTGGAAATTCTTCTCTTTGGAACACTCACGCCCTAGCTGATTTCATCCAACCTTATGTTTTCAAACATCACCTGAAAACAGGCGACTCCCAAGTTTCTCTCTCTAGTTCTGTCTTCTCTCCCGAATACCAGCCTGTCTACTCAGCCTATCCACTTGAATGTCTAATGGGCATCTCTGTCTTAACATGTTCCTAATCTAAGTTGAAAGTTTTCCCCAAACCTTCTTCTCTACTTTAGAAATGACACTATCATATGCCCAGTTGTCCATGCCAAAAACCTCAGAGTCTTCCGTGTCCTGTTTATTGGACAAGCAGGAATTGGTAGGGTGCAAGTGGAGAGAAGCATTATTTTTTCTCATGACTCTCCCTAGAAACTCTTGTCTGTGATTCTCAGATAGATTTTATAGGTTTTTCCTATCTTAGAAATTTTTTTTGTATAAATTTATTTCTTTCTTTATTTTTGGCTGTGTTGGGTCTTCGTTGCTGCATGCAGGCTTTCTCTAGTTGCGGCGAGCAGGGGCTACTCTTCGTTGCGGTGCTCGGGCTTCTCATTGTCGTGGCTTCTCTTGTCGTGGAGCACGGGCTCTAGGCGACAGGCTTCAGTAGTTGTGGCACGTGAGCTCAGTAGTTGTGGCTCGCGGGCTCTAGAGCACAGGCTCAGAAGTCGTGGCGCACGGGCCTAGTTGCTCCGCGGCATGTGGGATCTTCCCGGGCCAGGGCTCGCACCCGTGTCCCTTGCATTGGCAGGTGGATTCCTAACCACTGCGCTACCAGGGAAGCCCCCCATCTTAGAAATTTTAAAAAGAGGATTATTGTTTTGCTCATAAAAAGTCCAGTCCAGTAAAATATCAAAACTCAAATTCTGCTCCAAGCGAAACCTATTTCCTCCCTTAGCTTGACCAGAGTCAGAGTTTGAGATGTCCATGTAGGCTGGAGCCCTTATTCCCATGCTTTGTGTTTCCACATTGGAGGGACGTCCCTGGAGAAAAACTTCCAGCCTTTTCCCCTCTCCCAGGGAAGTGTGAATTGGTGAATTTAGGAGAACAGACAGGGTTGACCGTGCTCAGGCTCCTCTGGGTATACTTTCTGGGGTCAGTAGGCTGACAGGCATCCATCTGCTTGTTGGCACCTGGCTGCATGGTGCTTGGTGGGACAGCTCTGTGGAAGCTGCAGTTGTCCCCCTGGGCCAGAGGCTGGGAGGTCTACGTGTCTGATTTAGAGGTGGAAGTAGCTAGCCGTCTTGATCGTCAATCTAAGCCATGTCTTCCAAACTAGTTTCTTCTCTGTAGCAAGGCTGCGTCGTCTTCATTGGTTTCTGAACTGGGATAGGGAGAGGCAAGTGTCCTTTACTGACCATCTAACAGCCTGATATTCCACTAGGGGAAGGTGTATGTGTGCTTTCATTTGCAAATCCCCCCTTGCCCCCTGGCTTGCTGGGGTTCATGGCACGGGGATAGGACTCAAGGGATGGGCCCAGAAACACTCACCTAACTGGGGAAGCTGTGACCTGATGTCAGGGCTTCTGTGGGGAAGACGAAGAAATGGTGGGGCTGTCCGTGACTTCCTGCGGAGCCGCCTTTGGGACCTCAGTGTCCGCAGTTTCCTCCAACTCCGCGGAGCCCCGGCTCCTGCTGCACGCCCTGCGGCCGCTTTATCCTCACCCAACCTACCCCCAGTCCTTTCAGCACATTCTCCATCTTCCTCTCGCTTCCCTTTACAGTCCAGGCCGTCCACATTTACTTCGCCGGGACCGCAAAACTGCAGGGCTCTCTCTGAGTGGCACAAGCTCTCCCAGTGTGGCTCCCTCCCAGGGCCAGTAGGTGCTTGGCACGGCTACCTCGAAAGCCCCACGGCAAAGCCTTCAGCCTGCCTGAAGATGCACTGCCCCTCACCTGTCAGCCCCTCTCCTGCCGGCTCTCCTCTCCTGCCGTCTCCTCTCTGGTGTCATCTCCCCTCCTGTCAGTCGCCCTCCCATCAGCTCTCTCCTGTCAGTTCCTCTCAGGTGCCCGCCAGCGCCCCTTCTCCCCCCGGAAGCCTTTCCCCCGCGCGTCGCGCCCTCCGCGGGACCTCGCGGCCATGTCTCCCCTCACTCACTCACCTATAGCCTCGGGCCTCTGGCTCTTCCTCAAGGGCACTAGCCGCTCCCCAGACCTCCTGCCTTCCGGTCTCGGGTGGGACCCTCCCCAAGTGTCATTCAGTCTCAGGCGCCCCCTGGTGGCCTCGTCCTGGCGCTTCGCCCCACGAGTCGCTCCGAGGCTGACAGACTCCGGCGTCAGGCGTGACTGGCATCGCGTCCCTCCCGGCCTCGCCCACTCACCAAGCCCCGCCTAACCACCCAGTCCCTCCCACTCAGCGCCCCGCCCCCACGATCCCGCTTTGTTCAATGTTCTCCGGCCCCGCCCCCACCGCTCAGACCTTCGCGCTCCACCACTGAGCTAGCAGGCCACGCCCCGGACCCACCCTCACCGCTCTCTGATTGGCTGCGCGGGCATCTTCCCATCGCCTTTTCCGGTCACCAGGTTGTGGCTGGTCCGGTTGCGGGGCGCAGGCTGAGGGGAACCGGGAGCGCGCGGCGGTCATGACGGAGGGCACGTGAGTCCCCGCGCCCCTCGAGAAGGGAGGGCGCGGTCGGGGGCGCAGCGGAGGGGTCTCACTGGGTCGGGGGCTTCCAGTGAGGCTGCTGCGCCGTCCGGCCCCGCCCGCGGTCAGTGGAGACCTGCGGCACCGGCCCTGGGGGCCGTGAGGGGCGGTGAGGGGCACGCTCTCCTTCGGCGGTGTCGCCCGGGGACCTTCTGGGGCCGGGCCGAGGAGAGCCGGGTGGGGCTGGGGGTCGGGGTGGGGACCCGGACGTGGGCGGCGGTCCCTGTGGCCTGTGTCTCCTCTCCCGGAGAAATAACGGCGCGGTGTTCAGGTGCAGAAGCGCGCCAAGAGGGTTTTTATTTTGCAAGGTAAGGGAAACAGTGGTCTGCTCGCAGGTCGTTGGGGTGAAACGGGAAGTTCGTTGCGCCTCTGGCCTCTGACCTGGCGAGCAGGTCACTTGAGCACGATCGCTTCCAGGTGTCTGCGCCGAAGAGGGGGACCCTATAAGACAGAGCCCGCCACCGACCTCAGCCGCTGGCGTCTCAGCAATGAGAGGGGGAGGCAGACGTGGACATACTTCCAAGGAGAAGAAGACCCTGGGCGAGGGCAGTCTGGCCTGGAAGCTCACTTACTGGGCTTGGACACCGTAAGTGCTGATTCTGCTCGCCCCGTGCAGTGTCTGGGACGCCACCAGACACCCACCTGCCTCCCTTCTTAGCAGTGGGCACCAGGAGCCGGTAGGAGCCTTAAGCAGCTAGATGTGAAGGGCATTTTTTTCTCTGGTACAACAGAAGGGATGTGTACTGTGCACCTGTGTCTCGTGTCGCCAAAGCTGTTTCCTACCGGAGTTAATCGAGGTAAAGATAGAGCATGAAGTGAATGGGCCCCTTTGCTCCAATCCCTTTGTCACTAAGCTGTGTGTAAGAAACTGCTCTAACTTCATTTTTGTTCAGAAAAAGAAGTTTCTGATCTAGTGAATTTCATAAGAGAAATTCAGTTAGTTAGAGAGTATGACATAGAAACGGGGTCTCCCTGTCACTGTGCCATCCCGTGGCCCCTGCCCGAGGGAGGCCTGAGTTCCAGGTCTGGGTGGGCATCAGTGCCCCGCCCCACACACTTGGGCACCTGCTTTATTCAAGATGTCTTGGAGAAGCTGAGAAGAAATTTGCAAATGTGTGACTGGAACGGAGAACCATGAGAATGTGGAACCATTCATTTGCTAAGGTTGGCAATACCATCGTCTGAGTTTTAGGCCTTTTCTTGAAACAGCTGAAACTTTCAAAGCAATTCAGGTTTGTTACTTTGACTTGGTCTCTAAGTGCCAAGGCCTCCTCTGGCCTAGCTGCAGACCACTTAGCTCTCCACTCCTTTTTCTTCTTTGCAGAGGAGTCACTTTAAGGACTTGCCGAAAGCCCACACAGCCCGTGAGGGGGCTCTCAACGGGATGACGTTCTACGCTGCACTGCAGGCTGAGGATGGCCACTGGGCGGGTGATTATGGTGGCCCGCTCTTCCTCCTGCCAGGTAGGAAGGTGCTGTTGTGGCCTGTGGGCGAGGCCACCCTGGGGCATCCTTGGCGTCTTGGCTTGATCTGGTTCAGGCCTTTGGTGAACGTCTGAGGTGTGAATGCGTGAACAGGTGAAAAACTGGGAGCTCACATAGAAAAGAACTGGGGAGGTTGCCCTGTGCCTGAGTTGTCCTGCTGTCGTTGCCAGGGGACGGGAGCGAAGGCCCAGCTAGCTCGCGTTCTGAAAAAGGAAGCAGGGGGTGCTTTGGGGGCCGGGGGAGGCTCTTGAGTCCCAGTGCAGAGCAGGGGCATCAGTGGAGGGCCTAGCCTATGCCAAGTGCAGAGGTGGGCAGGAATCTTTTAAGTCCTGTGTGGGCAGCTTGTGTGTGTGAACTCACCTGAAGTGCTGGCCAGGAGAGCTCAGATGGGACCTGTAGGTGCAGGTTGGTGAGTTGTAGGAGGACTGCAGTTGGAGCCCTTGGGTACTGAACTGGTTTGGCTAGACAAGACTGTTTTGCATCCTGGGAATGTTTCTCTAAAGAAATGCTCAGCTTTGTAGTCCGGAAAATTCCCTGCATTTATGCAGAAGGACCTTTTCCTTTAGTGGCAGTAGCACTGGGAGTCCATCAAGCTCCCACCTCTGCTTTGACTCCAAGCCCTGCTGCCTCCTGGACTGTACAGCTTTGTATCTTCCTGACTAGGGACCCAGGGGCCTGATCCTTGGGGGCAAGTCTTTGGGCTTTCTTCCCTTGGTCTGACCTGGAGCCTGTTGAGACTTTTCCCCAGGATCTTCATGGGGAAGCAGTGACTGCACTGGCTTGCTCTGACCCTGGGCAAGGTGACAGGACTTCACCATGCCTTGGCTGACTCATCTGTGATGTGGGGATGATGGGAATTGGGTTTGGTCCCATGTGCCTGGCGCCAGGTGCTCAGTGGGTGATTGGTCCTGGGGACACTGCACTGGTTTGTGCTTCTGCTGTAGCTCTGGGCTCAGCCTGCTGCCCCACCTGCCCTCTGCAGGCTGTAGGTTGGGGCTTTCCTCTCTCCCTCTGGACTCTGGACAGACCATCTTTCTCAGGTGGACACTGGCCTGTTTGGGGGTGCCGTCTCAGGGTTCTTCCGTGGCTGGCTGAAGTTTGACCTGTCTTTTTCTGCTTTAATTTGGCAAATGCTCATGGAGGTCATGACTCTGTGTGGCCCGTGTGGCACTGAGCATCACTGTGGTGACCACTGACTCTGGGGTTGGACCTCCTGGGCTCCAGCCCCAGCCCCACCACTTAGGGGCTGTGCCTCAGTTTCTTCGCCTGTAAAATGGGGAAGACCTGCTCTGCTTCCTGCTTGTGTGTTTCCCTGTCTTGACAGCGTCGTACCTGTTATGAAAGGAGATGGGCTTATTTCTGTGAACCTCTGTGCTGTCTCCATATCTATCTGCCTTTCCAGAGTGTGCCTGTGTGGGTGTGTCTACTGGGGCTTCTCATGCCTCTGGCCGTAGTTGGGCGTCCATTCCATGACACGTTGTTGCTGGGGCCTGCCTGAGACCCCGCGTGCTCGGTGCCGTGGGCACGTGGCTGATGGAGTCTAGGCCGGGGGTAGGGTGGAGGGGCGGGGGGTAGCCTGTGAACACCATGCTCAGGAGGGCTAGGCTGGGAACAGAAGGTTCTTTGTGGGTAACGTTTATTGTTGTCCATCTTGCAAAGTGATGTGTGCTATTAAAATTAATAAAACAGGAAAATGTAAATGTAAGCGAGTAAACTACCCCATCCAGGGATGACCTGTTTAGTGTTTCTTTCCCGTAGGCATGTCAGTAGTGTGGGACCTTGGGAGTGGCTGGGTGGGCTCTGCACGCCCCATGTGATATGTGTCACGTGTGCTGTTGCCGCTGCGCCTGGGGCCCCAGTTCTAAAGTCCCTGATGGGGTCGGGAATAATAGCCTTCCCAGGCTTGTTTGCACAGGAAGGAGACCCTAGCGGACAGCTGCCTGTTACCTGGGGTTCTCAGGAGGAATGGGGCCTGGGCTTAGCAGTGCTGAGTGCCTGCTGAGGAGTATCTTTTCTGCCGCACAGGCCTCCTGATCACGTGCTATGTGGCGCACATTCCTCTGCCGGCTGGATACAGAGAAGAGATTACGCGGTACCTGCGGTCTGTGCAGCTTCCTGATGGCGGCTGGGGCCTGTGAGTCTGCCCGACCCTGCGTCGCTGCGTGTGTACGCATGCACGTGCACCCCGTTCTTATGTGGGAGATGCACCTGTCAGGGGTGGGGTGACTGTGGCTCTGGCCCTGGGTGGGCAGGGAGAGCCTGTCAGAAGGGAAATGGGCTGGAGGCTACATGCAGGCTGGGTCCGGGTTTCCCTGGGGCTCTCAGAATGGACCTGTTCACTTTCCGGGCCTCGGTTTTGCAGCTCGTGTTGTAATGAGTTTCATGACTGATTGAGAGACTCCTGAGACCCTTATAGCACAGTGAAGACCATTTGCTGTCATCACTAAGGCAGAAGAAAATTGTCCTTGACCCTGGGATGGCAGCAGGGAGAGGCAGGCGGGGCAGTTCTCCCCATGTTTCAGCCTGCCTTTCTGTGGTGTCGCTCGCTCTGGGAGCAGGGCCCTGTCCCAAGGTGGTCAACTGCCTGCCCACCTGGCTGTGGGGCCCTGGTGCTTCTTGTCCTGCAACCAGGCCCCTCCTGGGCTGGCCACTCCCAAGGCCCCTCCTGGGCTGGCGAACTCCACACCACCAGCCTTACAGAATCCTAGGAGGACAGCTCAGCTCTGCTTGCCTCCTGGATGGGGTCGTGGGCATCTCGAGCTTCAGATCCCAGCTCTTTGCCGTCTGCGTCCTGGGACAGACTTGAGGTCTCACCAGTGCCTTCGCCTGCCCTGGCATGCTGCCTCTGGAGCTTGCTCTGTGGGCCATAGTGATGTAGGGTCTGCTGATGGGCCACTGCCTGGGGTCATGTTGATTCAGGCATGGGAAGTAAACGGACAGGGCCGGGGAGGTCCTGGAGGGAAGTTTTGCTGTGCTCTGCAGCATGCGGGGTCTTAGTTCCCCCACTAGGGATCGAACTTGCGCCCCCTGCATTGAGAGAATGGAGTCTTAACCGCTGGACCACCAGGAAAGTCTTGAGGGCAGTTTTGGAACTGCTCAGGTGTCATGGAGGTGCAGGAGCTCCTCCTGGAGAGTGGCTCTTCTGGATGCTTCTCGTGTTGTTACGTCATTCTTGATTTGCTGAGGAAAGTTAACGGAAGCGTTGCTTAATTTCTTACAAGTAATGGAAGACGTCATTTTCTCACCTGTCTCCTGCTTCTGTAGGCACATTGAGGATAAGTCCACGGTGTTTGGGACTGCGCTCAACTATGTGTCTATGAGAATTCTGGGTGTGGGGCCTGACGATCCTGACCTGGTGCGAGCCCGGAATATTCTTCACAAGAAAGGTACACCCTGCATAGCACGTGCTACGTAATAAAGAGTTCACGTTACCTCAGCATAATGAGTGCTCGAAAATGGGAAATAGAAAGGTGCACCTGCACTTCACATACAGCAAAACACATGAGCCAGGAAGGTGTCAAAGCAGAACAGGAGGAAACTGTCTAACCTTGCCAGTAAATTTTTAAAACACAAATAAAGGTCGCCATATAATTCTGTTTGTTTCGCAAATGGGCAAAAGGACTCACGAACAACGCGCTTGTGCGTTGCTTGTGGGAGTTCTCCTTCCTGGGGCAGCCTGGCCGCACGAGAGTGGTGGGAGCTGGTGGGGCTCTGCCTGCACCCTCCGCCCTCGCTCTCCTGTGTGTCCTATAGGGCTCCTGGGGTGACTCCCTCCCCTCGGCCTGGGGATGCCCTTCTTCTCCTGCTGCCCCAAGAACGTTCACTGCTCCTCTGCAGAGCCCGGAGCGTCTCACCCGCCTGCCCTCCTCTCACGGACATTCCTCAGTCTGCTCACCCGCCCTGCTCTGTGCTCGCACACAGGGGCTTCCCATCAGCACCTCGAAGCCCCTTCCTGCTTCAGGGCTCCGCAGGAAGCCGCTTCGTCTGCCTGGGATGTCCCACCTTCCAGCCAGCCCCGCTGCCTCGGGGGTTCCTTCTCACGCCTCGCCTGGCACCTTGCATGTCACTTCCTGACCTGCCACGTTGGGTGACGCCTCCTGCTGCACTTTCTCACGAGCCTGCATTCTTCACACGTGTGTTGCTCTTGTAACGAATCCATCGTCAGCTTCTGGGCTCGCTAGTGTGAGGTCGCAAGGCTGATTTCTGGGTCCTTGTCTGGGAAGGAATGTCTTCAGGCCACGCTTCCCTAGTAGCTTTGTGGGTTCTTTGCTTTCTGCACACCTGGGTTTGGGGTGAGACCTCCTTGTGAATCGTGTCCAGGATGGTTTTTCTGTGCTTGGGACCAGTGCTGCTGGGGGTGGCTCCAACACGGGGCCACGAGCATCCCCACAGCCACAGTCCAGACCGTCTGCTGCATGGGTACCGTGTCGCGCGGGACAGCCAGGTGGACTCAGGAGGGAGAAGGCCGAGCGTGCACAGTCAACTCCCTCATCACCTCCAGGCCCATGTGGACAGGGGCTGCCGTGTGCGCCTGGGCCTCTCACCTTCCCAGCTTCTACTTCCTGGGGGCAGGGGCCAGATAGGCTTGTTCTGGGGAAGACGTCGGTTCCACCCAACAGCCCTGGTGTTGGGTGGTCCCGAGTGGTTCTGGAGCCTGCGTCTTACGACAGGGAGAGGATCCTTAGCAGGCCTGCCTTTTGAAGGGGACTGGATTCCTGAGGGTCTCATGTTCACAGTCAGAGGCAGGTGATGGGGCCTGTTCTCTCCCCACAGGTGGTGCTGTGTTCATCCCCTCCTGGGGGAAGTTCTGGTTGGCTGTCCTGAACGTGTACAACTGGGAAGGCCTCAACACTCTGTTCCCAGAAATGTGGTACGCTTCCCCATCTACGATCACCACTCTCTTCGCGAGTAGAGTGAGGCCGCCCTGGGTCACTTGCTGCCTGTTAGTCAGATGAGGGGCTGTCCGTTCAGTGGAGTTGGGTGGCGTTAGCCTTCTGGCAGAGCCCCTGCTTGGCTGAGTCCTACAGACGATAGGAGAGCGTTCCCTCTTGGGCAGGAGGGAGGGAGGTGCAGGGGCGTTGGGCCATGTGGCAGGTGGCTGGGGTCCCGCCTTGCTGGTTACAGAACCTCTGGTGTGGGGCGTGACGTGCTGCCTTTGTTGCATAGATGCCTGTGACTGTCTTGTTATGGACATTTTGAGTATCTACAGAAATAAAGGAAAGGAGGTGACAGCCCATGCAGGCCTCCCCAGCCCAGTGTTGGGTGTGCCATGCTGACTGTCCCCCTTGTCTTTTTTGCTGGTGAATGTTAAAGTTGATCCCAGACATTCTGTTTCCCCTGCAAACTCTTCAGTGTGTGTTTTTTTTTTTTTTTGTACGCGGGCCTCTCACTGTTGTGGCCTCTCCCATTGCGGAGCACAGGCTCCAGACATGCAGGCTCAGAGGCCATGGCTCACGGGCCCAGCCGCTCTGCGGCATGTGGGATCTTCCCGGACCAGGGTACGAACCCATGTCCCCTGCATCGGCAGGCGGACTCTCAACCACTGCGCCACCAGGGAAGCCCTCAGTGTGTGTTTTTAAAAGATAAGAATTTTCTTTTAACAGAACTACAGTAGTGCTTAAAAACTCAGCAAAATCGACATTAATTCCATATTGTGTGATACTTATAAGCCAGAGATTTTAAACATTTTGTGAATATCTAATGAAATCTCTGGACATGTGTCCCGAATACATTCATATGCGTATAAGTACCCCAATATCACCTTCAGGAGGTGAGGTCCCTGGAGCAGGGAGCTGTCAGGGAGGTTGGGGGGCCCTTGCGCTAGGGAACTTCAGTAGAGGAGAGGTGCGAGGTGAAGGGGCCGATCAGGAGATGACAGCAGGGGCCTGATGAAAGGACCGACGGCCCAGCCTCCACCAGGGCAGACCTACCCAAGGCTGGCCACTCTGGAAGGGGTGGGAAGTGGTCTGGGGCCATTCCAGCGTTCCTTACCGGTGGGCCTGCTGGCTGGACCTCGGACCTACCCGGTGTGTAAGGAGCCGCAGAGGAAGGCACTGAGCAGGTGCTGGGAGGGGTGTGGTGTCAGAGGCGGGTGTGGGGGACTGTGTTGGCTGCATCCCCGCGCCGCAGGGCCCAGGCCGTGGTTGCCGGGCCTCTTGGTAACTAGGGCACTGCTAGTCTTGGCGGAAGGTGTTTTGGAGGGCATAGGTTAGAGTGTAAAGGGCAGGTGTGCAGGATGAAGGACCAGAGACCCTGAACCGCTTCAGCTGCAGGAAAGCTGGAAACGTTGCCCAAAATGTAGCAAACGCCCTTTAAAGTGAGTGGAGGAGCCCTCGAGAGTGAGGCCAGGGGTGGTGGGGCTGAGGACATCCGCCCAACCCTTACGCCTGGGAGCAGGGGAGGCAGGTTCACCTCCCCATGGCCTCCACGTGGCCTCCCCTCTCACTCGAGGATGGAGGCTGAAAGGGGCGGGTGGAGAAAACAGCCCAGGCGCGCCCCTACCTGGGAGGCTAGCAGAGCTGTGCTCACGTCAGGCTGCATATCTGGGTGAAGCACAGCAGAGGTAACGATCAAAGACACAGGCCTTGAGAAGATGTGGCAGTCCTGAAGATTTTTAGGTGAACTTTTTATTTAGGAATAGTTTTCAATTTCCAGAAAAGTTGCAGAGATAGTCCAGAGCGTTTCTGTAGACCCCTCACTCAGTATCTCCGTGATTAACGTTTTTGTTACTGTGGCACGTTTGTCACAACTGGGAACCCACAGGCAGTCCTCACCGTTTAGGAGCCAAGTCTCCTGGCTTTAGGAGGCACCTGGTGAGCCAGGAGTTGTCGGCTTCTGTGGGCTGCGCCCCTCAGGAGCACGGCTGTGCCCACTTGGGCCGGAGACAGCCGTCCACCCCGTGTTCAGGCTTGAAAGGGCCCCGGGCTGCAGTGGTGGGGGGCCCTGTTGACACGCTGTCCCGCCAGGCTGTTTCCTGACTGGATGCCTGCGCATCCCTCCACCATCTGGTGCCACTGCCGGCAGGTGTACCTGCCCATGGCCTACTGCTATGGCATCCGGCTGAGCGCTGAGGAGGACCCGCTGGTCCAGAGCCTCCGCCAGGTGAGCCTGACCATGTATGCCCGCTCTCGGGGGCCCCACGGAGCCGAGAGCCCCACAGAGTGGAGCCTCCACCTCCTGTCCCTAAATGACTGCCTGGGGGCTTGTGCAGTGGGATGGGTTGCAGGGCACCTGTGAGCAAAGGCCAGGCCCCAGTGTGTCCCTGGGGAGCAGCCCTGACATGGGGCTTGGGGAGCAGGGTGGGTGCTCATCGGTGCTCGGGAGGGCAGGCAGCAGAGGGGACGGGCAGGTCTGGGGCTGAGGCGCTGCCGCCCTCAGGAGCTCTACGTGGAGGACTACGGCCGCATCGACTGGCCGGCGCACAGGGACAGCGTGGCCCCCGATGAGCTGTACACGCCGCACAGTTGGCTGCTCCACGTGGTGTATGGTGGGTGCCCCCAGGGGCTGGCTGGGCCCCCCGGGGGTCGGTCGACACCTAAAGTGACAGGGAACGCGGAGGGACATGGCCCTACGATGAGTCCTGGCGTTGGGGTCCTGTGGGGACAAGGGGGCCGGCGTGCACACCTCGTGTCCAGCAGACCCACCTGGGGCTCGGGCTCCTGGACAGAGGATTCGGAGCCCAGGGCCTTGAGGGGCCGGTAGTTCCTCCTCAGTGGGAGAGAAGGGGCGGGACCCCACGAGGCCAGTCCAAGCCCATCTCCCGTGGGTCCTCCTGGCTGCTCAGAGCCGGGTGGCCTCCCCTTGGAGCCTGGCGGGTGCTGTGTGCGCAGGCGGCCACGTTCCCCCTCATTCATTCGTTCATTCCCTCACTGGTCCTGCAGATGGGCCCTGGGGTGGGAGCTGGGACCCGCCCTGTCGGCACTGGGAGGCAACATGCTCTGCACGGCTGTGGGGTCTGCAGGGCAGCACCAGGATGCCAGGGAGGGGGCTGCACCAGCAGGCAAGGAGAGTGGGTGAGGGGGTGGCAAGGGGGGGCCCAGAGACTGGCCGCCGTGGGCCGACCGCCCTGGGGGGTCTGTGCTGGGGCTGGGACTCCTCTCCGTGTCTGGTGCCTGTTGACGCCCCCCCTCCCTCGCAGCGATCCTCAACCTGTACGAGCGCCACCACAGCGCCGGCCTGCGGCAGCGGGCCATCCAGAAGCTGTATGAGCACATCGCAGCCGATGACCGCTTCACCAAGTACCTCAGCATCGGCCCGGTCAGCGCCCCTCGCCCACTGGCTGTCTGGGCCTGGGGTGGGCGAGGACTGGGGGCGGGTTGCCCAGAGGCCTGTGTCTATGGAGCTGGGAGTGGGGGTCTCCCTGGAGGTGAGGTCTCCCACTGGAGGCTGTCACACCTTTACGTGGGACCTGGGCCTCTGATCCCCCAGGACCCCTGTGCTTGGCCCGCCCTCCCGTCCCACCACCTGGTGTGTCTGGAGCACTGCTTCTTGAGGCCGCCTCCTGAGGTCTCTCTGGCCGGTGGGGTGGGCTGCTTTTCCTCCCCCGGTCTTCTCCCCTTCCCCAACCCTAATAACCCACCATTTGCCTTTCTCCTATGGGGTTTGCAGGACCAGGGTGCTTGCGTTCCACTCCTGATTCCTGTTGAGGCTGGTGACTCGAGACTTGCTTCTCAGAGCCTCTGGGCTCCTGACTCTGCACTGCCCCGTGGGGCTGTGAGCCCGGGTGGCCAGTGCAGGGTCGGGAGGCTGGCCCGCAGCCTTAGGGCACTGGGTGCAGGAGGCAGCGCTGTAGCGAGCCTCGGGCGGCCGTGACCGTGGCCACCGTGCTGGGTCAGCCCACGGCTTCTCTGTGTGAGCCCAGTGGGCGCAGTGTCCATGAGCCCCACGCGTGACCCTGCTCCCAGGTGTTTTCGAGGCCGGGTGGTACCTGGGGGATGTCAACTGCCACCGCCCCACCGAGGGGCCAGTTGTTTCCCTTTCAGCGCCAGGGGATTCTGCGTGGGCTCTGACCTAAGGCTGCATAAAGCAAGTTAGAAACGCGCTGTAATCGGACCTTGGCCTAGGAGGTCCCGGGGTAGGAGAGCTGGGCCTCTAGAACATCTGCTCTGAGCAGTCAGGCCCTGCGCCTCTGGTCTCACCTCCGAGTCGCTCCGTCTCTCCCGTGGCCCTCAGCCCTATCCTCCATCCCCTGAGTTATCTCAGGCAGCTCAGGACACACCACAACCCATGTGCCCACTCAGGGGTCCCCGCCTTGCCCGTCACCCTCGTGGCGGTTCTGCTCACCAGCTGGCTGGGCTCCCGTCACCTCTACAGGTCACCCTGTCTCTTCCCTGCTGCCGTCCCCCTCCCTCCTTGGCACACGTGCCTTGGCCCATTCCCACCTCTCCCAGGGCAGGGCTGCAGCCTGGTAGCAGTGAGTGCTTGGGAAAGGGGTTAGAACAGAAGGTCTGGCCTGCAGCAAGGCCGTGCTGGGGCCTCGGTGGGGTAGGTCTGCGGCCCTCAAGTCCGGGAACCCGGCAGGTGTGGAGCAGAGTCCTGACAGGACTGTCTCCTCCAGATCTCGAAAACCATCAACATGCTTGCGTGCTGGCACAGAGAGGGGCCGGCCTCCTCTGCCTTCCAGGGGCACTTGTCCAGGATTCCCGATTACCTCTGGTGAGTGTGGTGGCGAGGGCGTGGCCCTCGGGAAGGGCGTGGCTGAGAGCCTGAAGGCCAGCGTGTCCCATGCAGGGAACTCTGTGTTTGAGGGAGGCCTATTCCCCTGGTGGGCCCTCCACACAGCTGGGTGGGGGGGTGGGAGCTGTCCTCACGTGTCCCCTGCTGCGGGGGCGCATTGCTCTTGGGACACGGGCTCTGGGCCCCTGACTTCCAGCTCTGCCCTTGCTCCCTGACCTGGACTCTTCTCCTCGCAGGCTGGGCCTCGACGGCATGAAAGTGCAGGTAAGGGCTGTAGGGCCACAGCTGCTTGCTTCCTTGCAACTGTTCCTGCCTTTTGGGTTTGTTAAGATCCCCAGTCACTCCTCCCGATGTGTTCTGTCAGCGTGTGGTAAGTGGCTGCAGGTCCCCCTTGTCCCACATCTGAGGGGCACCGCCGGGCACCTCCTGGGTGTGTGCTGTCTGGCAGGGATGCTAACAGGCCCTGGGGGGTGGTGGGAGAGCTGAGGGCCTGCAGCCACACCACGGGAGCAGTCTGTATACCAGAGTCATTCAGAGCTGCAGCTCGGGGTGGGGGGACGAGGGCCACGGTGGTTCTCAGACACCAGCCCAGCTGCTGCTGGACAACTGATGATCTCACAGCTCGCATGCTGGGTCTGGTGAGCGGGGTCAGGACAGCAGCAGGATGCGGTCAGAGTAGAACCCGTGCCCTCTGCTGCCCCGTGAGCTGAGCATCCCAGAGGTACCACCTTCAGAGTCCTGAGACACACTCCCCGTGGCCCCTCTCCGCGTACACCGCACCTCTGTTTTGTACCGTTTGCTGGTTTCCAGTGTCTGGGTGTTGTAGGTGCTGTTCCCCCAGCTTACGTCCTGTGTGTGTCCCTGGGGGTGGGGCTCCTGGGTCCCTGGGCAACCTGGGCTGACCTGGTCCTGTCCCGGCTGCAGGGGCCCTGGGGTCACCGAGCGGGAGCTTTTGTCTCCTGTCACTCAGTGTGCAAATGTGGTGCCTCCAGCAATGTCCTTGGGTCACACTGACCTCTGGGCCCTTTGGGACGAGTGCACATGGGCCCAGCCACCCCCCCCAGGTGCCCTTGCCAGGTGCACTTGAGCCCCACTTCCAGCTCCCTGGCCCCCATGCTGCCAGTCTTGTGTGAAGATATTCCTGAAACACGTGAAGTAGAGGAGGGCGATGAGCCCTCACGTGGCTCCCCACCCGCTTTGACACCTCCAGCCCTGGAGCTTACGAGGGCTTCTGGTCCTGACAAAAGTGCTGTGCCGTCCGCACTGAGTTCACGGCAGCCCCCGGTGGGGTTTTGCTGTGTGTTCATTGGTATCAGGATCCAATCCGGGAGGCTGATCCTTGCTGTTGCCTTTGTCCTACAGTCTCCTGGTGCCCTTCTCTTCTGGGTCATTTGTCCCTAGCATGTCTACCTTCTGCCTGCTCTGCACCCCAGATTTTCTGCAAACTGGCAGTTCGGCCCTGAGGCTTGATCTGGTTCAGGTCTTTTGGGCCAGATGCTGTGTGTGTTCTTCCCACACATGGTCCTGCCAGGCTGCAGTGTCTCGTGTCCCTTAGTGCCACCGATTTGTCTGGGCTCTGTGCTAGTGGGCAAGCAGTGGAGGCCATGGCGGTGGTCTTCCAAATCCTGGAAGTGCTCTGAGGAGCTCTGTCCTGGCTGGTGGCCTGGCTGCCTGACCCATGTCTCCTTGCAGGACCAGCCTCTCTCAGGGCCTCGTGGGCTTTAGGGGTACAGAGCCTGGGGTGAGGAGTCGACTGGACTCCTACCTCTCTGTAGGAGCTGGTGGATGCCCCTGCACCTTCCTTGGCCCTCTAGGCACCCATCGGATCTGGGAAGTTGGGGTGGGGGTGGGAGGTGGCTGCTGTAGTGCTGTCCTCTTTGCACAGGGTACCAATGGCTCGCAGATCTGGGACACCGCGTTCGCCATCCAGGCTCTGCTGGAGGTATGTGGCTCTGTCCCTCATTCTCCAGCCTCCACCTGCTCTTCCTGTATGTCCACCCCTGCATCCAGCCGGACACGGCACCTGCCGGCCCTGACCCTTCGCTTACCTGGGCTCCGAGACAGTGGTCTTGCTGGCAGCTCTAGGTGTGGGGCTGGCTTGAAGTCTTCAGGGGCAGGGAGACCTGTAGGGCTGTTCCCGAGGTGACGAGGTGGTGGGGTCTTCTGTAAGGGGGAGCAGGCTCCAGGCCCTTCTCAGTGCTCAGATTGCTCACTACGGATACTTTTGAGCACGTACTAGAGAGAAACAGGAGCGTGTCTTTATGCTGGTGGGAATGAGGTTGGCAGGATTTGGGGAGGAGTCTGGGCCACGTGGGGGCCTGCCTTAGATGGGCAGGGGCCCTGTGGGCACAGGCTGGGGCTGGGGCCAGGGTGGTGTGGACCATCTCTTCTGCTGTCGCTCCACCATGTCTTTCTGACTTGGCGGCAGAAACCCGAGAGCCCCGAGACTTGGGTGGGTTTGCTCCTGGTTCCCAATGGTGGCCGGGTATCGCCAGGGTCGTCCAGGGACCAGCCACGCGTGCAGGCATGTGCCGGCTAGTGGCTCACCCCCTCCTCTTTCCCAGGCGGGTGCACAGCACAGGCCAGAGTTTTCGTCCTGCCTGCAGAAGGCTCATGAGTATCTCCGGGTCTCGCAGGTGAGACCAGGCCTGGTCCGTGCCTCGCACAGGCAGGGCGCCCTGATTGTGGGTGGGGGCGGTGGGCCACGTGGGTGCTACCTGGAGGGTTCCCACTGGCACTGGTGACCATGAGGGCGGCGGCACTGGGTCCCTGCATGTCCTGCTGTGCTGGCCCCTCCCTGCCCGGTGTCTGTGTACTATGGTGGTGACGTGCTCCCTCCTGCCCCTCGGATTCTCACCAGGTCCCAGACAACCTCCCCGACTACCAGAAGTACTACCGCCAGATGAGCAAGGTACCGCGGCCAACCCCACCCGCCTCAGTTAGCCGGGCTTTGCCCTCGAGGAGGGCTCTCTCCTCGGCTTCCTGTTCTGATAGATGCACAGTGCGGGGTTCCACTGATGTACCCAAGATATTCCTGACTGAAGAGTGTGCGTAAATGCAGTAGCTGAGCTCTGTGGGCTTCACCCCACCATGTCACACACTGTGTGCACTTAGCAGCACGTGCAGACATTAAATAAGCTGTCAGAACATGAATGGCAGTGGTGAGGGGAGGAGTGGGGAGGGCAGTTCTTGCAGCACGTGGGGGCATGGACATGGCCATGGCTGCGTTCTCACAGCGGGTTGCTTGTGCCCGTCCCCCAGTAGAGCCTGAAGGCGGTGACGGGCAGAGGCTGCAGTCCTTGTGCTGGAAGTTGGAGGCCGTCCACGTGTGTGTGGCTTGGGGCTGTGGCTGTACCTCCACTGTGGATGGGCCTCGGCTCTGTGCAGGCGTGCGAGGTGCCATGGCCTGGGGTGGCCAGGTGTGGGCTTGGCCTCCACCCTTACAGCCCCACACTTTCCAGGGCGGCTTCTCCTTCAGTACACTGGACTGTGGCTGGATTGTTGCCGACTGCACAGCTGAGGCCTTGAAGTCCCTCCTTCTCCTGCAGGAAAAGTGTCCCTTTGTCACCAAGCATGTCCCACGAGAGCGGCTCTTCGATGCTGTCGCTGTGGTGAGGCTGCTGGGTGTGGGGCTCTGGTCACACAGCTGAGGGCACTGTGCACGTGGAGTCTTGGCCACCCCACCACAGACCCTCTCAGCACACCCAAGTTTTTTCCAATTTTTACGGTGGAGATCACATAATTTGGTGGCACACGTGTGCTTTATAAGTGGTAAGCATGCACGTGCCGGGGAGTGGTCCTGGGCGGTCACGGAGTACCTGGTTGATAAAGGTTGCAGCCCACTGTTCTGGGCGCCTGAGGGTCCTGGTTTAACATGAAAACCGGCTCCCTGTTTCCCATCCCTGCTCCTTGGTTCCTAGCCTTGGGGTGTTTCTAGAAAGCTGTGCCACAGCCTGTGGGCCCTTGCACGTGCTCAGCGCATGGGTGAGTTCTCAGGATGTTCCCTCTGGTTTTAGCTGCTGAGCATGAGGAACCCTGATGGAGGGTTTGCCACCTACGAGACCAAGCGTGGGGGACACCTTCTGGAGCTTCTGAACCCCTCGGAGATCTTCGGTGAGTGGTCGGCCAGTTACGTGGCCACAGACTCAGGGGCCCTGCGTGCCTGAGGTTGGACCTCTCGCCAGAGCCTGGAGCTCTTTCCCCTGGCGGGAGGCAGTACCGACAAATGTTCTGGCCGATGCGGGCGGATGCTCTAAGGAGCCCCCAGGCACCAGAGTGTCCCGTGCTTCTCGACTTGCCAGGGTGCGGTGACCCTGGTTGTGGATAGAAAAGCTGCAGTCTGCCTCTCGGAGGTGGGTGGGATTCACACCAGCTCTCTGGCCCAAGCCTGGGCCGGCTCCTGCTCTGTCTTCCGTGGAGGCCGGCCTGTCTCCTGAATGCTTCTCACAGAGCCCACAGCTCCTCACAGGGAGGTGACAGTGGGGACCCGCTCGCCTGTGTCCTCCTGCTGCGTCTGTGTGCGCCCCTGTACCCTTCCTCCGGGCCTGCATTTGTTGGGCTCCTGTAACTGGCAGATGTGCTCCTGTGGAGGCCTTCTCAGGGTGGGCTGCAGCTCTGCTGTGTGCGCTTCCCTGTTACCCTCCCACTGGCCTGGCTGTCCTGCAGCACAGATGGGCCTCCAGGTCACCTGTGTAGGTGCCTCCCTCCCACCTGGTGGCCACGTGACCGGGCTGCTCGCTGGTGGCGCTTCCTCCGTGCCTTTGGAGGATGGTCAAGCACGTGATGTGTTGTACAGGCTCTGCATGTTACGGCGTTCTCCTGTGTCACGGTTTGGCCTGAATTGCCGAATTGGGCAGCTGAGGTAAAGTTCACATTTCTCAAGCCTTCCTTTTCTTTCCCAGGGGACATCATGATTGACTACACATATGTGGAGTGCACCTCGGCTGTGATGCAGGCGCTGAAGCATTTCCACAAGCAGTTCCCAGACCACAGGGCTGGAGAGATCAGGTAAGGGCGGCCTTGGCACAAGGATGCTCAGTCACACGGCGTGGGTACCATTAGCTTGGGGCCAAGAAATCAGACAACCTTGATGTCATTGAGAGCAAGCCGTTTGCTCACTTGGGGTGCTCAGGCCGGGGGCCCATCTCAGGCAGGGGGCTCTGGAATAAAACTCATTTAAAAATGGAAGGGGTTTCAGATGCTCCTGAATCCTGCTGTAGGCCCTGAAGTATATCAAATGTGTGTACTGGGGGTCAGAGTAGCACAGTTATAACACAAAAATGAGTTTTTTTTTGCATCTTCTTAGTAACATTGAAAGAAGACACATAAAGGTGTACCTAGGAGATACTGTGGGTTCAATTCCAGCCACTGCAAATATCACAGTAATGTGAGTCACGTGAATTTTTGGTTTCCCAGGGCATATGAAAATTACGTTTACACTATATTGTCGTCTGTAAAGTGTTCAGTAGCGTTATGTCTAAGAAAACGATGTACGTATCTTAATTAAAAATATTTTATTGCTAAAAAATATTAACCATCATCTGAGCCTTCAGCAAGTCAAATTCTTTTTGTAATAGCAACATCAAAGATTACTGATCACAGATCACCATAATAGATATAATAAAAATAAAAAAGTTTGAAATACTGTGAGAAACACCAAAATGTGATAGAGACATGAAGTGAGCAAATGCTGTTGGAACAATGGCACAGATAGCCTTGCTCGATGCAGGGTTGCCAAAAACCTTCAGTTGGTAAAAAACACAGTGTCTGCGAAGTGCAGTAAAGCAAAGCACAATAAAATGAGGTATGCCTGTACCCACAGCTCCACTTGTGCCCAAATAATGGTAGTTTTTAAATAAACCTTTCCTGTTGAAGTCTGGCTCATGTTTAGAGAAGTACACAAACCATACATATAGCCCTTGGATTAATTATGAAGTGGACACACCCATGTGACCACGTCGGGCAAACACATTACCAGAAGCTCCCCCCCGGTTCTCCTCTGCCCACTGTGATCCCAACGTGGAAGCCCACGTCTATCTCTCTCCACTGTCGAATGCAGACGCCATGCTTCGTTTATGCATGTGCTTGTTGTATATCCTTCAGGGCCTCTCAGTGGGTTATTATGAATCATCCGGCTGTGAACAATCTCAGACTTGTGTTTTGGGGCACAGAGGTTCCCAGTTCTTGAGGATGTGGATGTGGACTTGCTGTGTTATGGGGCTTCTGTGCGGTTCTTGTAGATTTTCCTTCATCCTTGTATGATTCTGTTGTTTCATGGCTCTTGGTAAACCTGGTATAGATTCAGCTTGGTCATCATGTGCTTTGCTTTTTATATATTGTTGGATTCAATTTGATAAGGATTTTGTCAAAGGTTCATAAAGAGCTAAAAGTAAAGCCAATGAATCATTAGTAAAAACTGATCACGTACACACCACAAAGACAGTTTGCAAACCAAGAGTGCACAAACCAAAACATTGAATGAGGCTCGGGTATATATTGTTATAAAGAGCTTATATTGTGAGAAGGCAGTAACTGTTTATTCTTCACAGTGATTGGTTACAATATTAGAATTTTCAGTGATTACCTCGTATCAACCTTGGGAAGCAGTTCAAGTTTCTTTATGATTTCCAGAGGTGTAAACAAGAAATGACCCAGGTCAAGTTAGTCTTGCAAAATAAGCTAAATTAGCCTTTGTTTGTATGATTAAACTGGTTTTGTCTGCTCAGGGAATTTTCGAGGCTGGGCTCTGTTTGTTTTTGATTTTAACAGTTCCCCATTTTGGTCATTGTCTCAGCCGGCTGAGAGTATCACCAAGCAGTGTAGTGTTATTCTCTCTCTCCACCGTTGTTGTAGTCAGGCTGAAGAGTCACGTATTTGCTGTTTTCACTAGTTGAATTGACAGGTTGGAGGGCCATGTAGTCACCATCTTCATCATTCATGTGGTTATTGCAAATTTCATCCAGTTGTCTGATCCTGATACCATTTGGTATGTGAGTGGCTGCTGGTAGGCATTTAAAACTGTTGCGAAATTAATGTGATGACCATAAAAAGAACAAAAATCAAGATTGAAAAATTTCCCAGAGCCCAAATTTAATCAATTAAATAAATCAAATGGGTTATAATCAGATTCGGGTATTACCTTTCTAAGTCAGTCTACAAAAACTTTAAAAGTTGTTTACGGAGGTGCACATGCTGTGTCAGCAATCACATGTCCTCAGTGTTCCTCAGGACAGGATGCACCTTGGGTGTTTACTTCAGGAGGCAGCATCGTAGATGTCTTTCCACATAAATTAGGCCTCTATATGATCTGCACAATCAGGTAATTCAATGAGAGGCATTTCTATGGAAACAAAAGAAAAATAATGGTAAATAATTCAAAGAAATTATAAATTCAATTTCTGAGTTTGGAGAGCAGCTAGTTGAGACGACTTCTAGATGCTGGGTTCTAAGCATCTTCAGATGCAGTGAGGACAAGTGTGGCAATTAGACAGATTTTCCTGGTTTTCAGTGTGAATGTCTCTGGTGATCTTTCTGAGTGGCCACACAGCAACAGACATGAGAATTGTCCTCACATGAGCTGTTGAAGTTTGTATCAAGTTGTCCAGCTTTTGCTTGCAGGGCTTCAGGAAAAGGGCAGTTTTAGTTTCATAGTGATTCAAAAATCAAAAGAGTGGAAGAAAATTGTAAGAGTTCTAGCCACATATTGGAGGAAGTCAGAAGAATTCAGGATTCAGTCCAGTTTACACTTAGAAAACAAATTTAAAAGACAATTAATAGTACTAGAATCTGATGTACATAAAGGTGTATTATTGAAACATGATTTTTCTCTCTATAATCACCTCCACTTCTATCAAAGATAACTGAGTCTAGTTTCAATAAACTTGGCCTGATTATTTATAAAAGTGCAGCAGGAATAGCGACTGACCATATAGGCTCTTTAAAATCTGTTTCGTTGGAACTTTTCATGAGGAATCTCATATTGGATCTTTAAAGTCTCTTTAGGCTAAGAGGCCAAGCCAAGGACTTGTCCAGTTGTGTCCTGTTACAAGAACAGATTCTTACTTAACTTTTATAAATATGTATTGTTATGAAAAAATAAGAATATTTAATAGGAGTTTCAGAATTCTTGAGGGACCAGGTAGGGAGAAAAAGATAAGTGTTTACTGAATTGCTGTAAGTTGCAGACAGCTTAAAAGAGGAGAAAAAGGGTCCTTTAATTTTGGAAAACAGAACGCTAATGAATGAGCCGTTATCAGAAGCCTACATTCTAGAGTACTTGTGAGGGTCTTTTCCATGAATCTCTTTGAAGATGAAGCACTTTTGCAGGAACATTTTTGCAGAAGCATCAGAGTAAAATAATAACTGTTTGTAAATGAAAAGAGCTGGAATTATATCAGGGCATACCAGATTTTTGGGAATTTCATATGATTACTGGAATATTTATTTTATTTATTTTTCAATAAATTTATTTATTTATTTATGGCTGTGTTAGGTCTTTGTTGCTGTGCACAGGCTTTCTCTAGTTGTGGCGAGCAGGGGCTACTCTTCATTGCAGTGTGTAGGCTTCTCATTGTGGTGGCTACTCTTCATTGCAGTGTGTAGGCTTCTCATTGTGGTGGCTTCTCTTGTTGTGGAGCACGGGCTCTAGGCGCGTGGGCTTCAGTAGTTGTTGCACGTGGGCTCAGTAGTTGTGGCTTATGGGCTCTAGAGTGCAGGCTCAGTAGTTGTGGCGCACGGGCTCAGTTGCTTCACGGCATGTGGGATCTTCCCAGACCAGGGCTTGAACCCATGTCTCCTGCATTGGTAGGCGGCTTCTTAACCACTGTGCCACCAGGGAAGTCCTGGAATATTTATTAATAATTTCCACATAAATATTTCCTAAAAAAAGTTCAGCATCACTTCTTTTTTGAAAATGCTTCCCATGAAATTTAACACATACGAAAAGTTACATAGTTGTAAAAAAGCTTGTCTCTTTTAACAGAGAAGACTCAGTTTTCTTAAGTAATCAAAGACCCAAAAAAGACAAATCATAGAATCTTAGTTTTCTAGACATATTACATTAAAGGTAAAGAAAAACATTTGTTTACCCTTTCTTATTAAGAGCAGACCAATAATCTAAGAAAACTATCCTTTTTTTTTTTTTTTTTTTTTTTTATGCGTTACGCGGGCCTCTCACTGTTGTGGCCTCTCCCGTTGCGGAGGACAGGCTCCGGACGCGCAGGCTCAGCGGCCATGGCTCACGGGCCCAGCCGCTCCGCGGCATGTGGGATCTTCCCAGACCGGGGCACGAACCCGTGTCCCCTGCATCGGCAGGCGGACTCTCAACCACTGCGCCACCAGGGAAGCCCCCAGAAAACTATCCTTTTAACAGAGAAAAACAAATTCTAATTTTGTACCAGTGTAATTTTTTTTGTTTTTTAATTTATATTTGGCTGCATTGGGTCTTTCTTGCTGCGTGTGGGCTTTCTCTAGTTGGAACGAGCAGGAGCTACTCTTCGTTGCGGTGCACGGACTTCTCATTGTGGTGGCTTCTCTTGTTGCGGATCACAGGCTCTAGGCATTGGGTTTCAGTAGTTGTGGCACACGGACTCAGTAGTTGTGGCTCACGGGCTCCAGAGCACAGGCTCAGTAGTTGTGGTGCACGGGCTTAGTTGCTCTGCGGCACGTGGGATCTTCCCCGACCAGGGCTCGAACCCGTGTCCTCTGCATTGGCAGGCAGATTCTTAACAAGTGAGCCACCTGGGAAGTCCCAGAATCAGTGTAATTTTGATATTAAAATTCTTCCTTTTTTAAAAACTTGTATAAATCCATTCCAGTCTTAGTCAACGTGACTACACATAAAATTCCTTTCTCCAGATTCCTTTTCTATAAACCTACAGCTTTTTATATCCATTCAAGTTTTGTCCTTTTTCCTTTCTTATTCTGGAACAATCATTTTACTTACAACAAAATTACTTTCTTTTTTTCCTTTCAACAAAAATGCATCCTTATTCCTCATACCTTTTTTTTTTTTTTTAATATTTATTTGGTTGCACTGGGTCTTAGTTGCAGCTCACCGGGTCCTTAGTTGTGGCAGGCAAGATCCTTAGTTGTGGCATGCAAACTTCCAGTTGCAGCATGCATGTGGGATCTAGTTCCCTGACCAGGGATCGAACCCAGGCCCCCTGCATTGGGAGCGTGGAGTCTTAGCCACTGTGCCACCAGGGAAGTCCCCCTCATACCTTCTACTGAAAACACACATCCAACTTTTCATATATAGTCATTTTCTTTTATCTCTATTTTCTAGTAATTTTGTAAACAAACAAACTTTAGCTCTTTTATGAATCAGTTTTGGCAAGGGAACTTCTATAGCAGTCTGTATTTTTTTTTTTAAAGCCTCTTTTTTAAAAAAATGCTGATTTTTCAACTTTATTAGTTCAAATGTTATTTTCTCAATTTCAAAGACTTACAAAGCTTACCTAGAGAAAAAATGATGCAAGGAAGTTGTTACAGAATAATTACACGTTCACCCTTAGAGGATAGCATAATTGCCTGTGAACGACATTAAATGAATATAAATTCTTTCTACATAATACAGCTAAAATAAAATATATGCTTTCTGGAAATTACATTATGAGATTCTCTGGTGTCTACAGGTTCATCCCAATGTTGCTCTACTAGACTGGGAAACATAGAACAGGCAGGGGCTGCAGGATCCTCACATCACTGCTGAAGAGGGTTGCTCTGCGTTGAGTAGGCAGAATAAAGATTTGAAGGATGGAGAACAACCTCTAAACTGATCGCTGAGCTATAACTGTATGGGAGAACGCCACCAGAATTCCCAGGCTTGCAAGTAGTTATAAGATTGCTCCCTGGCTGCAATCTGAAAAGGCGAGGCAACAAAGCCTGAGCCTATCAGAGAGGTTGCAGCCTGGCCTTAAGGAGCCATCGCTGTGTGTACAGGGCAGAAAGGGTGGCTGTGGTTGGAATGGCCTATCCAGCTGGCCGCGCGGTGCTTCTGTTGCTCAGTTCGCCGTCGTGTAAGAGTGGCCGTTTTCCAGCATGGGCCATTCCTTAGTGAGAGACGCAGTGTATATCATGCCCATACCTTTGTGTATAAAACCGTACAACTAACTGAGACAGCAGTGTAATAAATGGACACATATTTCTTATTTTCAGTATATGGCATGTGTGCATCCTATTTTGTATTTTATGAAACTATTGCTTACATACAGATAATAAATAAATCTATTAATAAATCTATAAGGTACAGCTAAAATTAAAGATGTATACTATCCCTTTATCTATATAGGTATAAATAATATGTATATTTTCAATTTAAGTAAATGTTAATCATAACTCACCAATGGTCTGCGACCACGGTTTGAAAAATAAGAAGTTGCAGTAAATCCTCCCACAGAGGAGAAAGCTCTCTTTGATGGATGCTTAGATAAATGATTTTCAGGCTTTCTTTTTAAATGTACACTTAAGTTTATAAGTAAGTTTTGATGTATCGTTCAGTTAAAAGCATTTTCTATTTCTATTGTGAGTTTTCTGGCCCATGAGTTATTTAGGAGCATGTTGCTTTATTTCCAAAAAAATCGGAGGAGTATCCAGTCATGTTTTTGCTGGTTTCCCTCTGTCTGGCAGGCTGTGCAGCCACAAGGGGGCACAAGCGGGCACTGTGTCTAGTCTTCATTTTGTCACCCAGGCCAGGCTGGTCCCTTGGCTGTGTGCTGTACATGTGATCTGGGGTCCTTTCCTTTGGCAACCTTGTCCTCAGAGATGCCCTCACAGGATTGACCTTCCTTCTTACTCATCTTTTTAAGAATTATTATAATAAAAGTAAAACAAGCTCTTTGAAGGAGACTTGGACGATACAGAAAAGCACCAGAAAGAAAGCCAGCTGCCCTTCCTCACCCCTGAGAAGAGGGTGTTCTGACTGTTTGATCTCCACGGTGCACCTTTCACGTAACTGGCTCCGTTTACCGTGAGGTTCCTGAGAGCAGCTGATAACTTCCCTTGTCGTTTGGCATCTCCTCCAGTATGGGTTGTGATGGTTATTTCTGAATTTTCATTGCTGTTTTACAGCTTTTCCCCATTTTAACCTGAGCCAGTATCCTCTTGTTAAATCTTTGTTCAGGACCATTATTCTTCCCTAGAGCCATGTGGGCTTGGAGTCAGCCTGTCTGGGTGGATGCGCCTGCCCCTGCCCGTTCTCTGCTTGAGATCCTAGTCTAGTCACTTCACCCTCCTGCCTAGGTTCCCCCTGCCACATGCGGCAATAGTACAGCCTCACGGAACTGGGAGGATTGAGATACCACACAAAAGCACTGGGAGATTGGCATGTGATAAGCACAGAATAACTATTGTTATTATGTAAAAACTCCTGCTTTGGAAGGTAAATTATGATAGTTTTCTGGTGGATTTACTTCATTTGTATTTCTTTGGAGATTACTGAGCTAAAATATTCTTTCCAGACGTTTATGGGTCATTTCTGTTTCTTCTTTCACATATGAATTGCCATTCATACCCTTTCCAACTTTGTTGCTGGGATGAGTTTTCTTCTTGCCTTACATGTTTATTAAGCACAATAATTCTGTATCTTATGTTACAGATACTTTCCCCCAATTACTTTATTATTTTTACCTCTAGAGAGTTTGAACATAAGTTTTTATTTTTTAAACAAATATATTAACTTGTTATATTAAGATTTTTAATTTAGGAGTGTTTTTAGGTATAGTTTGAGGGCGTCAGTTACTCTAGTAATACATATATGGGATATTCCATTTTACTAGATTGACTTGAAATTCTTCATTAACTTCAAAATTGTAGGAAAGTTATAAAGGAGTAAAAAGCACTGCTATTTACCTCTTCCAACTATTGCTCAGTTGTTAATGTTAACTCTTATAATACAATAGCCAGTTCATTTACCAGCAAAAGGGAGTTTATTCAGAATAGCCAGAGGAATTGCAATTCGGGACATGCGAACTGTGACAGATCACAGGAAAATCCAGAGAATAAGAAAGGGAACTTGCTTTTATAGGGGCTGTGATAACCAAAGAGTCTGTTGGAGGGGTTGGGGATCCAGAGTATGGAGGCTTCCCATTGATGGGCTGCTGCTGTCTCTGATTGGCTGGGCTGTCGTGGGAAAGAGAGTTTTCTTCTTCCTGCGGGATAGTAAGCAGAGACACCTTCCTGCCCGAGATGTGGAGGGCCATTTTTTCCTGTTTGGGGTAATTGATGATGCCTGGTGGGCCTGAGCACTTCCCTTACAGGCCTGTCTTGACTCCAGCTTTAGGTGAAGTTTCTTTAATTAATTCCACTTTAACATTTTACTGTATTTCCTTCATCATACTCCCTCCCATATGTTTTTTTCTGAACCATTTGAAAGTAAATTGCAAATGTGATTACCTTAATCCCTAAATACTTTAGTTTTTTTTTTTTTTTTTTTTTTTTGCTGTACGCGGGCCTCTCACTGTTGTGGCCCTTCCCGTTGTGGAGCACAGGCTCTGGACACGCAGGCTCAGCGGCCATGGCTCACGGGCCCAGCCGCTCCGCGGCATGTGGGATCTTCCCGGACCGGGGCACGAACCCATGTCCCCTGCATCGGCAGGTGGACTGTCAACCACTGCGCCACCAGGGAAGCCCTTTAGTATTTTTTAAAAATAAATAAATTTATTTATTTATTTATGGCTGTGTTCGGTCTTTGTTGCTGTGTGCGTGCTTTCTCTAGTTGTGGTGAGCGGGGGCTACTCTTCATTGCAGTGTGCAGGCTTCTCATTGTTGTGGCTTCCTTTAGTATTTTTTTTAATGAGGTTATTCTCTTATGTAAATATGAGTCACAATATTAACATTGGTATAATACCATTATTTAATCTATGGAACTTATTTAAATTGTCCTAGTAGTACCAGTGGTGTGGTTTATGGAAACATTTTTCCTCAAGGTCTAACCCAGGGTCATTGTATTTAGTTGTCATATATTAGTTCTTTAACCTGGAACAGTTCTTTAGTCTTTCCTTGTGTTTGATGACTGACATTTTTGAAGAATATGGCAAGTTATTTTGTAGAATGTCCTCAATGTATGTTTTTCTGTGTTTGCCCATGACAAGATTTAGGTTATAAAATTAAGCATTTTTGTCGAGCAAGTAACAAAAGTGATGGGGCTTCTCAGTGCCTCATATTAGGAAGCATGTGTCAACACTGACTGTTGATTAAAGAGATGGCCACTTGTTTTCCCCACTGTAAAGTTAATACTTTTCTCTTTGTGGAAGAAAGTTTTTTTTATTTTAATTTTTGAAATTTTATTTTATGTACTTTTTTATACAGCAGGTTCTTATTAGTCTTCAGTTTTATACACATCAGTGTATACATGTCAATCCCAATCACCCAATTCATCACACCACCATCCCCACCCCTGCTGCTGCTTTCCCCCCTTGATGTCCATACTTTGGTTCTCTACATCTGTGTCTCAACTTCTGCCCTGCAAACTGGTTCATCTGTACCATTTTTCTAGGTTCCACATACATGCGTTAATATACGATATTTGTTTTTCTCCTTCTGACTTACTTCACTCTGTATGACAGTCTCTAGATCCATCCACGTCTCAACAAATGACCCAATTTCGTTCCTTTTTATGGCTGAGTAATATTCCGTTGTATATATGTACCACAACTTCTTTATCCATTCGTCTGTTGATGGGCATTTAGGTTGCTTCCATGACCTGGCTATTGTAAATAGTGCTGCAATGAACATTGGGGTGCATGTGTCTTTTTGAATTATGGTTTTCTCTGGGTATATGACCAGTAGTGGGATTGCTGGGTCATACGGTAATTCTTAGTTTTTTAAGGAACCTCTATACTGTTCTCCATAGTGGCTGTATCAGTTTACAATCCCACCAACAGTGCAAGAGGGTTCCCTTTTCTCCACACCCTCTCCAGCATTTGTTTTTTGTAGATTTTCTGATGATGCCCATTCTAACTGGTGTGAGGTGATACCTCATTGTAGTTTTGATTTGCATTTCTCTAATAATTAGTGATGTTGAGCAGCTTTTCACGTGCTTCTTGGCCATCTGTACATCTTCTTTAGAGAAATGTCTATTTAGGTCTTCTGCCCATTTTTGGAGTGAGTTGTTTGTTTCTTTAATATTGAGCTGCATGAGCTGTTTATATATTTTGGAGATTAATCCTTTGTCCGTTGATTCATTTGCAAATATTTTCTCCCATTCTGAGGGTTGTCTTTTCGTCTTGTTTATGGTTTCTTTTGCTGTGCAAAAGCTTTTAAGTTTCATTAGGTCCCATTTGTTTATTTTGTTTTTATGTCCATTACTCTAGGATGTGGATTAAAAAAGGTGCTGTGATTTATGTCAAAGAGTGTTCTTCCTATGTTTTTCTCTAAGAGTTTTATAGTGTCCGGTCTTACATTTAGGTCTCTAATCCATTTTGAGTTTATTTTTGTGTATGATGTTAGGGAGTGTTCTAATTTCATTCTTTTACATGTAGCTGTCCAGTTTTCCCAGCACCACTTATTGAAGAGACTGTCTTTTCTCCATTGTATATCCTTTCCTCCTTGTCATAGATTAGTTAACCATAGGTGCATGGGTTTATCTCTGGGCTTTCTATCCTGTTCCACTGATCTATGTTTCTGTTTTTGTGCCAGCACCATATTGTCTTGATGACTGTAGCTTTGTAGTATAGTCTGAAGTCAGGGAGTCTGATTGCTCCTGCTCCAATTTTTCCCTCAAGACTGCTTTGGCTATTCCAGGTCTTTTGTGTCTCCATACATATTTTAAGATTTTTTGTTCTAGTTCCATAAAAAATGCCATTGGTAATTTGTTAGGGATTGCATTGAATCTGTAGTTTGCTTTGGGTGGTATAGTCATTTTCACAATATTGATTCTTCCAATCCAAGAACATGGTATATCTCTCCATCTGTTGGTATCATCTTTAATTTCTTTCATCAGTGTCTTACAATTCTCTGCATACAGGTCTTTTGTCTCCCTAGGTAGGTTTATTCCTAGGTATTTTATTCTTTTTGTTGCAATGGTAAATGGGAATGTTTCCTTAATTTCTCTTTCAGATTTTTCATCATTAGTGTATAGGAATGCAAGAGATGTCTGTGCATTAATTTTGTATCCTGCAACTTTACCAAATTCATTGATTAGCTCTAGTAGTTTTCTGGTGGCATTTTTGGGGTTCTTTTTTTTTGCAGTACACGGTCCTCTCACTGTTGTGGCCTCTCCCGTTGCGGAGCACAGGCTCCAGACGCGCAGGCTCAGCGGCCATGGCTCATGGGCCCAGCCACTCCGCGACACGTGGGATCTTCCCGGACCGGGGCACGAACCCGTGTCCCCTGCATCGGCAGGCGGACTCTCAACCACTGCGCCACCAGGGAAGCCCTAGGGTTCTTTATGTATAATATCATGTCATCTGCAAACAGTGACAGTTTTACTTCTTTTCCAACTTGTATTCCTTTTATTTCTTTTTCTTCTCTGATTGCCATGGCTAGGACTTCCAAAACTATGTTGAATAATAGTGGTGAGAGTGGACATCCTTGTCTTGTTCCTGATCTTAGAGGAAATGCTTTCAGTTTTTCACCATTGAGAATGATGTTTACTGTGGGTTTGTCATATATGGCCTTTATTATGTTGAGGTAGGTTCCCTCTATGTACACTTTCTGTAGAGTTTTTTTTTTTTTTTTTTAGGTATGCGGGCCTCTCACTGCTGTGGCCTCTCCCGTTGCGGAGCACAGGCTCCCGACGCACAGGCTCAGCAGCCATGGCTCATCGGCCTAGCCGCTCCGCGGCACGTGGGATCTTCCCAAACCGGGGCACGAACCCACGTCCCCTGCATCAGCAGGTGGACTCCCAACCACTGCGCCACCAGGGAAGCCCCCTGTAGAGTTTTTATCATAAATGGGTGTTGAATTTTGTCAAAAGATTTTTCTGCATCTATTGAGATGATCATATGGTTTTTATTCTTCAATTTGTTAATATGGTGTATCACACTGATTGATTTGCGTATGTTGAAGAATCCTTGCATCCCTGGGATAAATCCCACTTGATCATGGTGTATGATCCTTTGAATGTGTTGTTGGATTCTGTTTACTAGTATTTTGTTGAGGATTTTTGCATATATTCATCAGTGATATTGGTCTGTAATTTTCTTTTTTTGTAGTATCTTTGTCTGGATTTGGCATCAGGGTGATGGCAGCCTCATAGAATGAGTTTGGGAGTGTTCCTTCCTCTGCATTTTTTTGGAAGAGTTTGAGAAGGATGGGTGTTAGCTATTCTCTAAATGTTTGATAGAATTCACCTGTGAAGCCATCTGGTCCTGGACATTTGTTTGTTGGAAGATTTTTAATCACAGTTTCAATTTCATCACTTGTAATTGGTCTGTTCATATTTTCTGTTTCTTCCTGGTTCAGTCCTGGAAGGTTATACCTCTCTAAGAATTTGTCCATTTCTTCCAGGTTGTCCATTTTATTGGCATAGAGTTGCTTGTAGTCTCTTAGGATGCTTTCTATTTCTGCGATGTCTGTTGTAACTTCTCCTTTTTCATTTCTAATTTTATTGATTTGAGTCCTCTCCCTCTTTTTCTTGATGAGTCTGGCTAATGGTTTATCAATTCTGTTTATCTTCTTAAAGAACCAGATTTTAGTTTTATTGATCTTTGCTATTGTTTTCTTTGTTTCTATTTCATTTATTTCTGCTCTGATCTTTACAATTTCTTTCCTTCTGCTAACTTTGGGTTTTGTTTGTTCTTCTTTCTCTAGTTCCTTTAGGTGTAAGGTTAGTTAGTTTATTTGAGATTTTTCTTGTTTCTGGAGATAGGCTTGTATAGCTATAAAGTTCCCTCTTAGACCTGCTTTTGCTGCATCCCAAAGGTTTTGGATTGTCGTGTCTTCATTGTCATTTGTCTCTAGGTACTTTTTGATTTCCTCTTTGATTTCTTCAGTGATCTCTTGGTTATTTAGTAACATTGTTTAGCCTCCGTGTGTTTGTGTTTTTTACATTTTTTCCCTGTAATTCATTTCTAAGCTCATAGCATTGTGGCCAGAAAAGATGCTTGATATGATTTCAATTTTCTTAAATTTACTGAGGCTTGATTTGTGACCCAAGATGTGATCTATCCTGGAGAATGTTCCGTGCACGCTTGAGAAGAAAGTGTAATCTGCTGTTTTTGGATGGAATGTGCTATAAATATCAATTAAATCTGTTTGGTCTGTTGTGTCATTTAAAGCTTCTGTTTCCTTATTTATTTTCATTTTGGATGATCGGTCCATTGGTGTAAGTGAGGTGTTAAAGTCCCCCACTATTATTGTGTTACAGTTGATTTCCTCTTTTATAGCTGTTAGCAGTTGCCTTATGTATTGAAGTGCTCCTTTGTTGGGTGCATATATATTTATAATTGTTATATCTTCTTCTTGGATTGATTCCTTGATCATTATGTAGTGTCCTTCCTTGTCTCTTGTAACATTCTTTATTTTAAAGTCTATTTTATCTGACATAAGTATTGCTACTCCAGCTTTCTTTTGATTTCCATTTGCATGGAATATCTTTTTCCATCCCCTCACTTTCAGTCTGTATGGGTCCCCAGGTCTGAAGTGCATCTCTTATAAACAGCATATAGATGAGTCTTGTTTTTGTATCCATTCAGCAAGCCTGTGTCTTTTGGTTAGAGCATTTAATCCATTCACGTTTAAGGTAATTATCGATATGTATGTTCCTGTGACCATTTTCTTAATTGTCTTGGGTTTGTTTTTGTAGGTCCTTTTCTTCTCTTGTGTTTCCCACTTAGAGAAGTTCCTTTAGCATTTGTTGTAGAGCTGGTTTGGTGGTGCTGAATTCTCTTAGCTTTTGCTTGTCTGTAATGCTTCTGATTTCTCCATCGAATCTAAATGAGATCCTTGCCGGGTAGAGTAATCTTGGTTGTAGGTTCTTCCCTTCCCTCACTTTAAGTATATCATGCCACTCCCTTCTGGCTTGTAGAGTTTCTGCTGAGAAATCAGCTGTTAACCTTATGGGAGTTCCCTTGTATGTTATTTGTCGTTTTTCCCTTGCTGCTTTCAATAATTTTTCTTTGTCTTTAATTTTTGCCAATTTGATTCCTATGTGTCTTGGCATGTTTCTCCTTGGGTTTATACTGTATGGGACTCTCTGCACTTCCTGGACTTGAGTAGCTATTTCCTTTCCCATGTTAGGGAAGTTTCTGACTCTGATGTCTTCAGATATTTTCTCGGGTCCTTTCTCTCTCTCTTCTCCTTCTGGGACCCCTATAATGCGAATGCTGTTGCGTTTAGTGTTGTCTCAGAGGTCTCTTAGGCTGTCTTCATTTCTTTTCATCTTTTTTCTTTATTCTGTTCTGCAGCAGTGAATTCCACCATTCTGTCTTCCAGGTCACTTATCCGTTCTTCTGCCTCAGTTATTCTACTATTGATTCCTTCTAGTGTAATTTTCATTTCAGTTATTGTATTGTTCCTCTCTGTTTGTTTGTTCTTTAATTCTTCTAGGTCTTTGTTAAACATTTCTTGCATCTTCTCGATCTTTGCTTCCATTCTTTTTCCGAGGTCCTGGATCATCTTCACTATCATTATTCTGAATTCTTTTTCTGGAAGGTTGCCTATCTCCACTTCATTTAGTCGTTTTTCTGGGGTTTTATCTTGTTCCTTCATCTGGTACATAGTCCTCTGCCTTTTCATCTTGTCTGTCTTTCTGTGTATGTGGTTTTTGTTCCACAGGCTGCAGGATTGTAGTTCTTCTTGCTTCTCCTGTCTGCCCTCTCGGGGAGATAATTTTAAACTATGTAAATATCCTGTTTCTCATCGTACTTCTACCCATTCGTTTTAGCACCTGATGATGATTCTTGCTTGCATCAGTTGTTCATATAATGATTGTAAAATTGTCATTCCTTTCATATGTATTAGTTGGTGTTCTATTAAAAACTTTTCTTTGCCCCTGTTTACTTATTTGCTTATTTGTTAGTGTGGACTCATGGATTCTTATGCTACTGATTTTTTTCTCTTGTGTTAAAATACATGTAACATAAAATTTACTATCTTAGCCATTTTTAAGTGTGCAATCCAGTGGTGTTAAATACATTCACATTCACATTGTTGTACAACCATCACCACCGCCCATCCCCATAACTCTTTTCATCTTGTAAAACGGATACCCATTGAACAATAACTCCCATTTCCCCACTCTTCCCAGCCCCTGGCAACCACTATTCTATTTTCTGTCTCTATGATTTTGACTACTCTAAGTACCATGTGTAAGTGGAATCATATAATATTTGTCTTTTTGTGTCTGGCTTATTTCGCTGAGAGTAATATCCTCAAGGTTCATGCACGTTATAGCAGGTATTATTAGTAGTTCATTCCATTTAAAAGCCGAATAATATTCCATTGTATGGATGAACCACATTTTGCTTATCTGTTCATCTATGATCGACACTTAGGTTGCTTCCACATTTTAGCCATTGTGAGTAATGCTACTGTGAATAGCATTTAAACCCCCTGGAAGTCACTTCAGCCAGAAGGGCAGGGGCTGGAACAGTTGGGGGCAGGTGCAACAGCCGTGGCCTCCTGCCTCTCTGCCTGCTCCTCTGTGATCAGAAGCATCATTCAGAGCCGATTCCCAGTTTTTGGAGGACAGGGTCCTTTTTGCCCACCCTAGGTCCTGCAAGATGCTCCAGGGACACATGTACAGCTGCCTCCTGGGTCCTGGGGTGGGGAATGGGTAGCTGTTCCTGTGCTAAGAGCTGAGAGCAGTTTAACCCTCCAAACCTTCCCCTGGAATTTGCAAGCCTTCAGCAGACTGCAGACTTCCAGAATAGTTACATTGGGCACATTCTGCCAGTGCAGTAGTTGCCCAGGCGGGAGAGGGGTTCCCGGTGCTGCCGGCTCTGCCATCCTTCCAGGAGCCTGTCCAGTTGATTTTGATATTGATCTTATAGCTAGACAATCTGCTAAACTTAAAAAAATTAATACACTTTGTCTTATAGAGCAGTTTTAGGTTTACAGAAAGATGGCACAGGGAGTTCCTGTTTAGCCATTTCGCTCCCCCTCCCACCCCATTTCCCCTATTATTAATATCTTGCATTAATTTGGTACTTTTTAAATACAATTGATGAGCCAATATTGATACATTATTATCATCCAAAGTCCATAGTTTACGTTCAGATTCACTCTTTGTGTTGTACATTCCGTGGGTTTTGACACATGTATACAACATATGTCCATCATTACTCTATCATGCAGAATAGTTCCACTGCTCTTAAAATCCTCCATGATCTGCCTATTCATCCTCCCCCCTCACCCATCCCCTGGGAACCACTCCAGTATGTCATATAGTTAGAACCATACAGTCTGTAGCCTTTTCAGATTGGCTTCTTTCACTTAGTAATATGCATGTAAAGTTTCTTCATATCTTCACGTACCAGTTTGTTTATCCATTGCCTATGGAAGGACATCTTGGTTGCTTCCAAGTTTTAGCATTATGAATAAACCTTCTATAATTATTCCTGTGCAGGTTTTTGTGTGGACATGTTTTCAGCTCATTTCAGTAAATACCAAAGAGCATATGGTTGGCTCATATGGTGAGAGTATATTAGTTTTGTAAGAAACCACCGAACTGTCTTCCAAAGTGGTTGCTCCATTCTGCATTCCCACCGGCAGTGATGAGGGTTCCTGTTGCTCCACAGTCTCACCAGCATTTGGTGCTGTCAGTGTTCCGGGTTTTGGCCATTCTGACAGGTGTGTAGTGATATCTCATTGTTTTAATTTGTAATTTCCTAATGACGTATAATGCTGAACATCTTTTCATGTATCTATTTGCCATGTGTATATCTTTGGTGAGGTGTGTATTCAGATCTTTTGCACATTTTAAATTTGGGTTGTTGTCTTATTGTTGAGTTTTAGAAGTACCTTGTATATTTTAAATAGCAACCCTTTGTCAGCTATGTATTTTACAAAGATTTTCTCTCAGTCTGTGGCAAGCTCAGGTCTGGCTGCTCTCCGCTCAAAAGCCAATACTTGAGAGGCAAGTGTTGTAAGAAAGGAAAGGTTGCTTTAATCAGAAGGCTGGCAATGTGGGGAGAAGGTGGGCTCATGTTCCCTGAATCAACTCCAGAGATTCTCCTCAGCCCTGACAGGTTTTAAAGGGGAAAAGGGGAAAGAATCTCAGTGAACCATCAAGGCAGGAGGTCAAGCTCTGTGTCCTCTCTTTGCGTGCAGGCTGGCTGACTCCTCATGAGCTTTCTTCAGATGTTGTCTTGCCCACATGACCTGCCTGCAGGATTGCTAAGGGGGCTGCTGGGGGTAGACAGCTAGTCACTCTTTAACTGCTCAGTTCTTAATTCCTACTTCTTTTCGTCTAGGGAAAGGACCGACAGGTTAGGCAAGGCATGGTGTGCATTCAGTAGAGCGTGAGTCAGGAGTTAGGTTAAATGTCACCTAGTGACCTCATTTCTGTAAGGTTTGAGGGCAACAGAAATGGGCAAACAGGAAAGGGTCCAAAGAGCTCCTTACATTTTCATTCTGTCGACAATGTCTTCTGCAGAGCCAGAGTTTTTCATTTCAATGAAGTACAGCCTATCAGTGTTTTCTTTCATAGATTGTGATTGGAGCGTTATATCTAAAAAGTTTTCACCAAACCCAAGGTCACCTAGAGTTTCTCCTATGTTATGTTCTAGGAGTTTTATAGTCTTGTGTTTTACATGAAAAGACAAAAATCTGTGATTCATTCTGAGTTAATTTTTGTGAATGGTGTAAGGTCTGTATCTAGATTTATTTATGTTTTATGTGCTGTTCAGTGTTCCATTACCATTTGTCAGAGACTCTCCTTTCTCCATTGGATTGCCTTTGCTCCTTTGCCAATGGTTACTTGACAGTATTTGTGTGGGTCTGTTTCTTGGCTCTCTATTCTCCATTGATCTATCTGTGTATTCTTTCACTGATACCACACAGTCCTGATGACCGTAGCTTTACAGTAAGTCTTGAAGTCGGGTAGTGTCAGTTTTCCAACTTTATTCCCCTTAAATAGTGTGTTTTCTATTCTGTTTCTTTTGCCTCTGCATAAAACTTTGGAATCTGTTGATATCTATGAAATGATTTGCTGAAATTTTGATTGAGATTGTGTTGCATATATAGATGAAGTTGGGAAGATCTTTTGATTCTTTTATCATAATTTTATAGTTTCCCTCTTATAGATCTTATATATATATTTTTAGATTTATACCTAAGTACTTAACATTTTTTTTTGGTGCTAACATAATCGGTATTGTGATTTTAATTTCAGAATCTAATTGTTCATTGCTGGTAGGAAAACAGTTGTCTTTTGTATATTAACCTTCTATCCTGCAACGTTGCTGTAATTGCTTAGTAGTTCCAGGAGTTTTTTGGTCGGTTCTTTGGGATTTTCTACACAGATAACCATGTAATCTGTGAACAAAGACAGTTTTATTTCTTCTTCCCCAATATGTATACCTTTTATTTCCTTGTCTTATCTTATTGCATTAGCTAGGGCTTCCAGTATGAAGTTGAATACAAGTGGTGAGAGTAGACATTCTTGTTCCTGATTCAGCAGGAAAGCGTCTAGTTTTTCTCACCATTAAGTATGATGTTAGCTGTGGGTTTTTTGTGGCTGCTCTTTATCAAGTTGAGGAACTTCCCCTCTGTTCCTAGTTTGCTGAAAGTTTTTTTTTTTAATCATGAATAGGTGTTAGATTTTGTCAAATATTTCTGCTACAGCTATTGATATGATCATGTGATTTTTTTTTTCTTCTTTAGAAAAGAAGTTGATTTGATAGATTGCATTAATTGATTTTTGAATGTTCAACCAGCCTTTCATACCTGGGATAGATCCCACTTGTTTGTGATATGTAATTCTTCTTATACATTGTTGGATTTGATTTGCTGATATTTTATTGAGGATTTTTTATATCTGTGCTACTGAGAGATATTTATCCCTAGTTTTCCTTTCTCATAATGTCTTTGTCTGTTTTTGGTATGCTGTCCTCATCAAATGAGTTAGGCAAAATTCCCTCTGTTTCTGTTCTTCGGAAGAGATTGTAGAGATGGTACAATTTCTTCCTTAGATGTTTGGTAGAATTCACCAGCGAATCCATCTGGGTAACTCTTTTTATTCTAATTAATTGCTGGTAGATTCTTTTGGGTTTTCTCTGTAGACAATCATATCACTTGTAAATGACATATTTTTCCTTTCAATCCATAGGCCTATAGTTTATTTTCTTGTCTCATTGCCCTGGCTAAGACTTCAGTGTTTTGCTTAGCAGGAGTGGTAATAGTGCCATCTTTGTCATATTTCCTGATTTTAAAGGGGAATGCTTCTAATATTTCTCCATTAAGAATGACATTTGGGAATTCCCTGGTGGTCCAGTGGTTAGGACTCTGCACTTCCACTGCTGGGGCCTGGGTTCAGTCCCTGGTCAGGGAACTAAGGTCCCACAAGCTGTGTGATGTGGATGAAAAAAAAAAAAGAATGACATCTCCTGTAGGTTTTTGGTAATTATCCCTTTTCAGGTTAACAAAGCTCTTTTCTCTTCCTAGTTTGCTAAGTTGTTTTTTCTCTCTGTTGTGAATGGGTGTTGTATTTTAGCAAACGATTTTTCTATCTCTATTGAGATGATTATACATTTATCTCCTTTATCTGTTAATATTGTAGATAATTATTGTAGATTTTTCTAATGTTAAAACACCTTTGCATTTCTGGATAAACCTCACTTAGTATTGGTATATCTCTACTGTATGTAGTTTCCCAATATTTAATTTAGAGTTTTGCATCTGTGTCCATTAATGAACAGCCTGAAATTTTTACCATATTCCTCTTGTCTGGTTTGTTGAGAAGCTTATGCTGAGTTCCCAAAATGAACTAGGGAAAGTGTTCCTTCCTCTTTCTATTTCCTAGGAGAGTTTGTGTAAGGTTAGAAGATTGTTCTTGATAATTTAGTAGAATTCACTTACAAAATGTCTAGACTTGGAGTTCTTTTTCTGGGCAAAGTCTATGCTTTTTACGCATATCTTTAGTGGTTGTAGGACTATTCAGGCTCTTTATTCTTGAGGCAGTTTCAATACGTTAATTTTCTGAGTAATTTGTACATATTGTCTAAGTTTTCAAATGTATTGCCTGAATTTTTCTTATCTTCTCTTTACTTTTTAATTTCCACTAAAGCTATAGTCATACCGCTCTTTTTGTTGCTAATGTTGTTTATTTGTACTTTCACTCTTTGTATTAACATGTCTTGCTGAGTTGGTGGCTCAAAACAGCACGTTTATCACCTCGCAGTTTCTGTGGGTCAGGAGTCCAGGCATGGCTGAGCTGGGCCCTCTGCTTCGGGATTTCCCTGGGTTGCAGTCAGGATGCTGGCCAGGGCTGGGGCCTTACCTGAGCATTGACTGAGGGTCTGCCCCAGGCGTGTGTGGTTGTTGGCAGGTTTCCATCCCTTGCGGATTGTCAGCCTCCGGCCCCATTTCCTTGATGACCATTGGCTGGAGCCACCCTTAGTTTCCTGCCACGTGGGCTTCTGTATGGCGGCTCCATGAGAGCCAGCAAGGGAGGGATCAGTAGAGCCAGGGAGTCTGTCTGCCAGCCAGGTGGGAGCTGGAAGCAGCGACCATCAACTGTGCAGGGATCAGCTGGCTACAAACAGGACACGGGGCTGCCGCTCGAGAGGGATGACACAGGCTGGGTGCCTGGAGGCGAGTGAGCGTCATGGGGGGCGGATCACCCTAAAGGCTGTATTCATACCTTCACCTCTAGTCCTTTCAGAGAACCAGGTCTTCTTTGGAAGTACCAGTTAGACCTGTGATGGATCTTCTTTGTCCTCTGAATGTATTTTCTCTCTCATTTTTTGTTTATTTTAAAATTTTCATTTATGTGATTTACTCAAGTCTGTGTCACTGACCTTGTTTTCGGTGATATCGATCCCGTTTGTAGCTGCTTCTAATGTGGGTTCGTCCCTGAGGTTTTCCTCTCCTTAATTTCTTTTTTTCACTGCCACTTTGTTCCCCTCCTGTGGCCTGTAATCGCTGCTTCTTTGACCTTGTATCTCCTCCCTGAACTGTTTGTTTTTACGTATTTTTAAGGAAGACCATGCTCGTTCTTTTGAGGCCGTAGAGTGGGGGGAATGGGGGTAGCAGGTAAGTTGCTGTTTTGCTGGACTGTTCATTGGGCATGTTCATCCTGCTGTGTTCCAGGGAGACCCTCGAGCGGGGACTGCAGTTCTGTCGGCAGAAGCAGAGGCCTGATGGCTCCTGGGAAGGGTGAGTGATGCCTGTGGGTGCAGATGCGTGTGGGGTGCTTGTGCTGCCCCAGGGGTTTCTGGACATGTTCCTGGTGGGCCTTGCTCCTTTCTGAATGCCCAGCCTCCCCCGGTGGTGACTGCTCAGCGTGCTGCTAAGGCAGTGTGGCTGAGGGCGTTGGAAGGGCGTGGTGGCCTGGTGGCTCTACCCCTCCTCTGGCTTTGGATCCGTTCTCATCTGGCTTTGGATCCAGCACATGGAGCCACCCACGGAGGCCAGGTTGGGTAGGTCTGTCTTAGTGCTGAGGCCTTGTGGATGCTTTTCCTGAAGACAGCCGCAGCCCCCTGTACACCCCATGCTGGAGGGAGACCCTGCGCCCGCTGTGAACGAGGACTCAGGGGCCGGGCGCTGTCCCCTTCTTCCTCCAGCTCCTGGGGGGTGTGCTTCACCTACGGCACCTACTTTGGGCTGGAAGCCTTCGCCTGCATGGGGCACACTTACCGCGATGGGTGAGTGTGGACATTCCCACCTTGGCGGGATGGGGGTCTTCTCAGCATGACACTCTGCTGGGGGTGATTCTCCCTTTGTTGTTTGATTTTGGGGGTGTTCTTACATGTTTTTAAACAGTGAGATAAGATCAGGATTCCAGAAAATGTATGAGCCACTGTGCCTCACTGCTCTGCGCAGCCTCTGGGCTCGTGTGGGGGAGGGAAGCCTCTGGCCCTCTGCCCTCCCCCAGCTCACCCGCCCATACCCAAGCCCCACACCCAAGTAGGAGCTGGAGCGGCCGAGGCCAGGACACTGGCTGAGAGAAGGGAGGAGGCCTAGGGTCAGCTGTCTCCAGACACCTCCCCGAGGGCTGCTTTGCTGGTGGGTCACGTCCAGGAGGCCATCTGCAGATGCACGGCATCTCCCTTTACCTTCCAACAGCCCTGCGGTGCCGGCACCTCTGTCCTCCTTCACGTCCCACGGTGGGCTGGGCCTGAGTGCGGGGGCCCACGCACCCCTCTCCGTGACCCTGAGGGGCCTGGCCAGGGCGAGAGGGGGGGCAGGGACTTCGCCCGGTATGATGGTGTCTCGTGTCTTGCTGGTCTCTGCAGGACTGCCTGTGCAGAGGTCTCCCAGGCCTGCGACTTCCTGCTGTCCCGACAGATGGCAGATGGAGGCTGGGGGGAGGACTTCGAGTCCTGTGAGCAGCGGCGCTACGTGCAGAGCGCCCGGTCCCAGATCCACAACACGTGCTGGGCCCTGATGGGGCTGATGGCCGTCAGGTGGGGGCGACAAGGCCCCTCCCAGAGCCGCGGGGCTGGGCGAAGGAAGGGCGGTGAGCCGGCAGCCTGGGCGGGCACGGCAGCTGAGCTGCGAGTGCAGCAGTGCAGCAGTGGGAGGACGTGAGGCCTGCGGGGCCCCCTCAACAGGCTCCCAGGGCGAGGTGGCAGGTCCTGCAAAGAGGCCCCCCGACAGGGACAGCCAGGGGAGCAGGGCCGTCAGCAGTGTGAGGTGTGGCAGCACCTGCTCTGTGTCCGCAGCCGGCCCTAAGCCACACACGTGCTCAGGCACGTGTACATAACACACACATGCAGACGTGTGCACGCAGATGTGCACACGGTGTCCCAGTCTGTGCTGGGACCCCTGGGAAATCTCCCTAAAGCCCCCTCAAAGGAAGGCCAGGTAGTGTGGGCAGGAGCGGGCAGGCTGAGCTCCGTCTTGAGCCATCGAGCCTTCTGGTGTCTCGTCAGGCCGGGACGAGCAAGCTTAGCACATGTGGCTTCGGTGGCCCTCAGAGGGCCCTGAAGACCAGTGGCCGGGTGGACAGGAGAGCATCCCCTCGTGGCAGGGACTGCCGCCCGGCCACGCGTGGGCTGCCCTCCTGCCCGCTCGCCTCTGCCCCGGTGGCGTTTGCTGCTCCTCGGGGTGTCTGGTGGGCCGACTGTTACCGGCAGGTCTGTCTGTCATCGTGCAGCGTTTCACATCCTTGTCCCTGCGCTTGGCTGCGTGAGGGTGAGGACGCAGATCTGTCCGCAGCCGGAGGGGGGCTCGTGCAGAGTGGTTGTGGGAGTGTTCAGTGCCCGTCTCCCTGCAGGCACCCTGACGTAGCGGCCCTGGAGAGAGGAGTCAGCTACCTGCTTGGAAAGCAGCTGCCCAATGGCGACTGGCCCCAGGTACGAGTGGGGCCGCGGGTGGGGTTTCACCTTGGGGATTTGAGAGTCACAAACAGCACCGGTGAGTGGCCTGTGTGGGAAGCAGGTCTGTGATGGTGGCGGGCCTGAAGGCCTGGGCCGTTTGCAGCTGAAGCACTGGCTTGGTGGCAGGGCTGGTGGCGTCGGGGAAGGAGCTGGCAGGGGAGAAGCCCACGGGCCAGGACACCCTTGGGCTGATCCTGACAGCCCCTCACTCAGAAGGAAGTGTGGAAGGGCATGGGGTCACAAGGTCACGTGAGGCTGGCCCCGCCTTGGATGAGTCCGGGGTTGGTGGGGCTGCGAGGGGCTGGTGGCCCGGGCTGGAGGGTTTGTTGCAGGGCCTGGGGTCCGAGAGCTGGGGTGGTGGTAGGCCCCGCCTGCTGAGGTCAGCCGGCCAGCCCTCCAGCCAGGGTCTCAGTTCAGGGAGCTGTCCAGCCACCTGGTGGAGACGTTGTGTTCATTCCCTGTGTCCTTTCAGGACAACATCGCTGGGGTCTTCAACAAGTCCTGTGCCATCAGCTACACAAGCTACAGAAACATCTTCCCCATCTGGGCCCTTGGGCGCTTCTCCCGCCTGCACCCCGAGAGCGCCCTCGCCGGCCACCCTTGAGAGCACATCTGGTCATGCGAGTTCCAGGCGAGGCTGGGGCATCTCAGAGGGGCCGAGGCAGCCCCCTCCCTGCCCGCTTCGGCGGAAGCGCTGAGCCTGGGCCTGTGGCATGGGCAGGGCTGGTGCCTTCAGACTTGATTTTCAGCATAGCATTAGTTCTGAGAACAGTTGGTAGAGCTCGGGAGAGGGAAGGAACTGGATGAGCCGTGAGGGTGGGTAAAGCACAGTGCGCTCCGTGGTACCGCCTGGCGTGGTATGTGTCCTCTCTGTGGGCACGGGGCTGGGAGGGCTTTCCTGACCAGTGACTGAGTCCTCAGGAGCGGAGCAGCTGTGCCTCGTCTGCGTCCTGCCTCAGGCCCTCGAGGACCGGCTCTTCCTGTCTCTGTCTCTGGCTGAGGGATGGGACAGCTGCCTGGAACGGCCTGGCAGTAGAGGCTGGGCCTGCCTGTTCACCGTGGCGGCTCAGGCTCAGTGGGGATCGGGGACCAGACGCCGCAGGCCGGCCTGCCCCGGGTCTCGAGCTCGCCAGCGCCGCGTCATGGCTCAGCCGGCCCGTGGGGCGCCAGCATCGCTACCTCAGAGGTGGCAGTCGTCTTGTAGTGACAGATGGGAGGCCGAGCGTAAGGAAGGGTGAGGGGTTGTTAATGGCCACGCAGCAGTGGGACCCTGATGTGTGTTGGGGATACCCCTCACCCCCCTTTGTGCTCCAAGCTGCAGGGAGGGTCACATTTCCAGGGTGCTGCCTCTCAGGTGGTGAGCCTCTGAATTCCCCTCTGGCTTCTAAACCCGTCTGGCTTAGCGTGTGTGGACTTGGGGCTCAGGATGGAAAATCCAAACCCTGGAATTGCCTCTGACCTACAAGGATGAGCAGGAGTGTGGCTGTGAGGGTCACTGAGAGCGTCGATGAGGGTCAAACCCAGGCCTGGTGTCGCCCCAGGGGCCCACCTGCTTCTCGTTCCCCCCCAGGGCCTTCTCCTTCTGCTGTTCCTCTGTGCCTCTCCCTGTCTGACGGCTGCCCTGGCTGCGCGGCCCCAGTGTACCACCCTCCCTCTGACAGCCAGAGAGACGCCTGGGTGCCCCCCGCTCCCGCCACCCCTGCCCAGACCCTTAGGGTGCTCTCCAAGGTTTGCACCACGTGGCCTTGCTTCCGCAGCTCTCGTGGCCCCCGAGCGCTCTCCCTGACTCTGCCCGGGGCTCGCCTGCGTCCAGCCTTTGCCTGAGCTGCCCCCCACTGCCCTCCTGCCCCAGGTGGTGCTCTACCTGCTCTGAGCCCCGCAGGGCCTGGGTGCGCATATGCGCTGGCAGGTCCTGCTGGCTCCACCGGCTGCCACACTGTGGAACATAGCGGGTGTTCAGCTGGCGCTAGTTGGATGTCAGCACTTGCCCCAGATGTTTTTAAACTAGGGTTTATTTTGCTGAGGAAGCTGCGCTGGGCCCCTTTGAGATCTGTCAGTTACTCTTGCACCAGCAGCGCAGAGGGTGATTTCCAACGGTCTGCTTCTTGCAGCGGTCAATGCCCAGCCATTATCAGATCACTGGACGAAACATAAAGCTTCCGGGAAAGAAATGAAAATCAACTGTTACACTGAAACATTATGGAAGGTCACCTGTCTTACCGGCTACCTTAATACACAGACATTTGAGCCCCTTAGGCAGACGCTTGTCGTGCATGTGTTTTGTTTCATCCTGGAAACCGTCATGGATTGGGGTCTCTCGTGCCCCGTGTTGGACCACCACCCCTCAGTCTCAGGGAACAAGAGAAATTGTTCCAAGATAAGCAGGATGCACCTCTAGTTATTTGAGGGGAAAATATTTGCCTCAACCTGATTAAAAGTCAAGTTCTCTGTCCTGGGAGAATGATTAACATGTCTTGAATTCAAATTGTTTTATTTTTGGTTATCAGGAGCAAATTTTGAATGTTGTGCTGGGAAGCTTTCTCTGGAGCCAGATTAGCTTTTCTTGTTCAGCAGGATGTAAACTTCAGATCTGACCCTTTGAGGGATTCTCTAACTGGAAATGCTTAACTCACAATGGAAACTTATCTCCAAGAAAATACTTACCTTACTGAACATAACCAATGTCGATATGTAGATTTAAATTTTATTCAGACAATAAAAATGTTTGAACAATTGATACAATCAACTGTTGCTTCCTCGTTCTTCTCTCAACTCTCAGCAGCTAATTATAGGTTAATTGGTCAGCTTGATTTATTTTCATCTCTCCATCTGCAATATAAAGTTTTATTTATAAGGTTAGAAACACAAGACAAGGGGACACAAAGGCGAGAAAGTTAGAGGGGACTGGCAGGGATGTCACACATGAGGTACCTGCCAGGGGCTTGATTCTCTTGCTGTTGTTGGTCTCCAAAGTCAGTGCTCAGCTTTCTCACTGATTGTGGGAAGGGGGCGTCTGGTCACAGCAGAATTCACAAGAACCGCCCTCGCAAGTGGCAGCCGTAGGAAGCTGAAGACGCAGCTCCGAAGAGCTCGGTAAACTTACTAGGGGCACTGGGGCAGCATGTCTTGACCTTGGGCTCCCCTCAAAGACATGTGCCTGGCATTTTCACTTGGAATTTCTGGTGCTGTTTTGAAAACCCTCTTTCCTCACTCAGGATTAGGGTGATAGCGATAACTTCAGAGTTACTTGTTTTCTTCTGGGAAAATAATTCAACCAATAGTTTCTGTGTGATGACTATTATTGGTATGTGACTTGCAGCTTTCCTCCCAGGGCAGTGGTGCCCCAGGGGCCATTTGAGACCCGTGCTGCACATGGCGGAGAACAGCTACTTTGGTGGCTTTAGGCAGCCTCTGATGCCTGTCCCACGGCCAGGCCTCTTGTGCAGGATGCAGCCAGCCTGAGGCCTCGTGTTCCCTGATGCCCCTGGTTCTTGGGAAGGTAGGGGAGCAGGGCTTGCCCTTGGGCCCTCTAGGAATAGGTGAGCGTTGAAGCGGCCTGACGGTGGCCAGAAGGCTTAAAACATCAAACAGAGCTTCAGTGGCCTGTTGGATAATACTGAGTGGTCCAACACGTGTCATCTGAGACCTAGAAAAGCGGGAGGGTGGGGGGAGGGAGGCAGAAAAACATTGGAAGAAACCATGGCTGAAATTTTCCCAAACACAAGACGTGTAAGCCCACAGATCCATGAACCTCAGCAGACAGACCAAAAGCCCCACCAAAACCCACTTTAAGGCTCGTGATACTCTGATGAAGACCAAGGACGAATAAATCTTAAAAGCAAACGAAACAGGCACGTTATGTACTGCTGAGCGAAGACAAGGGTGACAAGCAACTTCTCATCAGGAACAGACATGCCGGAATGATGTCTTCAAAGTGTTGAAACCTTAAATTCCATGTTCAAAGAAAACAGAAATGAAGGCAGAGTGGACCTTTTCCAGATAAACCAACGCTGAAGGAATCGTCCAGCAGCCTTCCCTTACGAGAAATGTTCAGTTGTTTAGGTGTGGGAAAGAGATACTGGGTGGAAGCTGATCTTCAGAGAATGAGGAGCACCAGGTGGGAAGTGTGTGGTAAGTATAGAAGCTTTCCCCCTTTGTCTAAAAGATTTCTTCTTTAAAATTAACTTTTTTTCTTTTAATTAATTAATTAATTTTTGGCTATGTTGGGTCTTCGTTGCTCCACGTGGCTTTCTCTAGTTGTCGTGAGCGGGGGCTACTCTCTGTTGCGGTGCACGGGCTTCTCATTGCGGTGGCTTGTTGTGGAGCATGTGCTCTAGGCACACGGGCTTCGGTAGTTGTGGCACGTGGGCTCAGTAGTTGTGGCGCATGGGCTTAGTTGCTCCGCAGCAGTGGAATCTTCCCGGAACAGGGCTCGAACCTATGTCCCCTGCATTGTCAGGCAGAGTCTTAACCACTGTGCCACCAGGGAAGTCCCTAAAATTAACTTTTAAAAGCAAAAATAATAATGGTGGTTTTAACATAAGAAGTAAAAGGTATGACAACACAAAGGATATTGAAGGAGGATGGAGGCTCCTACCTCGTGTATAAGTGATGCTACGTTAAAGGTAGACTGTGATAAGCAGAAGAAACCTACTGTAAACCCTAGAGGAAACCACTAAAAAAGAAAGAGGTACAGCTGGTAAACTAATAAAGGAGGTAAAATAACCCTCCTAAAATACAAGAAGGCGAGAAAAAGAAGACAAAGGACAGATGGGACAAATAGAAAACAAATAAGATAATAGGCTTAAACCCAACTCTTATGGACTGAATTGTGTCCCCCCCTGCCAAACTCATATGATACTGCATCTGGAGATGGGGCCTTTAAGAAGATAATTAAGGTTAAATGAGGTCCTAAGGGTGGGTCCCTGATCCAGTAGAACTGGTGTCCTTGTAAAAGAGAGAGACACCAGGAACGCACACACAGAGGAAAGACCACATGAGGACCCAGGGTGGGCCGTCTGCACACAAGTAGAGAGGCCACAGGAGGGACCAGCCCTGCCAGTACCCTTGTCTTGGACTTCTGGCTTCCAGAACTGTGAGAAAATAAATGTTTAAGCCACCCAGTCTGTGCTGGTTTGTTATGGCAGCCCTAGAAGACTAATACACCAACCATTTAAATAATTTTATTAACTGTAAAGGGCCAAGCACTCTGGTTAAAAGGCAGAGATTTTAACTACAGATTGTTAACATTGGATGAAAAAGCATGACCCATCAATGTTGTCCATAGAAATTTTTTTTTTTTTTCATAGAAATTTTTAGTGTAAAGATACAGACAGGATAAAAGTGAAAGTTTAGAAAAATACATAATATAGAAACACAAATAAGAAGAAAAAGTGCTATATTAATATCAGTAGATTTCAGGAAAAGGAATAGTACCAGAAATAAAAAGACATTTACTAACAAAAAAAATGTCAATTCATCAAGAAGGCATAGCAATCTTAAATGTATGTGCACCTAATAACAGAGCTTCAAATTACATGAAGCAAAAACTGGCGGGACTAAAGAAAGAATTAGACAAATACACAATTGAAGTGGGAGACTGTAATACTTGTCTCAGCAACTGTAGACAAAACCTTCAACCATCTTGAGGAATTGGCATCTGTACAGCTCCCGGCCTTCTTTCCTAGTGCTCATTCACTAAGATAGGCCATATGCTGGATCATGAGACAAGTCTCAAGAAATTCAAAAGGATTGAAACTGTACAGAGTGTACTGTGACCACCGTGGAGTTAAATTAGAAATCAGTAACAAAAAGACTTAGAAAATCCCAAATATTTGGAAATGAAACAATACATTTCTAAATCATCTATAGTAAAAAATAAAAGCACAAGGGGAATTAGAAAATATTTCAAGCTGAATGAAAATAAAAACATGACGTCAAAATTTGTGGGATGTAGCTAAAGCAGTGCTTAGAGAAATGTTTACAGGCTTACATATTAATGCTGTAGATAAGGTTTAAAATCAATGATTGGGCTTCCTTGGTGGCGCAGTGGTTGAGAGTCCGCCTGCCGATGCAGGGGACACAGGTTCGTGCCCCGGTCTGGGAAGATCCCACATGCTGCGGAGCGGCTGGGCCCATGAGCCATGGCCGCTGAGCCTGTGCATCCGGGGCCTGTGCTCCGTAACGGGAGAGGCCACAGCAGTGAGAGGCCCGTGAAAAAAAAAAAAAAAAATCAATGATTTAATTGTCCATCTTAAGAATCTTAAAACCAAAGTAAGTAGAAGGAAGGATATACCAGACAAAAGGGTAGAAGTCAAATGCTACAGAAAACGTAAAAGAAGATCAATGAAACCAAAAGTTAATGCTTTGAGAAAAGTAACAAGCCTCTAGTCTGACCAAGTTAGAAAGAAAACAACCTATATCAGGAATACAAAAGGGTACCTCACTGTAGATCCTGCAGAAATAAGTTGTCCAGCCTGCCCCCCTAAGCCTGGCCACCCTTCTCCCTGGATCACACGGTTCCCACATGCTCTGCTTTACATGCTCCGGCAAAAACCTGCTAACACTGTTTCTGCACTTTCACATTTGGTTTTCTGCCTCGGCTGGACCTATTAGTCCTCAGAGGCGTAACACCTCAGAGAAGATAATAAGGAAATATGAGCTATGTAATGCCAGTACTCCACAATGTAGATGATGTGGACAAATTCTTCAAAAGACACAGTTGTTGTCTAGATGGGCATGAGAAGACATGGAAAACTTAAGTGACTTTATATCTATTTAAGAAATTGAATCAGAAACTAAAAGCTTTCCTGGAAGAAAACTTTAAGCTCACTGGCTTTGCTGGTGAATTTATCAACCATTTAAGAGAGAAATAGCAATGTAACACAACATCCAGAAAATGGAGGAGGGAACACTTTGCAACTCATTATATGAGGTCAATATGACCTTGATAGCAAAACCAGACCAGGACATGACAAGAAAAGGAGATACAGATCAATTTCCCTCATGAATATAGAAAATACTTAAAATATTAGAAGTTGAATCCAGTGATGTGTTAGAAGGGAAGTGCATTATGACCAGGAAACTGGCAGGATGTTCCCAGGTCCATGGCCGGAGGGTACCACCTTGAGAGGGTTTTCTTGTGGGGGGGAAGAAATGGCATTGTAAGTGTGAGGGGAGGGGCCCGCGGAGGGGAGCTACTCACGCCCGGCCCTGTTCTCAGGAGGCTGGTGGGGCATCTGCCCTGGGGCCTTCCTCAGAGGCCGCTGTCCACGTTCCCGCCGACCTGTCAGCTCTGTCTCGGGGTGCAACCCTTCTCCACAAATCCCACCCGAGATTGGGTGGGCGAAGTTACGCTAAGCTGTGAGTCTGGGGAAGGCAGGGCTGCGTTCTGCATGGAGGTTCCTCCCCCTCCCCCTGCCCTCGAGGCATCGAGGCGTCCGCTGAGGGGAGAGAAGACCCTGCTCCTGGTCTGGGCTGTGTCCCCAGGCAGAGCAGCAGGCGCCCCACCTGCTGCCTTTGGAGCCAGGAAACAGTGCTGAGTTTATGCCCCTCCCGGGTAGTTACTGGGAGTGGAGGGCGGTCACGGAGGTCACCCTGACCGAGGACTAGAATCTGGCAGGACTCTGCATGTGGTTGGTCCAGACGGCCCAGGGCCCTGGCCAGGGGTCCTCGGGTCCACTAATGGTCAGTGTCCCTGGCACTCAGTGCTGGTGGTCTGTGTGGGGACACTGACGTGCTGCCTGGAACCTCTGGACTAGGGGAGTGTGGTCGGCAGGTGGCCTCCAGCTGCCAGCCCCCTCGAGCCTGCTGGGGCTGCATGGGCTGTGGGGGCCGTCGAGGGGCTCCCGGCCTGCCTTCCTTGCGTCCACAGCCTCCTCTCCCTCAGGGGTGCGGCCCAGAGTTCTTGCTGTTCCTGGGACATGCCAGAACCTTCCTGTCTGGGCCTCGGCCTGAGCTGTTCCCTGCGCTGGGGTGCCCATCCCGCGAGGTCGCAGGCGCCCCCTACCCACCCTCCCGCCCCCTCCCCTCCGCTCCCTCGTGGCCGCGGGGCACCGCTGCTTTAAGGGCGACATCACAAGGCTGCGGAAGGCCAAGGGTGTGGAACTCCGGGCTCTTCTCTTGGTGTTTCTGGAGCGCCCCTGGGCTCTGGATTTCCACCTCCATGGGGCCACGGGCCCACACGTGAGCACGGAGGACGCGGCCATGGCTGAGGGCAGCGAGCTGGTGAACAGGTTTGTGATCTAGAACGCGGACCTCAGGAAGCAGGTGCGCCTCATGAAGGAGAACCAGGTGCTGAAGCGGCTGCTCAGTGAGAGCTGCCAGGAGAGCTGTGGGCACGGGGGCCGCGACCTGCTCATCCCCAAGGCGCCTGCCTACCCCGAGGCCTGCTCGCCTGGGCCTGTGTCCTCAGGCAGGTCCGCACCTGGGAGGAGGGCGGGCAGGTTACCCACTTGGGCTGGTGGGGCTCTGTGTCCGTGGTGGCCGCCGAGGTGCTGTCACAGAGGCTACAAACAGCACGTCCAGGTCCACCAAGGTCAGCCCGGGGGTGCTGGCGGGGCCGGGCCGTGTGCGCCTCTCCTTTCCTGGGAGCCGGGCCCGCCGGGCCCGCTCAGCCCTCGTCCGGGGTAGCTTTGCCCGCCGCGCTGGCCATCAGTCAAGGCCCGTCGCCTGGACCCCGCGACAGGAGCGGGAAGGGCGCCCAGGAGAGGGGAGCTGCAGCATCACCAGCAGGAAGTGAGTGAGGAACCGTAAAGCAGCGCGCCCTGTGGGAGCCGCTGCAGAGGCCGTGACACTTGCTGTGAAAGTCAGTTCGCTGTGCTTTAAACATTTTCATATGTGGAGTATGATTTAGGGCGTGGTTGGAGCCCTGACCTTGGTCTGAGTGGTTGGGTTGTGGACAGTGGGCCCCTGACCAGGCAACCTCCTTGTCCCTGGAGGTGGTGATCACTCACTGCCCAGTAGGGCAGGCAGAGTCCACACCCCAGCCCTCGCCTGGGGGTGCCCACGCTCGTGGACCTGCCATCTCTTGGGATGAGACGTTTTTTTCGACTGGGTGTGAGATGGTTTCCTTTCCTTTTGGAAGCAGTTGAAGCTGCTTCCAAAGCTGCTGCCAGTTCCGCAGCAGGTTGCCCGGCTGCTCCGGGGACCTCCGTTGTGTGGTCACCTCCTGGAGTCCACCGAATGCCTGCTGCCACCCTGAGCAAGCAGGCCCACGTGGAAGGTGGTGCCATCACCCATCAGTCCCCTGCATGCAGCTTGTGGGCGCAGGGCCCCGTGAGCGAGCGTGTCCCCAGGGTGCAAGGGTCCCTCACGGCATCTCCACACCTTCAGCCTCAGGGGGGCCTTGAGGAAGGAGCTCAGACAAGCAGGGGGTCCTCGTGGGGGATGGAGGGTAAAGGAGGGGCAGCTGGAGAAACCCGGGGGCCCTGCCGGAGCTCAGGACACACACTTGTCCTCAGGCGCTTGCTGAGGAGGGGCTTGGCCTCACGGTGCTGTGTCCCGCGTGTGACGCCTGCAGAGCGTCCGTGCCGCCTTCGCAGGCCTACGAGGGACGCCTAGTGCACGGAGGCTCATGAGGCACTTGTCCCAAGGCCTCGTCTGCACTGTGACAACTGTCAACAGTCACCTGCCTTGTGCCGCTCTGTCACCCTTCATCCCAAGAATGGAGTTGTGCCAGGGCCTACCCTCAGGGCTCAGAGCCATCCACGTGGTCAGCTGGGCACAGGCTCTCTGGGCGCCCCCCTCACTGGGCCGGAAGGGTGGGCTGCGGGTGAGATGCAGGCCCTCGCTCAGGCTGGGCTGTTCCCCGTCAGAGTCCAAGTCGGGCCAGAGTCTCCGGGACCGTGGCCAGCACCCCGCCTGTGGGCAAGCCCAGATCCTGCTGGACAGCAGTCTTAGGAGGAGCCCCAGCCCCTGGCCAGCCCGCGGCCACCAGGCCTTCCACAGAGAGGCCTTGGAGCCCCAGCTGCAGGGCGTGGGCCAAGGTCGGCATGGGCCCCAGCCATCCTCAGGGTCACCTCCATGCCCAGGGTTCAGCCTTCAGCAGAGGGTACAGCCTTGGCCTTGGGGCTGGACTTGGAGAACCAGCAGGTGTTCCTGCGAGCAGCTCAAGGTGCAGACGGGAGAACTGCCCCCACAGCAGCTCGCTGTCTGCATTCGAAACAGGATGTGCTCTGAAGACCCGTTTTTCTCATTTTACCAGAGTCACTCAGGGAACATAACTGCCCCCAGGCTGAGCCTGAGCTCCTGACCGCACTCCCAGAGGCAGCCGCTGCCAACGTCTACTCGGCGTCTCTCTGACATTGTCAGTGGCTATTTGTGTGTGTCTAGGGATCCTTTTAGTTTACATAAATGGGGCTGAGCCGTTCTACACTTTGATTTCCCCAACTGTCCATCTTGCTGTCATTGCCCATCGGCCCTCTCCTGGAGGGCACACTGTTCCCTGTGGGTTCACCACAAGCCCTTCAGCCTGGACCCCACGACAGGAGCTCCTTTCCAGCTCCCTGTGACCACGGATGGCCCCACGTGTGCATCTGTGGCCTGCCGAGGGGTAGCTGTCAGGAAACGCTTAGGTCAAAGGCCGCGTGCAGTTGAAACGTTGAAGAGGACACTGGGGCCCTCTCCAAAAGGCTTTGGCCTCTGCACCCTGCACCTTCCCAGTACATGGCCTCACCTGTGGGAGCTGAGCCAGGCCACACCGGGGTCTCCCGAGGCCGCCTCGAGCAGATGGTACACATGATCCAAGGAACAGAGGCGGGGGCAGCCTCGACCGTCCCGGCCCCTCCCTCCTGGGCTTTATTCCTTCAGACCATCCTGGTCCCCGAGCCCCTCGAGTCACGGAGCTTCTGCTGTTGCCTGGACTCCTTGCTGTCCTGGGTGCAGTGTCAGGTGATTTAAGTAGTTTCTGAGTATCTGTCTGCCTCTTTCCCTTTAACACCATGATGTGGCTGTGTCTGTACTGTCATAAATACATTTCAAATGGCTGTGTCATATTCCAAAAATCAGATGAACCACAATTTAATGAACTCTTCTTATGTTTGAAATGACAGTTCTTTTTTCTTACCCCGAGGTAAATACCACAGCAAAACACTTTATATTTAGGGTTATTTCCTTAGGGTATGTTTTCCTAAAAGTAGAATCACTGGCTCAGAAGGCAGGGGTAATTATTTCACATTTCTTCTGTGTACATTTACCCAGAGGATGATTTCATCTACTGCAGTTTTATTAAGCTCTTTTGGCTCTGTTTCTTCAAGTCTCTTTAGCCATTTCTCACACATAAATCTTTCACATTAATTAGTTTATTCCTGGAGCACTTTATGTTACTTGTAATCATGGATGGATTTCTTTTTCCACTGTGTTTTCGTTATCAGTGTTGCTATGTTTTGGAAAGCTGTTGATTTGTAGATATTTATCCTATATCCAGCCCATTCGTAAGCTGTTTTATTCTGCTAAGTTTTTCAGTTCATTCTCCTATGTTTTCTAAGTCTGTAGTTGCTGTTTACAAAGGATCATTTTAAACGAGGTTGGCAGCTCATACACTTGTTTCTGTCTTTGTCTTTGTTCCTCAGAACTCCCAGGACCTTTGGCCTTGGCAGCCTCCCTTATCCTCCTGGTGGGTGGTGGGCAGTGAATGGCCCTGTCTGCCCAGGGATCGGGGGGTGTGCAGTCTGGGTGCTGGGGAAGAGCCTTTCTAGTCCTTTTTTTTTTTTTTTTTTTTTTTTTGGTACGCGGGCCTCTCACTGTTGTGGCCTCTCCCGTTGTGGAGCACACGCTCCGGACGTGCAGGCTCAGCGGCCATGGCTCACGGGCCCAGCCACTCCGCGGCATGTGGGATCTTCCCGGACTGGGGCACGAACCCATGTCCCCTGCATCAGCAGGCGGACACTCAACCACTGCGCCACCAGGGAAGCCCGTAGTCCTTATTTTTAAAGAATAACAACAAAAAAAAGAATTGAGAAACGGCTCATTTTGTTAAATTTTTATGACCTCGTTTCGGCATCGGCGGAAGTGCCCTCAGCTGCTTCTCACAGCTCGTCTGTGGGGTCTTGTTATGCTGCTTCGCTGAGAGACCCCGTGGGTCCTGGGTCAGAGCTGTGTCTGTTGTGGCATCTGTTTGGCTGGGGCTTTGCTTAGGATCTCTGCACTCTGTTCCTACATGAATCTGGGCTACAGTTTCCTTTCTGTGGGCTGTCTTTGCAGGGATTTGATATCAGAGTTGTGACAATTTATAACCTTAATAATCAAGCATCTTTTAATTTTTTCAGTGTTCCAACCTCATTTATATGATGTAGGGATTGTGAATTGTTTGGGAACTTGAAAGAACTCACTCACCAACCAATCACCCAGGCCTGCAGCCCTTTGCAGCATAATTATTCTGTAACTTCTAGGTTTTTCTTTTTTGCTTATTAGTCCATTTAGGTTTTCTACTTCTGAGTCATTTAAAATAATTTCCCAGATGATCTCTCCTTTTATTAAAATTTTCAATTAATATTCAATTGTATATAATATCAATACTTTTATAATTTAAACATTATCTTCCTAGTCATTCTTATATCACTTTTCTCATTTCCAATTTTATTCCTTTATGTTTTGTTTCTCTAAAGTAGCTTTCCACAGTTTCGCTATCTCATTGGACTTTCCCTAGAGCTGTTTCGAGTTTATTTCTGCTGCCATTTTTATTATTTTGTAACTTTTTCTTTCTTCAAGAGTTCATTCCCATATGAATGTTTAATTTTTTGGTGATATTTTAGAAGTAATTAAAGGATTTAAGTTACCAATTTCACTCTAAATACAGTTTTTTTTTTATAAAATATTTTTTTAAATTTATCTTTCGGCTGTGTTGGGTCTTTGTTGCTGCATGCAGGCTTTCTCTAGTTGTGGTGAGCGGGGGCTACTCTTTGTTGCGGTGCATGGGCTGCTCATTGCATGGCTTCTCTTGCTGTAGAGCATGGAATCTAGGTGCGTGGGCTTCAGTAGTTGCAGCACATGGGCTCAGTAGTTGTGGCTCGCAGGCTCTAGAGCACAGCCTCAGTAGTTGTGGTGAACGGGATTCCTTGCTCCGCAGCATGTGGAATCTTCCCGGACCAGGGCTTGAACCCATGTGCCCTGCATTGGCAGGCGGATTCTTAACCACTGTGCCACCAGGGAGGTCCCTCTAAATACGGGATTTAAAAAAAAATTTTACTTTATTTTTTTATGCAGCAGGTTCTTATTAGTTATCCATTTTATACATATTAGTGTATATATGTCAATCCCAATCTCCCAATTCATCACACCACCACCCCCGCCCACCACTTTCTCCTCTTGCTGTGCATACGTTTGTTCTCTACATCTGTGTCTCTATTTCTGGCCTGCAAACTGGTTCATCTGCACCATTTTTCTAGGCTCCACGTATATGTGTTAATATATGATATTTGTTTTTCTCTTTCTGACTTACATCACTCTGTATGAGAGTCTCTAGATCCATCCACGTCTCTACAAATGCCCCAATTTCTTTCCTGTTTATGGCTGAGTAATATTCCATTGTATATACGTACCACATCTTCTTTACCCATTCTTCTGTCGATGGGCATTTAGGTTGCTTCCTGGCTATTGTAAGTAGTGCTGCAATGAACATTGGGGTGCACGTGTCTTTTTGAATTATGGTTTTCTCTGGGTATATGACCAGTAGTGGGATTGCTGGGTCATACGGTAATTCTATTTTTAGTTTTTTAAGACACCTCCATACTGTTCTCCATAGTGGCTGTATCAATTTACATTCCCACCAACAGTGCAAGAGGGTTCCCTTTTCTCCACACCCTCTCCAGCATTCGTTGTTTGTAGATTTTCTGATGATGCCCATTCGAACTGGTGTGAGGTGATACCTCATTGTAGTTTTGATTTGCATTTCTCGAATAATTAGTGATGTAGAGCAGGTTTTCATGTGCTTCTTGGCCATCTGTATGTCTTCTTTGGAGAAATGTCTATTTAGGTCTTCTGCCCATTTTTGGATTGGGTTGTTTGTTTTTTTTAGTATAGAGCTGCATGAGCTGTTTATATATTTTGGAGATTAATCCTTTGCCCATTGATACATTTGCAAATATTTTCTCCCATTCTGAGGGTTGTCTTTTCGTCCTGTTTGTAGTTTCCTTTGCTTTGCAAAAGCTCTTAAGTTTCATTAGGTCCCATTTGTTTATTTGAGGTTTCATTTCCATTACTCTAGGAGGTGGATCAAAAGAGATCTTGCTGTGATTTATGTCAAAGTATGTTCTTCCTATGTTTTTCTCTAAAAGTTTTATAGTGTCCAGTCTTACATTTAAGTCTCTAATCCATTTTGAGTTTATTTTTGTGTATGGTGTTAAGGAATGTTCTAATTTCATTCTTTTACATGTAGCTGTCCAGTTTTCCCAGCACCACTTATTGAAGAGACTGTCTTTTCTCCACTGTATATCTTTGCCTCCTTCATCATAGATTAGTTGACCATAGGTACGTGGATTTATCTCTGGGCTTTCTATCCTGTTCCATTCAACTATATTTCTGTTTTTGTGCAAGTACCATATTGTCTTGATTACTGTAGCTTTGTAGTACAGTCTGAAGTCAGGGAGTCTGATTCCTCCTGCTCAGTTTTTTTTCCCTCAAGATTGCTTTGGCTATTCAGGGTCTTTTGTGTCTCCCTACAAATTTTAAGACTTTTTGTTCTAGTTCTGTTAAAATGCCATTGGTAATTTGATAGGGATTGCATTGAATCTGTAGATTGCTTTGGGTAGTATAGTCATTTTCACAATATTGATTCTTCCAATCCAAGAACATGGTATATCTCTCCATCTGTTGGTATCATCTTTAATTTCTTTCATCAGTGACCTATAGTTTTCTGCATACAGGTCTTTTATCTCCCTAGAAAGGTTCATTCCTAGGTATTTTATTCTTTTTGTTGCAATGGTAAATGGGAGTGTTTCCTTGATTTCTCTTTCAGATTTTTCATCATTAGTTTATAGGAATGCAAGAGATTTCTGTGCATTAATTTTGTATCCTGCAACTCTACCAAATTCACTGATTAGCTCTAGTAGTTTTCTGGTGGCATCTTTAGGATTCTCTATGTATAGTATCATGTCATCTGCAAACAGTGACAGTTTTACTTCTTCATTTCCAATATGTATTCCTTTTATTTCTTTTTCTTCTCTGATTGCCGTGGCTAGGACTTCCAAAACTATGTTGAATAATAGTGGTGAGAGTGGACATCCTTGTCTTGTTCCTGATCTTAGAGGAAATGCTTTAAGTTTTTCACCATTGAGAATGATGTTTGCTGTGGGTTTGTCATATATGGCCTTTATTATGTTGAGGTAGATTTCCTCTATGCCCATTTTCTGGAGAGTTTTTATCATAAATGGGTGTTGAATTTTGTCAAAAGCTTTTTCTGCATGTATTGAGATGATCATACGGTTTTTATTCTTCAATTTGTTAATATGGTATATCACATTGATTGATTTGCGTATGTTGAAGAATCCTTGCATCCCTGGGATAAATCCCACTTGATCATGGTGTATGGTCCTTTTACTGCATTGTTGGATTCTGTTTGCTAGTATTTTGTTGAGGATTTTTGCATCTATGTTCATCAGTGATATTGGTCTGTATTTTTCTGTTTTTGTAATATCTTTGCCTGCTTTTGGTATCAGGGTGATGGTGGCCTCCTCGAATGAGTTTGGGAGTGTTCCTTCCTCTACAATTTTTTGGAAGAGTTTGAGAAGGATGGGTGTTAGCTCTTCTCTAAATGTTTGATAGAATTCACCTGTGAAGCCATCTGGTTCTGGACTTTTGTTTGTTGGAAGATTTTTAATCACAGTTTCAATTTCATTACTTGTGATTGGTCTGTTCATATTTTCTATTTCTTCCTGGTTCAGTCTTGGAATGTTATACTTTTCTAAGAATTTGTCCATTTCTTCCAGGTTGTCCATTTTATTGGCATAGAGTTGCTTGTAGTAGTCTCTTAGGATGCTTTCTATTTCTTCGGAGTCTGTCATAACTTCTCCTTTTTCATTTCTAATTTTATTGATTTGAGTCCTCTCCCTCATTTTCTTGATGAGTCTGGCTAAGGTTTTATCAATTCTGTTTATCTTCTGAAAGAACCAGCTTTTAGTTTTATTGATCTTTGCTCTGATCTTTATGATTTCTTTCCTTCTACTAACTTTGGGTTTTGTTTGTTCTTCTTTCTCTAGTTCATTTAGGTGTAAGGTTAGTTTGTTTATTTGAGATTTTTCTTGTTTCTTGAGGTAGGCTTGTATTGCTATAAAATTCCCTCTTAGAAAGTCTTTTGCTGCATCCCGTAGGTTTTGGATCATCGTTTTCATCGTAATTTGTCTCTAGGTATTTTTTGATTTCCTCTTTGATTTCTTCATGATCTCTTGGTTATTTAGTAATGTATTGTATAGCCTCCATGTTTTTGTGGGTTTTTTTACATATTTTCCCCTGTAATTGATTTCTAATCTCATAACGTTGTGGTCAGAAATTTTGCTTGATATGATTTCAATTTTCTTAAATTTACCAAAGCTTGATTTGTGACCCAAGATATGATCTACCCTGGAGAATGTTCTGTGCACACTTGAGAAGAAAGTGTAATCTTCTGTTTGGGGCTGGAATGTACTATAAATATCAATTAAATCTATCTGGTCTATTGTGTCATTTAAAGCTTGTGTTTCCTTATTAATTTTCTGTCTGGATGGTCTGTCCATTGGTGTAAGTGAGGCTTTAAAGTCCCCACTATTATTGCGTCACTGTTGATTTCCTCTTTTATAGCTGTTAGCAGTTGCCTTATGTATTGAGGTGCTCCTATGTTGGGTGCATATATATTTATAATTGTTATATCTTCTTCTTGGATTGATCCCTTGACCATTATGTAGTGGCCTTCCTTGTCTCTTGTAATATTCTTTATTTTAAAGTCTATTTGATCTGATATGAGTATTGCTACTCCAGCTTTCTTTTGATTTCCATTTGCATGGAATATCTTTTTCCATCCCCTCACTTTCAGTCTGTATGTGTCCCTAGGTCTGAAGTGCGTCTCTTATAGACAGCATATAGATGGGTCTTGTTTTTGTATCCATTCAGCAAGCCTGTGTCTTTTGGTTGGAGCATTTAATCCATTCACGTTTAAGGTAATTATCAATATGTATGTTCCTGTGACCATTTTCTTAATTGTTTTGGGTTTGTTTTTGTAGGTCCTTTTCTTCTCTTGTTTTTCCCACTTAGAAAAGTTCCTTGAGCATTTGTTGTAGAGCTGGTTTGGTGGTGCTGAATTCTCTTAGCTTTTGCTTGTCTCTAAAGCTTTTGATTTCTCCATCGAATCTGAATGAGATCCTTGCCAGGTAGAGTAATCTTGGTTGTAGGTTCTTCCCTTTCATCACTTTAATAATACCATGCCACTCCCTTCTGGCTTGTAGAGTTTCTTCTGAGAAATCAGCTGTTAACCTTATGGGAATTCCCTTGTATGTTATTTGTCGTTTTTCCCTTGTTGCTTTCAATAATTTTTCTTTGTCTTTAATTTTTGTCAGTTTGATTATTACGTGTCTTGGCATGTTTCTCCTTGGATTTATCCTGCCTGGGACTCTTTGCACTTCCTGGACTTGGGTGGCTATTTCCTTTCCCATGTTAGGGAAGTTTTCAACTATAATCTCTTCAAATATTTTCTCAGGTCCTTTCTCTCTCTTTTCTCCTTCTGGGACCCCTATAATGTGAATGTTGGTGCATTTTAATGTTGTCCCAGAGATCTCTTAGGCTGTCTTCATTTCTTTTCATTCTTTTTTCTTTATTCTGTTCCACAGCAGTGAATTCCACCATTCTGTCTTCCAGATCACTTATCCCGTCTTCCTCTGTTTTGCTGCTATTCATCCTTCTAGTGTATTTGTCATTTCAGTTATTGTAGTACCCATCTCTGTTTGTTTGTTCTTTAATTCTTCTAGGTGTCTGTTTTTTAATTCTTCTAGGTCTTTGTTAAACATTTCTTGCATCTTCTCGACCTTTGCCTCCATTCTTTTTCCGAGGTCCTGGATCATCTTCACTATCATTATTCTGAATTCTTTTTCTGGAAGGTTTCCTGTCTCCACTTCATTTAATTGTTTTTCTGGGGTTTTATCTTGTTCCTTCATCTGGTACATAGCCCTCTGACTTTTTGTCATGTCTATCTTTCTGTGAATGTGGTTTTTGTTCCACAGGCTGCAGGATTGTAGTTCTTCTTGCTTCTGCTGTCTGCTCTCTCCTGAGGAGAATTTAGATGATTACTTTTATCCATCAGTTCATTTTCAGACTTGCTCAGTTTGTAATGCTCTTAAAACATCCAGGTTCAGATGTAGAGTCAGCAGCATCAGAAACTCAGATGATAGATCTTGACTGATGTAGACGAAGATGAATCAATAGTCAATCTAATGATACCAAGGGACTGCTGCTTATCGAAAACCCAGTCTTCAAACTGAGAGCAGAGTTCTTCCCGTTACATGTTAAATCCTCTCTGAAATCCTGCTAGTGTTGGAGGGTCTCCTGCAGAGGCGCGGGTGGCTGTGTCTCACTGTGAGGACAAGGACACTGGCAGCAGAAGTTCTGGAAAGTACTCCTTGGTGTGAGCCCTCCCAGAGTCCGCCTAAATACAGTTGTTTTTTTTTGAACAAATCCTACAGCTTGGCTTGGGTTGTTATTCTTTTAAAATTTATTTATTTATTTGTTTATGGCTGTGTTGGGTCTTTGTTTCTGTGTGAGGGCTTTCTCTAGTTGGTGGCAAGCGGGGGCCACTCTTCATCGCGGTGTGCGGGCCTCTCACTATCGCGGCCTCTCTTGTTGCAGAACACAGGCTCCAGACGCGCAGGCTCAGCAGTTGTGGCTTACGGGCCTAGTTGCTCCGTGGCATGTGGGATCCTCCCAGACCAGGGCTCGAACCCGTGTCCCCTGCATTAGCAGGCAGATTCTCAACCACTGCGCCACCAGGGAAGTCCCTAAATACAGTTTTAAATGTACTGATGTCGTAGTATATATAGTGTTCTGATTTTCAGTATTTTTCAATAATCATTTTCTTCCTATTTTTATTTCCTCCTTGATCTGATCATTACTTAAGAGAATGCTTTTAATTCTGAGGAGATGGAGTTTTCTATTGACTCTCATTTTTCATTTACAGTTTTGTTGTAATGTGACCTGAAAATTTGGACTTCACTGAGGATTAAATAAAATTTTTTTTTAACTTTTAACACAAATTTATTAAGGCTTAGGAATAATAGAAGGGAATTTCAATTCACTAAACAGAAACTAAATAAAAAGTGCAAACCCACCTGGCCACACAACAATCCCTTTAAAACTGGGTCATAGATGTGGCTCTTCCCCAAGTCCACGAGGTGAGTTTTTCCAGCCCCTGCCCACTGCTGGAACAGCCCACCTCCCCTCGGAATATTTGCATCCTGAGCACAGGGCTCCAGGCTCCTCTGGGGCTGAGCCAGAGGAAGAATCCAGCTCTGGGGACCCTTGATGGCTCAGCCTTGTTAAGTTCCTGAGGCGTGTCCCATTGACAGTTTGTGGGCTGTGTGTTTGGCAGGGGATGCACATCGAGGGACACTGATCGCGGCTTTGCTTTCACAAGGAAATTTGGAAACAGCCCCACATGCCTCAGTGGGATGATGGTTAAAAAAATCTGTGTCTGTGCACGTGAGCCGGGAAATGGTTAAATGAACCAGTGAGCTACCAAATGACTCAGTCAATGTGGATAAATCTCAACAAAAGATAAGTTTCGGAATAAAACGTGTCAGATGATACCATTTATGTAAAATTTAAGAAGCACATAACAGTCACTGTCATAGTGTGTGGATGCACAGGCTGGAGGAGGCATCAGAGGCACCCACGCTCACTGTCCCCATGAACCTGAGGCTGCTGGTGTCCTTGGGCGCCAGCGCCCATAGCTGTTTCACCCACGTGTCCGTCACCTCCTCCAAAGCGTAAATGGGAGCAGGTGTCAGAGCCGGGGCAGGGTGTGTGCGTGTTCTTAAAGTGGTCTCTACACTTTTCGGGATGTTTCGGGAACCTCAGCCTGACGTCTCCTTCCTCTCCTCCCTGCCCTAGTTCCAGATTTTGGAAGGTTCAACGGTGGCCCTGATGCACCTTCCCAGCTGCAGGCGTCCTCCCTGGAGGATCTGCTGTGCTCACACGCCCCCTTCTCCAGCGAGGACGATGCCTCCCCGGGCTGTGCAACCTCCTCCCAGGTGCCCTTCAAGGATTTCCTCAGCTCCCCAGAGCTGTCTGCGCCCCGTGGCTCTGACCGGAAGCTGTCCCCACTCCTGAGTTCCTTGCAGGACCCGCTGGCGGACAAGAGCCTGCTGGAGCCCAGGGAGGTAGGCCGGCCCAAGAAGGTGTGCTTCTTGGAGAGCAGCCTGCCCTCCGGGGACAGGACCAGGAAGAGCTTCTACCTTAACGGTACAGCGGGCCAGGGGTGGGTGCAGGGTGGGAGGCGCTGCTGGGGAGAGTGGTCCGGGCTCTGTGCTGCTGCATTTATCTGCGTCAGTATTGATTCCAATACACAGTGTCTTAATGATTGTAGCTTTATAATAAGACTGTAAATCAGATGGTATAAGTTCTTCAACTTTGTTCTTTGTGTCCAAGTTGTTCTGCCTATTCTAGGTTCTGTATGAATGTTAGAATCAACTTGCCCATTTCTACAAGAAAACCTTGCTGGCATTCTGATTGGAATTGTCCTGGACCTCCAGGTCACTTTTCAGAGAAATGGCATTGTAACAATATTGAATCTTCAGATGTGCAGACACTGTACTGGCGTATCTTGTTCTATTGCACTTTGCTTTATGTGTGCTTCACAGATATGGCATTTTTTACAAATTGAAGGTTTGTGGCAGCCCTATGTGGAGCAAGTCTATTGGCACCATTTTTCCAACAGCATTTGCTCACTTAATGTCTGTGTGTCACGTTTTGGTAATTCTTGCAATATTTCGTACTTTTCCATCATTATTATCTTTGTTGTGGTGATCTTTGATCAGTGGTCTTTTTTTTTTAATCTTTATTGGAGTATAATTGCTTTACAATGGTGCTGGTTTCTGCTTTATAACAAAGTGAATCAGTTATACATATACATGTGTTCCCATATCTCTTCCCTCTTGTGTCTCCCTCCCTCCCACCCTCCCTATCTCACCCCTCTAGGTGTCACAAAGCATGGAGCTGATCTCCCGATCAGTGGTCTTTGATGTTACTATTATAACTGTTTTGGAACACCAAGGACTACGCGCATACAAGACGGCAAACTTAATGCATATATGTTGTGGGCATTCTGACTGCTCCAGCTACCAGCCCTCCCCTGTCTCTTCCTCTCCTCAGGCCTCCCTATTCCCTGAGGCAAGACAATATTGAAATTGGCCAATTAATAAGCCTACAATGCCTCCTCGTGTTCAAGTGAAAGGAAGAGTCACATGTCTCTCACTTTAAACCACAAGCTAGAAATGATGAAGCTGAGTGAGGAAGCCAGGTCAAAAGCCGAGAAGGGCCAAAGCTGGGTTTCTTGTGCCAAACAGTTAGCCAAGCTGTGAAGGCAAAGGAAAGTTCTGGAGGAAATTAAAGTGCTACCGTGATCACACGAATGATAAGAAAGTGAAACAGCCTTATTGCTGATATGGAGAAAGTTTCAGTGGTCTGGATAGAGGATCAAACCAGCCACAACATTCCCTTCGGTCAAAGCCTAATCTGGAGCAAGGCCTTAACTCTCTCCAATTCTATGAAGGCTGAGAGAGGTGAGGAAACTGCAGAAGAGAAGTTTGAAGTTAGCAGAGGGTGGTTCATGAGGTTTAAGGAAAGAAGCCATCTCCATGACATAAAAGTGCCAGGTGAAGCAGCAAGTGCTAATGTAGAAGCTGCAGCCGTTGTCCAGAAGATCCAGGTAAGATAATTCATGAAGGTGGCTACACTAAACAACCAATTTTCAATGTAGATGAAACGGTCTTCTGTTGGAAGAAGATTCTATCTAGGACTTTACAGTTAGAGAGGAGAAGTCACTGCCTGGCTTCAAAGCTTCAAAGGACAGGCTGACTCTCTTGTTAGGGGCTAAGGCAGCTGGTGACTTGAAGTTGAAGCCAGTGCTCATGTATCCTCTGAAAATCCTAAGGAAGGCCCTTAAGAATTATGCATTTATCATCTGAAAATCCTAAGAGCACTCTGCCTGCGCTCTATAAATGGAAAACAAAGCCTGGATAACAGCACATCTGTTTGCAAAATGGTTTACTGAATATTTTAAGTCCCCTACTGAGACCTACTGCTCAGAAAAAAAGATTCCTTTCAAAATATTACTGCCCATCAACAATGCACCTGGTCACCCTGGAGCTCTGATGGAGATGCACAATGAGATAAAGGTTGTTTTCGTGTCTGCTAGCACAACATCCATCCTGTAGCCCATGGATCAAGGAGTCATTTTGACTTTCAGGTCTTATTATTGAAGAAATACATTCCATAAGGTTACAGCCACCACAGGCAGTGATTCCTCTGATGGATCGCGGCAAAGTCAATTGAAACCTTCTGGAAAGGATTCATCATTCTAGATACCATTAAGAACATTCATGATTCATGGTAAGAGGTCAACATATCAACATTAACAGGAGTTTGGAAGAAGTTGGTACCAACCCTCATGGATGACTTTGAGAGGTTCAAGACCTCAGTGTGGGGCTTCCCTGGTGGCGCAGTGGTTAAGAATCCACCTGCCAATGCAGGGGATACGGTTTTGAGCCCTGGTCCTGGAAGATCCCACATCCTGTGGAGCAACTAAGCCCGTGCGCCACAACTACTGAGCCCGCATACCACAACTACTGAAGCCCGCATGCCTAGAGCCCGTGCTCCGCAATAAAAGAAGCCACCTCAATGAGAAGCCCTCGCACCGCAACAAAGAGTAGCCCCTGCTTACCGCAACTAGAGAAAGCCTGGGCGCAGCAACGAAGACCCAATGCAGCCAAAGACAAAACAAAACAAAACCCTAATATTTGATTATTTTTTAAAAAAAAGACCTTAGTGGGGGAAATAACTGTAGATGTGGTGGAAACTGCAGGAGAACTAGAATCAGAAGTGGAGCCTGAGATGTGACTGACTTGCTGCAATCTCAGGATAAAGCCTTCATAGATGAGGAGCTGCTTTTTATGGATGATCTAAGAAAGTGGATTCTTGAAATGGAATCTACTCCTGGTGAAGATGCTGTAAAGATTGTTGAAATGACAACAAAGGATTTAGAACATTACGTAAACTTAGTCAATAAAGTAGCAGCAGGGTTTGAGAGGATTAACTTTAATTTTGAAAGAAGTTCTGTTGTGGGTGAAATGCTATGAAACAGCAATGCATGCTATGGAGGAATTATTCTTGAAATGAGGTGCAGTCAACGTGGCAAACTTCATTGTTACCTTTTTAAAGAAATTGCCACACCAACCCCAGCCTTCAGCAACCGCCACCCTGATCAGTCAGCAGCCATCAGCACTGAGGCAGGGGCCCTCCCCAGCAAAAAGGCTGTGACTCACTGAAGGCTCAAATGATGGTTAGCATTTTTTAGCAATAAAATATTTTAAAATTAAGGTATGTACATTGGGGTTTTTTGGGATGTAATGTTATTGCACACTATAGACTACAGTATAGTGTAAAACTAATTTTATGTGCACCGAAAAACCAAAAAAGCTCATGTGACTTGCTTTAGTGTGATATTTTGCTTTATTGTGGTGGTCTGGAACTGAATCAGCAATATATCCAAGGTATGCCTGTATATCTCTCCATTTATTTAGTTCTTTAAAAATATCGCTCAAGCCGCCGTCCTTATTAGTATAGTGGTGAATATCCCCGCCTGTCATGCCGGAGACTGGGGTTCGATTCCCCGACGGGGAGGCAACACGCCCTCGGGACTTCCCCGGTGGAGCAGTGGTTAAGAATCCGCCTGCCAATGCGGGGGACTCGGGTTCGAGCCCTGGTCTGGGAAGGTCCCATATACCGCAAAGCACCTAAGCCCGTGTGCCACAACTACTGAGCCTGTACTTTAGAGCCCGTGAGCCACAACTACTGAGCCCGTGTGCCACAACTACTGAAGCCCGCGCACCTAGAGTCCGTGCTCCGCAACAAGAGAAGCCACTGCAATAAGAAGCCCGCGCACCACAACGAAAACCCAACGCCTCCAATAAATAGATAAATAAATAAGTTAAAAAAATATTGCTCAGCAATATTTTATAGTTTTCTGTGTACAGATCTTGCACGTTTTTGTTGAACTTATCCCTTAGTATTTCATGTTTTTGATGCTGAAAAATAAATAGTATTGTTTTTATCAATATGAATTTCTGATTGTTTCTAGTATACGGTAACACAATTGGTTTTGTATATTGACCCCATGATGGTTAATTTTATTTGTCAACTTGACTGGGCCATTAGGTGCCCAGATATTTGGTCAAACATTATTCTGGGTATTTCTGTGAGGATGTTTTTGGATGAGTTTAATATTTAAATCAATAGACTGAGTAAAGTAGATTGACTTAATGTGGGTGGGCCTCATCCAATCACTTGAAGGCCTGAATAGGACAAAAAGGCTGACTCTCCCCTAAGTAAGAGGGAATTCCTCCTGCCTGACTGCCTTTGGATTGCAACTGAAATCTCAGCTCTCATGCCCCCAGTCCTTTGAACTGGAGCCACACCATTGATTCTCTTGTTTCTCAGACCTTGAGCTCAGACTGAGACTATATCATCAGCTCTTCTGAGCCTCCAGCTTGCTGACTCACCCTCACAGATCTTGGGACTTGTCAGTTTTCATAATCACACACACACACACACCAAATATGGTTCTGTTTCTGTTTCTCTAAAGAACCCTGACAAATAGAACCTTGTATCTTGAACTTAACTGAACTCACATATTTGTTCTAGTAGTTTTTTTTTTTAAGGTTCTTTAGGATAGATATCATGTCATTTGTGAATAAAGACAAAGTTATTTTTTCATTTCTAATCTGTATGCCTTTAATTTCTTTTTCTTGTCTTATTGCATTGGCTGGAACAGTGTTGAATAGAAATGGTGACAGTGGGCATTCTTGTCTTTTTTGGATGTAGGGCGAAAGCATTCCATCTGTCACCATTAAGTATGATGTTAGCTAAGTTTTGTAGATGCCCTCCATCAGGTTGAGGAAGTTCCCTTTAATTCCTTGTTTGCTCAGAGTTATCCTGGATGTATTTTGGAATTTGTTGAATGCTTTTTCTGCACCTATTGAGATGAGCATTTGGTTTTCATTTGTAGTTTGTTAATATGGTAAATAACATTGATTGATTTTTGAATTATAAACCAACCTTGCATTACTGAGATAAACCTCACTTGGTCATGATGTATTATACTTTTTTGTATTGTTTGATTCAATTTACTAAATTTTTGTTAAGAATTTTTGCAGTCTGTGAGGGATATTGGTCTATAGTTTTCTTATAATGTCATTTTTTGACTTTGATATTGGGTTAATGTCAGCCTCAGTGAATGAGGGAGAAAGTGTTCCATTCTCTTTAATTATCTAGATGAGTTTGTGTAGAATTGGCATTATATATTCCTTAGGTGTCTGGTAAAATTCATCACTGAAACCATCTGAGCATTGAATTTTCTTTGTAGGAACATTCTCTCCCCACCCCAATAAATTCAATTTCCTTAGTTGATATAAGGCTGTTCAAATTTTTTTAAATTTCTTCTTGAGTGAGATTTGGTAGTTCACTCACAAAAAAAGATACAAAAGTGAGCTTTTGTATCTTTTAAGGAATTGGTTCATTTCACCCCAGTTGTTAAATTTATTGGCATAAAGTTGTTGTTAATATTACATTATTATCCTTTTAATGTCTGTAAAATCTGTGGTGATGCCATCTCTCATTTCTGATAGTGGTAATTTTTGTCTTCTTTTTTTCTGTAATAAGTCTAGATAGAGGTTTATCAATCTTACTGACTTTTTTTCTTTGAGGAATAGGTTTTTGGCTGCATCTTGGAAGGCCCAAGTTGGCTAGACATGATTTCTAGATCCTCTCAGGTGTAGCTCGTTTCTTCTGCCTAATTTATACTTTAGGGAAGCAGGGAGAAGGACTGATTTCTGATGAGATAAATGTATTAATACAGAAGGGGGAAGTTTGCACCCTGCTCCTCCATGGGCCCCATTTTCCCTAACATGTTTCTGTGTAGTGTATCTGGTTCTCAGCTTTAATTCCTGGGTACCTTCTACAGCACTGCTAAGTGATTAAGGAAGGAGAACACTGAAAACTATAAAACATGGTTGAAAGAAATTAAGACCTAAATAAATGGAAAAAATCTTGCAGTCATGGATTAAAAGACTTACTATTATCAAGATGGCAAAACTCCCCAAATTGATCCACAAATCTCAATGCAAATCCTTATCAAAATCCCACCTGGCTCCTTTGCAGAAATTGACATGCTGATCCTAAAATTTGTATGGAAATGCATGGGACTCAGAATAGGCAAAGCAATCTTGAAAAAGGAGAATAAAATCGGAGGACACACATTTCCCAATTTCAAAATTTACTATAAAGTTACAGTAATCAACAGCATGGTACTGGTATAAGAACAGGCATACAAGTCGATGAAATAGAGTAAGTCCAGAGATAAACCCATGCATTTACAGGTTTGATCTTTGACAAGGGTTCCAAGACAATTCAGTGGGGAGAGAAGAGTCTTTTCAACGAACGGTGCTGGGAAAGTGGATATCCAGGTGCAAAATAATGAAGTTGGACTTCACACAACGTAGAAAATTAACTAAAAATAGATCACAGACTTAAAAGACCTAAAACCATAAAACTCTTAAAAGAAAACATAGACATAACTCTTATGACCTTGGATTTGGCAATAGAGTCATAGCTGTGACACCAAAGGCATGAGCAACAAAAGAAAAAACAGATATATCAGACTTTATCAAAGGTAAACACTTTGGTATTTCAAAGGAACATTTCAAAAAAGTGAAAAGTCCACTCACGGAAGGGGAGAAAATATGTGTAAATCATGTATCCGATAAGGGAACAGTATCCAGGATATATAAGAACACTTACAACTCCTCAGTAAAAGACAAACAGTCCAATTAAAAATGGGCAAAGAATTTAAATAGACATTTCCCCAAAGAAGGCAGACAAACGGCCAATAAGCACGTGAAAAGATGTTCAGTATCCTCAGCCATCAGCGAAATGCAAATGAAAACTGCAGTGAGACACCACTTCACATCCACCAGGATGGTTATAATAAAAAAGACGGATGGGGCTTCCCTGGTGGCGCAGTGGTTGAGAGTCTGCCTGCCGATGCAGGGGACGCGGGTTCGTGCCCCGTTCCGGGAAGATCCCACATGCCGCGGAGCGGCTGGGCCCGTGAGCCATGGCCACTGAGCCTGTGTGTCCGGAGCCTGTGCTCCACAACGGGAGAGACCATAGCAGTGAGAGGCCCGCGTACCACAAAACAAAAACAAAAACAAACAGAAAGAGACGGACGATAACCAGTGTTGAAGAGGGAGTGGGGGAATTGGAACCTACACACCTTGCCGCTGTGGAAAACAGTCTGGCAGTTCCTCAGAAAGTTAGACTTAGAGTTACCTCGTGTCCCAGCAATTCCGTTCCTAGGCATATCACACAAAAATGTTTATGTGAGCGTTCATAGCAGCATCATTCACGTTAGCCAGCAAGTGGAAACAGCCCAGATGCCTATCAATGGAGGAATGGACAAAGAGAATGTGCTGTATCCATACAGCGGAATGTTATTCAGCCATAAGTAGGACTGAAGTCCTGACACACGTTACAACATGGATGTGCCATGAAAACATGCTGGGTGAATGAAGCGTCACGAAAGACCACATATTATGTGATTCCACTGATATGAAATGTCCAGAGTAGATAAATCCATAGGGTCAGAACGTGGGTGTGTGGCTGCAGGGTGAACTGTGAGTGAGCGCTAGTTGGGTGCAGGGTTTTGTAGGCTGTGGTGATGGCTATACGACTTGGTGAATATACTAAAAGCCACTGGATTGCATATTTGAAGAGTGAATTTTATGATGTGAATTACATCTCAATAAAAAGAGTTAAGAGTCATTGGGAGGCAGCGAGCCCCTCAACCTCAGTTCCTCTGTGTGTAAGTGGCTGAGGCCCCTCGCAGGCTCATCGTGCGGATGAGTCAAACCACGGAAGGACCAGAGATGCTCCTGGAGGAGGGAACGGAAGCAGCCCAGCCTCAGCTGGGTTGGTTGCTCGGGGCTTCGAGGGCCCCTCTGAGGGGGTCCGAGCCCCTATTACCAGGAACCTCCCCGTCACCCCCGGTTTAACCCTGAGTCCAGAGCCTGTCCTGCCGCTCCGGCCGCAGCCGTCAGATTACTTTCTCGACACCCTCTGTGGCTCCCTGTCTCCACAGGCTCAGCCCAGCATTTCTCCTGGCCCCTCGGACACCTGGCTCTCTGCCGCCCCCAACCCTGTGACCGTGTGACCCCAGGGCCCTCACAGGGCTCTGGGTCTTGTGGCTCAGGGGAGGCCCTCTGCCCCGGGCACCCACACCCCCTCGGCCCCTCTGCTGGCCCACCCATCTGCCCGGCCCACATCCCCTGAGACCCGGACTGCTCTGAGTTCGGCCTTGTCCTCCCCGCTCAGCACCTGCACAGGCCCGGCCGAGGGAGCGGAAGGACAGATGTCCCCCCAGCCTCTCCTGGTGTCCACAGAGGAGGAGGCTGCCGATACCTGGCCTTGATAAGCCCGTGCTGACTGGCAATCACGTTCCTATGGAGAGTGACCGGGCGGGGTTCTGGGATGGGGGGCTGTGTGGACAGTCGCAGGATGGGGCCGAGGGAAGCAGAACAGCTGCCCGAGGTCACGGGCAGGGTTGGTCCTGGAGCCCAGCGCTCATGCCCACACAGACAGCCCGCAGGAGCAGTTCAGCAACTCCCCGGGCCACTGAGCCCTGCCGGCATGGCTGGGGAGTCAGGCCGACCTCTCTGTGTGCTGGGGGTCCTGAGCCTTCGGTGGGCACAGGTGTTTGTGGGTAACAGGCCGGGGGGCCGGCTCTCCACGCAGAGCACCCATCCCGTTTGTGCACTGCCTGCCCGGTGGACGGACCCGGCAGGGCTGTACCATCCAACACCCTTGGAAGGGGTTTGGATCACGGGCGGGTTTGAAGGTTGCAGGGCTTTAGGAAAAGCTTTAGAAACGGGCACGTTATTAAATGTCTCCCGTGGGGAAGAAAGGGCAGAGCGTGGAAGGCACGGGATCCTGTGCCGAGAGCCCGCGCCCCCCCAGCCGGGCGTGTCCTGGTCAGTGAGGGCACCCCGGGCACCGTGAGGCAGGCCCTTTCTCACTCGGCCGTCTCTCAAGGTCAGGTGCACCCGGTGATAACAGTGGGCAGTGTGACCTTCAAAGAGCACGGTGGTTTGGAAGGGTATTGATCGTATCACGGTTGTCAGGTGGAAGACTTGCTGACATCGGAGACTGCTGTGGGGAGGGGAGATTTGGAAGCAGGTTTCGGAGGGGAGGGCGGTTGATGTGCTGGGGTGACGGTGGGAAATAATTAAAATTAGAATCTCCTGCCAACGCAGCAATCCTATTCACAACGAAGGAAAGTCTTATTACCGAATAAGCACTAGACCAGCATGCGATGCACACAGGCTGCCGAGACAGAGCCTCACCGTTTCACGTAGCTACGCAGACTGGATCCACACGTGTTACTTACATGTCCTTCAGTTAACCAGACCCCACCCTCAGGTGGGGGACATGCCTAGCCCGTCCCGAGTTCACCTGGTCACAGGGCTGGGGCCTCTGAGGGGTCAACTTAGACTGGGTGCTGAGCAGACTCGGGGACAAGAAAATAATGCTGGGCTGTGAAACAGGCTTTTAAAGTGTTTACGCCCATCTTTGTTGGGGAGTGGGGGAGGGGTGGAGAAAGGACCTGGGATCAGGGCGCGCAGGGAACATGCCGAGAACGGGGAGGAAAGGAAAGCTCTCTTTCCCCTTTGGCAACAGAAAATTCAAAGTTTCCTTTTAAATTTGTGTTTGCCTCACAGTGGAGGGCAGGTGTCAGTGGGGAGGAGGGTGCCCCCTCAGGTCACAACCAGGGCCTTGCGGAAGGCTCTGCCGGGCTCCCGAGGCTTCACCGCAAACCCACAGTGTCTGCGTTTGGGTCGGTCCTCTCCCTGAAATGGACCCTGGAGCACAGGCGGGAGGAAGGTGGGTGGCCCCTGACCCTCCGAGTCCTGGCCGGCCTGTCTCACTGGCCCCCCCCGTCCCCCTCCCCCTTGCAGAGATCCAGAGCTTTGCCGGCACCGAGAAGGACGGGCGCATCGTTGGGGAGATCGCCTTCCAGCTGGACTGGCGCATCCTGGCCTATGTCTTCCCAGGGTTGACCCGGCTCTATGGCTTCACTGTGGCCAACATCCCTGAGAAGATCAAACAGGTGCGCCTCCCTGCCTGGGGGCCCTCCCTGCCCTAGGACACCCCCTGCTCTGGGGTCCCCTTCCTGCCCTAGGACCCTCCCCCTGCCCCGGGGTCCCCTTGCTGCCCCATCACACGTGGTGCCCACACAGCTGCAGCCCTGGGCGAGCCTGAGTGGTGTCTGAGGCAAATGTGCCGGGGACACGATGAGCTGGTCCCGTGAGTCCCTTTGCTCCCGCTCCTGGCTTGGGACAGTCTCAGGAGTGGCTCCAGGCCGGGGAGTACTTTGACGCTCAGCCCCAGGCTCAGCAGGCACCTTTTTCAAAAGTCAGGAATTGCAAGACAGCGACTGCAGCGCTTTAAACCACGTGCCCGCGTGCCGCTGTGTGGGTGCGCCCTGCCGGCGAGGCTGGCGCAGGACGGGCAGTTTACTTGGGAGATGATTCAAGGAAGCAGGAGCCCCCAGGAGAAGGGGAGCCAGTGTGCAAAGGGCGTCGATTTTCTGCCTGGTTCTGGGATCGAGAGCCCTGGTCCCTTTGGTTGGAAGGTGGTAGTAGAAACCAGCAACCGGGTGCTGGTGAGATGGCTTTTTCCTGTAAATGGTGGAGCTTTCTAGGGTCCCCTATTCAGGAGCTATTTTTAGCACCTGCCAAAAATTTTAATGTCTCAAAACTGCCCCCAAGAACTGGTCCCACTCCCCTGAGATAGAAAAAAAATAGAAAAGAAAAAAAAAAACTGGTCCCAGCATCACACTGGGTCCTGTCCCTGCATCTTGCGTTCCCAGCCATAGCCAAGCCCTGGCCCAGAACCATCTCTGTAGGACACACAGCCCCACTTCTGCCAGAGCCCTCTGGCCCCCAACTCTCCTGAAGCCTGGAGAGGGCAGGTGGCCCCCTGAGGCTCTCCAGTCAGGACACCTTCCTGGTTCCTTCTCTGCTGTAGGTATGAGGATGAAGGTGCTAGGGCGCCCTGTCCCTTGGTTGTCACAGCCTTGTGTGTCCCAGATGCACTGGCCCCTGTCTCAGTCAGCTCAGGTGCTATAACAAATACCACCGACAGGGCGGCTTAAACAATAGAAATTTATCATCTCACAGTTCTGGAGGCTGAAATCTGCGATCCAGGTGCAACAGGGCTGGTTCCTCCTGGGGCCTCTTCCCTGGGCACGTGGACAGCCGTCTCCTCCCTGTGTCCTCACATGGTCATCACTCTCTGTGGGTGTCTGTGTCCTAATCTCATAAGGATGCCACTCCTATGGGATCAGGCCCACTCTAGTGACCTCATTTTAACCTCATTATCTCTGCAAAGACCCTGTCTCCAGGCACAGTCATGCTGGGATTAGGCCTTCGACATATAAATTTGGGGGCGGGGGTCACAGTTCAGCCCTTAACAGACCTCATCCCTCCCAGCTGCCAGACACTACCCTTGCTGAGACTCACCACCACCTGGGGGCCCTCTTCAGGACGCAGGGCCGTCTGGTGGGCACTTTGGGCCCCCACCCCTGGGCCTGAGGGCTCTTTTGGGTGGGACCTGGCGTCGGGGCCTGAGTTTGGAGAACTGCCCTGGTTAAGCCCTTGCAAAGGGCCGGGTGCTGCCAGGGTGCCCATGTCCCCTCCTGGGACCTGGGGGGCAGGACGGCCATCACCCACGTTCACCCACAGTCAGCCCAGGGAGCCACAGCTGGACAGGACGGGCCTGCCCCTAGCCTCCAGGGTCTCTGGGCTCGCCCAGCCCTTCTCCCTCTTCCAGTCCCCGTGAGCAGCTGCTGGAGGGGTGGGCTTCCCAAGGACCAGAGAGCTGCTGACCCGAGAGATCTGGGCATCCCCTCCCCTGGCCCTGTGGTGACTGCAAGGGGTGAAACAGCTGCAGACGCTGACCCCACAAAGGCCGCGTGGGGTGCCCGCTTCCGGGAGGACCATGGATGGGTGCAGTCTGCTCTTGGGAGGGAGGAGTCTGAGGGGGTCCATGTGCTGCCAGGATGACCATGTGATCGGTGGGCCTTTGCAGAATGGAAACAATCTCCTGTTCAAAAATCACGAAGGACTTCAAGACGGTGTTGATTCGAGCTGGCTCTCTGGGCTCAGGGCCCTGTGCTGCTGACCTGGGGTGCATCGCCCTTGTGGGGACCCTCCGGCCTCAGGGAGCACAGCCAGCAGCCGGGAGAGCTGGGCCTCACCTGCCCGCCCCACCGGCAGACACGCACCCGCACACACTCACCCTCTGCCCCTTCTCCTGCCCGACCAGGCGCGCTGCCCTCTGCTGAGAGCCGGGGCTGGTGCCGGGGCCTCACACATGGTCCCTCTCATCCCCCTGCAGCCCTGAGGCTTGGCTGTTCTGCCAAGGAACAAAAGGCCTGGAGGGTCACCGTACGGTCACCCAGAGGGTCACCAGGGGGCCCTGGACCCAGCTGGGCCTCAAACCTGGGCTGACCTGAGGCCGCCGCCTGCTGAAGACTCTCCCCCGAGGGTCCAGGTCACAGGCACTTCCTTTGCAGAGCCCACGCCCACGTGGGTGGAGGCCTCAGTCCTCGCCCTCCACTGGCAGCCTCTCGGGGTCCTGGCTCTGCCCCTCCCCCATCTACTCGGTTAATAAGAAGCCTGGCCCTGGGGTGGGGCGCCGCCTGAGGGCATAAAGGCCCTGCTGGCCTCCTTCCCACCTCTGCTGGCGTGAGGAGCGTCTACAGCAGGGCCTGGACCATGTCCCAGCTGGTGGAATGTGTCCCCAACTTCTCAGAGGGGAAGAGCCAGGAGGTGAGGCACCTGGGGGCGGCAGGGGCGGTGTAGGGGGCTCAGGGCAAGGAGACTGCGGCTCAGTGCGCGGTTTGGGGGATTGTCTTCTCTGGAAAGGGTGAGGAAGGTGGCAGCAGGCAGGCAGCCACGTCCTGGCCCAGGTCTGGGCCTGGGGTCCGGGCGGGTCACTTGGCCTCTTGTGTGAAAACAGGGCCCCTGAAGCCTGACCCCCAGGGCCATTTCAGGGTCCCCGGGGGGTACCCCATCTCCCTTTCCCACCTTCTGAGGTGGGTGGCGCTCTCATCCCCACGTGACCTGCAGGAAACTGAGGCACAGAGAGCTGGGCAGGCCTTCCTGCTGCCTCAGAAGCTTCCGGGCCCTTCACACTCCCCCACCCCAGATACAGGTGGCCTGTGGGCTGGGGCCCTGCCCCTCTGTGACCTTGGCCTGTGGGTCACCTCCTCGGGGCCCTGAGAGCCCCTGTGCCCGGGTTCTGCTTCCTGCCTCGGTTTCTCCCGGAGGGTGCTGCCCGGGCGCTGGCCCCCATATGCCCAGGTCCTCGCCCCGCGTCGTGTCTGAATGGGGGCAGGGCGGGCACGGCCCCTGCAGCTCCCGTCCCCTCTTCCGCGTGGGGAGACCGAGGCGCAGGCCTGGCTTTGTCCCCAGGTGATCGACGCCATCTCCCGAGCGGTGGTGCAGACCCCAGGCTGCGTGCTGCTGGACGTGGACGCTGGCCCCTCCACCAATCGCACCGTCTACACCTTCGTGGGGAGCCCCGAGGACGTGGTGGAGGGGGCCCTCAACGCCGCCCGGGTCGCCCACCAGCTCATCGACATGGGCAGGCACAGAGGTGAGGGCCCGAGTGCACGCGGCCGGCCTCGCCCGCAGGACTCGCCAAGGGCATGGGGCCATCGTGCTGGCTGGAGGCTCCTTGGACCCCGTCCACATTTCAGGGGGCCCTGGAGTGGCTGGCAGAGAGGTGATCGCACTCTGTGCAGGCCCTGGGCGGGGGTGGGGGACACAGCCCGATCTGTCAACAGCCCACAAACCAAACACGTTCTTTGGGAGGCAGGGTCAAAGGTCGGTGGACACACGGGGAGCTGGTCAAAAGGGCAGGTTCTCTGGACGCCCACAGAGGGGGAGGGAATTCACAAGAGATCCCAACTGGTGAAGAGAGATGGAGGCTTATCTCAGAGGAACCGCCTGGGGGGAGGGGGCCGCGGGGGCCGCCATCTGACCCGCAGTGGGACTCGGGTTCTGAGAAGGACCCTCTGTAAGGCAGCCGGGTGACGGCGCCCCTCCCTGAGGGCTCGGAGTTATCCTCTCGGCTCTTAGGAGAGGGAGGGGTTTACCCCTGAGATGCCGCAGAAATCGGGGGCTGCTTCTCCCGGGGCCCTGGGGTCAGTGCGGGTGTGCGTGTGCAGCGGGCTGGAGGGCAGGGTCTGCCCCGAGCTCCACACCTGGGCCCCAGCTTCCTCAGCCCCCATCTCTGTGCAGGGGAGCACCCTCGGATGGGCGCCCTGGACGTGTGCCCCTTCATCCCAGTGAGGGGCGTCACCATGGACGAATGCGTGCTCTGTGCTCAGGCCTTTGGCCAGCGGCTGGCAGAGGAGCTCTGTGTGCCAGGTGCGTGCCTGGGGAAGGGCGGCCTACCCCAGGGGCTCCCCCAGCCGGCCCCTCCTCACTTCACTTCACTTCCCAGCAGCCTCAACCATCCCTTGAGGCTCTCTGCTCTTGCATCCTTAAAAATGCATTTTAAGAAAAAAACCCAAAAACCCTACCATGCAGGTTTTTGACAGGTAGGAATATGTCCCGCTTCTCCTGCAATGGGACAAACCACAAGGACAGGGTCCCAGCTGTCAGGGAGGCAGGGACCGAGTAGCCGCTCTGTAAAGGACTTGAGCAGGATGGATGGGGAGCCCTAAACAGTCTCTTTGGGGAATTAACCAAATCAAGGAAAAGCCCAGCACAGGGCAGCAGGCGGACCTGTGAGCCCGGCCATAGGTCCAGCCCCCTGCAATGTGGCTGATGGACGGGTGTCACCTGCCCTGTGCAGGTGTCAGAGCTGGTGGTGAGTTTTGTTTTCTCTCCTCCTCGTTCCTTAATTTGCGGGCGTGTTGCTCGTTCAATGAAAATGCACTTTGGAGAGAAACACGAATATCCTTCCAGACCCTGTTGTGGGTGGGCAATGGCTTTTTCTGGGGCATCTGTGCAGGGGCAGTAAGGGTGGGCAGAGGAGGGGTCCTGGCCCATACAGAGTGCCCATCAGCGACCACCCACACCCATCTGACGGGACTCAGAGATGGGGGCGCTGCCAGCAAGACGGAGCTGCGGGAATGGGGGTCCTGCAGCGCCCGCCGGCCCAGGGCCTGACCGGCCAGGCCCCTTGCAGTGTACCTCTACGGCGAGGCAGCACGGACGGCCAGCCGCCGCTCTCTGCCGGCCATCCGGGCCGGGGAATACGAGGCCCTGCCTGAGAAGGTGCGGTGTCCCCTCCCAGTGGGCGGTCTGGGGGCGGACCCCGCAGGGTGGGCCCTCCTCCCCCTTCCCTCACCCACTGGTCTCCCCACAGCTCAAGCAGGCTGAGTGGGCGCCCGACTTCGGCCCCAGCTCCTTCGTCCCCAGCTGGGGGGCCACTGTCACGGGGGCGCGGAAGTTCCTCATCGCGTTCAACGTCAACCTGCTCAGCACCAGGGAGCAAGCGCACCGCATCGCCCTTGACCTCCGGGAGCAGGGCCGCGGGGCGGGCCAGGTGAGGGCGCGCGCGGGGTCGCCGTGAGGGCACCCGTGCCACCGCCGGAGAGGGCCCAGGCCCTGCCCCGTGCATGGGGCTGCTGACCAGCCTGCCTCGGGGTCCACGCCACGTGGGACCGGCAGGGTCGGGGTTCCAGGGTTTGAAGCTGGGGAGCAGGTCTTTAAGGACATTTTCCACGGAAGTTGCAGGGCTGCAGCTGTGGTTAAAATACTGCATCATTTACACACTGATAGGAAAACAGCCGCTTCTGCGCCCCAGGTACCCCTAGGTGCCCCCATGTACCTCCAGATGCCTCAGGTACTTCCAGGTACCCCCAGGTGCCCTGATCCACCCAGTCTGCCATCATAGCTGTCACCTAGTGTGAGTATCGCTCCTGCAGAAAGTTCGAGCTGGACACAGACACAGAGACACCCGGTGAAGGAGGCCCTGCCCACCTGTCAGGCCCCACTCCCAGAGCCCTGGGCCTTCCAGGCAGCTGAGGCCCTGGGAGCCCAGCTTCCCTGCCGAATGCTCAGTTGTCTGCAAACACAATACACAAACACGGCAACTCCCGAATCCTTCTCTGTGCTCTGCTGACGTGAAGGGTCTGCTAAGCCCGAACGGTAGACTGAGTCGCCCCAGGCAGTGAGGGCCAGGAGCTGGCCTCTGGGGCAAGGGGTGGAAGGGGTGGGAGGTAGGGACCCGCCCCCAGGACAGGGACGTGGGCGGGATGCCCAGGCCGCCCGGCCTGGTCTGAGCCTGTGGCTTGTGCAGGGCAGGCCCCGCGGCACCGACCCTTCGGGGCCTTGGTTTCCCGTGGTGGGCAGGCCCTTTCCCAGCTCAGATGAGAATGGGCGAGTGAGGAACAGACCTGCCTGAAGCCGGCTGCCCGGCTGCACCGCACAGTCTTCAGGCCACGGCCCCCCTCGTCCAGGTGTCTGGCGTGGAAGGGAGCCCTCTGGCTGGCTGGGGGATGCAGGGGGAAGGGGCTCTCAGTGTGGGGTGCAGGAGAGGCTGGGCGGGGCCGGGCTGGGCAAGCCTTCTCCTTGACAGCCAGGACGCCTGAGAAAGGTGCAAGGCATCGGCTGGTACCTGGATGAGAAGAACCTGGCTCAGGTGTCTATGAACCTCCTGGACTTTGAGGTCACAGGGCTGCACACGGTCTACGAGGAGACCTGCAGAGAAGCCCAGGTGAGCAGGGTGGGTCCCTTCCCCTGTCTCTCAAGCCCAGCCCCCTGGGCGCTGAATCCCCAACCTCCGACCTCTGACCTCTGCAGGAGCTGAGCCTCCCAGTGGTGGGCTCGCAGCTGGTGGGCCTGGTGCCTCTGAAGGCCCTGCTGGACGTGGCCGCCTTCTACTGCGAGAAGGAGAACCTCTTCGTCCTGGAGGAGGGGCAGCGGCTCCGGCTGGTGGGTGGGGCTGGGGGTGAGTCAGGGAGCAGGTCGGGGGCTCCGGACGCCTGCACCCCGGGCCTGGGGCCCTGTCTGCGGGGCCAGGCCTCCTCCTTCTTTGTTTTCTTGTCTGTGCCTGGAAGTTGAGATCACACTGTTTTCACTTGGGGGACACTGTTGAGGTTTTCTCTGTGACCTAAAATGTGTTCAGTCTTGTGAAACTTCAGCGGAGAGGACGGGGCCCGGTGCCTGTCCTGGAGCCGCGTCCCGCGGATGGAAGGACCTGCCCCTCGTCCGCTCCCTGCCTGTTGGGATTTGGGTGTGTGAATCTAGTGTCCGTGGGTTATTCACAAAGTTGTTCCTTTGGTCCCAGGTCCTACCGCCTGCTCTGGGTGTGGCCGTCCTTCTCAGTCCTGTTGCTCTGGCCTCGGAGTCATTTTGTCTTGAGGGCGTTTCTTATAATGAACACGTGATTGGATTTCTCTGAAAGTTTTATTTATTTATTTTTGGCCGCGTTGGGTCTTCGTTGCTGGGCGCCGGCTTTCTCTAGTTGCGGCGAGCGGGAGCTGTTCTTCGTTGCGGTGCGCGGACTTCTCATTGCGGTGGCTTCTCTTGTTGCGGAGCACGGGCTCTAGGCGCGCGGGCTTCAGTAGTTGTGGCTCACGGGCTTAGTTGCTCTGTGGCATGTGCGATCCTTCCGGACCAGGGCTCGAATCCGTGTCCCCTGCATCGGCAGGTGGATTCTTAACCACTGTGCCACCAGGGAAGCCCTCTCTGAAAGCTTTTGTCTTTTGGTAGTTGAGTTTATCCTTTTGTATCTAGTAATTTAGCAGGTATGTCTGGACTTACTGTTGTCCTAGTTTTAGGCATGAGAGTATGGTTTCCTTTGGGCTGTATGGAGGAGTTAGTCTATTTTTAGGGATTCTGGTAATTACCTTATAACAATATATTTATCTCTATTTTTTGATTTATTAATTAAAAAACTTTATCCAAATGTATCAGTTTGACTTAATTTTTATCAGCACAGGCACCTTGGAGATAGCATAGCTTTGGTTCTAGGCCCCTGCAAGAAAGCGAATATCGTAATAAAGCAACTCACACGATTTCTTTGGTGTCCTAGTGTGTATAAAAGTTATGTTTACACTAGACTGTAGTCTATTAAGTTTGCAATACTATTATGTCTAAAAAAGCTGTGTACATACTTACTTTAAAAGTACTTTATTGCCAAAAAGTGCGAACCGTCATCTGAGCTTACAGAGAGTAGTGATCTTTGTGTCGGCGGAGGATTTGAAATACCGCAAGAATTACCAAAATGTGACACAGAGACACAAAGTGAGCAGATGCTGTTGGAAAAATGGTGCCAGTAGACTTGCTTGAAGCAGGGTTGCCACAAACCTTCAATTTGTCAGAAATGTACTATCTGTGAAGTGCGGTAGAGGGAGGTCTGCCTTTTGCTGGGTGGCGGAAGCCAACAGAGCGTATACTCAGCGGTGTAGCTTTGAAGAAATAATCATCTGAAAGCATAATATACACTTTAAGAAAAGAATCTACATTCCCATAACATGAGACACAGGAAATGAATGAGAAAGTAACTACACAGCATTTACTGCTGTCTTTCTTCCTTCTCTATTTCCTGAGTTTTTAGACTTGTGCTATTTTTTAGGGAGCTGGTTATTTTGGTGCTTAAATATTTTTTCAGTTGTTTAAATTATGGTAAAATAGACATGACATAAAGTTTGTCGTCTTTTAACCATTTTTAAGTGCGCTGGCCACTGGTGTATGTGTATAAAGCTGTGCAGCTGGCACCAGTGTCCGGGATGGGGTTTCCTATTTCTGCAAAAGACGTTGTCAGGACTGTGATGGGGCTCGCGCTGACTCCGCAGGCCACTTTGGGTGGTGGTGCTGTCTTACAGCACTGTCTTTCCAGCCCTGGACGTGGGCTGTGTTCCCCTTCGTTTGTCTTTGCCTTCTTTCATCATGTTTTGTAGTTTTCATTGTAGTCTTTCACCTCCTTGGTTAAGTTAATTAATTCCTAAGTATTTTATGCTATTGAAAACGGAATTGTTTTTGTAATTTCTTTTTCGGGTTGTTCACTGTTAGTGTTTAGAAATGCACTGACCTTTGTGTGTTGACTTTGTATCCTGCTACCTTGCTGAATTCATTTATTAGTTCTAGGTGCTTAACTTTTTAAGTTTAAATAATGTATTTAATCCTTTAGCTGTTTATCAATATTAGACAATGTCTGTTGACTCCTGGTGAAGAGAGACAAAAAAGTTAATGCGCTTGTGTGAATGGTCATCTCTGTTCCAGATTTAAATTGCTTTGTTGTTATTTTTACATTGTCAGCGTATAACATTGACCTTCTGTAACCATATCCACACATACTAAATACCCACAGATGTTTAATCTTGGTTCTATACACAAGTGAGGTCACTATGCATCTCTGTCCTTTCCCATCTGTCTGGCTGGATTTCACAGACAAGCAGATTTTTAAAGAAAGGCTCACAGGGGCTTTATTCTGTGGGTTCTGGCAGGTTTGGGAATGTCTTTCTGTGACATTATGCTTTTTGCAAGACCGTAGGACAACCAAAAACTCAGGTCACAAGTCTTTTCCTGAGAACGTTGCAAACACGTTGTTACCACCTTTGGAATGAATGTCCCTGTGTGGAGGTCTAAGGCTAACCCTAACCTGGGGGCCGGTTCTTTCTCCTGGACGCTTGAAGAATTCCATCTTTATCCTTGAGAGTCAGCGACTCTGCCACAAGAGTCTTGCTGTGGATTGCTCTGCATCATTGTTTTCTCTGGAACAGGGTTTCTTGTGATTCACAGGTTCATTCTTGTTTAGCTTCAGGAATATTTTCTTCCGTTGTATTTTTGATCCAGTTTTTGGTCCTTTCACTTTACCGACACCCGTTACACTGTGGTAGCATTTTCTTCCACATATTCTGCCTTTTTTGTACTTTCTTTCCCCCGTATTCACTGTGGTTTTCTCAGGCTTCATTTTGCAATCACTGATGCAGTTTATGGCTGGGTCTATTCTCTTTCTAGCAGTTACAAAGTTTTGTGTAACTTTTTATCTTGATGTAATTTCCTACTCGCAGAAGAGGTGCGAGTACAGTACCAGGAGCTCTTTTATGCGCTCCAGGTTCACCTATTGTTGCATTTTGCCCCATCTGCTGTATCACTCTATTTCTGTATTCCACGCATAATCATATTTTTTTCTGGAACATTTTAAAGTAGATTGAAGACACTGTGCCCTTTACCCCTTGTTTATTCAGGGTGTAATTCTTAAGATCAAGGACGTTCTCTTACACAATCACAGTGCAATGATCAAAACCGGGAAATCCAGCACGGTACAGCCTGGCGTCTAATCTGCAGACCGGAATCAAATCGCATCAGTGCCCCCCTGTCCATGGTCTGCCCCAGAGCAGCAGTGGGTTCGGCTGGCTTGTCTTTTATGGCCTTTAATCTGGATCAGGTCCCCAGTGCTCCCCGTCTTTCCTTGACCGTGACGGACTGTGGAACACCAGCTGGTGGCTTTGTGAAGCGCGGCTCGCTGGGCGCCGGGCTGACCTGTCTCAGGGCTGGGTGCGCTTGTGCGTTTCTGGCAGGAGTAGCACAGAAGTGACAGAGTGCCCCCCTCAGGGCGTTACCTGGGTCCTCTGGTCGAGCTGGTATCCCTGACCCAGGGTCATCACTGCAGTGTTTCTGTTTTCCTTTTGTTGTCAATAAGAACTCCCTGGGGAGGTAGTTTAAGAATGTGTAAATGACCTGTTCCTCTTAAAATTCCAGCCGCAAGTATTAGGAGCATGGAGAATTTTCTAACTTCATCCTTTTTCTCTAAGAAGCTTTCACCTCTCCCACATTTATTTATTCCTTATTAATGTGTTTGACTCTCTCTACTGTCTTTTTTTTTTTTTTTTTTTTTTGCGGTACACGGACCTCTCACTGTTGTGGCCCCTCCCGTTGCGGAGCACAGGCTCCGGACGCGCAGGCTCAGCGGCCATGGCTCACGGGCCCAGCCGCTCCACGGCATGCGGGATCGTCCCGGACCGGGTCATGAACCTGTGTCCCCTGCATCGGCAGGCGGACTCTCAGCCACTGCGCCACCAGGGAAGCCCTCTATGTCTTTTTTTTTTTTTTTTTTTTTTTTTTTTTTTTTTTTAAATTAATTCATTTATTTATTTATTTATTTTTGGCTGTGTAGGGTCTTCGTTTCTGTGCGAGGGCTTTCTCTAGTTGCGGCGAGCGGGGGCCACTCTTCATCGCCGTGCACGGGCCTCTCACTGTCGTGGCCTCTCTTGTTGCGGAGCACAGGCTCCAGACACACAGGCTCAGTAGTTGTGGCTCACGGGCCCAGTCGCTCCGTGGCATGTGGGATCTTCCCAGACCAGGGCTCGAACCCGTGTCCCCTGCATTGGCAGGCAGATTCTCAACCACTGCGCCACCAGGGAAGCCCCTCTATGTCTTTTAAAACATATTATTTTATATCTTTTATCTGAAAGTGCTGAGGTCTGCGGTCTTTGAAGGTCTGATTTTGCAAACTGTTGTGTCTGCTGGTTCTAATGGTGGTGCTTCTTCACGTGCTTTGTGATTTTTGATTGTGAGTGCCTGTTCTTTAGAGTTTCGTCTGTGGTAATTCTTGGTCACCTGGTTTACTTTGTATTTGCCTCTGTTAGATGTTTGGACCACTTTAGACGAGGCTTTTGCTTGGAGCTTTGGCGCCACACAGGAAGAGAATTCTGTGTGAACGGTGGCCCACCTCCCCGTCAGGTTAGAATTTCCAGGAAAGATTTTTTTTCGTGCTTCACCAAACGGAAAGCCGCGACTGGGAAGTATCCCAATATTTCCTGTGATGGGCGGTTTTTCCCAGATTCATCCTTGGAGATGTCCTCTTTCAAGGGTCTCCCGTCTGACACAGCTCTTGTGGGCTCGAGACCACCCCTACTCGTGAGAGGTCTCAGATGTCTCCAGGGTGGACCCAGCTTCTGGGAGAGGAGGTCTTTCTGGGCATTTCTGGTCACTTCTGGCTGTGAATGGTTTCCTTTACTTTCTGCCAGCTTTGCCGGGTGCTGAGTTCCATTCTGACAGTTCTGTTCCTCACCCTGAGGTTTTCTGCGGCAGGCGGGCTGCTTGCTGGCTCTACCGCCAGCTCTCGGGCGCTCTCGGCCCCATTTCCACATCCTCAGGGAGACCTCATGACCATCCCCTGGGACCTGCTGCTTCGTTTCCCTCAAGCTGCACTTGTCATTTTCTGTTTTGTGTGGAACATATCACCTGTGTGGCTCAGAGGGGTTGGAACTGTGTGACGGCATCGAGCATTATAAAGTGTCCTGAGTGGTTTTTGGTGGAAAGAATTCTACTCCAAAATGGGGATATTTCCAACTTAACGTTGAATTGGGGTAAAATTCACTTTTCCTCACATATCAAGTCTCACATTTGGGCAGACCACGCAGCTCCCAGCCTTTAAGAACCAGAGAGACCCTGACACCCGAGGAGCTGGAATCCTGTCCAAAGAGGCAGTTTTCTTGGTCCCTTTCTAGCACAGGCTCTTGTGGGGGCAGGATGGGGTCACCACGGGCCTTGGTCTCCCTGGAGCAGCACGGTGGGTGGGTGGTGTGTCCGGAGCCCAGGTAGGGTACCTGCTTTCGGCGAGGCCTTCAGCCGGCAGGGCTGCTGGTGGGCATGGGGTGTGGCAGCTGTGCCCCTGCAGGCTCCCCACCAGGGCGGGGTGCCCCGCGGGCGGCAGGGGTGGGACCTACCGGTCAAGGGGACTCCACTCACCGGCCCCTCTTCCAGGTGGTGAACCGGCTGGGCCTGGACTCCCTGTCCCCCTTCAACCCCAAGGAGCGGATCATCGAGTGAGCAGCCCCCGCCCCCTGCCCCTGCGTGGAGACCCCCTCAGTCCTCCAGAGCTCTGCTCTGTCGCCAGGCGTGGGGCTGGGAGCTTGCTGGGGGGCCCGGTGGGGTCCCGACAAGGTCCCACTCTGTCCTCACGCAGCTCCTGGCTGGTCACAGCCCCTCCCCGGGGCAGCCACTCTGCATATTGGACCCACATCCTTGCCCCCCACACACTGGTGCGAATGAGGGGCCCCCGGCCTGGCCAACCCCACCCTTACGGCCTGGCTGCAACGACCCAGGACCCTGTCCCCGCCCCTGCACGATGCAGACCCTCACTCCCAGCCCCACTCCTGCAGGTACCTGGTCCCCGAGGTCAGCCCAGAACAGAGCCTGGTTGACCAGCCCCTGCGCACCTTTGTCCGTGAGGTGGGCGCCCGCTCGGCAGCCCCAGGGGGCGGTTCCGTGGCCGCAGCCAGTGCAGCCATGGTGAGTGGGGCCTGGGCCAGGATGCGGGGGGGACGGCCGGGCTTGGGGGCGTCGCCCAGCCTGGGGCTGGTCCCACGCACAGGGCACTCTCCCCAGGGTGCCGCGCTGGCCTCCATGGCCGGCCTCATGACCTACGGGCGGCGCCAGTTCGAACACCTGGATGCGACCGTGCGGCGCCTGGTCCCACCCTTCCACACGGCCTTGACTGAGCTGACCGCGATGGTGGACGCCGACGCCCGGGCCTTTGAGGCCTACCTGGTGAGTGTGCAGACGGGCCTCCATCACCAGCCCCGCAGAGGCAGCCCCGAGGGAGAGTGGGGTCGGTGGATAGTACGGGGTCCGGACGAGAGAAAAGTGGGTCAGGGTCACAGGGGGAGGGGGAGGGGCTGCCACGAGCACAGTTGTCTGTAGACCCTGGGGGCTGGAGGGAGGAGACAGTGGTCTAGCCCTTCTTGGGCACTCCCCTCCCCCCACCCCCCACACCCCCCCCCTGCCCCCCCCCCCCCCCCCCCCGCTCGTGCAGGGCCAAGCTCGGCGGGTGTGGTGCAGGCGTGACTCCAGGTCGGGGTCTCTGCAGGCTGGGGGAGGGGCAAGAAGGGCACCTGTCCTGAGGGTCAGCCAGGCTCAGCGTCCCCCTGCCCACGTCCCTGAGTCCCGCTGATGGGTGACGCGCAGACCTGCAGATGCCGGAGGAAAACAAAGTCCCCAGGGAAGAGCTCCCATCCCGGGAAGGGCGGGAACAGGAATCTTCACAGAAGAAACGCTGTGGGTCATGGTCTCAGAGATCAGAGAAGATGTTCAGCCATGAGACACAAAGGGCCCCCGGGGGGCCGGGCACTTTCAGCAGCACAGGACGTGGGCGGCTGCATCCAGGCAGTGCCCATCCAGGGGGCAGTGGAGGAGGGACGTCCATCAGACCGGGCGGGGGATGGGGAACTTGCAGGAAGGTCGAGGTCCGAATTCAAGGTCAAGAAGCCCCAGGCGTGTCTGAGGGCAGATACAGCAGAGAGGACCCGAGAGAGGCGGCAATGAGGGCGCTCGTACCCCACGGGGGTAGGAAGACACGCCTGGGAAGGAATGAGCTCCCGACAGACAGCAGGCATCCAGAGCCGCCTCGGGGGTGGGTGGGGGACGGGGCAGGAGGACCTGGGCCAGGCGACCTCGGGGGCTGCTGGGCTGGGCGCCCCGACGTGAGTGCCGCATCCGCACGGGGACAGTCTAGGATGTCGCATTGCGGGAGGAGGTGACCCTGCGACAGAAGCTGGGTCCCCGGGGGCGGGGTACAGAGACTGATCACCTTTCCCCTATGCTCTTTTACGTTTTAATTTCATTCATTTGCTTTTTAAAATGGGCGAAAGCTTCAGGGGTTCAGAGTTCACAGGGGCAGAGGGCAGCTGGTGTGTTGTCCCCCTGCCCAAGCAGGTGCAGCCCCAGTGCGTACGTCTCCCTGAGATGTTTGTGTGCATTTGGGCAGAACTGGGTCTCCCCTTTCTCCTCCTTTCTTACGCAAATGGCGTCAGGCAGATGTCCAGTTGCAGCTTGCATATTTCACCTTACGTCCTCCTGGAGCAGGGACATCCCCGGCTCAGTGGCCCGGTGTTCTGGGGTCGCCTGGGGTGGAGGCCTTGGACCAGCCCTGTTGGGGATTCTGGCCAGGTCCAGTCAGCACCTGGGACAGGCAGTGTGGACAGCTGGCCTCCGTCACTGAGCACTCGGTGGACGGGCTGTAGGAGCGACTCGGGGACGGGCTTTCCCCCCAGGGCGGGTGTGTTTCCCACGTGGAGGGTGCTGCCCAGTGGCCCTTGCAGAGGTTGTGTGGATCGAGCCCTGGAGTGGCCCTCCCGCCGTCTGCCCCGACACCGCAGCCACCGGACCTGGTGGTCACGTGCGTCTCTTGGTGCTGCCCAGGTGCAAGCGTCTCACGTGGGCGGGGCAGGGGGAGGAGCGTTTTCATACTTTCTGCAGCGGTTTTATTTCCTTCTCAGGAAAGTGAGGTGTCCTTTTCTTCTCTGTTCTGCGTGGTGCTGCCTAGGCCTTTTCATAAGCCAGGGAGTCTCAGCTTGTTTGACTTTCAACTTTGCTTGTGCTGGTTTCTGACCCTAAGAGCCTTGTGTTTTTACGTCGTCGAATATTCAGTCTTTCTTTTGCTCTTTCCTTGGTGTTGTGTCGTAGTTTAAACGGCCTCCCCAGGCCAGAATTATTGAACTTCTCTCAGGATACCTCTAGCTACCTGTGGTCTGAGACACTTCAGACACTGAGAGGGGCTTGAGTAGAGGCATCAGCGTGCATATGAGTAATAACACGTAATTAAAGACAGATATTAAACATTCTGACCACTAGAGATCAGAAATAAGACAAATATAAAACAACTGGGGGGGGCAGTAGGAAAATGAAAATCTGATCCAAAGGCAGGAAGGAAAAAGAAAAGTAGTCAGCAAAGAGGTGTGGTTTAGAGAAAACCTAACATAAATGGTTAGACTGAAGACACACCCGACCGGCAATCACACACACACACGTGTGAGTGTGGTAGACGCTGCACTGGTCTATGTCCCCAGTGAGCAGCAGGAAGACAGACTTTTGAACAAAACTAAGAAAACATCCTTATCTTGCACCGAACACATGAGCGATCTCTAGGTGGAGTCAGCAAACAAACCTCACAGTGAGTCAGAGAATAAATCAAACTGCAGCCCTGAGGGTGGGCAGCCCCCCTCAGCCAGGCACAGACGTGGCCACGTGAAAGTCAGACGACTAAAACAAGCAAAGTTCTGCCCAGTGGAGACCCTCCTGCCCCCCCACCCCCCCCCTGACCTGGGTCTGCGGCAGAGTCAGCAGGTTCCCGTGTTCGGGAGGAGCTGCTGTGGGTCCACACGGAAGAGAGACACGTGTCACAGGAGACAGGAGGCCGGAGGGGCGCCCAGGGAGACTAGGGCACGTCAGGATGGTGACAGAACCCGGTTCAGGTCGGGTCCAGGATGGTCACAGAATCTGGTTCTGGTCGGGTCAGGATGCTGATCGAATCCGGTTCGGGTCGGGTCCAGGGATCCTTTACGCTCACGCAGCGTTGATGGACCAGCTGACTGTTAACGGCTTTGGGCGGAGATTTGGTGAAACCTACAAAACCAGCAGGGCACGTTCCCCACCGGCTACGCCTTTGGACCCGGCACGCAGGCCTAGGGTGCTGGTGTGAGCGAGCGGGGCTGGACGGGTGCTCACAGCACGGGGTGCGGGATGGGGGAGGCCTGCCCGGCAGCGGCGAGGTGAGCGACACATGGGCTGAGGGCTCCTCAGGGGAGGCCTGGGTTGTGTGGCCCCTCGGGGATGCGCGGACACGGCCTGAACCGGTACACCTGGACTTCGGGGGTTGTGCGGTTGCCTTGCCTGGAGGCTGGGAGGCCTGTGGCTGGAGAATCCGCTCCCCTCCACCCTCCTCTCCAGCCTCCAGTGCTGACCACACGGGGCCTTGCTCCGGGTCGCCTGCCCTCCTCTGTTAGGGGCCCAGGGCTCTAATCCACGGAACCGACCTCGGGGGTGGTGTGGGCCCTGCGTGAAGCCCCTCCCTGCCCCAGGCTCCCGTGTCCCCTCATCACAGTCAGTCACCCGCGTGTTTCTGTGTTTGCTCCGGCAGAAAGCAACGAAGCTGCCCAAGAACACACCTGAGGACAAGGACAGGTGAGTGCAGTGGTGGCTGCGGACATCCGGACGCCTCAGGAGGCCCTGGTACCAGTCAGTCCCCCACTGGTGTGTGTTGTGATTGAAGAACAGTTTCCCTGTGGTCCCCACCCTGGTTCTGTCTGCTCAGAGCGGAGCCATCAGGTGAGTCCAGCAGTGTCTGGGCGCCCCGGGCTCTAACCACTGACCCTCTTGCTTCCAGACGCGCGGCTGCCCTGCAGGAGGGGCTGAGGCGGGCGGTGGCCGTGCCCCTGGCGCTGGCGGAGTTGGTGACCTCGCTGTGGCCGGCGCTGCAGGAGCTGGCCCTGTGCGCGAACCTGGCTTGCCGGTCGGACCTGCAGGTACGCTGTGGAGCCCCGCTACGGGGGCGACGTGCGGGGGGCACTGGGCATCACAGCTTTTCACCAAGCCGGGCAGGCACAAGCGCTCACAGGGCGTTTCGGTCAGTCTCAGCCCGCAGGGCCGGCTCCGTCACCCATTAAGTTCTTGTGCAAGGTTGTGCGGCAGAGAGAAGCAGAAACTCGAGTGTGTCTCCAGAGGCCACCCCTAACCATCCCCCAGACCCCGTCCCTTCCCTCCTTCCCACCGCCCCTCTTCCAGAAAACCCAGGGGCTTGCAGATGTGCACAGGCACCCCTGTCCGCAGCCCATGCCGTGCGCAGAGGCTCGGGGACCAGGAACGTCAGGGCCGGCTCTGCGTGTCCGCAGCCCATCCTGAGGGGAGGAGCCTCGTTTCCTTGGGCTGGTTGTTATATCCGCCTCTGGAGGGGGCCAGGCCGAGCTGCTTCTCTCTGTGGGGAGAGGGCCGGCCCTGCCGCCTGGAGGGAACCCTTGGGCTGGTCAGTTTGCCGTCTTCACGAATGAGGCGTGAGGCCCCCAGGCCGTGCCCCTGGGCTGAGGAATGGGCAGGGCAAGGCCCTGCTGCCCCCCGGTACCGACGAGGGCCCTGCCCCTTGGCTGTTGTAGGTGGCGGTGAAGGCCCTGGAGACGGGTGTGTTTGGCGCGTATTTTAATGTGCTCATCAACCTGAAGGATGTCACCGATGACGCGTTTAAGGACCAGGTGGGCAGGGGTGTGGGCCGGGCCTGCCGAGGGCACTGGAGGCTGCCCTCGGGCCGTGGCTCCCAGACCTGGGGCCCAGGGCACCTGGCCAGCAGGTCCTCAAGGGAGGGAAGTGTCCATCAGATAAGTAATTCCTCTAGCTCCTGCGGGTGGACGAGGCCTGGCCGGCAGAACGCAGGCGTCGGGGACGGCCGGGGCCGCCTTTCAGCACCTCTGTGGAGGCAGGTGGCCTGGGGGCATGCCGGCACCCCCTAGTCCCCTCCCGGGGGGCTCTGGCCAGGGCTGGGGTCTCTCCCAGGTGGGCTGGGCTGTAGCGCTGACAGCACAGGGTCTCAAAGAACAGGCTGCAGCCTAAGCCGTGCTCCCACTTCAGCGTTTGTGATCATTTCCTTGTTACTGTTTATTGGAGGAAAATTCACAAAACGTGCAGCTCACTGTGTGAGATGATACAATTCAGTGGCGTTAAGCACACTTACGGGGTTGCGAGACCGCCACCTCTATCAAGGTCTGGGACATTCTCATCACTCCAAAGGATGCCCCACAGTCACCCCCATTCCCAGCCCTGGCCACTGCCCATGTGTCTCTGTGATTTTGTGACGATCTTTAAAAAGTGATTTCGCGGCTTGGAATGGGAGGGCCACGGCCTTTTCGAGCGTCAGCCTGTCCCCACCTGCCTCTCCAGCTGGGCTGGGCTTGGCCATCAGGGAAGGCCCTGTCCACCATGGAAGCATTGAGATAATGGACAGGCCGCTTGAGCTCTGGCCCTTAAGGCCTCAAGGACACAGCCCTGTCCTTGGCAGTCATGGCTAAAGTGGGGAGACCGGGAGGGTGGGGGCTGGCTGGCCCCAAATCTCAGGAAAGACAGAGGGGCCCCTCCCATCACCACCAAGAGACCCACGAGGAGCTGGGGACCCCTAGGTCAGGGGCTTGGGGTCACCCAGAGTGGACAGCCCAGGGAGGTGGCGGGGAGGTGGGGCCAGCGGGGTTGGTGGCGGGCTTGGGGTGGTGACGGGCCCCCTGTGTCTGTCAGGTCCGCCAGCGCATCTCCGGCCTCCTGCAGGAAGCCAAGACCCAGGCGGCACTGGTGCTGGACCAGCTGGAGGCCCGGCGGGAGTGATGGCCGGGCGGGGGACCTCACTGGACCCTGCTTCCCCTTGAGGCCCTTCCAGACACATCCCATGGGGCCCAGAGAGGGGAGGGTGTGAGGGGCAGGTGTGTCTGGGTTCGTGGTGTCACCTTCTGTCACCTGGGGCCTCCAGTAAAGTGAGGACACACTGATGCCTGTGGGGTGCATGCAGGGGATCAGTGGGCGGGCGGGGGGAGGGCTGAGCCGAGCGGCTGGGACGGGGACCCCGTGAGGTGCCAGTGTGGGGAGGCAGGTGGGGGGAAATGGAGGTGCAGCCCAAGGTGACACAGGGTCCCAGAGCACCTGGAGTCCTGGGGGAAAGAGCCCGTCACATGGAGGGGTGAAGGCCGCGCTGCCTGATGGGCGGGGACCTGCCGAGGTGAGGACAGGCAGAGGGCCGGGAGTTCCTGGGGAGGTGCTGCTGACATGCGGCCGGGTCCCACGTCCTGGCGGGAGAGCTCAAAGCGTTGGACCTGGGCTCTGGGAGGGGGGTCCTGGGCACTGGGCACCGACTTCCCTCAGTGGAAGCTCAGGGGCTGAGGCCCAGTGGTGGGGGTCCCAGGAGGGTCCCTGCAGGGCCTGGGCAGTGAGGGAGGTGGGGGTGCGGTGGAGAGCCCCCTGGGCTGGGGGCAACCGACCTGGTCCAGGTGCTGCAGAGCCAATGATGCCCGAGGGAGGGACGAGGGATCCTGGGGGGCGAGAGGTGTGTGTGGGGCCCTGCGGGGATCGTGGGAGAGGCCCGGGCAGGCAGCCGTGTTGCCCCAGTAGGGCAGCATCCTTGAGGCTTGGAGCTGTAAGCGTGCGAGCGTCGGCGTTACTTGAGGAGGGCCAGGAGACACCAGGAGCTGCAGGAGGGCCCCAACCTGTTCTTTTAAAATAGGCAACGCATCACGTAGTTCAAAAACCAGGGCTGTGCAGAGAGTCCCCACCACCTGGTCCCCAGCAGCCTTTGCGTAACCTCTTCAGGAGATCACTGAATTCCCTCTTTGTGCCCATTCAGTGTTCATGCAAACACAAACACAGTGCACATATACTCTTCATTCTTGCTTGACTGCGTTAAGAGGGCAGATCAAATGCTGACTTCTGTTCTAGTTAACACGCTAGCCTGGAGGCCATGGCCCGGAGCCCTTTCACATCAGCTTTTATTTTAGAGACTCCTGCTTACTTTATTCACTTGTCCTTTCTCCGTGTTTCCTTCACCATTTCATTGTGAAATAGAAGATACGTTCAGGAAGCTGCACGTCCTGATCGGCCTTCTCCCGTCACAGACCCCTTCTCACCCTGACCCCTGACCCCAACGGCCCTGCTCCACGGTGACCGCACTCTGGCTTCCCGTAGGCCATCCGGCACAAGGGCACACTCCCCACGCAAAGGCTCAGTTTTCCCCGTGGGCTGACATTTGGGTAAACGGGGTCGTGTGTGCCCTTGGCGTCTGCTGTGTCTCTCCACCTTGCGTGCATCTTGCACAAGGCTCTCGGGGTGGGGGGACCGCTGAGTCCTGGGGTGTCGCCCTCCCGAGCGGCTGTACCACTGCACTCAATCTCCCCTTGTCCCCGTGGCAGAGCTCGGAGGAGTTCTCACCACTGACGGTGGAGTGTGTCCCTAGCTCTCAGATGCTGGGATGGGGGCTGAGGGTGTGAGCACGGTGCCCACTGGGCCAGAAGGGCCTCACCTGTTTCTCACCTGTTGCCTGCCTGGGAACCCCTGACCTCTACCCGAGGACAGCTTTCCCCAGGTGGCCACTGCCATCGGCCTGAGCCTCCCCACTGACCCACAGCCCCTCGGTGAGAGTCGGACCTGAGGCAGCCCCAGGAGTCTTAAGCAGAGCTGCCCTGGCTTATTCAGGAATGAAATAAATTTCAACTGTCCCATCCATGAGACGTCATGGCTGGTTGTTATGTAGCAGCAGCTGACAGATACACTTCCTAACTGAGTGTATTGTCAAACTTTGAGGGTTTTGCCTTGAGAGGTGGAAGATGGGTGTCAGTATGGTTTAATTGTCTTTTGTTATATCTGAGGTTGACTGTCTTTTCATATCATTAACGATGGATTTCCTTTTCTGCAGTCTGTTCATGTGTGTAGCCTGTTTTTCTATTGGGCGCTAGACTGGCCCTAAACATCCACCAGCCTCCAGCTCCTTCCCAGGGGGCGTCCTTGGCTGCATTTGATCTGCTCTCTTTACGTAGTGAAGGAAGAATGAAGAATATATATTCACGTATTTGTGTTTGTAGCCTCCTGCCTCCAGGAAGTTCCTGTTAAAAATAATTTGAAAAAATCATCACACACTCAAATTCCTTCCAGACAGGCTGTGCACATGGAGAAACAAAAAGTATGAACGTACTTGCTAGGTAACCATACAAGATATTAAAAGAAAATGATTTGGGGAGTATATCCTCCTTGAGCAAGCCAGAGAACCCAAATGTTCTACAGGGAAGTCTTACTATCTAAAAACTTAAAAACTTGTTTTGTGGGCTTCCCTGGTGGCTCAGTAGTTAAGAATCTGCCTGCCAATGCAGGGGACATGGGTTTGAGCCCTGGTCCGGGAAGATCCCACATGCCGCGGAGTGGCTGGGCCCGTGCGCCAAAACTACTGAGCCTGCGCTCTACAGCCTGCGAGCCACAGCTACTGAGCCTGCGTGCCACAACTACTGAAGCCTGCGTGCCTAGATCCCGTGTTCCACAACAAGAGAAGCCACTGCAATGAGAAGCCCGCGCAGTGCAACGAAGAGTAGTCCCCGCTCGCCTCAACTAGAGAAAGTCGGCGCGCAGCAGTGAGACCCAACACAGCCAAAAATAAATAAATAAAATAAATTTATTAAAAAAACCCAACCCCCCCAAAAAAATTTGTTTTGGTAAAAGACATCCTATCCCAAAGTAAATGTCAAGAACCTATTGGAAGGATAAAACCCAACATAGATAACAGGTAGAGTTACTATGACCAATAGAAAAGCTCCTACAAATTAAACTGACAAGGACAGTGTCTGAGCAGTTGTGTGGTGGGTGTGCTTGTCTGCGTGTGCAAGCCCGTGTGCGTGTGTATGTGCAAATGCAAGGACAGCTCCAGGAAAGTCCTCAAGGGGTAAACTCTGGAAAGGGCGTGAGCCTGGGGTGCAGGGTCTCCGTTACCTCTACCGTATTCTCCCAGTGGAGTGTGGGCACAGGCGAGGGGCCTGCAACCGTGTAGGCTAGAGGCTCTCGTAGGGGCCCCACCTACACGTGGAGCAGTGGGGGCGGGGGTGGTGTGGGGGGCTGTCCTGGGGAGGGGACCTGCAGGCCCGTATGGGGAGGGATGGAGTTCCTTCCAAGAGGCTTAGGGGAAGAACTGCAAGTGGGTTTAGAATCCACCCCCCAGACGGCGCATCGAGGGTCCGGGCTGCCCAGGCGGCACCGCGGCTCCTTCACGACTCCCTTCATCTGCTCTTTCTTGCTTGCATCTGAGGCAGTTGTAATTGCTCATGGTCGTTATTTTTATTGGAAATCACAGCGTCCCTGACCAGGAGGCCCTCTTCGTGATCCGGGAGCTCGTCTGCTGCGCGGGCCCTACTCCACCCCAGCCCACTGATCCGGACGCTCCGCGCCTCCACCAGGTCCCTCCTCAGGAGGGGTTGGAAGGCGAGGCGCCTGGGGTCTCGCCGTGTGTGTGTGTGTGTGTGTGTGTGTGTGTGTGTGTGTGTGTGTGTTGGCTTGGAAACGCGGGGTCTCCGCTCTCCTTCCCCACGGCCCCGGATCAGCTTGACCCCGGACATCTCAGGGCGGCACCCAGGACCCTGCTTGGCGCCCACCGCACAGCGGGACCCGGGGCACCGATCCCTGAGCGAGGGGAGACCCGCCGTGCCCACCCTCTCCCGCAGGACCGGGGATTGGGGGGGCTCGTCCGGCTCCGGGGCGCTCACGGGAGGCCCTGCAGCCCGCCCGCCTCACCTCCCGCCTTCCCCGAGGGCCCCCCAGCGCTGCTCCGTGCCCTTCCCCCACAGGTACTGCCCCCTCCCCCCATGGTGGGACGACCTTCTGCAAGACCAAGGGGACCCGGCTTCTGCCTCCAGACACCTTTCATCCTCAGCAGCGACCATGTGGCCCGTTTCTTGTGACAGACCAGGGGGTGCCCTGTGGGCAGATGGGAGGGACCCTCCCCTGGCAACACCGAACCCAGGGAGACTCTGATCTCTGGGGAGATCCTGTCTTTGGGGACTCTGGCCTGGGGACACCCTGTCCTCAAGGGACCCCCACCTGAGTTGGGAGAGGCTCTGCCAGGCAAATCCGGGGGTGTCCCTCAGCTGATCCCCCACAGGAGGCCATTCCCAGTCTCAGGTATTTCACAGGCTTTGGGACAAATGTCTGTGCTTCCAGATGCTGCTGGAAAGATGCTCCAGCACTCTCGGGTCTAACTGATTATTAATGATTTGCCTTATACAAGCACGTGCCTGTTGGCCGTTCATACTCACTTGACTTTCTGTCTGCTGAGGCTCTTTGCCCACTTCCTTGGAGTCACTTTCCTTCTTATGAATCTGGGGGTTTCTTATAGTGCAGACACAGCCCTCGGCTTGTCACATGTCCTGTAATGTCTCTCCAGTTTGTTTCTTTTTTTTTTTAAATTAAATTAAATTAATTTATTTTTATACAGCAGGTTCTTATTAGTTATCTATTTTATACATATTAGTGTGTATATGTCAATCCCAATCCCCCAATTCATCCCACAAGCCCCACCCCCGCTTTTCCCCCTTGGTGTCCATACGTTTGTTCTCTACATGTGTGTCTCTATTTCTGCCTTGCAAACCGGTTCATCTGTACCATTTTTCTAGATTCCACATATATGTGTTAATATACGATATTTGATTTTCTCTTTCTGACTTACTTCACTCTGTATGACAGTCTCTAGGTCTGTCCACGTCTCTACAAATGACCCAATTTCATTCCTTTTTATGGCTGAGTAATATTCCATTGTATATATGTACCACATCTTCTTTATCCATTCGTCTGTCGATGGGCATTTAGGTTGCTTCCATGACCTGGCTATTGTAAATAGTGCTGCAATGAACATTGGGGTGCATGTGTCTTTTTGAATTATGGTTTTCTCTGGGTATACGACCAGTAGTGGGATTGCTGGGTCATATGGTAATTCTACTTTTAGTTTTTTAAGGCACCTCCTTAGTGTTCTCCATAGTGGCTGTATCAGTTTACATTCCTACCAACAGTGCAAGAGGGTTCCCCTTTCTCCACACCCTCTCCAGCATTCGCTGTTTGTAGATTTTCTGATGATGGCCATTCTAACTGGTGTGAGGTGATACCTCATTGTAGTTTTGATTTGCATTTCTCTAATGATTAGTGATATTGAGCAGCTTTTCATGTGCCTCTTGGCCATCTGTACATCTTCTTTAGAGAAATGTCTATTTAGGTCTTCTGCTCACTTTTTGATTGGGTTGTTTGTTTTCTAAATATTGAGCTGCATGAGCTGTTTATATATTTTGGAGATTGATCCTGTGTCCGTTGATTCATTTGCAAATATTTTCTCCCATTCTGAGGGTTGTCTTTTCGTCTTGTTTATAGTTTCCTATGCTGGGCAAAAGCTTTTAAGTTTCATTAGGTCCCATTTGTTTATTTTTGTTTTTATTTCCTTACTCTAGGAGGTGGATCAAAAAAGATCTTGCTGTGATTTATGTCAAAAGTGTTCTTCCTATGTTTTTCTCTAAGAGTTTTATAGTGTCCAGTCTTACATTTAGATCTTTAATCCATTCTAAGTTTATTTTTGTGTATGGTGTTAGGGAGTGTTCTTATTTCATTTTTTTACATGTAGCTGTCCAGTTTTCCCAGCACCACTTATTGAAGAGGCTGTCTTTTCTCCATTGTATATGCTTGCCTTCATTATCAAAAATAAGGTGACCATATGTGCGTGGGTTTATCTCTGGGCTTTCTATCCTGTTCCATTCATCTATATTTCTGTTTTTGTGCCAGTACCATACTGTCTTGATGGCTGTAGCTTTGTAGTATGGTCTGAAGTCTGGGAGCCTGATTACTCCAGCTCCGTTTTTCTTTCTCAAGATTGTTTTGGCTATTCGGGATCTTTTGTGTTTCCATACAAATTGTGAATTTTTTTGTTCTAATTCTGTGAAAAATGCCACTGGTAGTTTGATAGGGATTGCATTGAATCTGTGGATTGCTTTGGGTAGTACAGTCATTTTCACAATATTGATTCTTCCAATCCAAGAACATGGCTTATCTCTGCACCTGTTTGTGTTATCTTTGATTTTTTTTGTTTTGTTTTGTTTGGTCTTTTTTTTTTTAACCTTTTATTTCTTTCATCAGTGCCTTATAGTTGTCTGACTACAGGTCTTTTACCTCCTTAGGTAGGTTTATTCCTAGGTATTTTATTCTATTTGTTGCAATGGTGAATGGGGTTGTTTCCTTAATTTCTTTTTCTGATCTTTCATTGTTAGTGCATAGGAATGCAAGAGATTTCTGTGCATTAATTTTGTATCTTGCAACTTTACCAAATTCATTGATTAGCTCTAGTAGTTTTCTGGTGTCATCCTCTGGATTATCTATGTATAGTATCATGTCATCTGCAAACAGTGATAGCTTTACTTCTTTTCCAAACTAGATTCCTTTTATTTCTTTTTGTTCTCTGATTGCCGTGGCTAGGACTTCCAAAATTATGTTGAATAATAGTGGTGAGAGTGGACATCCTTGTCTTGTTCCTGATATTAGAGGAAATGCTTTGTTTTTCACCATTGAGAATGATGTTTGCTGTGGGTTTGTCATACATGGTCTTTATTATACTGAGGTAGATTTCCTCTATGCCCACACTCTGGAGAGTTTTTATCATAAATTGGTGTTGAACTTGGTCAAAAGCTTTTTCTGCATCTATTGAGATGATCATATGTTTTTTATTCCTTAATTTGTTAGTATGGTGTATCACATTGATTGATTTGTGTATGTTGAAGAATCCTCGCATCCCTGGGATAAATCCCACTTGATCATGGTGTATGATCCTTTTAATGTGTTGTTGGATTCTGTTTGCTACTATTTTCTTGAGGATTTTTGCATCTATATTTATCAGTGATATTGGTCTGTAATTTTCTTTTCTTTGTAGTATCTTTGTCTGGTTTTGGAAGATTTTAAATCACAGTTTCAATTTCATTACTTGTGATTGGTCTGTTCATATTTTCTATTTCTTCCTGGTTCAGTTTTGGAAGGTTATACCTTTCTAAAAATTTGTCCATTTCTTGCAAGTTGTCCATGTTATTGGCATAGAGTTGCTTGTAGTAGTCTCTTATGATGTTTTGTAGTTCTGCAGTGTCCGTTGTAACGTCTCCTTTTGCATTTCTAATTTTATTGATTTGAGTCCTCTCCCTCTTTTTCTTGATGAGTCTGGATAAGGTTTATCAATTTTGTTTATCTTCTCAGAGAACCAGCTTTTAGTTTTATCGATCTTTGCTATTGTTTTCTTTGTTTCTATTTCATTTTTTTCCTGCTCTGATCTTTATGATTTCTTTCCTTCTACTAACTTTGGGTTTTGTTTGTTCTTCTTCCTCTAGTTCCTTTAGGTGTAAGGTTAGTTTGTTTATTTGAGATTTTTCTTGTTTCTTGAGGTAGGCTTGTATTGTTATAAAATTCCCTCTTAGAAATGCTTTTGCTGCATCCCGTAGGTTTTGGATCATCGTGTTTTCATTGTCATTTGTCTCTAGGTATTTTTTGATTTCTTCATTGATTTCTTGGTTTTTTAGTAACATATTGTTTAGCCTCCATGTGTTTGTGTTTTTTACGTTTTTTCCCCTGTAATTCATTTCTAATTTCATAGTGTTGTGGTTTGAAAAGATGCTTGATATGATTTCAATTTTCTTAAATTCACCAAGGCTTGATTTGTGACCCAAGATGCGATCTATCCTGGAGAATGTTCCATGTGCACTCGAGAAGAAGGTGTAATCTGCTGTTTTGGGATGGAATGTGCTATAAATATCAATTAAATCTACCTGGTCTATTGTGTCATTTAAAGCGTGTGTTCCCTTATTAATTTTCTGTCTGGATGATCGGTCCATTGGTGTAAGTGAGGTGTTAAAATCCCCCACTATTACTGTGTTATTGTCAATTTCCTCTTTTATAGCTGTTAGCATTTGCCTTATGCATTGAGGTGCTCCTATATTGGGTGCATATATTTAATTGTTATATTTTTTCTTGGATTGATCCCTTGATCATTATGTAGCGTCCTTCCTTTTCTCTTGTAACATTCTTTATTTTAAAGTCTATTTTATCTGATATGAGTATTGCTACTCCAGCTTTCTTTTGATTTTCATTTTCATGGAATATCTTTTTCCATCGCCTCACTTTCAGTCTGCATGTGTCCCTAGGTCTGAAGTGGGTCTCTTGTAGACAGTCTATAGATGGATCTTGTTTTTGTAACCATTCAGCGAGCCTGTGTCTTTTGGTTGGAGCATTTAATCCATTCACATTTAAGGTAATTATCGATATGTGTGTTCCTATTACCATTTTTTGAATTGTTTTGGGTTTGTTTTTGTAGGTCCTTTTCTTCTCTTGTGTTTCCCACTTAGAGAAGTTCCTTTAGCATTTGTTGTAGAGCTGGTTTGGTGGTGCTGAAATCTCTTAGCTGTTGTTTCTCTGTAAAGCTTTTGATTTCTTCATCAAATCCGAACGAGATTCTTGCTGGATAGAATAATCTTGGTTGTAGGGTCTTCCTTTTCATCATTTAAAATATATTGTGCCACTCCCTTCTGGCTTGTAGAGTTTCTGCTGAGAAATGAGCTGTTAACCTTATGGGAGTTCCCTTGTATGTTAGTTGTCATTTTTCCCTTGTTATTTTTTTAAATATAAATTTATTTATTTATTTTTAGCTGCATTGGGTTTTCATTGCTGCACACAGTGTTTCTCTAGTTGCAGTGAGCAGGGGCTAGTCTTCGTTGTGGTGCATGGGCTTCTCATTGCTGTGTTTTCTCTTGCTGTGGAGCATTGGCTCCAGGCGTGCAGTCTTCAGTAGTTGTGGCACGCGGACTCAGTAGTTGTGGCACGTAGGCTCTAGAGCACAGGCTCAGTAGTTGTGGCACATGGGCTTCATTGCTCTGCAGCATGTGGGATCTTCCGGGACCAGGGCTTCAACCCATGTCCCCTGCATTGGCAGGCGGATTCTTAACACTGCGCCACCAGGTAAGCCCTCCCTTGTTATTTTTAATAAGTTTTCTTTGTCTTTAATTCTTGTCAATTTGATTACTCTGTGTCTCGGCGAGTTTCTCCTTGGGTTTATCCTGCCTGGGACTCTCTGCGCTTCCTGGACTTGAGTGGCTATTTCTTTTCCCATGTTAGGGAAGTTTTCAACTATAATCTCTTCAAATATTTTCTTGGGTCCTTTCTCTCTCTCTTCTCTTTCTGGGACCCCTGTAATGTGCATTTTGGTACATTTAATGTTGTCCCAGAGGTCTCTTAGGCTGTCTTCATTTCTTTTCATTGTTTTTTCTTTATTCTGTTCTGTGGCAGTGAATTCCGCCATTCTGTCTTCCAGGTCACTTATCCGTTCTTCTGCCTCAGTTATTCTGCTATTGATTCTTTCTTGTGTATTTTTCATTTCAGTTATTGTATTACCCATATCTGTTTGTTTGTTCTTTAATTCTTCTAGGTCTTTGTTAAACATCTCTTGCATCTTCTCAATCTTTGCCTCCATTCTTTTTCCGAGGTCCTGGATCATCTTCACTATCATTATTCTGAATTCATTTTCTGGAAGGTTTCCTATCTCCACTTCATTTAATTGTTTTTCTGGGGTTTTATCTTTTTCCTTCATCTGGTACATAGCCCTCTGCCTTTTCATTTTGTCTATCTTTCTGTGAATATTTTTTTCCCCACAGGCTGCAGGATTGTAGTTCTTCTTGCTTCTGCTGTCTACCCTCTGGTGGATGAAGCTATCTACGAGGCTTGTGCAAGCTTCCTGATGGGAGGGACTGGTGGTGGGTAGAGCTGGGTGTAGCTCTGTGGACAGAGCTCAGTAAAACTTTAATCTGCTTGTCTGCTGATGGGTGGGACTGTGTTCCCTCTCTGCTGGTTGTTTGGCCTGAGATGATCAAGCACTGGAGGCTATAGGCTCTTTGGTGGGACTAATGGAGGACTCTGAGAGGGCTCACGCCAAGGAGTACTTCCCAGAACTTCTGCTGCCAGTGTCCTTATCCCCATGGTGAGCCACAGCCACCCCCTGCCTCTGCCGGACACCCTCCAACACTAGCAGGTAGGTCTGGTTCAGTCTCCTATGGGGTCACTGCTCCTTCCCCTGGGTCCTGATGCAGACACTACTTTGTGTGTGCCCTCCAAGAGTGGAGTCTCTGTTTCTCCCAGTCCTGTCAAAGTCCTGCAATCCAATCCCACTAGCCTTCAAAGTCTGATTCTCTGGGAATTCCTCCTCCCGTTGCTGGACCCCCAGGTTGGGAAGACTGACGTGGGGCTCAGAACCTTCACTCCAGTGGGTGGACTTCTGTGATATGTGTTCTCCAGTTTGTGAGTCACCCAGCCAGCGGTTATGGGATTTGATTTTATTGTGATTGCGCCCCTCCTGCCGTCTCACTGGGGCTTCTCCTTTGTCTTTGGATGTGGGGCATCTTTTTTGGTGAGTCCCAGTGTCTTCCTGTCGATGACTGTTCAGCAGTTAGTTGTGATTCTGGTGCTCTCGCAAGCGGGAGTGAGCCCATGTCCTTCTACTCCACCATCGTGAACCAATTGCTCCTCTCCCGTTTGTTTCTAATTCTGTTTATAATAGCATTTTGGTTAGAGTCAGTTAAAAATTTTACAGTCAAATTTATTATATATATGCTTATCAACTACAGGGAAGGGGAGAAGGATCTAATTGCAGTTTCTGTTTCTCTTTTTTCACTGAGAATGTACTAGGACCCCCCCCTCCACTATCCCCACCTGGGTGGGTGCCCTCCCGGGCCCCTCACACTATGGCTGGAGGTCCTGGCATCAGCCCCTCGCCTCTGACCTCCCTGGACAGCAGCAGGCCCAGCCGTGCGAGCACAGGTCCGTCCCCGGCTGCCTGGAGGTGGGGCATGGGGCCTTGGGGGCAGGGAAGGGAGATGGGCCCTTCTGTCTGGGGAGCACAGCTACACCTTGACAGGGTGGTCCTGGGAGAATCTTACTTCCTGATGGAGGCAGCTGAGTGCAGGTAGGGTGGGGCACAGAGGCTGCCCTGGGAAGGTCAGCTGGGCCTGGTCGCAGCACCAGTCCTGGACCTGGAGGGAGTTGTCCCAGGGGTCTGGGAAGGGCCTCAGGTGCTCGGGGACAGCCGTGATGGGGACTCACTAAGTCAGGCCCGAGTGGCCACCATCGAGCTGTGGGACTGTGTCCTGTCGGCCCCGGAGTGGCCTCCTTGTCCAGGCAGCCTCCTTGCTGGGGCTGCAGCTCTGCTTCACCCTGCCTGAGAGCTGATGGGGCCCTGCCCCAGCCCTGTCCTGTCCTCTCCCTGTCCGCCAGCCCTGCGCCCTGCCCAGGCCTTTCTAGGGATGGCTGGAGGCTGAGCCTGTGCCTGGGGAAGAGACGTTGGTGTAGAGGGGTCAGCGGGAGTACACTGGGGAGGTCGTGTGTGAGGGGTGATAGTGAGAGGTGTTACCGTGGGGGAGCTGGCGAGGAGGACTTAGTGAGGGGTGTGGGTGACAGGTTGCTTGCTGCTGAGAGGGCGTTAGTGACGGGTCTTTGCTGAGGCGGTGTTAGTGGGGGGTGTTCTTGTGGGGATGTTGAGGTGACATTTGTGAGTGCATAGTTTTGAGGGTATGTTAGTGAAAGGATGTTGGTGTGGGGACTTTGCTGACGAATGTTCGTGAGGGACAGTGTGAGGAGATTTGGTGGGGAGGCCTTGGTGAGGGGACATTTGTGCGAGGACACGGGTGAAGTGGTAATGGTAGAGACAGTGTGAGTGTTACTGTGGGCCGTCGGTGAGGAAATGTTGAGGGAGCATCTGTGAGGGACGCTCCTGGGGTATATTAGTGAGGTGACGTTAGAGAGGCATGCTGGTGAGGGGACACTAGGGGCAGTCAGTGTGGGGAACTAGTGAAGGGTGTCGGGGAGGAGGCTGGTGACGGGTCGATACTGAGAGACGCTGTGAAAAGTTATTGAGGGGAGAGTAGTGTGGGGGTGAGATCGTAAGGGCTTGTGGGTGGGGTAACATTGGTGTGGCCGTTGCTGAGTGATGACCGGATGGTAGTGAGGGGACATTAATGTGGGACGTTGGTGTGGGGACATTAGAATGTTGACACTGGTGAGGGTCCTGGGTGAGGAGGTGTTTGTGCAGAGATGTTGTTGAGGGGCTGCCGCTGAGGGGCCTTAGTGTTGGGCTGCTCGTGAGGGGATGCTGGTGAGGGATGTGCCGCTCTCAGAGGCAGGAGTGTGGCTGGCTCCTTACGGACACTTTGAGGGTCTACAGCACTCTGGCCTGCGTCTGTCCTTCCTGTGGGGGTGGAGTTGACAGGCATGACATCCACTCAGGCTAAGGGACCACCTCGAACACTGTGTCTCGGTCGCAGAATAGGGCGTGGTTCCTCAGTATGAGGACCCCTGGCCTTGTGCACACTTTTGAGGCCTGGGGAGTCCGCTGGGCTCCCCCGAGGACTGCACGCTGGTGATGCCTGCACAGCGGCCGTCCTGGGCGGGTTCCATGGCCACTCCACTGGCTTCCTTCTGTGACCTTAGCCCCAGGTGAGCCCATTTGGGTTCAGCTGTGCCGAGTCTCCTTCACTCATGCCCTCTGCTCTCAGGAGACGGGATCCATGTCCGAGTGGGGCTGGGTGGCAGTGAGCAGGCAGAGTGGGGACGCAGCTAACCCCGGCTGTAGAGAGGGCCTGAGGGTGTCCCGTGTGTATGAGGGAAGGCTCTTGTAGGAAACCGCAGAACCCTAACTCAGACACCACACGTGGCAGGGAGTGTGTCTGAGCGTCCCTCCAAGGGGCGGAAGGCTGGGGACGTGGGGCCTCAAGGAACAGCCCTGACAGGGAGCTGGTGCCCTTGCCCTCCAGGGAGGTCGGGGCCCCAGGGGAGAGTGCGGGGGACACCAGCGTGGCGGGCGCCCTGCGGGTCCCCAAGGTGGCCTGCGCCCGGGAAGGACCCCGCCCACCTGCTCTCCGGGGTCGTAGGCCAGAGTCACGGAGAGGGACGTCCTTTCTTCTGCAGAGGGGACCCCGTGCAGGGTCCAGCGGACAGAACTCCAGATCCGTGGAGGGAGGGGCCCCTGCCTCCCCCCCGGCCCCGCCCCCGGGAAGTTCACAGGCCCCAGCCCTGCGGCCTGAGGCCTGGGGCTGCCAGGCTCTTCTCTTTCTCGTGCAGGCGTTTCGTACTGTTCTTTGCGGGGAGGGAGGGGGGCAGAGGAAGAGAAGATACTCGGTGTGACGCCCTGCCTTTCAGCTGCAGGCCGTGTAGGCAGATGACAGGAGAGGCGGAAGTGAGTCAGTCACCCCCAAAGGGGGGTCAACAGGGTGTCATCGTGTTCTGGGCTGAACTGTGTCCCCCTCCCCCAAATTCCCATGTCGAAGTCCTAGCCCACAGTACCTCAGAATCTGACCTTATTTGGAAATAGAGACGTTGCAACATAATCTGTAATTAGTTGAGATGAGGTCATCCTGGGGTAGAATGGGCCCTCATTCAAAATGACTGTGTCCATGTCCAAGAGGGAAACGTGGACACAGACGGGCCGTGGAGGAGGGACAGGAACTGGCGCGCCTGGAACGGTCCCTCCCGAGAGCCGTCAGCGGGGGCGCAGCTTGGGGACACCGGACTCTGCCGACTGCTGGCCTCCAGGCTGTTGTTGCAGCCCCCAGGTTGACATACTTTGTTAGGCCAGGCCCAGCAGACTAAACAGCCTGGGATTTAAGAGGGCACTTCCCAGAGGGTGAACTTGAAAGACCTGGGCGTCTGGACAAAAAGTCACTGCGGCTGCCAGAAAGAGCCTCTCATTTCTCCCCTGTCTATCTATCATCTATATATCAATCAATTATCTATCTACTTCTCTCTCATCTGGGTACCCGTCATCTATCTATTATCTATATATCAATCATCTCTCTCTCTCTCATATGTGTACCTATCTCTATATCTATACATCAATCTTTTATTTTTCTCCCTCTCTCATCTGTGTACCTGTCATCTGTCTACCATCTATCTGTATCACCTCTCTTTCTATCATCTGTCATCTCTCTATCATCTATCTCTATCCACAAATATCCTTATGCAAACCAGCAAACATCCCTAAAGTTCTCTGGCCCCGTTTTGGGGACAGAGTGAGACTTCACTGACCAAATACTTTGTTTTCAGCCCAAAGCCAACTAGACAAAGGTGGATTCCACGGTTGAGGCCATCCAGTCGGTGCCCTTGGGAGTGGGGTGCCTGTAAGGACAGGGGGCCAGGCCCGGCACCCTCTGGGTGCACAGAGCAATCCGGGGGACCCCGGGGTATGATCAGTCCTGGGGCTTATGTGAACGGTCTCAGCATCCCCACTGGCACAGACACTTGGAAGCTGGGGAGCAAGTGGGGTTCAAAGCCTTTATTGGACTGGGGTGTGTGCACACAGGGAGGTGCAGGGCCTGCTGTCACAGCTCAGTCTGATGGGGGAGGTGACGCCCAGAGACCTGGGAGCGGGCCGGAGGGCTGGCAGAGAGCCTCTGGAGGGCACTCGGGGGAGGACAAGTCGGAATGAGGCTGGGCTGAGGGAGGCCAGCCCCAGATGTGCTCCCTGTGAAGCCTCTGGGGTCCCGGGAAGGCACAGAGGGCAGGACAAGGGTGGATGGTGAGGAGGGGCAGTGCGCTCAGGGTGTCCAGGGCTGCGGGGTCCCCGGTAGGAGCTGGGGTGGGCGGGGGTCCTCCGCTCCTGACTTTACACCCACACGTGGAGAGACTGAGCCCTCAGTGCGCTGGACCTCTCCGGTGGGGTCTGAGTAGCACCACGGACAGGAGGATAGCACCCGCGGGGCAGGGGTCGCGGGGCTGGTGGTGGGGGCGGGCAGGGGGCGCTAGCAGATCCAGCGGATGAACCTGTCGAAGAAGCCAGGCTGGGCCAGGCTGTCGTAGTCCTTCTCGCGGAAGATGGCGGCCGGGTCACCCAGGCTGATCTTGGAGAGCACGTCCGCGTCCACGTCGCTGCCCACGGCCACCACGGTGGGCACCACGTTCTGCTTGCGCATGGAGTGCACCGCCTCCTCCAGGCTGTCGTTGCCCGTGACGCCGTCCGTGAGGAACACGAAGTCCAGCTCGGCGTGGCGGCGCGCTCCGGCCCGCGCGCTGCGCACCACCTGGTTGATGGCATGCACGATGCCCAGCGCCCACGTGCGAGAAGGAGTTGAGGTAGCGCGCGCTCGCCAGCGCCTCCTGGATGACGGTCAGGTTGGAGGTCAGCGGGAAGGCCACCTGCTGCTCGCGCGGGCCTCCGAACTGCAGCAGCGCCACGCGCGCGTTGAGCGGGTCGTCGTCCCTGCGCGCCAGGGTCAGCCGCCGGGACACCTCCTCCACGAAGCGCCGCGCCTTGTGGAAGTTCTGCTCGCCCAGCCGCTCGGAGCCATCCAACAGGAAGACGATGTCCACGGGCCGCTGGGTGCACTGGGCCACGTACAGCTCTGGGGGCGAGACGGGGTGGTGCGCGGGCGACCTGGGTGAGGCCCCGCTGCCCCGCCCCAGCCGCGCCCCCCGGGCCACGCCCGCCCCGGCCACGCCCTGCGCCCGCCTCTCGGCGCATACCGCACCCACAGGAGCCACTCAGACCGCTGGAGCTTCACCCAAGGTCACCGGCGGTCGGGAGCCCTCCACAGCACCCAGGACGTGGGTCCAGGCTCCCACCCTGTCTCCCTGGGACCGACACCGTCTCTCCTGGTTGTGCTCCCACCAGGAAATGTCCCCAAACCTGAGGCTGAGGGGTCCCTTTCCACTCTCCCAGCACCATCCCTGCCCAGCGACCTCCTTCAGGCCTCACGGGCAGGCAGGCAGGGATCAGTAAAGCCCCTTCTTTTGGCCCAAGAACTGGGTGCGCCCAAAGGACCACAGGGCATGGGGAGTAGGGGTGGGGGAGAGAGGTGTCATCACACCTGTGATCGTGTACAAAGACCTCATGGAGATCCCCAGATGCAAGGACCCACCTCTGGAGGCTGGGCCATATTTCTCCCAGCCCTGGGAGCATCAGGGAGAGAAGGGGCCTGTGTCCCCTCGACTGGCTCAGGCTTTGGTGGGCAGTGGGCACAGGTGTGGCCAGACCCCTGTGGCAGCCCGGGTGACTCCCTGTTTACCTGAGACCCTTGCCTCTTCCGGGCAGTCACCAGCCCAGGACATGCTGGACAGTGTGAGGGCAAGGCTGCCACCAGGGCTGAGGCTGGGCCTCTGAGGGACGTGGGCGCCTCTGCACAGCCTGAAAACCTGCTCCACACACGGGACCACAGGCTGGGTCTCCATCCAGGAAGGCGCAGCCAAGCCCCTCGCCCAAGGCCCTGCTGAGATCTCAGCTCTAACGGCCGACGGGGCTCGGCAGCGGCGGGGCTGGTCCTCCCTCTTGAGTCCAGCTCTCAGCCCCACGGGCACCCTCCTGACCTGGGCAGGAGAGGACTCCGCTCACAGCCCAGGCGTGCTGACCCAGGGCCGGGAGCACAGGGATCCCATCGGAAGGAGGTCCTGACTTGTGGCACCAACCACGAGGGGCTCAGGATCCCGCTTGGGCCCCGCAGGCACCAGGTGCCCCCCTGTGTGGGCAATCCCCGAGGTCCAGGCGAGCAAGCAGTTCGCCCCAGCAAGTCGCTGACCACAGCACACATTCACACTCGTTTTTCAGCTTTTATAGAATGTACGAGATGCGCACACAGCACCTGAAGGACACTCTTGGGGGTGTCACCTGCAGTACTGGGCTACCCGCGGAGGAGCGAGTGTTTCTGGCAGATTTTTTTTTTTTAAAGGAGCTTATTTATACGGCAGTGCAGATGAAGAGCAGCTTCGGCTTTAAACCCACAGAGCTGGAGGTGAAACTGCCCAGCGAATCCCCTGTGTGCCCCTGGGCCTCTCAGTCCCTGCGGTCAGAGTCAGAAACGCACGGACTGCTTGTTTGGGGGCAGTTCTCAATGCATCAACCAGGGGGGCGAGAGAAGCGCACAAGGGGTGACCTGGGCACAGAGGCCAGAGGTGAATCCGGGAGTTGGGGCCGTTTATGAGGCTCTGGTCTTCCCTCTTTCTTTTTGGCTAAATAATGGCCCCCAAGAGATGCCTACGTCCTAATCCTGGAGCCTGTGACTATGACCTTATATGGCAAAAGGGCTTTGCAGACGGAATTCAATGAATAATTCCCTTGAAATGGGGAGACTCTCCTGGATTATCCGGCCCTAAATGCCACCACAAGTGTCCCTGTAGGAGGGAGGCCGGGGCAGGGCGGGGCGGGGGGGAAGGGGAGAGGCCATGTGTCCACAGAGCAGAGACGGGAGCTGGAGAGGCAGGAAGGGCCTCCCTTAGAGGCCCAGAGGGCGCGCGGCCCTGGGACACCTTGCTTTTGGACTTCCGGCCTCCAGACCAAGAGAACAGCTTCCTGCTGTCTTCAGCCCCGCAGTGTAAGGTAGGCAGCCCTGGGAGCGCCTGCAGCTGGGGGGCCGCACCCTGTGGGCTCAGCAGAGCGCCAGCACGGTCTCGGGGTCCCCCACGATGTCCCTGTGCACCAGCTTAAAGGCGTCAATGAACAGGTCCATCCAGTCCTGCCGTTCGCCTCCTGTGGCGAACTTGGCCCGCTCCGCGGTGTAGACCAGCACAGCCACCAGCCTGGAGTAGGCGGCTGGGTCCTGTGTGAGCTCCGTGGCGTTTAGCAACTTTTGGATCAGGGGGATGGTCCTGGGGAAGGAGGCGTCCGGGCCCTCTTCCGTGCGGAGGAAGGTGACCGGGGGCTCGCCGCCAGGCCGCGGTCCATCTGCGGGGGATTCCAGAGAAGTTTTTCAGGGACTTGGTCGGCGTGATCGGGGCTCCAGCCGCCTCTCTCCTCGGAGACGAGGAGGGACCAAGAGGTCAGCGAGGGGGTCAGACGAGGAGCCGGGGAGGCTGCAGCTGCCCCGTGCTGACCACGGGGTGCCAAGGCGAAGCAAATGGGGCTTTGGGGAGCCCAGAAGAGACGGGGAGCAGAAGCTCGAGAACTGCGAGACTCCTGGCACAGATGGCTGCTGAGGCTAACCGGGTTCTGGCGGCCCTGCCCTAGGACGACCCCAGCCCCCTTAAAATGCTCAGCACTGCCGGGGCAACTTCCTGCCTGTTCCAGCCCGGTCTGAGATAGGCAGCTGGGCCCCTTGAGCCCCTCTCAGGGAGGTTTCTCTAGCCGGCTTGTGATTACAAATCCTCCGCCCTTCACCTTCAGACGTAAACCTCCCCGCCCTGCGCCGTTGCCCTGAGGACCAGGGAGCAAACGCTCAGGGCGCCCCACGCTCTCCCCTTCCCGTCCCATCCCGTCCCGGGGGAGGTCAGGGCCTACCCTCCGGGCCCCTCGCTCCAGGCGCAACATGGCCTCCTGTCCGCAGGGTGCCTCAGACACGTCCAGTTAGCTCGCCCGGGTGGCCCGGCCTCACGGCCCCAGCCCTGCCCTGCGCCCTTCCTTTGGGGCACCCAGCCTTCCGGAGCCTCCTGCCTTGGCGTGAGGGGCAGGGCTCAGGTCTCCCTGGCTCTCCCCCTCCCGCAGCAGCTGTCGCGGAAGAAGACCTGCCTTGGCCGCCTTTGCCTGGCGTCCGCCTTTGTTGCTCTTTGACAGCCTCGTGGTTCTGCCCCAGTTGAGCTGCCCCCCTGCCTTGGTCCAAGCCCAGATGTGGCTGAGCCTCTGGGGTGGAAGGGGCCATTTGGCCCAGTAGGTCAGGGCTGTGCCAGAGCAGGCAGCGTCCACCCAGCGCCCCATCTGCTCAGCCCTCAGCGAGCGCGCCAGAGTCCACTCGTGTCAAGGAGGCCATTTGTAAATGCATATTCTGTAGTTACAGCTACTTTCTTCCCTTCTGGTCACAATGTCTAATTTACTTGGAAATTTCAAATCGCTTTAAAGGAGAATGAGATTGTGAGTTTAGCAGAGGAGGGACTTAGGAGAACAGGGGAGGGGTCCCTAAGGGGGCTGTTCTCTTTCACTGTCAGGTCCTGGAGGCTCAGGGGAAGCGAGATCACCAGCATTACCCTAGCATCAAAACCAAAGACATCACAAGAAAGGGCACGACAGCCCAAGATCTCTCACAAACACAGATGCAAAAATCCTCAATAAAATATTAGCAATCAACTCTAACAATATATATGTATTATACATCATGACCAAGTGGGATCTATCCCAGGTCTTGGAAAGCTGGTTCAGCGCTCAAAGCTCAATGAGCATAATCCATCACATCAGCAAAGCTAAAGAGGAAAAACCAACTGATCATATCAACAGGTGCAGAAAAAGCATCTGACAAAATCCCACACTCATTCACGATAGACTCTCAGTACCTAGGAATGGGGGGCCACCCTCAGCTTGATAAGGAACATCTACAGAGACCCTCAGCGGATTCCCCCATGGCGAGAAATTCACAGCTTCCCCAGCAAAATCACCGCTGGGCCCTGGCACCAGGGGCTGGGTCAGGTTTCTGCCCTCGAGGGGCCAAGCTGACCACGGCACCCGCACCCTGGGAGGAGTCAGGCACCCTGAGGGCAGGGGCACAGACCAGGGGTTAGTTGGGTCTCTGCGTGGACCCAACCCCCTTTAGCCCCCGGGGGAGACTGGGGTTGGCGCTATTGGGCCAGCCTCTGGGATTTGGGGTGGCTCTGGGTGCCACACACAACCATCTTCAGCTGACTCTGGGGACCCCAAGCCCAGGCCGTCTCTGGGATGACCCCACAGCTTGCCAACGGCCATGGCATAGTCATTGGTACAATCTCGGCGAGCACTTCCTTGGAAGTTCTCTGTCAGAATAAGTGTGTGGACCCCCGTCCCCAACTCAACACGGTCCCTTACCTCAGGCGGCCTTGGTGCCTTTGAACCTGCCCGGGGCCCCCTGACGCCTGGGAGGAGCCTGCCGGAACACTGACCTCGTGGCAGACATGGATGTGGACGCAGGCCCCAAGGTTCCCATCGGTGTTGGCCCTGCCAACAGTCCAGCCCGACTCACCCTGCCCCCCCGCATGCTGCGGAGGACCCACCACCCAGAGCCGGCCCCGGGGGCCCCTCCGAGGCAGCAGCAGGATGCCCAGAGGAGCTGGTCGATGCATCCTGCCCCTTCCCCGCCCCGAGGGACCCCTTGGGGGCAGCCTCCGTGGGTCCCCAGCCCCCAGCCTCCCACTGTAGTGCAACCACATAGGGCTCGAGGCACGGCCCCCTAAACATATGTGCTCTGGAGAGAAGAGCAAACCCCAGCCGCCAGGCAGCAGCTCAGGGCGTCAGGGCAGAGGCCCGCTCTGCAGCTGCCCCGGTGGCTGTGGATGTGTTCGCCTCCCTGAGAGTTTAAGACCAGCCATTTCACTTACTGGATCCAGGGCTTCCGCCTGCAGGAGCCGGGTGGCCCTGGGGTGTCTGTGCCTCTGGGCACCTCAGCCCAAGAGGCCGTGAATCTGTGTTCGAGACCAGCGGCCCGAGAGCTTAGCGCACCCCCTCCCCACATGCGCCAGGTGGGTGGGGTGGCCGAGCGACTCCAGACGTCAACTGAACCCTGAGCCCCCTCCTCAGAAGTGCCAGGGTCCCGGAGGCCAGGCCACCGCGAGTCTGGAATCCGAGGCTTCTCGCTGGGGTGGCTGCAGCGGCAATTCCTAGGGTCCCTGCACAACCCTCCCCCTGGCTCTGGCTGCCGGCTTTCCTGGGGGGCCAGCAGCGCCCGCGTTACCTGTTTGGCAGGGAAGTTCCGGGCACACGATCTGGGGGTCTAGGAGAGAGGAAAAGAGGCGGGGGTCCCGGTGGCTCCCTCGAGGCCTGCGGAGACCTGGCCCCTCCCCGGCCACACGCCCCTCCCCTCCTCTCCTCCGGACTCACCCGGGCACAGCACGTCCTCCATGTCGTCGATGAACTTCTCGGCCACCAGGTCGGAGAAAAGCGTCATGTTGCGTACCTGCTGCGGCTTGTCGCAGGCGATGGAGTACAGGTTCTCGCTCTCGTGCTTCTCGTGGAACATGTCCCCGATGCCGATGGCCGTCACCGTCACGTCGCGGTTGCACAGCGCCCGCAGGTTGAGGTCGTCGTCGCGGGGGTCGTGGCGGCCGTCCGTGATGACCACCGCGAACACGCGGGTCTTCTGGCGCCGGCTCTCCTTGATGAGCTGGTCGTAGGCGAACTTGAGGGCTGAGGGCGTCCAGGTGCCGCCCGCGATCCACTCAAGGTTCTTGACGGCCTCCTTGAAGCTGGACAGTGAGTTGATGCGCTCGTCGTCCAGCTGGATGGCCTCGAAGGTGCCGTCGTGGCTGTACTGCACGACGCCCACGCGGGTCCCTGCGGGTGGGCGCGGGCGTGACGGCGGCCCTCGGCAGAGCTTGGACCCCTCTGAGACCCCTCCCGTGGATTTCTACCCGGACCTCAGGCGTCCTGCGGCCCCTCTGCTCGAGAATGCGGCCTGGTGCCCCCTGCCCCGCCGGACCACGCCCCCAATTGCGGTGCCGCTGACCTGTCTCCGACTTGGGGTCCTTGGCGATGGCCCCCAGCCTGTTGACCACGTTGATGACGAAGTTCTTCTCCAGGGTGAAGTTGGTGTAGCCAATGCTCTCGGAGCTGTCGATGACGAACACCACGTCCAGAGCGCCACAGCGCTTCTCACAGTCTGCGGGGGGGCGGGGTGAGCGTGCGGGGCGGGGTGAGCAGGGGGCGTGACCAGAGGAGGGCGTGGCGAGCGTGCAGGGGCGTGGCTAGAGGAGGGCGGGGTGGGCGGGGGGCGTGGCAAGCAGGCGGGGAGGGGCGGGCGGGTGACAACGCTGAACCCCGGCCCAGGGAGACAGCCTGAGACCCCAGGGGCGTGCAGCCAGGTGCACCGTGGGAAACACTGAACGTGAGCGGGAGGGGAGGACTCGGACGGATGACCCTGACCCCGGGACAAGAGCCCCCAAGGACACAAGTGTCCCAGTCCAGCCGCGTGGGGGCCGCAACTCACCACAGCACCCGCACGTCTCCCTCACGTAGGTCATGACGTCGCACTCCTGTGACACAGCGGGGTCAGCCCCCAGCCCAGAGCGCAAACCCTGGGGAGGGGCTGGAAGCGCTTCTGCAGGAAGCCCCTGCCCACCCCCTGCTCTGACCTCACCCCTGCTGACCTGCCCTTCAGATTTTTAGGAGGGAGAAGGACCCTGAGTCCCACCCCGACTGAAACCTACCGTGAGGCCGGGGTCTCCTGGGGGGCCAGGCTCTCCCTGGAAGGGGGAAGGATATCAGTGAGAGGTGACACCTGTCATGGCCGAGGCTGGGAGGGCTGGACTTGTTCTCACGAGGCCACTCCAGGACCCCTGCATGGTTCGGGGTGCCACTTGGCCTGGATGGCCCAGGGACTGTGGCCCGAGGGCCAAAGGGATGGGCGACTGACCTACCTCGGGTCCTGGTGCTCCTCTCTGCCCCCGCGGGCCTGGCTCACCAGGGGGACCAGGATCTGCCTGAGAAGGAAAAGGGCAGGTGGGCTCTGGCAGTACCTTGGGTGGTCCCCCCACGCGGCCCTGTCCCGGGCAACCGTCGACAGGGCGCAGAGGTACTCACAGGCTCGCCCTTCTGGCCTTTCCTCCCGGGTTCTCCTTTGGACCCAAAGTCACCTCTGCCCCCCTGTGACACAGGACACCCGTGTTAACAACGCAGAGAGCTCGGCAGCTGGCCCTGCTCCCCTGCCGTCCCCCAGCCCTCCAGGGATCTGCCCAAGAGGGACACGCCTTTTCAGGAGGAACCTGTACTCAGCAGTGCGGGGCCGTCAGATGCAGCCCCACACGGCGGCATTTCAGGGCGCAGCCCGCTCCCACCAGCAGAGCTCAGCACGGAGGCCCGCTGCACAGACCACCCCGCGGTACGTACCTCGGGGCCGCGGGGGCCAGGCTCGCCTTTCTCTCCCTGGGAAGCAAACACAGGGGTCACTCAGCACTGGGCTTAGGGGTGATGGCCGTGCAGGCCCCTCCCTTCCCTGACGGGTGGGCTTGGGCATCGAAATCTGTACAGAGCCACAGAGGCTATGGGAGAATGCTTGATTCCCGGGGGACCTGGCTCTGCTCTTGATGGTCACCCCCTGCCCCCAACCCCAGCCTCACCCTGGGCCCGGCGGGGGGCCCTGGCAGGAAGTAGCAGGAACCTTCCAGTCAATGGAAGGCCCTCCCGACAGTGCCCACCCCCTTCCCCAGTCCCTGCCCGCCCCCAGGACTTACAGGTGCTCCTCGGAGTCCCGGGTAGCTGAAGCCAGGCCTGCCGGGGTCTCCCTAGGGGACACGGAAGGCCAGTCAGGGCAGGGCCAGTGGAAAAGGTGGAGACTGAGTCAGTCGGCCTGGACTGGGGGTGGGTGGGCAGGGCCCGCCTTGGGAGGACATGCCACCCCTGAGGGTGAGAACACGGGCTGGGATGGGAGGTTGCTGCCCAGGCCCCTGATGTCCTCCCTCACCAAGGCATGCTCCCGGCAGCCTTACTCAGGAGCCCTGGCCCAACCTGCCTGCCGGGTGGTTAGGGGGCATACCTTGGGGCCAGGCTGTCCCGAGTCTCCGCGGGGGCCAGCATCCCCAGGGTCTCCCCGAGATCCCTGAGGGCAGAAAGGAAGCAGGGGGTCGGCACAGACGAGGCTGACCTCATCCAGCTCTGACCCCCAGGCAGCATCGCTGCCCTGAAGGGCTGGCCATCCTGAGGGTCTCTCCTCTCCACGTGCCACGTCCCGGCTCCCCCTGGCACACCCCCCCACCTGGTAAAGCCTGACCCCTCAGGGCAGGATGGCGGAGTGAGGTGCGTGGGGGCCCTTGGCTCCCTGTCCCGCTGCCCAGGTTTACTGTGCGGACAGTATCCTGCCTGCCCGAGGACAGGAGGACGCAAAGCCATGGGCCCTCCCAGGCATCCTGCTACTGACCTGCTTCCCGGGCTCTCCAACAGTCCCTTGGGGACCTCTGGGTCCAGGTAAACCTCGGTCTCCCTGGACAGAAAAGAGACGAGGGTGCTTCAGAGACGCTGTTGTCACTCACTGTGGACTTCGGCAAGGGCAGGGGGCCCTGCTGCCCTCCAAAAGGTCCTTAGCCCTGACCCCAGTGGCCCCAGGCAGGGTTTGCAGGGTGGAGGGCAGGAGAGGGGCAGGGGGCCCTGGCGGTGCCACCCCAGGAGGGTATGTGGCCTTTGTGGCTGCCCACCCGCTGCCCCACTTGCCTTGGCTCCTTTGTTGCCAACCTCTCCAGCCAGGCCCCGGGGCCCCTCAGGGCCAGGGTCCCCCTGTGGGAAGAGAGGCCAGGTTAGCCTGGGGGAGGTGAGGAGAGGACATCATGAGCTCCCCGGGGATGAGGCCCCAGATGGTAGAGGGTGGTGCTGGAACAGCAGGCCTGCCCGCTCGGCCTCATGCAGCAGGGCAGGGGTCACCGGTCCCAGAGGAGGGAGCCCCTCCTTTGAGACCTTCCCCCACATCTCACAGGCAAATGGCTGCCCTTGGAGTTCACCACAAAGACAAAGGCCTCCTGCGCCAGCTACAGGAGCACATGTGTGCGGCGGGGTGGGGGGATGCTGGAGGGTGGAGCAGTGCACAGCCTGCACAGCTGTGCATGGCGTGCGTGGAACTGTCCTTGCCCAGGCCTCTGATCAGGGAATAACTGCTGCTCTCCCAGACCCTGCAGGGAGTGCACCCTGACGGCCAGGCCCTGGGGGTTGCCTTTGTTCTCCTAGGTGGACCGTGGAGGCGGGGTTGGTCATCCCTCGTCACAGGGGCTCCACCGGCACCACGGTGAGACTCCGGTGTAGACACAGACACGGCAGACAGCGCCTGAGACTCCCCCGTGCGGACACTCACCTTCTCGCCCTTGGGGCCATCGCTGCCTGGGCTGCCCTTGGTTCCAGGGTCTCCCCTGCGCCCCTGCAGAGAACAGGCACATGAGAATGTGGGGTTCCAGGGTGGGAGCCCCACTGGAACCCCACACTCTGTTCTCCCCACAAGGACTCTGGCTGTGGGATCTGGGGGCCCCTCCAGAGGGCCTCAGCCTAGGCCCTGTCCTCTGCTGGGTCGGTTTGGTCCCAGACGAGGATTTAGGAAATGACGGGGGCTGGTGAGCTTGTAAGTCTGGGAGTTCAGGTGACGTGACTGGGACCGAGCTTGGACCAGCTCTTTGCGAAGTCCCTCTGTTCCCTCCGGATCGGGATGCGTCCCCTCTGGGGGTCAGCCCCGGGACTGGGCTCCACCCACCCCATGGCGAGACCCTCAGGGATGGCTGGGTGGGGTCGCCGTGTGGACCTGCAGAGTGTGTGCTTGGGTCTAGGTTGAGCCCTCGGGGGGTCCTGCCAGCGGGGCGGGTGGGGCCCCGGGGCCACTTAATGGGCACCGAGCGTCCGGCAGGGGCGTGCCTGGGCCCCGCAAGCCACTCCTCAGCGGCCCTCCGTGGCGGCTGCCGTGCGGGGGCCAGGAGGCTCAGCTGGAGAGGCTGGAGGACGCTGGGCTCACAGAGGCCCAGAGCAGCGTGCGCCGAGGCAGCCCTGCGGGAGGGTGCAGCAGGCCGGCCGGGGCGCCCAGGGCCTGTGCGCGGGTGAACTCACAGGTTCGCCTTTGGGGCCTCGGGGCCCAGGCCCACCCTTGGCTCCTTTCAGACCGGGACTTCCTGGGGCTCCGGTGTTGCCTTGGTAGCCCTGCGGGGAAGAGACAGCTCAGCTAGGGCCGTGACCTGCCCAGGCAGGCGGACAGCTGTGGGCAGGGCCCAGCCCGTGTGGACGCATGCCCGCCGTCTCCGGTGGGGCCGTGTTTCCCTCGCGGTGCGGTGCGCCGTCACCTGGCAGCAGGGACAGACGAGCTGGGGGCGCTCAGGGCCCAGGGCTGGCCTGCCTGCCCACCCCCCGCCATGGGGCACCACGGGAGTGCGGCCGGAGCCCGCCGGGAACACTTGCCTTGCTTCCTTTTGCCCCGTTATCCCCGGGGGGCCCTCTGCGTCCCGGGCGGCCAGGGTCTCCCTGGAAAGGTTTGGAGAAATCAGCCTCATGCTCTTCAGATGCCAGCAGCGGGGCAGGACCCCGGCGGGGCTGGGGGCACGCGCTTCCCCTCCCGTGTCTGTGGAGCAGGTCCCCGTGTGGGCACCCACGGCCCCCTCCCTGGTTTGCAGGGCCAGGTCCTCTCTGCTGGGCGTCTCGGCCCGGTGCTACAGGCAGGGAGAAGGCCCCTGGGAGGCTGGCGACCCCCTCTGCTCTGGCCGGCCCGCCACCTTGGCCAGGCCGCCTACCTTGGAGCCTTGATCTCCTGGCTCCCCAGGGCTGCCGGCTTCCCCCATGTAACCATCCGGGCCCTGCAAGAAGGGAGAGGGTTGTGCTGGGGCTCTGGCCGGGAGCTGTGCTTGCATTTTCCCTGTGGGGTCAGGGCCAGCTGACCAGGGGGAGGGTGACCAGCACCCCATCGTTGGACTGGCTGCCGGGACCCCCGGCCTGGGTGGGAAGACTGGACAAGCCGCTGGCCCGGGAGCCCTTCAGGACTCTGGAAGCAGCCACCCTCCACCTGAACCGGGAGCCCCTGAGGCCATTTGTCATGTTGTGACCCCAACCCCGGCTGAACCCTGGCGGGGTTCCGGGACAGGCGGGGCAGAGGCTGGAGGGAAGAGCTCGACGCAAAGCCTCAACGCCGTGCTCACCCGATCCCCGGCGTCTCCCTTGCAGCCAGGAGGTCCGATGCGCCCCAACTTGCCCTGAAGGAGAAGAGGGGAGCAGAAGGTGCGTCAGGGCCAGGATTCGGAGGACACAAGCCCCGATGACAGAGGTCAGTGGTGCCGGGTCTATGTGCACCGGGCACCCCACTGTGGACGTGTGCGTCAGTGGCTGTCAGAGTGGCAGTCGAGAGTCTCCGGGGTTGCAGCCGGGAGCATGAGTGCCTGTGGTGCCCCCTCCAGCAGTGTGCATGGTGCGTGCTCACCTGTGACATTTGTGTGTGTGCTGTTTGTGTGCACCTGTGCACGTGTGTGAACCGCCAGTCAGGCCAGACGTGGGGTCTGCAGGCCAGGCAGGGAGATTCCTGCAAGGTCGGCCCTGCTTTTCAGGAGCAAATGTCTGCTTCTGCTCTTGCAAGGTTCCCGTGTGTCATGTCCACTGGGTAGATGCAACCACGGGCCGCCCAAGCCACAGGTTGTGCGCAGTGGCCAGAGATGCCCAGAGGCCTGGCCCCTGGAAAGACCTGAGAGTCTTGAGGGCGTGGTTGTCATTTCGCGGGCACCCTTGCTCCGCCCAGGGACGGAGCCCCAGCGCACTCTACCTTCTGTCCATCCGTCCCGTTCTTGCCCGCCAGGCCGGGGGCACCCTGGAGGAGAGGGAGGAGGGACCCTGTTAGCCCTGATGCTCCTTCCTTCTGAGCAGTGGGGAGGTAGGCGCCCTGCCCCCGCCCGCCTGTCCGCTCACCTTCCGCCCTTCGGCTCCAAACTCGCCCTGCACAGGAGGAAACGAGGCCAGTTAGCGCTGCTGACACATCACAGATGCCACTGCATTAGGCCCAAGTCTACCCTTGGACAAAACACGAGGCCAGAGCGGCCCCAGAAGGCTACTACCAGCACGACACCAGGTCCCATGCCCCAGCACGGACCCCCGGCTCGCTGCCGGGCACTGCTGCCAGGGTTGGGGCCATGCGAGGTCCGGCCGTCCAGAGTCCACTCTCACCTTCTCTCCTTTGAAACCAGGAACACCCTGAGGTCGGAAGTAAAGAAAAGTAGCGTTACCAGTGTGTGTGCTGGGACCCAGCAGGCCTGGGGGAGGAAGCGGGGACGGGGAGGTGGGGGGACGGGGGGTAGGGTGGTGGTCGTCAGGCTCGGGTGCAGAGGCGCCACCAGGGACGTCGCTGGAAATGCAGAAGCGCCTCCCTTCCTTGGGGCAGGGGTGGGAGCGGTGGGCCACGCCAGACACATCCTGACCCCAGCGGCCGGCCCCGCCTGGAGCCAGGGAGCCCTTGGCTTGTCCCCATGTGTCCCGCCCCCCGGGCAGGGTCCGCAGCAACTTGCCTTGGGTCCTGGGAATCCGATGGGGCCTTCGATGCCTGGATCTCCCTGTGGAAGAGCAAAGGGCCGTGGATGTAGTAACCTCAGTCGTGGGAGCGGGGGCCGCCGGGACGGGGTGTGGAGGGTACTCACCTGTCGCCCCTTCTGTCCAGGCTCTCCGGGCTCACCCATGTTGCCCTTGGCGCCCTGAAAGCAGATGAAAGAAAAAGGAATAAATCAAGGTGGGGAGGTAGCAGATGCATCTGGCCAGCAGCCTGGCAGACGAGCAGACACCCCTCTCCCGAATTTAGAAAGAAGCCACTTGGTAATAACTTTCCCTGTAACGGTGTTTCAAACGCTCTGTCTCATGTCCTCAGAGGTGTCTTTCACTCTCCTGCCTTTACACTGTTTGACATGAATCACTGGTGTTTCTGATTCCCTGGCAGTAATTGTGGAAGGATTTCATTTGCTACACCTCTGTTGTTACGAAAATGCAGGGCCAACCTAACCCCTTAAAACCTACTTATGTAACAAGTGACAGGACTGAACGCCCTGTATGAATTAGCGCCATATTACCGAGAGTGACGGAGTGCGTGTTTCCTTATGTACTCGAGCACGTTTGTTTACTTTACAGGAGTCTTTTATGGGCAAATCTTAATTAAAAAGTATTCCTACTTTTCTCAAAATGCCATATAAAAGGCAGCTGATAAAAGCTGAATTTTAGTTCTGCCAGGGTGAGAAGTGGTGAGTCCATCCGAGGTGCAGTGGCCCTAAATCTGGAGTTCAAGACAGGTTGGGGGCTTTCCTGGGAAACAGACCCCTCGGGTCGACTGGGCATCTTACCTTCTGTCCGCGGTAGCCCTTGGGGCCGGGGGGCCCGGGGATCTCCAGACAGCTCACCTTGTAGCACTGAAACAGGAAGCAAGGGGCAGTGCGTGAGGCTAGCACCACAAGTCCCAGGAGGGAGGGAGGGGGCGCAGCCTGTGGCCCACTGGACACTGGGCCACTCTGAGCTGGGGGCTGCATGATGGGACAGACTTGGGAGGTACCCAGGAAGCCTCTGTGCCCACCAGGGGCGGGTTCAGGGGCCCACACCAGTGCTCTAGTCAAGTTTTGGGAATCAACGCTGCATTAAGCAATAACCAACAGTAGAAAGTATTAAATCGCTGCTGGCCAGTCCCCCCTGTGCTTGCATATTACATTGCTGTGGTATTGAGCAGCTGCTCCAGGAAAGGGTGCACTTGTAGTATCCTGGGCTGTGAGCTGGTGCTGGGGAAGCTCAGGCTTCAGGTCCTGTGCTGCAGGTCCCGTGCTGGGCACCCAGCTGCCCACCTGCCTACTCCTCCTGGCCTCCCTCAGGTGGATGGAGCCCGTCAGCCCAGAGGGCAACCCTCAACCTCGACCCTCATCTTTTGGCTGTGTAGACCCTAACGCTGACCTCCTGCGTTTAAACAGCCTGGTTTTGGCCAGGATCCCTCTGTCCAGACTCGAGTCTCAGGCCCCACGTGGAGCTGAGGGGTCTTGCTCCCTGGCCGGGCCTCCCTCATTGTCCTAGACCTCGGGAGCCCCAGGGAGTGGGGCACGGGTGATCGTCTCTGCTGGGTCAGAGGCCCCAAGCAGCTCCCGGCAGGGCCGGCAGGGATGGAAACGCTCTCACCTCTCCGTAGGCTTCATGTTTCTGTGGAAAAGACCCAGAGAGAAACCCTGGTTAGTGGGGAGCTGGAGACATGGTCAGCTCCGAGTCTGGGCAGGGACGCAGAACACCGGAGTAGACAGGACCCTGCCCGGGGCCCACCCTCTTCAGCCACCTCATTCAGAGGGGGTAAACTGAGGCCCGGAGCGGTGGACTGCCCCCTGCCACGCGGGTGAGCGGATCCCAAGGCTCTGGGCCCCACGCTACGTCCCTGCTGCTGGCGGGTGGAAGTGGCCTCCGGCCCAGCGACTCACCATGACCTTGATGATGCGGTTGATGGTGTCCTCGTCGATCTCGGTGGAGTCGGGCCGCATGGTGGCGTAGTTGTTCCGGTAGAGCTCGTGCGGCGTGCTGGCGATGTCCCGCAGGCCCTGCTCGTTCAGCTTCAGGTTGGGCGGCACCGCGAAGAGCCGGATGCCCTCCTCGCGGGCCCGCTCCGCCTGCAGCTTGATGCCCCCGCACGGGCTGCCCGTGACGTGGCCGTCGGTGATGATCACCGCGAAGTCGACACTGCCCATGAGCCGCCGGACCTCCTGGGTCATGTTGGCCAGCATGCAGTCGGTGAAGGTGCCGCGGCGGAAGGAGCTGATGCCCTGCAGGCTCTTGGTGAAGGAGGCCCGGTCGCTGCCGGGCGGGCTGAACACCTCCACCAGGTCGGAGAAGTGCAGGCCGCCGTAGCGCCAGCTCAGGGCCACCTGGTCCAGGTAGAGCTCGTCCTGCAGCTGGCTGATGAACTGCAGCACGAACTGCTGCATGTGGTAGAGCAGGCTGTCGGTGGGGGACTGCATGGTGATGCTCTCCGACGTGTCCAGCACGAAGTACACGTGGATCGGGCAGTCGGCCTTCTCTGGGGACGCACACGAGTCACCACGGCGCCGGGGTCCCTTGCGCGGGCTGGGGCCGGGCTCAGCCCGCTCCGCCTCCCCGCAGCCCGCCCCGCCCCCGCCCCGCCCCCGCCCCCCGGCCCCGCCCAGGCCCCGCCCAGGCCTCGCCCGGCCTCGCCGCACCCACCCCGGTGGTACCTGGGCAGCTGTTCCTCTCGGAGGTGCTGGGGCTGATGACCTCCTGCTGCTGAGCGTGGACGGCCCCCAGGAGGCCCCAGAGCAGGAGGGCGGAGCAGGGGCCTGGGAGCATCTTGGCAGCGCCCGTGCGCCCCGACATCCTGCAGCAAGGGAGAGCGGCGCTGCAGACGGTGCCCCGCGCGCCCAGCACGGTCCGAGCCCTACTCCCCAGACGGTGGGGGCGGCACACACGCGGCCGGCCAGCAGCTGGGCTCAGGGGGCCCCTATCCCCCTGCCCTGGATGGGCCACAAGCATTGACTGGGAGCAGAGACGGCAAGCTTTGGGCTCCGCTCCGGGTGGGACGCTCGCCACTCCTCCCTGCCCTGCAGACCCTGGGTGCGCTGGGCAGACAGGTGCGTCCTGGGAACTGAAAAGCCAGTGACTGGCATCAGTGAGGACAGAGGGGGTCCTGCGGTGGGCAGGGCAGAGGTCGCTGGGGGCGACTGGGAGGAGGGGCACCCGGGGAGGGGAGAGAGGCCCAGGCTGGGCCGGGGTGCGCCTTGGTGCTGGACGCCATGCTGACTGGGGGGAGGGGACGGCCTGGGGCGTGGAACGTGGGCGCTGATGAGGACAGGCCTGGAGGGCTGGCAGGCAGTGGCCTCCGGGTCCTGCTTTGCTGAGGGACGTGGGACGTCTGCAGAGAGGTCACCGCGCCCTGGCATGTCTCTGCGGGGCCTGAGGTGGTCCTGATGCTGTGGCCTCTGCAGCCGAGCACACCCTCTGCCGGACAAATGCAGCGAGAGGACCTCGAGGTGCGGCGGGGTGGGCTGGCTGGGCTGCGGGGACACGGTGTGAGGGGAAGGGGAACCCTTCGCGGGAAGGCGAGGAAGGGGCTTGTCACCCTGCTGTTCCAGTGGGGACCCTGCAAACTGGTTCACTTGGCACCCCTGGAACGGAGGGTGAACCTGGTGAAGATGCAGCCCTGCTGGGGACTTGGGCTCTGCTGGCAGCCTGGGCCCCCGCATGGCTGGGTGCGAGAGGAGGCACCTGGAGAGCTCTGGAGGGAAGCAGAGGCGTCAGGGGCGCTTTGGTGCTGTTTTCGTGGTGATGCCCCTCAACACTGTGGAAACCTCTCATTTTTGAGAGGAGGTGAATTTGCACTTGGGTTTAAGGTGAGAGGGGTTATTCCTGGCGTAGTTAGGGGTGCACAGGACGTGGTCCTGCCTCCCTCCGCATGGGGTCATGGTTAGCTCAAGAGGCTGTGAGGCTACAGGTAACGGTCATGACCCCACAGGGTGGCGACAGTTGCTGAGATTAAAGCAAGCCCCGTGGGAGTATCAGGAAATCCAGGAGGGCTTCCTGCAGGAGGTGATGGATGTGCCCAGACTGAGGGAATGGCCAGAGGAAGGAAGCTCCTGGCCGAGAGGAGTCTGGTTTAGGGAGGTCTGGGGGCAACGCTCAATTGAGGTGAGGACTAAGAAGGTGGGGTGAGGGGCAGGCCAGGGGCTCAGAAGCACCCAGAGGCCAAGAGGGAGTCAGACTGCACCAGCCAGAGCCAAGGGTCCAGAGCCATCAGCCACCGGCGACGGCCACCGTGGGACCTTAGTCAGGGGGCCAGTCAGGGCTGACCACTGAGATGCGGGCCCGGCTTTGTCCTCCACTACCCCTCACCCCGCTGCCCCACAGAGAGGGCACCGTAAGGCCCACCATGTCCTGTCTGCTACAGATGAGAGGGGACAGAACGGAGGGGAGGCTTGCCCAGCTTGGCACTGTTCTCCATGTGCACACGTCACACGCCACACACACACATCACACACACACACAGACATCACACACACATCACAGACATCACACACACATCACACACACACACAGACATCACACACACATCACACATTACAACACACCACACACACGTCACATGCCACACACAGCACACACAGGCATCACACTCACACATCACAACCACACACACACACACACCACACCACACACGTCACACGCCACACACACACATCACACACAGCACACCACACACACGTCACATGCCACACACAGGCATCACACACACATCACAGACATCACACACCACATCACACACACACACAGACATCACACACACATCACACATTACAACACACCACACACACGTCACACGCCACACAGCACACACAGGCATCACACTCACACATCACAACCACACACACACACACACACACCACACCACACACATGTCACACGCCACACACACACATCACACACACACACACATCACACATTACAACACACCACACACACGTCACACGTCACACAGCACACACAGGCATCACACTCACACATCACAGACATCACACACACACAGACATCACACACACATCACACATTACAACACACCACACACACGTCACACGCCACACACAGCACACACAGGCATCACACTCACACATCACACACACCACACACACACACAGTGCACACATGTCACACGCCACACACAGACATCACACACAGCACACCACACACACGTCACATGCCACACACACACATCACACACACATCACACATTACAACACACCACACACACGTCACACGCCACACACAGCACACACAGGCATCACACTCACACATCACACACACCACACACACACACACAGTGCACACATGTCACACGCCACACACACACATCACACACACACAGACATCACACACACATCACACATTACAACACACCACACACACGTCACACGCCACACACAGCACACACAGGCATCACACTCACACATCACAAACACCACACACACACACACACCACACACATGTCACACGCCATACACACATCACACACACACACAGACATCACACACACATCACACATTACAACACACCACACACACGTCACACGCCACACACAGCACACACAGGCATCACACTCACACATCACAAACACCACACACACACACACACCACACACATGTCACATGCCACACACACACAGACATCACACACACATCACACATTACAACACACCACACACACGTCACACGCCACACACAGCACACACAGGCATCACACTCACACATCACAAACACCACACACACACACACACACCACACCACACACGTCACACGCCACACACAGACATCACACACAGCACACCACACACACATCACATGCCACACACAGACATCACACACACACACAGCACACACACAGGCATCTCACACACATCACAAACACCACACACACACACAATCACAGCACACCACACACGTCACACACAGACATCACACACACAGCGCACACACACACACAGACATCAAACACACAGCACACACACAGACATCACACACGCACATCACAAACACCACACACCACATCACACACACACAGCATACCACATGCAGACATCACACACACATCACATACACCACACCACACACACACAGTGCACCACACACACATCACATGCCACACACAGACATCACACAGCACACAGACATCACACACACAGCACACCACACACACGTCACACGCCACACACACATCACACACACACACAGACATCACACACACATCACACATTACAACACACCACACACACGTCACACGCCACACACAGCACACACAGGCATCACACTCACACATCACAAACACCACACACACACACACCACACCACACACATGTCACACGCCACACACAGACATCACACACAGCACACCACACACACGTCACATGCCACACACAGACATCACACACACACACAGCACACACACAGGCATCTCACACACATCACAAACACCACACACACACACAATCACAGCACACCACACACGTCACACACAGACATCACACAGACACACAGCGCACACACACACACAGACATCAAACACACAGCACACACACAGACATCACACACACAGCACACCACACATGTCACACACAGACATCACCACACACACAGACATCACACACAGCACACCACACACACGTCACACGCCACACACACACATCGCACACACACATCATACACCACACACAAAAACACACATAATAAATTAAAAGAAGCCCACATAATAAAGTGTACTGGTGGAAAATCTTACTCTCAAATGTAATGAAAAATTCTAAAACTATCTACCCAGGGGAAAAACCCAACAGCAACAACAAAATACAGAAAACACCCAAAGGGAAAAATCGCTTTGGCCTGTGGTAGGCAGCCTCCAAGGTGGCCCCCAATTACCCTTGCCCGTACAGAGTCCTCTCACCCCCTGAATGGTCTCTGGCCAGTATGACCAACAGAATAACGTGGAAGTGATGCTGTGTGACTTCCACGACTGGGTCGTAAGAGGCAGGTGCCTTCTGCCTGGGCCCCTCTCCACTTGCTCGCTCTGGGGGAAGCCGGCTGCTGTAGCGTGAAGATGCTCAAGCAGCCTTTGCAGAAGCTCATGGGGGAGGTGATGAAGCCTACAGCCGACAGCGGTGAGTGAGCCATCGTGGAGGCAGACCCTCCACCCCAGCCAAGACTTAGATGACCGAGGCTGTGGCCGATATACTGACTGCACCTCATGGGGGACCCTGAGCGAGAACCACCCAGCGAAGCCTCTCCTGAATTCCTGGCCGGAATAAATTACAAGATAGTAAATGTTTATTGTTTTAAATCACTAAGTTTTGGGTACTTTATTACACAGCAATAGACCACTAATAGAGGCATAAAACTTTTTCTCCACAACGTTGTAGACAGAAGATGAGACAATAATTCAGAATTTAGACGGGAAAATAAAATGACCCAAGGATGTCTCCCCAGCCAACTTATCTTTCACGTGTAAGGATAAACATCTCAGAACACTAAAAATAGAGCTACCATATGGTCCCGCAATCCCACTCCTGGGCATATATCCAGACAAAATTCTAATTCAAAAAGATCCGTGCACCCCTATGTTCATAGCAGCATTATTCACAAAAGCCAAGACATGGAAGCAACCTGAATGTCCACTGACAGATGAATGGATAAAGAAGATGTGGTATACTTATACAGTGGAATATTAGCCATAGAAACCCACAAAATAATGCCATTTGAAGCAACATGGATGCAACTAGAGATTATCACACTAAGTGAAGTTAAGTCAGACAGAGAAAGACAAATACCATATGATATCACTTACATACCGAATCTTAAAATATGACACAAATGAACTTATCTACGAAACAGAAACAGACTCGCAGACATAGAGAACAGACTAGTGGTTGCCAAGGGGGATGGGGGATGGGGGAGGGATAGATTGGAAGTTTGGGGTTAGTAGGTGCAAACTATTATGTATAGAGTGGATAAACAACAAGGTCCTACTGTATAACACAGGGAACTATATTCAATATCCTGGGATAAACCATAATGGAAGAGAATATAAAAAAGAATGTATATATGTGTATAACTGAGTCACTCTGCCATACAGCAGAAGTTAACACATCATAAATCAACTATACTTCTATTAAAAATAAAAAAAGGATAAACATCTCAGATGTAAATGGGTTCACATCTATGCCACCCACACACCATTCCTAAAAATATTCTGCAAGGAATTTCTGCAAACAATAGAGAAACGAATAAAGATAAATGAAAAGCAAAGAAACTTGAGATGTACAGTAAAATATAGAAAATGAAGGGAAAAGAACTGAAGCATAAAATTAAAAGCCAGAAATTTCACATAGATCAGTTGTGACAATAAAGGTGTATGGCTTAAATTCTCCTGTAAAGACAAACTTTCCTAAATTGGGTCAAAAAATGAAACCCATCGCAATGAGGTTTATGAATCACACTTTATGTAGAAAGTCACAGATGGTGTAAAGAAAATGGAGTGGGGAGGGATAGTTGCAAACGGAGAGAAAGACGGGGCAGTGTTGTTGAGACACTAGAATTGAAGACAGAGGATGAGGGATGGGGCCCAGGAAAAGATAAAAGCTGCTGCAGTCCAGTTATAAATCTTTATGTACCTAATTTCATAACACAATATTACTTAAAGCACAATCGGTGAAAAATCAAAGAAAAAACTGACAGACTGCAACCAAGTAGACTTTAACTCATCTTTTTATGTTATTGACAGATCATATTAAAAAAAACAGAGGATCTGAATGTCATGTTTTATAAAACTTTGATAGTAACAAGCAGGGATTATGTATTTTCTAAACATAAAGGATTTGGATAATGTGCATAAAACACACCCACATATTACATATATACCTATGTTTTCAAAACCTACAGGTAGGGAACACACACTCTTTTAAAAATTTTACAGAATTCAATCCTAGAGTAAGCCACAAAGAAAGCTTTAATTTATTAAAAAAATGGAAATTTTACAGATAAAATTCTTTGAGCTACAATGCAAAAATTGTCACTAATAAGACATAGGAAAAAACCCCCCAAAACAAAGCACTTGAAATTGAAAAACTCTCGCAAAAACTACATAGGAATTAGTGACAATGACGATGTACACTTAAAAACAAATATGAGAAGGCCAAAGCTATCATCGGGGGAAAATACCTAGCCTCAGATGCTTTATGTTATAAAATAAGAAATTAGTGTAACAAATTAGGCATGTGGTTAAAGAATAGGGACAAAAAATACTTAAAGAGATAAATCTCAGGAAAGCAAGAGAGAGAAAGTGGTAAAAAAACCCAAAAACAATTGGTTGAAAAAAAACCTACAGTAGAATAATAAATACATCTAAGAGCTGGTTCTTCAAAAAGGCCAATAAAATAGAAAAAATTTTAGCAAGTCTAAGCAAGAATAAAAATGATGTAAACACAAATATAGAAATATACAAATTTAAGGAGTAAAATAATAATAGACGAGGAGAGTTTTTATTGTTGTTTGTTTTTAAGAGCATACCAAGTGCAGCTTTGAGCTAGTAAACGTGAAAGACCGTTTTCTGGGAAAGTGGTCTCACCTCTAGAGAGGAGGTGAGGAACTGGCTGGACTCTGACTTGGAAGGAATGGAAACACTGGAAGGAAACACGTTTCCAAAGACTCTGGCCCAAACAGCTTTTGGGTGAGTTCTTTTGCATTTTCAAGGACAAACACTACTCTATTTAACTTATTTCAGAACATAAAAAGATAAACTTTTCAATTCATTTGTTAACTTGGCAAAACCTAAGACCAAAACTTGATAAAAGATATCCCTAAAAGGAACTCTATAGATAAATATCACTTTTGAATACAGTTGCAAAAATCCTAACTGATATTAGAAAATAAAATATAGTAGCATGTTAAGGACTACTAAACCAGTACTAAGATGAAGTTAGTTAAAAATACAATGATGCAACATTAGGAAACATATTAATGTAAGTCACATTAATATAAAAAAGAAAATCATGTATAGGCATACCTCAGAGATATTGTGGATTTGGTTCCAGACCACCATAATAGAGCAAACATTGCAATAAAGGAAGTTGAAGGAATTTTTTTGGTTTTCCAGTGCATGTAAAAGTTATGTTTACACTATACTGTAGTCTATTGTGTGCAATAGTGTTACGTCTTAAAAAACAATGTACATAACAATTAAAAATACCTTATTGCTAGAAAAAATGCTAGCCATTATCTGAGGCTTTAGTGAGTTGCAGTAGTAACATCAAAGACTGCTGATCATAGATCACCATGACAAGATAATAATGAAAAAGTCTGAAATATTGCAAGAATTACCCAAATGTGACAGACATAAAGTGAGCAAACGTGGTTGGAAAAATGGCGCTGATAAACTTGCTCAATGCAGGGTTGCCGCAAACCTTCAATTTGTAAAAACCAAAACATCTGCAAGATGCAATACAGTGAAGTGCATTAAAATGAGGTATGTGTGTAATTGCTTTAAAGGAGCCCCAAAACATCCATTCGTGGTTAAACAAACAAACAAATAAGTCAAAACCTCATAAGAGACTTAGGAGTTGGATTAACATTATAAAAGTAAAACCTCATAAGAAACTTAGGTGTTGGATTAATATTATAAAGGATGTAAATTTCAAATCAACAGCCACTATCAAATTTTACACAAAACCTAAATAGGTGTTCTTATCTTTGTGGGTCACAGACTCCTTTAAGAATCTGGACAGTTTCACCTGACACATATGCACAGATTACTCATATACAGAAACCAAAGTCCTCATTAATTCAGGGGGTCCATCTATGGAACTGACTCTGGATTAAAAACTCCTGCACTTGAAGAATGACCATTAGAGTACAAAAAAATAAAAGGACAAAGAGTGTTGATCTCATTATATTATTCACTGTTGTGTTTGAAGCCAATGCAATAAGACAGCAAACAGAAACAAAATGTAAGTCTTGGAAAGGAAGAGATAGGAACTGTCCTTATTAAAGATGGGACTGTCTACCTAGAAAATCCAATAAAATCAATTGAACAAAGTTTAGGGGAGAGAGAAAGGGGTATTCAATGAGGCAATTATAAGAAAAAAAATACACAAAAATCTACAGATTTTCTTCTATCAGCAACAACTGATTAGAAAACGTAATGGAAAAATAACTATTTACACTAGCAAGAAAAACAACTTAAATCCAAGGAATAAACTTAATAAGAATCTACGGATGTGCAGGACTTATGAAAAAGTTTCTAAGGAACATAGTGGAGAGACAAACCTTGTTTTTGGATGAGAGACACAATATTTAAGAATATCAGTTATTTCTAACTGAATCTATAATTGAATGTAATTTTGATTAAAATTTCCAATAAAACTTTTGGCTTTTTTTTGCCATTATGTGTTGACAAAATGAATCTAAGATTTACCTGGAAGAAAAAGAGTAGCTGAGAAAAATAAAAAATGAAGGGTGATGAAACTTGTGTTATCAAGTGCAATAATGGAATACAATTACAGTAATAAAGCATTAGTGGTTTTGGTGCTGGAATGGCCAACAGACCACACAGCAGTGGCATAACACCATATGAGAACTGAGGAAATGAGACGGCTGCTTTTCAGAGCACTGAGAGAAGGCTGGGAAAAGGGGTCACGATGTGATTAGAAATAAAGTAATCCCACCTCACAGAGTACACCCAAATAAAGTCCAGGAGAAGTAAGTAACTGAGTGTAAAACATGGACCAAAAAGTCTTTGAAGGAAACAGAAAAGATGAAATGACAGTGAAATGTCTTATGATTACTCTGCACCAGACACTATACTACATCTTTCCTTTTAACCCTCACAAGAGCCCTTGTGGATAGCACACTGGTGCTATTATAATCCCCATTTCATAGATGAGGAAACTGAGACTGAGACAGGTAACTTGTCCTCGGTGCTCAGATAATAGCTGAGATCCAAATCCAGGCAGCATGGTTCCGAGTCCACACTCATGATAACTGGGCTCCCACATATCACCTTCGTTAAAACAAAACACGTGAGCAGAGTGGAAACATGCCAAGAGCCAGGCAACCATATTCCCAATGCATTCTCAAGGTTTAAAATTCTTTTTTTTTTTTTTTTTTTTTTTTTTTTTTTTTTTAAATTATTTATTTATTTATTTTTGGCTGTGTTGGGTCTTCGTTTCTGTGCGAGGGCTTTCTCTAGTTGCAGCAAGCGGGGGCCACTCTTCATCGCCGTGCGCGGGCCTTTCACTGTCATCGTTTCTCTTGTTGCGGGGCACAGGATCCAGACACGCAGGCTCGGTAGTTGTGGCTCACGGGCCTAGTTGCTCCGCGGCATGTGGGATCTTCCCAGACCAGGGTTCGAACCCGTGTCCCCTGCATTGGCAGGCAGATTCTCAACCACTGCGCCACCAGGGAAGCCCTCATATTCTTAAGGTTTAAAATTTTGATGGCCTGTTATTGTGTAAACGTTTACAAGTGTAATATATTTTTGTTGTTTTAAACTTTTTATTAATATATAATGTCCTTCTTTGCCTCTTGTAACTCTTTTTGATTTAAAGTCCATTTTTAATCTGGTGTTAGTATAGCTACGCCTGCTCTCTTTTGGTTCCTATTTGCATGGAATAACATTTTCAATCCATTCACTTCAAACCTATTTGTGTCTTTGGTTCTAAAATGAATCTTTTGTAGACAGCATATAGTTGGATCTCATTTTTTTAACATCCATTCTGCCAGTCTCTGTCTTTTGCTTGGACAGTTTAATCCATTTACAGTTAAAGTAACTACTGATAAGGAGAGACTTACTTCTGTAGTTTTGCTATTTGTTTCCTATGTAGTTATAGCTTTTTTGTTCCTCATTTCCTGCATTACTGTTTTCTTTTGTGTGCAGCTGATTTTTGTTGTAAAACATTTACATCCCTTCCTCATTTCTTTTTCCTTTTTCTTTTTTTTTTTTGCGGTACGCGAGCCTTTCACTGTTGTGGCCTCTCCCGTTGCGGAGCACAGGCTCCGGGCGCGCAGGCTCAGCAGCCATGGCTCACGGGCCTAGCCGCTCCGCAGCATGTGGGATCTTCCCGGACTAGGGCATGAACCCATGTCCCCTGCATCGGCAGGCGGACTCTCAACCACTGCACCACCAGGGAAGCCCCCTCATTTCCTTTTGTGCATATTCTTTTGGTACCTTCTTTATGGTTACCATGGGATTACATTTAACATCCTAAAGTTATAACAATATAATTTGAATTTATGCCAGTTTAACTTCAACAACACATAAAAAAATCTGCTACTTTAAAAGCTCCCTCCCTATCCCTTTCAGTTATTGATGTCACAAAATTACATCTTTACACATTTTGTGTCCCAAAACATAAGCAAATGTTATTTTTAATGCATTGGTCCCTTAAATTATGCAGAAAACAAAATGTGGAGTTACAATAATGCTAGTTTTAAGAACAGAGCTGGAAAAATCATGCACCCTGACTTCAGACTATACTACAAAGCTACAGTAATCAAAACAGTATGGTACTGGCACAAAAACAGACACATAGATCAATGGAAAAGAACAGACAGCCCAGTGCATAAACCCATGCATGTATGGTCAGTTAATCTATGACAAAGGAGGCAAGAATATACAATGGAGAAAAGACAGTCTCTTCAATAAGTGGTGCTGGGAAAACTGGACAGCTAAATGTAAAAGAGTGAAACTAGAACATTCTCTAACACTACATACAAAAATAAACTCAAGATGGATTAAATACCTAAATGTAAGACCAGATTCCATAAAACTCCTAGAGGAAAACATGGGCATAACACTCTTTGATATAAGTCAGAGCAATATTTTTTTGGCTCTCTCTCCTAAAACAAAGGAAATAAAACCCAAATTAAACAACTGGAACCTAATTAAACTTAAAAGCTTTTGCACAGCGAAGGAAACCATCCACAAAACAAAAAGACAACCTACTGAATGGGAAGAAATATTTGCAAATGATATGACCAATAAGGTGTTAATATCCAACACATATAAACAGCTCCTACAACTCAACACCAAAAGCACAAACAACCCAATTAAAAAGTGGGCAGATTTCATCAAGGAAGGCATACAGATGGCCAAGAGGCACATGAAAAGATGCTCAACATCACTAATTATTAGAGAAATGCAAATCAAAACTACAATGAGGTATCACCTCACACCAGTCAGAATGGCCATTATCAAAAAAGCTAGAAACAATAAACGCTGGAAAGGGTATGGTGAAAAGGGAACCCTCCTACACTGTTGGTGGGAATGTAAATTGATACAACCACTATGGAAAACAGTATGGAGGTTCCTTAAAAAAGTAGGAATAGAACTACCATATGACCCAGCAATCCCACTACTGGGCATATACCCTGAGAAAACCATAATTCGAAAAGAGACATGCACCACAATGTTCATTGCAGCACTATTTACAATAGCCAGGACATGGAACCAACCTAAATGTCCATCAACAGACGAATGGATAAAGAAGATGTGGCACAGATATACAATGGAATATTACTCAGCCATAAAAAGAAACGAAATTGAGTTATTTGTAGTGAGGTGGATGGACCTAGAGTCTGTCTACAGAGTGAAGTGAGTCAGAAAGAGAAAAATACCGTATGCTAATGCAGATACATGGAATCTAAACAAACAAACAAAAAAGGTACTGATGAACATAGTTGCAGGTCAGGAATAAAGAAGTAGGTATAGAGAATGGACTTGAGGACATAGGGTGGGAGGGTGAAGCTGGGGTGAAGTGAGAGTAGCATCAGCATATACACATTACCAAATGTAAAATCATTGGCTGATGGGAAGCAGCAGCATAGCACAGCGAGATGGGCTCCGTGCTTTGCAATGACCCAGAGGGGTGGGATAGGGAGGATGGGAGGGAGGCTCAAGAGGGAGGGGATACGGGGACACGTGTATGCATATAGCTGATTCACTTTTTTGTGCAACAGAAACTAACACGGTATTGTGAAGCAATTATAAAAACAAAAATGGGCAGAAGAACTGAATAGACATTTTTCCAAAGAGGAAATGGCCAACAGGCACAGGAAAAGATGCTCAACATTGCTAATCATCAGGGAATTGCAAATCAAAACCACAATGAGATATCACCTCACACCTGTCAGAATGGCTATCATCAAAAAGAACACAAATAACAAATGCTGGTGAGGATGTGAAGAAAAGGGAACCCTCATGCACTATTGATGGGAATGTAAGTTGGTGCATCCTTTGTGGAAAACAATATGGAGGTTTCTCAAAAAACTAAAAGTACAACTACCATATGACCCAGCAATTCCACTCTTGGGTATATATTAGATTAATAATTTAAAAAAATGTATTAGTCTTTCAAATCATGTAGAAAAAAAAAGCGAGTTACATGCTATTGTTACAATAATTATTGTTATAATAATAATAGCTTTATAATTGCTCATGTATTTACCTTTACTGAGAGCTTCGTATTTCCATATGACTTCAAGTTACTGTCTAGTGTCCTTTCATTTCACCTGCAGGACCCTCTTGAGCATTTCTTACAGGGCAGGTCTAGCAGTAATGGACTCTTTCAGCTTTTGTTTATCTGGGAATGTTTTAAGTTTGCCCTCACTTTGGGGGGACAATTAGGCTGGATGTAGAATTTTCAGGCAACAGGTTTTTTTCCATTTAGCATTTTGAATATATTAACGCCCTGCCTTTGGTCTCCAAAGTTTCTGACAAGAAATCTTCTGGTAATCCTATTGAGAATCCCTTGGATATGATGAGTCACTTCTCTCTTGCTGATCTCAAAATTCTCTCTTTGTTTTTGTCTTTTGACAGTTTGATTATAATGTGTATCAGTGTGAGTCTCTTTAAGTTCATCCTACTTGTCTTGGATGTTTATATTCATGTCATTCATCAAATTTGGTAAGTTTCTTCACATATTTCCTCTGTCCCTTTCTCTCTCATCTCCTTCTGGGACTCCCAAAACAAGTATTCATGTCCTTTAGGTTCTGTTCACTTTTCTTTAATCTTTTTTCTTTCTGCTCCTCAGACTCATAATTTCCATTGTCTTATCTTCAACATCACTCACACTTTCTTCTGTCTTCTCAAATTGGCCTTTGCATCCCTCTAATAAGTAACTAACAGTCATTGTATTCTTCAGCTCTATTAAATCATTTTGCATCTACCTAGGTTTTCTATTTATTGATATTTCTATTTTGTTCATACATTATTTTCTTGACTTTCTCCACATCTTCCTTTAGTTCCTTGAGCATCTTTAAGATGGTTGTGTTAAAGTCTTTGTCTAGTAGATCCACCATCAGGTCTTTTTCAGGGACAGTTTTGGTTGGTTTATATTTTTTCCTTTGAGTGGGCCATACTTTCCTGTTCCTTTGTTTGCCTTTTGATTTTTTGTTAAAAACTGGACATTTGAATCTAAAATGGTAACTCTGGAAATCAGATTCTTGTCCTTCCCTAGGGTTTGCTGTTCTTGATTGTTTGTTTTCATTTTTATTTTTTGTTTTTGATTGTCGTAGGCTGTCTCTGTGCCAAGGTTCAGCCTGAGGAGTAAAGGTAAGGTCTTCTCATTTCCTTCCTGAGCCTGCACTTTCCCCCAGGCATGTGCAGTTCCTGTCTAATTTCCCCTGTATATGCAGTTGCTTTTGAATGTCATAATCTTCAGTGTCTGGCTCCCAAAAGGAGAAAAAGAGAAAAATGAATGGGGGAAAAAAGGTGCCAGCCCTTTAAATCTCCTGGAAGTCAATTCAACCAGAGAGGGAGAGGCTTGCAATGATGAGGAGAAGTGTAACAACAGTGGAAGCCTCAATAAATTTAAAAAGAAAATAACATAAAATGTATCTTCTCTAATCACAATGGGATGACTTTAGAAGTCAGTAACAGAAGGAAAACTGAAAAATTCACAAAATTGTGGGAATTAAACAGCTCACCCTTAAACAACCAATAGAATAGGTCAAAGAAGAATCACAAGGGAAATTAGAAAATACTCAGAGACTGATAAAAATGAAAACAAGACACAGCAAACATATGAAACACAGTAAAAGCAGTATGAAGAAGAAAATTTACAGCTACAAATGTTTACATAAAACAGCAAGGAAGATCTCAAATTAACAACCTAACTTTACCTTTACAACTTAAGGAACTAGAAAAAGAACAAATTAACAGCTAGCAGAAGGAATGGAATAATAAATACTAGAGCAGAGATAAATGAAATAATAGAAAAACAATAGAGAAAAATCAATGAAACCAAAAGTCAATTCTTCAAAAAGATCAACAACACTGACAAATCTTTAGCTAGATGGACTAAGAAAAAAAGAGAATACTCAAATTACTAACATCAGAAATGGAAGTGGGAAATTAGTACTGATTCTACAGAAATAAAAAGAATTATAAGAGAGTACTATAATCAGTTGTTTGCCAACAAATTAGATAACCTAGATGAAATGGACAAATTCCTAGAAACACAAAACCTACAAAGACAAAACCATGAAGAAACAGGAATTCTGAATAGACCTGTAATTAGTAAGGAGTTTGAATCAGTAATTGAAAATCTCCTTTCAAAGAAAAGCCCTGGACCTGATGGCTTTACTGGTGAATTCTAGGAAGCATTTAAACTAGGAAGCATTAATTCTAGGAAGCATTGAACTAACATCAATATTTGTCAAACTTTTCAAAAAAATTGAAGAGGAGGGAATACCCCCAAACTCATTCTATGAAGTCAGCATTACCCTGATACCAAAGCCAGACAAAGACACTACAAGAAAAGAAAACTACAGACCAATATCCCTTATCAACATGGATACAAAAATCATCAACAAAATATTAGCAAACAGAATTCAACAGGTTAGAGAAAGGATTAAACATCATGACCAAGTGGGATTTATTCCTGGAATGCAAAGATGATTCAACATATGAAAATCAATTAATGTAACACACCACATTAACAGAATGAAAGAAAAACCCACATGATCGTCTCAAGTGATGCAGAAAAATCTTTTGATAAAATTCAATATCCTTTCATGATTAAAGAATTCAACAAACTAGGAATAGATGGAAACTACCTCAGTATAATAAAAGACATTTATAATAATCCCACAACTAACATCATACTCAGTTGTGAGAGACTATATAGGCTTTTCCTCTAGGGTCAGGAACAAAGCAAAGATGCTCACTTTCACCATTTCTATTCAACATAGTATTGGAAGTCCCAGCCAGAGCAATTAGGCAAGAAAGAGAAATAAAAGGCATTCAAACTGTAAAGGAAGAAGTAAAATTATCTCTGTTCACAGATGATATGATTGTATAGGTAGAAAATCCTGAAGAGTCCACAAAAAGAAACTGTTACAATAAATGAATTCAGCTAAGTAGCAGGAAACAAAGTCAACACACAAAAATCAGTTGCATTTCTATACACTAACAATGAATAACACAAAAAGGAAAATAAGAAAATAATTCCATTTACATTTGCATCAAAAGAATAAAATACTTAGGAATTATTTTTACCAAAGAAGTGAAAGACTCATTAAAAAATATAAAACATTTATGAGAGAAATTAAAGAAGATATAAATAAATGGAAAGATATTCTGTGTTTATAGATTGGAAGAATTAATATTAAGATGTCAATACTATCCCAAGTGATTCACAGATTTAATGCAATCTCCATCGAAATCTCAATAATGACTTTTGCAGAAATGGAAGAAACCACTCTAAAATTCGCAAAGAATCTCAAGAGACCCTGAATAGCATAAACAATTCTAAAAGAGAAGAACAAACTGAGGAACAAACTTCGTGATTTCAAAATTTACTACAAAGCTACATTAATCAAAACAGTATGGCACTGGGATACAGGGACATCTAGACAAATGGAATAGAATAGAGTCCAAAAATAACCCTCACGTATGTAATCAAACAATTTTCAACAAGGCCGTCATGACCAGTCAGTGGGGGAAAAGACAGTCTTTTTCAACAAATGGTGCCAGAAAACTGGATATCCACATTCTAAAGAATGAAGTTGGACCTCACCTAACACCATACACAAAAATTAACACAAAACGGATCCATGATTTAAGTGTAAGACCTAAATTTATAAAACTTCTAGAAGAAAACAGAAGGCAACACTCTTCACAATACTGGATTTGGCAATGCTTTCTTGAATATGACACCAAAAGCACAAGCAACTAAAGAAAAAAATAGGCATACTGGATTTCATGAAAATTTTAAAAATTTGTGCATCAAAAGACACTATTCAGCCTGGTCCAGGGCACTCCTTTTCGTGTCCTTCCAGCAGTCACGGGCAGGGTCTGAGCGGTTCACTGGGGGCGGAGATGCATCTTTGGGGAGGGCAGTGAGGCTCTGGGGCTGTGAGGGGAGGGCGGCCTGGCACCAGAGGTGGCAGCGCAGCCTCAGAACACGAGGCTTCGGGACCCAGGATGAGGAGTCCCCAGGCCAGCTGCTGCCTTTGGGACCCCAGGGTAGCACAAGAGGCGAGGTTATTGTAATTCAGGATGTGAAGGGCACAGTCGATATGTACCATCTTCTGGAATGTCCACCAAGGAACTCTGAAAATGATGACCTAGCAACCAGTTTGGTCCTTGATCCCTATTTCGGTTTTCAAACACACAAAATGAATACTAGCTTTCGGGAAGGCAAGAAGAACTAAAGGAAGTGATCGAACATTTTAAGAAAGACGAGCACTTGGAGAAAGCCGTCAAATGTCTGACTTTGCAACAACAAAAATGATGCAGGAGGAGTAACTAAGCCCGTGCACCACAACTACTGAGCCTGCGCTCTAGAGCCCGTGAGCCACAACTACTGAGCCCACACACCACAACTACTGAAGCCCACATGCCACAACTACTGAGCCTGCGCTCTAGAGCCCGTGGGCCACAGCTACTGAGCCCACGTGCCACAACTACTGAAGCCCGCGTGCCTAGAGTCCGTGCTCCACAACAAGAGAAGCCACCGCAATGAGAAGCCTGAGCACCGCAACAAAGAGTAGCCCCTGCTCACCGCAACTAGAGAAAGCCCGCGCGCAGCAACAAAGACCCAATGCAGCCATAAATAAATAAATAAATAAATAAATAAACAAAATAAATTTATAAAAGAAAATGATGCAGGAGAATTTATTCAAGGAACACGTATTTATTTACTTGCGAATGTTTGCAACTGACAGTGGATTTGAAATAATGCCTTGTAACAGATACTCATTAGAACAAAATAGAGCCAAAATAATTGCAACAAAAGAGTGGAAACGCAATGACAAAATAGAATTACTGGTGGGTTGTGTGGCTGAGCTTTCAGCAATTGAGGAGAACATCCTACTTGGACCCAGAGAAAACGACTTCAGTGCTGTGTGTTCCAGAAGGAAAAGCCGTGCTCAGCTCGCCTTGGTCCCGCTACACTCACAAACCATGACTGCAGACCAACTGTGGGTTTGTGTCAGTTGGCCAAGACACAGCAAGTGCGAAGGCTCTAAGAGATACTGAACCTGGAGAAGAAATTCTTGTTATTATGGAGATGGGTTTTTTGGGGGGCAATAATGAGTTCTGCGAGTGTTACACTTGTGAAAGATGGCAACTGGCGCTTTTAAATCCAGAGCGGGACTGCTTGCTTCTGCTCCTGTTATCAATAGAAAATATGGACTCAGAGAAACAGTAAACCTTTAAATAGGCTTAAAAAGTTAGGTGACAGCAGTAAGAATTCAGTCAGTTCTAACACTGATGCAGATACCACTCAGGAATAAAAGCAAGGCAAGGTCGTCATACATTTGAAAGAAACCTTTCCACGGTGTTAGTTTCTCTGTGATGATGCTGTCAGGTCCCACGAGAAGACAAAGGACGAGGTGGCGTCACACAGGCACACATGTGTTCCACGCCTGGTCAGTCTGTTAGGCTGGATGGTGGACTTGGGGAGTTCATAGTGTCTGGCCTCAAGGCTCCCCACCCCCTTTTTACAACTTGCTTGCCTTTTTCAAAATGAGCTGACGCAATTCACCAAATCACCAGTTTCCAGACTCAGAACTGTGATAGAGGAGCATTCTGAATGTTGCTCTACTATGACGTGTTGTACCAGCCACTCCTCAAAGTAGCAAGAGAGATGAAGAGGAGGAAGAAGTGAGCTTGAAGGTACCAGTGGCGAGTGCAGGTAGAGCCCAATGGAAACTGGAGAAAGACAGAATGAAGAATAAAGAGAAAAGAGAGAAGAAAGCCTAAACAAGCAAAAGAAAACACATCATGTTTGTGGAGCTTTGAAGTCCTGGAATCACTGTGATTGCTACTGTTTTGCATCTGGGTGGCACCAGTTTTCTCTAGTTGCCCCTAAAGCAGTAGCCTCTTTAGTCTGACTTGTCTCTGACAGGAATAAAGTTTAAAAGTTTTAACCTGATGGTCCCCACAGCACACCTGTTTTGGCACTATAAACGTCCATACATACCTCTCAGCACGTAAGTACCGTCTGAGGTCTGATTATTTCGGCTCTTCTCCCTGTGTCTTCAGATGTCTTCAGCCCAACTCTGGGTGCTCCTCTCCACTACAGAAGAGCCCAAAGAAAAGGGAGGGTGTCTCCCACGATGGTGACTGTCACTTCCATAAAGTCTGACTCTACCTGCTGCTGGGGGTCAGAGGCCAGGGCTAACCTCTGCTGTGGAAAAGTGATACTGTGTTCCTATTCCAGTCTTTAACGTCCAAAGTGAAAAAGACGGGCAGTCAGTCTGTCATTTACCGTTGACTGTTGGTTTTAATAATAAATGCAGAACAATACAAAAGAGACACTATCCAGAGAGTCAAAGGGCAGCCTACATAATTGGAGAAAATACTTGCAAATCATATCAGATAAGGGATTAATATCCAGAATATATAGAGAACTGAAACTCAACAACCAAAACCCCAGCAACCCGATTCAGAAATGGGCAAAGGGCTTGAACAGACATTTCCCTAAAGGAGTTATACCAATGGCCAATAAGCACATGAAGAAATGCTCAACGTCACTCATCATTAGGGAAATGCAAATCAAAATTACGATGAGATATCACCTTACACTCACTAGGATGGACAGTATCAGAAAACAAGAAATGTTGGAGAGATAAGGGGAAATTGGAATTGTTGGTGGGAATGTACAAATGTAGAGCTGTATGGAAAACCGTACGGTGGCTCCTCAAAGAATAAAAGTAGAATTACCATATGATCTACCAGTCCTACTTCTGGGGATATACAGACTCAAAGGAATTGAAAGTTGGGTCTCAAAGAGATATTTGTACAACAATGTTCATAGCAGTATTACTCAGAATAACTAAAATGTGGAAGCAACCCAGGTGTCCATCGATGGACGGATGGATAAGCATAATGTGGTCCATCCATACAATGGAATATTATTCAGCCTTGAAAAGGAAGGGAATTCTGACACATGCTATGACATGGATGGAACTTGAGGACATTATACTGAGTGAAATAAACCACACACAGAAAGACGAATACTGTATGATTCACTTATATGAGGTACTTTGAATATCTCAGAAATCATAGCGACAGAAAGTAGAATGGTGGTTGCCAGGGGCTGGGGGAGGGGGGATTGGGGAGTTAGTGTTTAATGGGACAGTTTCAGTTTTACAAGATGAAAAGAGTTCTGGAAATGGACGGTGGTGATGGTATCACAATATGAAGGTACTTAATAGCACTGAGCTATACATTTAAAAATGGTTCAGATGGTAGATTTTATGTTATGTGTATTTAACCACAATTTTGAAAAATTAGGGAAAAAAATCTCTTACAAAGTAGTAAAAAATGAGCGCCCATTAGGAAGATGGGGAAGATGAGGAAAGTAACAGCAGCACAAATGGTCAGTGATCGAGCTGCACAAAAACCAAGGACATGCAGGCAAACCATCAAGGCACCATCCCTCATCTATGAAACTGGCAAATAGGACAGAAAACCAGACACTGTCCACAGCCAGAGCACCAGGGCCCGTCTCCACTCCTCTGGTGGCTCTGACAACAGGTTTGGAAGCCTTGACACTTTTCAGAACTTTTGACCCAGACTCTGCTCTCCAAGGTGCAGCCCCCCACAGCGGGGATGCCCACCCTCCGTCTGCCATCACAGGGTCTACAGTGGGCTCCCGGAGGCTAACCGCTGGCGGGGCGTGGGGATGCCGGCCTATTCAGATCTCCGCGGCAGATCTGCACCCGGTCTTTGCAGGGTGTTGCTTTCTGATTTGGCCCAATCCCAGCACATGCTTCAGGGCGGGGACCGGCCCCCCAGGTCCTGTTCAGTGGGCAGCACCCCACGAACCCTGCTTCTTTGCAGGTGTGCCCCAAACCAGGGTCCCCCGGCTTTGCACAAGTGTTTGGAAGGAGCCACAGGAAGGAGAGACCCACTGGAACACGGGGCTGTGTTTAAAGGAAAAGAATCAAACTATTTGAGTTTTTCTTCAAATAATCACAAGAGCTAGGTTTCCCAGCATTGTAAAACACTCGTGGCCGCAAACACGGTCTCCCTATACCCTGTGCACCTAGAGACCTTGTTCTACAGATGAAAAGCAGCGCCAGAGAGGAGGCTGGGCTTGGCCCACACCCTCTGCTGAGGTCCCAGGAAGACCCCTGGGTCCTGCTCCTCTCCCAGGCACTGGCCCATCCCAGGGGGCTCATCTGACACCTGAGGGACCTCAGGCGGGCCTGCTGCACAACAGAGCTGCCTGTGCTGGCTGGCGATGCAGAGTCTGCTGGGCGTGGATGTGCCCTGCCCGGTGCAGGGCTGCACTCCACCCGACCAGGTGACCCAGCGGCTGGAGCCTGGCTTTCACCTGGATGTTGCCTTCCCTGTTGTTTCCACTGTGGACATGCCCAACAACTGCCCCCAACCTGCCGCGGTCTTCACAGGCCTCCCAGTTCACTTTCATCAGCCCAGGGTGGCAGCTTCCCAGGGGCCAGAGTGGCCCAGTGGCCCACTGAGACCCACGTCCTGCCAAGGGGACACATCTGCACCCCTTGCATCCAGCCCCTCCAGTTACCTATGTCCTGGGGGCCCAGGCCCTCTCCCCCGCCCAGCTCTCCTGCCTCGGAATGGCAGAAGGAAGGCAGACCACTTTCCTCCCTCCTGGGAGCCCCCAGCGCCCGTCCAGCCTCCTGGCCCTGGTGAGGGAGACAGGGAATAAACTCCAACGCAAGATGGCCTCCAAGCCAGAACTTCTTTGCTGGAAACAAAACCCAGGGAAATCTGTATACCTCAACCCTCCTTCTATTTGGGTGTCCCTCTACAAGTGCAGATCTTTCCCTTGGGGACAGTTGGGTGACCTGGGGGTGCAGGGGCCATCAGCTTTCTCCCTGGGTTCAGGGGACCATTCTCTGGGGCCCCCAGGCAGGATGCCAGGCACCCCAGAGCGCCACCCTGCCGTTTTTGGTTGTTGTTACCAGCATCAGCTGATACTCTCAGCGGCTGATCTCCCCACCCCCTCGGTGGGTGCTGGGCCCTGTCCTGGGCTCTGCTGGGCCCGTGAGGAGCCCTGGGTGGGTGTGGGGCCCGACCAGCAGGGGAGCCGCCCTGGCACAGTCCGTCTGGGCGCCCACCTCCCTCCCTGTGTCCCACTTAGTCTCCCTTAGCAGACTTTGTCGGGGGGATGCCGGTGCGCCCCTCCAGCCTCAGAGGAATAGGGGCAGGCTGGGCTCCTAATGACTCCTGGGTAGAGTGGGGTGTGACCTGTGCTCTCCCCATCCCTGCTCACCCCTGCTTCCGGGTAGCAGAGACCCCCTCCTCCCCTGCAGTCCGAGTGCCCGGGAAGCTGGCCCCTTAGAGTTCATTCTAGGGGCCAGTCCTTCCAGGGGGAGGAGGGACATCCGCTCCCTCTCAGCCGAGCTGAGGAGGGGGGCCAGCACCCCTGGAGACCCTGTGCTCAGTTCCGTCGCGGGGGGGGTGGGTTTCCTCTCATGGGAGTGAGCTGGGCTCCTGAACCTCCGGAGATGTCCCCGGGACCGAGAGACAGAACCAAGCCTCCCAGGAGCGGCCAAGGGTCTGGCTGCAGATGGGGGACCCGGGCAGGGACGGCAGGCGCCGTGGCCTCAGCACCGCGCCGGGAACCGGGGCCCCAGGAGAGGCGGGGACAGACGGACGGGCCCCCGCGCGAGGCGCCCCAGGCGCGGACCCGGGGGCGCCGAGCGAGGCCGGCGGTGGAAGTGGGGGGACCGCGGCGGGCGCGTCCCGCGGCGAACGCCAAGTCGCTGCGTCCCGGCGCCGAGACGGACCGCGCTGCCCAGGGCCTTACCTGACCACACGTCGGGAGCCTTCGCCGGACTCTTCCCGAGCGGAGGCTCCGGGTCCAGTCGGTGCGAGACGGCGCCGAGTGGGCAGGGGGAGGGGCCGCTGCTAGGCCCCGCCCCTGCCCCTGCCCCCGCCCCGCCCCGCCCCGCGCCCACAGGGGCCACCGGGAGGCGCTGCGGCCCCGCGCATGGAGGCGGGGCGGGGCCGACAGGGGACCCGAGGGGCCGGGAGGGGACCAGAGGGGGCAGGGGTGCGGGGAGTCTGGGAACGGGGCGGGAGAGCGGCCCCTCGAGGACAGAACCCCTCCCCGCCCTCGGCCTGCTGCTCCGACAGGACGCCTGCCCACCTCCCTGCCTGCTGCCGGCCCCCGCCCATTTCCCCGCGACCAGCGGCGTCTACTCCGGGGCCTGGGGCGCCTCGGACTCCCCAATCACTCGCCCCTTGGAGGAGCAGCCCTGGGAGGCCGCAGGGTCTTCCCGCCCGGCGTCCCCTCCCCACGTCCCCCTTGCTCAGGACCAGCGAGCATGGGGTCTTCTTCCTCGTGCAGGGACACGCAGCTCTGTGACCCACTGATCACAACGTGTGTCCCGTTGTGGGGTCCCCGCCCCTCAGGGGTGAAAGGCCGGCGGGGGAGGGGCAAGGGCAGCCAGGACAGTGGGAGCCTCAGGCGCTCTGGGTGGGGAGCGAGGGCCTAGTGGAGCTGGCTGGGCCCCGGTTTCCTTGCAAGAACCCACAGGTGCTCTTGGGGCTGGGCCCTGGGGCCACTGTGATGGCCCTACCTGAGCCAAGTCTGGGAAAGGGTGAGAAGGGTCCTTGTCAGGGCTGTGGTGGGGTTCGCCACTCCCCCGCCCACCCTGGAGCGGCAGCCCCCCAGGACCAGTGCTCCTCCTTGAGGGAGGGTGCAGGCGGGACTGGGGGTGAGGTCCCTGGGCTCTGGGATAGGGCGTGCCACCGCCATCCTTGAAAGGGACCCAGGCAGCAGGAGATGTGGCTCCAGCCTCAGATGAGCAGCTTTGCACATCTCTGACTTAGCCCCTCAACCCACGAGGAGAGAGACCCCAGAGCTTCTTGGTCACCTGCGTGTGCCCAGGAGGACTTCCCCGCTGCGTGCAGCCCCGCTGGTCTTCCTGGCCACCTCTTTCCGACTGTGCCCTGATTCTGGTGCAGCTGGCTCCCATCTCCTGTTGGGACAGTCCGGTGGCCGAGGCCAGGGGTCTTTGTGTCCTCAGTGAGCCCAGCAGTAGTGACTTGAAGCAGAAGGGGAGGCACATGCCGCCCCTGCAGCCTCGAGACAGGACGGCCCTGCTCTGCCACCTGAAGGGCTTGCCAGTTACTCCTTGGCTCCAGCATGCGGCCTTCCACCTGCTGCCCCTCCTGGAGGCCCTCAGGCTGGACGCCCATCAGTGCCACTCCACCACCCACTGCCCACCCGTCCCTTGGCAGCACCAGTCACTGTCTCCTCCCAGGGGCCTTTCCCGTGTGGATGGGCGCCGGAGCCAGGGGGCACTGAGGTGGGGGTGTGGCTGTGTGAGTGTGTGGATCTGTGTATGAGTGTGTGGGTGGATGTACAGTGTGTGTGTCTGTGTGCAAGTGTGTTGAGTGTGGCAGCTGCGTGGTGGCCAGGAACACGAGCCCAGGTTCCCTGTTCCTGCAGTGCTGCCACCTAGGGCCCTGCATGGTGCTGCCCCGCTGGGTCCACCTGTGCTCTCTGGGGCAACACTTCACATGGGGGCTGCTCCCAGGGCTATGAACGCAGGCCCATTCCTACAAGACCCAAATCCTTTAAGGGGCTAAGCTGGCTCCAGGTGTCCCTGTCAACATGGCCGGGACAGTCTAGGAGCTGCTCTGTGGGCGGCCACTCGCCCTCCCCAGCGCCCTCCCCGTGTCCTCCCAGGGGTCTCACCTCTGGTCCGAGGGCTCCCCCATCATCCCCAGCCCCCTCCCCTGGATCCTTTGCAGCCATTGTCCCAGTAAATTTCTAGTCACATCCCGCCTGCCTTGGTGCCTCCTTCTCGGAGGGCCCCAGTGGACAAAGGAGTGCAGGGGGCATTGGTGCTGCGTCTCCCAGCACTGGGGACCCCGTCCCGGTTGGTGTGGGGGGGGCAGGGAGTTCTTGGCACAAGGTGGAGGCCCAGTTGCCAGATTCCACCAGGGGTGACCTGGGAAAATGTCCTGTTACAAGGAGCACCTCGCAGGTATGACGACTCAGGAGTCTGAAGCGGTCGGAGGTCTACCTGGCTAGTGCTGAGTTGCACCAACGGCCCTGCAGCGGGTAACGGGAGACTGAGGCAGTCAGCCAACGGTTAAGGGCACAGAGTGAGCACCAGGGGTCTCTTTGTCCTATAAAGAGATCCCATCTCCTTCGGGGGAAGAACCGAGGCTGAGCAGCGGCTGAGAATGATAGGAGCACCCGGCTCCAGGCGCGGTGACTGCTCGGCCATCGCTGGTCTGTGGCGGTCAGGCCCCGGCCGAGTAAACCCGAGACCCTGAACCTGGGTGGGGACATCCGGGTGGAAACCCTGAGGATGAGGCTCTGCAGACCCCTGAGCCCTCAGAGCTTGCGGGGCCCCACTCTTCCCTGGTAGAGCCAGCACTTCACTGTGCTGGGAGTTGCTGCAGGGGCCTCCCTGCTGCAAGGCAACAGATGCCCCCCTTGGAGGCCACCCCAGCCCATCTCCTGGCTGCCAGGCCAGTGGCTGGGAGAGAGTCCAGTGTAAGCTGATGGGGACCTGTGGGCCGGGTCAGAAGGACGGAGGTCGTATGTCAGAGGAGCTGCAGGAGAGCCGGCTCGCCTGCCGGCGCTGGACAGCAGTCCTGGGGTTGGATTTGACGGTCCTTGACCCAGAGGCCAGAACAGAAGACTGTGAAAGCAGGAATTCTCAACTTGGAGGCACTTACTCGGAACTTCGGATTTAAGTTCCTGGCACGTCTTCAGGTCACAGGGCACACTCAATTCTGGGATGACTCGCAGAGGCCTGGAGAAAGTTCTGGCCCACAGTGAGCAGAATAGAAGTGCTGAAGCTGCCCTGGTAGATGGCGGAGGAAGGAACGAAGAGGCCGAGGCCAGGGACTCCAGTGAAGGGGCGGGGTCCCGACTCTGTTCCCAGACTTCACGAAGTTCCCATCGGAACCACTGACTGCGGAGGTGGCCGGGCGGCCATGAGGAAGGACCGGGCCACGCCTTGGCCAGTTTTTACCGTGAGGCTCCCCGACGCTCCCAAAGACCTACAGCATTTACTTGGGTGGCCCGAACGCTCTGGTAGGGAACTCTCAAGACGTTTTGAGGATGATTGGACACAGAATCTGAGGGGACACTGGACACCTGGAGACCCACAATGTCACCATGGCCTCCCTGTTGGAGGGGGGGTTTACCAGGCCGGGTAAGAAAAGAATCCTGGCCAAAGTGTTGGTCAGACCACTCAGTGGTCATTTTCCTTGTCCCCAGTGTGCAGCTGGCCACTGGAGTAACTGCACGTTGGGCTCCCTGCCGATGTGGTCACAGACAGCCCAGCAGGGAAGCCCAAGGGGAAGCTTGGACACGGCCCCCTCGTGCCCCAGAAGGTAAACCACAAACTACGTGTTGTCCTGGAGGTCACGGCCTGGAGGATGCAGGCAGGGTGGGCTGTCGGTCTCTGTGGTGACAAGGGCTGTGGAGACTGGCTGGTGCTGGAGAGTGTAGACCCCCGAGGCTTAACCAGGGAGCAGCCCAGCTGCACCTGCTGCGCTGGGGTGATGTCCTCGTGACACCCTTGCTGTAGGTCAGTAAGGCCGTGGATCAGTGATGATGTCCTTTTCCATGTCAGTTAGAAAAAGAGGGTCAGAAACAGTTTGCGGCCACGTGGGAGGGATCATAGTGCTTATTTACGGTTTGGCCTCAGGGCTGTGCCAGCTCTCGCCTCTGTCCTAACACAGTCAAGGAGACTGGGCCCCTGGACGTCCCCAAGACAGGACATAGGCCCGTCGCAGTGAGGACATCAGGCACTGGGCAGGACGAGCCAGGAGGCTGTGAGCAGAGGGCCTTAGGACACGTGTGCCCCAGATGTGGGAGGGGAGCCCTGTGAGATGCAGAGAGCTGTGCCTCAGGCAGGTTGTAGGGCCGGGGGTCGGGGGTGATGTCCCCCCAAAGTGAGAGACGAGTTGCTGCGCCTGGCGTCCCCTTTCTAGGAAGAAGCACAGGCCCCGGCAGGCCTTTTGGGTTCTGCAGGCGCACCTTCCACTCTTAGGAATATCGCCCCGCCCCGTGTCTCAGGTGACTCGGGCAGGGAGCAGGTGTGCCCGCGCAGCAGGCCGGGCTGGGTGCAGGCGGCCCTGTGCTTGGAGCCCTGGCGTCGGAGGTGTTGGTGGGAAGCGCCCTGCGGGCTTTGGGCAGTCCCTGGGCCCCGGAGCGAGGCCGTGTGTCTGTGGATGACCCTCACCTGTAGAGATGCTTCCCAACTCCCGATCACCGGGAGCACCCGGGACACCAGACTCCGGGGGAGGCTGGGCACTTTGCGGCCTTGCTGGGAGCCTGTGTCCCCACCCCGTCCTCCGGGGGGGGGGGGGCCATCAGCACCCGCCGTGCTTGCAGCTCTGTCTGCCTATCCAGGTGGTCACGACAGCATCAGTCACTCGATGGCTTCCCACTTCTTGCCGGACACTGCACGCACACGGCTCATGGCACCTGCTGCACGGCACCCTCGGCTGCAGAGGAAACAGGCCCAAGGGCACAGGTAACCTTCCCAGGAAGAGAGGGCGAGGAGGCGCCTTCAGCCTGGGAGGCGAGGCCGGCCTCCTGCGCCTTTGTGCCTGCAGGGCAGGGCCCGGCTTCACCGCGGGGAGGGGGCTGCTGAGCCGGTAAATCCTGAGCCTCAGATGCAGGCTTTGCAGGGCCCCGATATTCTCCGGAGATTCGTGGGGACCAAGACCCTGAGAGTTGCCCTCTGCGTCCAGCCCGTCTCGGCTGGGGGTCTGTGAGGTGTCCGACGCAGTGAGAGCAGACACCCCGCGTTCCCCTGAAAACCACCAGCGCCTCCTGCTGTGGCTGTATTTAGAGAGTTCTGGAGGCGCCACTTAGCCTTTATGGTCCCTTGGGCCTGAGGAGCCTTCCCCTTGCTCCTGCATGGCTGTTCCCCCAGGATTCTGAGGTGCAGAAGGATAGGGAGGGAACCCGGGTCAGCCCCAGCTCAACCAGGTGTCCTGAGTCCAGCGGCCCTGGCAGCTTTGGCCCCGGGCTGCTGTCTGCACTGCCACGCTGCCCGATCCGTGCAGCATCCCGTGAGGGACCTGGCTGGGGGCTCATGGCCCTGAGGGGTGTCCGGGAGGAAGCCAGGTGCCAGGGTCACTCCTGTCTGTGGGAAGAGTGCGGGGGTGAGCAGCACAGATGCACTTTGAGGCCTGGGGGACCAGCGATTCCTGAAGATGTGAGTGTGCCCTTAGTGAGGGAAGGAGCTGCCCTTGGCTGTGGGCCCTGCCGGCCCCATCTGAGGGATTAAGAAATGCCATTTCTGGGACTTCCCTGGTGGCGCCGTGGTTAAGAATCCACCTGCCAATGCAGGGGACACAGGTTCGAGCCCTCGTGGACACAGGTTCGAGCCCTCGTCCGGGAAGATCCCACGTGCCGCGGGGCAACTAATCCCGTGCGCCACAACTACTGAGCCTGTGCTCTAGAGCCCGTGAGCCACAACTCCTGAGCCCACAAGCCACAACTACTGAAGCCCACGTGCCTAGAGCCTGTGCTCCGCAACAAGAGAAGCCACCGCAATGAGAAGCCCGCACACCACAACACGGCTCCTGCAACTAGAGAAAGCCCGTGTGCAGCAACGAAGACCCAGCGCAGCCAAAAATAATAAATACATTTTTTTAAAAAAGAACTGTCATTTCCTCCTCTGCCCACATGTTCTTAGGCCGGGGGAGGCCTTAAGTGGCTCCATGTGGACAAGCCCTCCATGGCTTTCTCATGCTCAGTGGCTCCTGTGGGACTTTTCCGGGGGGCGGGGTGGGGCTTTCACAGCCTCAGAAATGCATTTAGAAGAAGACTGTGGACTCACATTTTCCTTTCCTCACCCATGGGGCCGACAGAGTAACTCCACTGTCCGCTTTCCAGACTCAGAAATGACAAAACCCGTCATCAACGGGCGATGCCAGGAGTCAGTGTGTCACAGTGTGTGTTCCAAGTTGGTGGGAGGGCGACACCTTTTACGGTTTTAAGCCAAAGCTACCTCACTGGTCTGGATAAATTTAGTGGGTGCTGGGCAGCAGAGTGCTTGTATTCATGACAACCTAGGGCACTGTGACAACTTGGCACGGACCACCATTCACATCTCCAGTGCGAGCCAGGACAGAGGGGGACCCCGGCGAGGGGCCTGCCTGGGGCCAGGACACCGGGTGGCAGGAAGGTTGGGGGACACGTGCTGTTGGGCAAGAGCTGCCCCCTTGATGGAAAGAGGATGTGAGTGCATGGTGGCCTCCGTCCAGCCATGCGACGCTCCTGAGGGTCCTTACTTCCCCTGCACGTCTGGTCATTTCTCGGGAAGTGAAGCCAGCCTGAGGATAGCAGCTCCCCAAGGTGGCATCCACAGAGCTTCCTTCATACACCTGATCTAATGGATCCTGTGTCACGAGAGCCTCACAGACAAGAGATAGATGCTCACAGGGAGGACAGGTGGGGGAAGAAAACCTGAGAAGGTGGCGTGGCCTTCCTGTGCCAGCAGAAACTGAGTTGCATGACATTTTGGGGGCCCTTTCAATTCAGTACCACACGGCTGGTCAAGAGGAGGCATAAATATTCTGAGGCATTTTGTAAACTAATTCCATTTGGTTTAGATGTACTCGGAGGTGACGGAGGGGAAAAACCACCACCACTGGTGGGATGAGAAGTTCAAGACCCAGCCTTTGGTTTACAGCTGTTTCACTGTGATACACCTAGGAGCGGTGCTCTTTGTACTTACCCTGTTTGGCTTATGTAGATTTCTTTTTTGAGTCTGCAGTATATATCCTTTATCGGTTTTAGAAAATTCTTGGCTGTTAGCTCCTCAAATATAGCCTCTGCTCCATTCTGTCTTTATTCTCTGTCTGGGCCTTAAATTTTACATATGTTAGACATTTTCATCATGTTCCATTTATCTCTTATGCTCTTTTCTGTATTTTCTATCTGTTTTTAATTTGTCCTTCAGACTTGACCATTTTCTATTGACCAATTTTCCAACGAATTTATCCTCTCTTCTGCCATGTCTAATCTGTTGTTAATTCCATCCATTGAGTTCTTCCTATTAGTTACTGTATTTTTAATTTTTAGAATTTCCATTTGATCTTCAATTTCTAGATTACAGTTCTCTTATTCAGTTCTCTACCTTACCTTCCATTTGCTTGAGATATTAACCACATTTATTTTAAAGTTCATGTATGATAACTCCAAAACCAGGTCCACTTGTGAATCTTCTTCTCTCGTTGGTATTTTTTTCCCATAGAGTCATATAGTCCTGTCTCTTGACTAACCTGATTTATTTTTTATTAAATCCTGGACATTATTAGTGAAAGACTGTAGAGGTTCTTCTTAATGTCATCTTCCTTTTTATAGGATTTAATTTTATTTTGCTGGGCAGTTAGTTTAGGCCTGGATTCCTTTCTCCAGTCAGGGATTGATATAATTCAAATCTAGGTTTATGCCTTTGTGAAGACTGGTAAATGACCAGTTCTTCATTACTTTTAGAGCATAACTTTCTAAGTGACCCAGTTGAGAACCTGGCGTATTTACCAAGGCTTCCGTTTCTTTGAAGGTCCAGAATTCTAGGTGTTGAACTGAGAGAACAGCAAAGGCTATGCATAGCTTAAAAAAAAAAAACAGATTTATTGAGGTATATTTTACGTAACACAAAGTTCATCCTATTCAGGTATGCAGTTCAGTAATTTTCAGTAAGTCTGCCGAGCGGTGTAATCGTCATCAGAAATCAGTTTTGGACCCTTTTCATGATCCCAGTAAGAGCCCCCATGCCCAGTTAGAGTTAGCCCCCTTTCCATCGCTCAGCCCCCAGAAACCACTAGTCTACTTTTCTCTCTATATTTCCTTTTCTGGATGTTTCATGTAAGTGAAATCATATAATATGTGGGCTCTTGTGTCTGGCTTCTTTCACGTGGCCTCATGTTTGTGAGGTTCATTAACGTCATAGCATGTTTCAGGAGTTTATTCTTACCGAAGCACAGTAGTTTTTCTTGAATAAAATCTTCAGGTTGTCGTAATCCTTTGGTTAATCTCCAGAGCTCAGAAAAAGTTAATTTAGGTAATTTTGCTAATGATTTCGTTGCTTTTAAGAAGGAGCAGATTCACAGAGGTCCTCGCTCCACCATTCCTGAGGTCCTGCCTTTTACTTTTGTATATTGATTCTGTGCCTTGCCAAATTCACTTATTGGTTCTTGCAGCTTTTTCTGGGTAGATTCTGTAGAATATTCTAAGTACACAATCATATCACCGGTGAATACACAGTTTTACTTCTTTCCAATCTAGATTTCTTTTATTTCCTTTTCTCACCTTTATGCACTATTTAGACCTCCAGTATGATGTCACGTAGAAGGAGTGAGAGTGAACACCTGTTACTCTGTCCCCGAATTTAGAGAGGAAGTCTCCTGTTTTCATGTTCAATACAATATTAGCTGTGGGGTAATTTTGGGTTTTTTGTTGATGATGTTCTTTATTAGGTTGAGAAAGTTACCTTCAATTCCTAGTTTTCTTACAGTATTTTCATAAAAAGGTGTTGTATTTTGCCAAATATATTTTCTGCATTTATTGAGGAGGTCAAATGGGTCCATCATCTTTATTCTGTTAATATGGTGAGTTATATTGTTTGATTTTTTAAAATTTTCAACCAAAATTGCATTTGGGGGATAAACCCACTTGGTAATGGTATGTTATCTCTTTTCTAAATTTGTAGGTTCAACTTACTAATGTTTCCTTAAGGATTTTTGTGTCTATATTTATGAGAGATGTTGGTCTGTACTTTTCTTTTAATATCTCTGGTTTTGGTATCAGGGTAATACTGGCCTCATAAAATGAGTTGTGAAGTGTTCCCTTTTCCTCCATATTTTGGAAGAGTTTAAACAGGATTGGTGTTACTTCTTTCTTAAATGTTTGATAGGATCCTCCAGTGATGCCCTCTGGGATAACGAATTTATTTTCCTTAATAAATATCAGACTATTTCTTCTTGAGTTAGTTTAGAAAAATTTGTGTCTATCAATGAATTTGTTTATTTCATGTAAGTTGTCTAAATTTATTGTTATAAAGATGGTCGTTATATTTCTTTTCTTCTTTCCTTTTTTCATTTTTTTGAAAATGAAGTGGAGAGAGAAGAATTCTCTACTTTAGTGTTTAAGAACCAGGGATAAAACAAATCTGAAATCTGTAAGTCCAAGGTCTTCCGAGTGTGATTCCTATTGTGTTGACAGTTCGGTGAGGACTTTGCTTATGCCTCTCTCTTATCATTGCGTTTCTTTATTGTTCCTTATTGTCTGTCTAGTGTCTGTTGGATCTATAGTTATGTTTTCTCCTTCATTCCTGATATTAATAATTTGTGACATCTCTCCTTTTAAAAATTAGTATGTGTGGAGTTTTATCAAATTTATCGATCTTTCCAAGCAATCAGCTTTCTGTTCTGTTGATTTTATCTTTCATTTGTCTGTTTCCTACTTCAGTGTTTCTACTTCAGTGACTTCCCTGTGTGGCTGGGCCTGTCTCTCTATCTGAGATGATGAACAGTCCCGTTCAGGTCAGTCCGTCTGGGAGATCAGTGCCTCTGGCTGGTCCATGATGACAGTGGTCAGGATCATGGGCCAAGGCACACAAGTGACCAGTCGCAAAGAGCACAACTCCAGAGTCCCATCTGTGCCCTGTGATGCTGGCCAGGCCTCGGAGTCGCCCGAGCTATGGCTTCTCCTCTGTCAAAGGGATCTTCCTAGCACTTGTGTCGACGAGCTGTCCCGTGTAAGTGACTCTGCAGGGTGCCAGGGTCAGGACAGCGCTGGTTTGTGACTTGGCCCCTCTGGCATCTTCCCCTGCTCACCTGGCAGGTGTTAGCACCACTGGGTGGACATATGTGCTGTCTGGCATGATCATGTGAAAGCCGTCCAGCTGAACCCAGGAAGCACAACTGAGTGTCCCATATGGAAAGGAGGAGAAAAGCCAAAAATGCTTTTAACAACACCCAGCACCCATCCTGACGAGCCCTGTTCTCACATTTTTAGAAATGCACACTCACACTTGGCAGTGAAACTGCATGTGCTCCTGTGTGTCCCTATTTTCCCACTGGCATGGTGACTGCTTCCTGCCTGGGCTCACCCCTGCTCTTCCCACTGTGCCTTTACTGCGTCGGGCGTGAGAGGTCAGCGCCTTATCTGGTTGGCAGCCCCCTCCATGGTGCCCACCCGCTCCCCATTCCTCCCGAACGGCTGTGGCCTGGCCGCCCCGGATGGCGAGAGTTTGCAGATGCAGACTGCTGGCAGCACGGGAGCCGTGGTTAGAGGTGAGGGCACACCACAGAGCTTGGGACAGGGCCCTGGGTCCTCTCCCACAGCTGGATTGCAAGGCCTGGGGCCACAGCGGACCTGGGGTGATTTAGACCCAGAGGCCGGAAACTGACTCTCAAAGTCAGGCTGCTACTGCTGAGATGCCTGTGGCCTAACATGGGGACGGGCCAGGAGGCGGAAGGGCCTCTGAGCACAGGGTGAAGCCCAAGCATCATAAATAAAGCCCCCCTGCTTGGAAGGGACCTCAGGGGCCCCCTGGAGGGACACCCATTTCACGTCCCCCCTAGCTCCTCCCCTGCAGAGCCAGGATTCAGGGACTTCTGCGTCCTCACCAGCAACCCACTTGTACTGCGAGGTCCCTGTGATCAGAAAGGGTGATGGTGGTACCAGAGCCGGCCTGGGGCCCTGCCGGCTTTCCTTGGGATGAGAGTCTCCTGACGTCCACAGACCCCTCGGCTGGTGTGCGCCCACTCCGGGGCCGTCTGGCCCCTCCTCTCCCCGTGGGCTGAAGCTGGGAGGGGGCCCAGCAACCTCAGCCACAGAGGAGGGTCCCTTCCCTTTGATGGAACCGCCTTCTGGCAGGAAGAAAATTCAAAATTGTCTGACAAATCAAACCTTAAACAGAACCAGCTTGTCTGAGGATTACCAGCCTTGAGACGCGGAATTCCTACAGACCTACATGGAGGGGGTGAGCGGCTCTGTGGGCGGCGACTGGAACGGATTTGAGAGTTGGAAGGGACTTCAAGAGAGTCCCGATTCCAGGGCTCAGGATAATCGCGGGTGTGGGATTTTCTGAAATGCCCCAAGAGCCCCATCCATTTCCCCTCAGATCAAGGGCTCCCAGGGTCGGGAGGGGCCCAGGCTGCTGCTACCACCGCCCTGCCCTGAACGGCCCGGGGGGACAGCCAGCCCCACTGAACAGGCCCGTCCTGGTCACGAGGACGAAGTTGAGGGAGGCCAGCAACATGTCCCCCCCAACCCCTCCCTCCAGTCAGTTATTCCACACACTTAGACCCCGGGCGTGGGGACACGGCGGCAGGTGTGGGAGGGATGCTGGGGTCACTGCTTCCACCTGGGGGCCTGGACTACGCCCCTCCTGAGGGCAAGCCCTCGTCCACCCAGGAAACTGACGAGGAAGCAGCCCAGCCACCCTTGGACACCTTTCCAAGCTCAGGTCCAGCTGCTGAGCGTCTGGCCGGGTTGCGTACTCCTCTGGCTGCGGCCCAGCTACCCCGCCCGTCCTGCAGGGGCCTGTGCCCATCACCACGTCTGAGCCTTGGCCCGTGGAGAAGCCCCACCCCAGCCAGCTCTTCCTGGAGCCCCCTTCCACCAGCTCCGAGACCCCCTTACGTGGTTACCCTGGCCGCTCCGCCCTATCCCAGGTCCCTGGCAGCCTGTCCTCTCACTTGGCCTGTGTTTGGTGACCTGGCCTCGCCATTCTGAGTGGCCTTTCTGGAGGAGGTTCTGGTCCTCTCTGTCCTGCTAGATGCCAGGTCCCCCCGAGCCCTCTCTCCCCACTGGTCCAAGCGGCTGCCTGGTAGCCAGGAGTCTCAGGCTCAGCACCAGGTTTCACAGGGCCCCAAAGCGAGAGCCCCCAGTGCCCTGCCCAGCTCTGCCATCGAGGCCTGGCCCACAGGGTGGGTCAGGCCTGGGGGGGGTCTCTGGGACCCAAGAACAAGGTCCCCTGGGCCAGTGGTCAGAGGGAGAGAGGGGCAGGCAGCTGCTGGTGGCCCTGGAGGGCCCAGCGGTGCCTGGAGGATGCAGCGGTGGGTCCTAAGTGAGTGGGTGAGGGACCAGGTCACTCCCTACAGGAGGAGGGAGAGCAGCGTGGCCCTGCCTGCTCACTCCAGGACTGACCTTGGCCTCCTAGGGGCTCTGCCATGGTGGCCCAGCCTTCAGCACTGTGGTTGGAGCGACGGCTGGTGCAGGGCAAGTGGTTGCCGGGGTGGGTGGCCAGGCTTGTGGATCTAGAAAGCCATTCCTGACACAAAGCCCCTGAGGTCCCAGCCTCTCAGCCTGGCCTCATGGGCTGCCCTCCTGGGCCTGGGCTTGTGCACAGCCCGTGCTGGATGCTCATGGTCAGCCTCTTTGGGCCGCGTGGTTGCAGCATGGCGGAGGGATGGCTCCCCCCTGGACCTCGGGATCTGGGCACTGAATGGTGGGCAGGGTCTCCAGAGTCCGCCTCAGTGCCCGAGCCCTCTGACCTCCACCCACACACGGCGCTGACGGAGAGCCAGGCTCCTGGAGGCGCACCTTGTCTGCTGTGCAGCCAGAGGCCAGGCGTTGGCTCCGCGTTGGCTCAGTCTCCCCGCCGGTAAAAAGGGCGGGCACGTCCTGTGAGGAGGTCAGTCAGACAGAGCACATGCCCTGGCTTTCAGCTGAGATTCTCCAGTCCCCACGTGAGGGCGCTCCACCTGAGAACAAGGGAACGACCCACGAAGGCGAGGACGTTGCCACCCCTTGTGTCGCCAGAGGAGATTCCATCGAGCAGTCGGTCCTGAGTGCTGGTCAGGTTAGATCCGCCTGCCCTCGAGCTCGGGGTGCCCTGCCCGCCCAGCCCTCTTGGGTGGGGTGCTGAGAGAGGGAGTGCCAGGAATCTGGGCGCCAGAGACGTGGTGACTGGCCAGCAGGGATGCTGAGGCAGGGCCCCTCCCCCTCCTGCCCGCTCTGGGCCCACCTCTCAGTACCTAGGGCTGGGGACCAGGGAAGCGTCACACTGCTGGGGAGAGACACGGCCACAGCCCTCCCCCGGGCCAGACGACTTGGCCACGGCAGCTCCTGTAACAACGCGCTTTCCAGAACCTGGGCCGCTGAGCCCTATTAGTCACTCCAAAAAAACGTTCTGAAAGTAGTTGGGTCCAGGTGAATGTGTCACAGCAAATTTGTCAGGAAGGAATTCGGGTTGTTTGTGAGTAACTGTGGAAACAGCGAAACACCCACATTTTCTGCAGAACCAGCCCGTGTCTGGTACCCGGTGGAGATGAAATCATTTGGCCGATGTCTCTGTGTCTCTTCCTCCGTCCCGCTGTCCCAGAGAAGTCGCTCTATGCCCCATGCGGTTTTGGGGGGCCGTGTGGTGGCTGTCTTGGTCTTGCTGCCCAGGAGACCTGCCCTCCCGGCGTCCAGCTTGGAGGCCAGCTCTGTCCCGTGGTACAGGATTCTGAGATGGCCCCTGGGCCAGGCCTGAGTGCCACGGCACGTTTGCAGTGTAGCTGAGGTTGCCAATCAGCCGATCTTAGGATGGGGGACCATGCGGGTGGCCTGACCCGACCACACAGCCCTTACAGAGCTGAGTTCTCTCTGGATGGAGCTGGGGGAATTTGGCTTGAGGGAGGTGAGGGCTCTCTGTTGCAGAGATGGAGTGACCTCGTGGCAGAAGCTGAGGGCAGCCCCAGCTGACAGCGGCCAGAAGACCTAGTCCTACGGCCAGAGAGAACTGAACGCAGCCAGTGACCCGAATGAGCCTGGAAGAGGGTCCTCAGAGCCCCCAATCTCACCCTAGCTCATCTGTCCTGGCTGTCAGCGTGTGAGGACAAGCTGGCCTCGTGGGCTTCTCACCCAGAGACAGTGGGCTAAGGGTGGGTGCGTATAAGCTGCAGTTTGTAGAAAACTAATACGCTCCCTGGGGCTCCCTTCTGCTAAGTCCTCGCAAGGCTGGCAGCCTCTCTGCACCTGCCCTGCAGGTTTAGCTGCTGTTTTCTGATGCCACTGGACTCAAGGGCTGGCATCGCCCGGCAACCACTGAATGTGCTCTAGACTCCCAGAGAGAAGCTCACGTTCCAAAGAAGACATACAGATGCCAACAGGTACAAGAAAGGTGCTCAACACTGCTGAGCATCAGGGCAATGCACATCAAAGCCACAGTGAGGTATCACCTCACACCCATCAGGGTGGCTATCACCAAAAAGACAAGAAATGAGAAGTGCTGGAGAGGGTGTGGAAAAAGGGAACCCTTGTGCACTGTTGGCGGAAATGTAAACTGGTGCAGTCACTATGGAGAACACTACGGAGGGTCCTTAAAAAACTGAAAATAGAACTACCACATGATCCAGCAATTCCACTTCTGGGTATTTATCCAAAGGAAATGAAAACATCACCTCAAAAAGATACATGCACCCCCATGTTCATTGCAACTTTATTCACAGTAGCCAAGACATGGAAGCAACCTAAGCGTCCACTGATGGGTGAATAAAGAAGATGTGGTATATGTATACAATAGAATATTACTCAGTCATAAAAAAGATTGAAATCTTGCCATTTGTGACAACATGGATGGACCTAGAGGGTGTTATGCTGAGATCAATTAAACGGAGAAAGACAAATACCGTATGAGCTCACTTACCTGTGGAATCTAAAAAAAAAACAAAACCAAACAAAAAAACCAAGCACAAAAACGAGCTCATGGATATAGAGAACAGATTGGTGGTTGCCTCAGGTGGGTGGCGGGGTGTGGGCAAAATGGGTGAGGGGGTCAAAAGATGCACACACTTCCAGCTTAAAATGAAAATGCCACAGGACGTCATGTACTTAATAATAGGGTGTTTGCTGCATATTTGAAAGTAGCTAAGAGAGTGGATCTCGGAAAGTTCCCATCACAAGAAAAACATTTGTAAGTATGTGTAGTAATGGATGTAAACTGGACTTACTGTAGTGATCATTTTGCAATGTATGCAAATAACGGATTATTACATTGTACACCTGAAACTTATTTTAATGTTATGTCAATTACACCTCAATTAAAAAAAAAAGAAACTCATGGCTATTCCCTGCTCACCTGGTAGTGGGCTCTAGAGCTGGGAAGCCAGAGGCCACGTGGGTGTGGCCAGGGCAGTTAATCTGGACCATCCTCCAGGGAATGAGAGCAGGTAACACAAGGATGGGGTACAGAAGGTGCTCAGGCTGATGGGGCAGGTTTAGGAGCAGGTGGCACGTGTCCTGTTTAATCCCCTTGGTGCACACACCCCATGGTGCACACACACCCCATGATTTACACCACCCATGGCACATACACCCCATTGTGCACATATACCCCATGGTGCATACACTCTATGATTCACACCCCGCACGGCACAGACCCCAAGGCACAACCCCCATGGTGACACCACAGAGCAGGAATGATTTGCTGTGAGCATGAAGGCTGCTTTTCAACAGGGGATGAGGGAAGGCCATGGGCTGGCAGGAGGGACTGGGTGCCCTTTCCATCCCCACTGCAGACAGCCTGCTCTCTGCTGCGTTTTCCCAAAGCAGAGCCCCTGGAGAGGCTTGGGGCATGGTCCTGGGAGTCCCGAGTGGTCACTTCAGTGAGCTGGGATCCCACGTCCCTGCAGGCGTGAGGAGCTGGTGGAATGTGCTGTGTGCACGTATGAAGGTGTACATGTGTATCTATGTGTGTCTGTGAGCATGCATGTGAGGGAACGTGTGTGTATGTATGCAGGTATGTAAGTGTACCTGTGTATCTGTGTGTGTCTATGTGCACGCACCTGGGAGAACATGTGTGCATGTATGTAAGTGTACATGTGTGTCTGTGTGTGCCTTTGTGCGTGCATGTGAGGGAACATGTGTGCATGTATGCAAGTGTACATGTGTATCTACGTGTGTCTGTGAGCATGCATGTGAGGGAACATGTGTGCATGTGTACACGTGTATCTACGTGTGCCTGTGAGCATGCATGTGAGGGAACGCATGTGCATGTATGCAAGTGTACATGTGTATCTACGTGTGTCTGTGAGCATGCATGTGAGGGAACATGTGTGCATGTGTACACGTGTATCTACGTGTGTCTGTGAGCATGCATGTGAGGGAACATGTGTGCATGTATGCATGTGTATATATGTAGCCAGGTGCTCTAGGGAAGGATGAGGAGCTGTGGTGGCCCCTCTCCCAGAGTCAGGCCAGACGTGCATGGGAGCAGAGCCTTCTAGAATATCCCAGCTGGATGAGATCAGCTCTGTGGCCTACACATGTCAGCCAGACCGAAGCGGGGGCTCACAGGAAGTGAGTCCCCAGTTAAAAAGCCCGTGTGAGCTGGTGGGGGAGGGTGGCGCCTTCTCCCTCTGAGTCATAAGCAGGTCTGTTTCTAATTATGGTCCCGCCAGCACAGAGCCTGCCTTGTGAGGGTCTGGAGTCTGGGAGCAGCTCCGCGTAGCCTCCTGGACGCTCAGACCCACAGGGGCCTGCGTCCCTGTCCACCCTGGGCCACTGAGAGGGCTGGGATGGGGGAGGCTGGTGACCCGACGGGGTCCGGTTGCACGGCAGCTGCGTTGGCACTTCTGACGCCACATCTGGGACACCTGGCCTGGACCCTTGGTTGGTTGATGAGTTGGCAGCGTGGCGGGCCGGGGTCCCTCCTGAAAGCACAGGGCTGTGGCTGCTCGGGGCTGCCTCTCCAGCCTGGCGGTGCCCGCTCCTCTCTGGGGCGCCCCTGCGGCCCTTTGCGGCCACACTAGGTGGTGCCAGGACCCGCGTTCTTCATTTCCTTACAGCTCAGCCTTCGGCCCCGGGGACCACAGCTGTTAAATCCCTGTCACCGCGAATTTCGGACCCTCTCCAGAGAATCCCAGGAGGCCCCTGGGGGCAGAGGCACGGGCAGGGGACAGTGGGGCCTCTGCTGCTGAGAACCAGGGACATGCCCTGCCCAGCACCCAGGCCCCAGTGGCCACAGAGTTTTTTCTGCCGGGGCCTCTTGGGGACTGTGGATGTCCCTTCTGCTCTGACTCTGTGCCGGGGGGGGGGGGGATTCCAGGAGGCTGCGGCCCAGGTGGCCCTGTTGTGGGGCCCATACACCTGCCCAGCCAGGTGGATGTGGGTGGTTCTCGTCAGTTCCGCTGCCAAAGTCGCCTTTCCCAGGCTCAGCCTGTAAGCAGGATCTTTCCAGAACCTTCCACCTTACCTTAGGCCCTTCTAGCCCCCTCAGTTACTAAGACCTTGAAATACGAACATGGAAAGAGTGTATAGGCCCTCCTTCCTATATCAGTTGGAGCAGAAGGGCCGGAGGTGCAACCGATGGGGAAGCAGCAGCACAGGGAACCCATCCGACACTTCCGACCATGGCAGCCCCCATGGGCCGTGCAGGGTGGTCCATGGTGGCTGCCAGGGCCAAGTCGTGGAGAGGAAGGTACAGGATGGTGATCTGGTCCAGGAAGAGGCCCAAAGGATGACGAGGTCTTGGCCTGTCACTGGCCCCTCGCCCCCAGGCTGTGCGGCCTTGGCAAGAGTATCAGTCAGGGTCCTCCAGAGGAACAGACCATAGGATCTGTATCTATATTCATATCTCGATCTATAGATCTATAAATAGATCTGTATACAGCCTATAGATCTACAGGATATTTATAGATCTATAGATCCTGTATATAAATATGTCCTATAGATATATGTATAAGGATCCATTTACATACAGATATGCGTAAGAGGAGATTTATTGTAGGCATTGGCTCACGTGGTTCTGGAGGGCGAGAAGCCCCGCAATCTGCCCTCCGTAAGCTGGAGGCCCAGGGCAGCTGGTGGTGTACTTCAGTCCAAGCCCAAAGGCCTGAGAATTGGGGGGCTGATGCTGTAAGTCCTGGTCTGAGTCCCAAAGCCCAAGAATGAGAAGCAGCAATGTCCGAGGGCAGGAGAAGGTGGACGTCCACTCAACGAGGGAGAGCGAGTTACTCCTTCAGCGTGGGCCCGTTGTCACACTTTTTTTTGCTGTGAAGCGAGCAATGCCGTGTGGAATGCGTGATGGACACGGTGTTCTGTAAGCCCATGGGTGGTAGTTCGGCAAATCTGAATCCGCGGTGTCTATTCCTTTCCGTGACCGAGGGGCCCAGTGTAATCAACCTGCCACCAGGTGGCTGCCGGCTCACCGCAGAGTGGTGCCGTATCGGGGCTCAGTGTTGGCCTCTGCTCCTGGCAGGTAGGACGCTCAGCAGCGCTAGTGGCCAGGTCAGCCTTGGTGAGTGGGGGCCCACCCGTCGCTCCCCACACCCCGCCACCGTGGCTACTTTGCTCAAGAGCCCATTGGGCGATGGCAGGGCTGGCCAGGAAAGAGGCTGAGCGGTACTCACAGGACAGGTCACCTGTCCACTTGATAATTACAATCCTTCTCCACTGAGGTCACCCTTCGGGGAGCATTCTCACGGGACATAGTGTCTTCACATTTTTTCTCCATTTAGAGAGGTCTATCCGTATTCCTCTTTCCCAAATTTCTTTGTCACCACTTTTCCAGTCACGGTCCTTCCAAGACCCTGACCGTCTAGCCAAACCACGGGCCGCAGCCCGAGAATTGGTGTATAACCACACAGCCGGCCACTTCTCCTTCTAAGCCAAGTGCACAGCCAGGTGCGCTGCCTGAAGTCCGGCTCCCTGGGGGGTTTCCCCTCACCAGGTCTTCGGGGGATGTCCCAGGGCGAGGCTGTGGTCCCGGAGTCGCCCGCCTGTGGGTCCTGCTGCATATCGTGCAGAGCCATCTGCACACCAGGCCCGAGTCCTGTCTTCCTCTGTCACGGATCCTAGGGAAGTAAATCCCCCACAAGGCCATAGGTGCTGGCTGGAGAGAGAAGGCAGAGGACAGGCGTGGGGACCTGGGGCGTCTGAGCCACTTTCTCATGGGACTTCCCTGTGCCCTCAGGGCCTGCTCGGGCCCCTCACACACACACCACTTCCATTTGATGATGAAGTGCTGCTGTGCCGCTCCAACTTTATGGCTTGGTGGGCCAGATGACACCTGGTTCACGACGGGCCGCTCATGTCTCATGGTAACGCGGTGGCCCATGTTCGCATTCAGTTTCATCTAAGGCCCAGCGGCAGGCCAAGAGCTGTTTCTCAGAAAGAGTAGTTGTCTGCGCAGGGCGGCAGGGCCTTGCTCCAAAGTCCTAAAGGCCTGCGCCGAGATTCACCTACACCAAAGGCTCCAAACAGCATCCTTTCTGCCACTGCCACTTCAGGCATTGTTGGATCTGCTGGATCTGTGGTGCAGGGCAGAGAAGCTTGCCCCGCAGGCTGGACCTGCAAGGAGGCTTTTCTTGTTCTGGGCCCCACTCCGAACCAGCAGTTGCCCAGGTCACTTGAGAGATGGGCCTGAGTAGCGGCCAAAGGAGGAAAACGATGCCTCCAAAATCCTACGGGGCCGCAAGGCATCATGCCTCTTTCCAGGTTCTAAGAGGGGCCTGATGCAACAGCTTACCCTTCACCTTAACAGGGATATTTCAGCCTGTCCTACACTGCTGGACCCTAGAAATCTCACTGAGGTGGAAGGCCCCTGATTTTTTTGTTGGATTTACTTCTCACCGTCGGACACACAAATGTCTTACCGGTAAATCTGGAGTAGCTGCTACTTCTCGCCCCATAGGCCTAATGAGCACAATATCATCAGTGTAATGGACTGGTGTGATAGCTTGTGGAAGGTAAAGGTGATCGAAGTCCCTGTGAACTAAGTTACGAGGTAGGGCTGGAGACTTGATGTGCCCCTGAGCTAGGTGGGGGAACTTGTATTGCTGTCCTTGTCAGAAGAAAGCAGACTGCCTCTGGTGGTCTTTATTGACAGGGATGGAAAAAAGGGTGTTTGCCAGATTACTAGCTGCAGACTAGGTCCCAAGGGAGTTAGTTCTGGGGTTTCTGGAATTAGCTCTCTAATCTGATTTGCTTTAAAGACACTAAAGACTATTTTCAGTCGTCAAGAGAGCACTGATAGCCCATGGCATGGACATAGAGATGGACAAAATACCTGCCTGGGATACCCCTAATCAACCACTGATGAAAAACAAAGAGCTGGGTGACTCTGTATATGATACTTTCAAACATTTGGAAAACGAAGGCATATAAAGATGTTAGTTGGTCGCTGCTAATATCACTGGACGAAGCGATGAAAGAAAAAGATGAGCTCAGGAATTCAAATTCCCAGCGCAAGCTGTGCACGATGATCCAAGAGCTTCTGGATTTGCCCTAAAGGATACGAGGGATGGAACTGCTCTAAATCAGACGCAGAACCTCACCTGCGTGATCACCTCGTAGAATATCCACTGTTAGTGTGAGGGCATTCAGTGTGAAGGAAACGGCTCCTGTAAGTTGGGTGGGGATGTGTGGGAAGACCCTGCTGGAGCTGTGGACATTAAGCCCCTAAAACCTGGCAAGTCTTCTCTGCCAGTGGAAGAGACCTCTCCAACCCAGCAGAAACGGCCTTCTCTGCAGACTCTGCATCCATGGGGGTATCAGCCTTCCCACCTTCATCTAAGGGGGTTGACCCTGCGATTCCTGGGGAAACCTTACTGGCCTCCCACAAGACAACGCTGATTGTACCCAGGACCCACCCCACCGCTCTTCTTTGCTTCTAGACCTATATCTAGACTCAAGTCCCAAGAGGCCCCTAAAGGTAAGGAACAAAGTGTGACACAAGAGGAAGTGTGCTGCGTGCACTCCAAAAGAACGACTTGAGTTTTCTAGTTTATACAAGCAGAAATCTTGGAACAGGTGTGAGAACGGATCCTAAATGTGTGGGATCATGATAGAAGGAGTATAAAACTGGACCAGGTCAAATTTATGGATATGGGTCCATTAAGCAGAGATTCTGCGTTTAATGTTACTGCCCCAGGAGCTAGAAAGGGCTCTCAGTGTGTTTTGTTAGTTGGTTGGCTGAAACATGATCCAAAAGATGGCAGAGGGTCAACTCAGAAACACCTGACCTCTTTTGGTTGAAAGTAGAGGAAATGATTCAGAAGCTTAAGGAGATTGCAATGCCCGAGTGCATTTGTCATTTAAGACCTACACATTCATCCTGGGAGGGTCCAAAAGACATACCTTTCACTACCACTATGAGAAATGAATTTCTCATCCTTGGAGAGCTCCTCGGAGAGCTCCTCGATAATTCTTCTCTGTAGCCCGGACCTTATAGTGGGAACGGCAGCCATCCAATTGGAAAAACTAAATGCAATGGAGTATTTGGATGCTGGGGTGTCAGGGGCCAAGTGGTAGCTTTCAATCACCAAAGGCAAGATGGGCATGGTCCCCATAACAACAGCAGAATCAAGAAAGCAATAAGAATTGTCTGATTCGCCTAGACCTACAGCACTGGCTGGTTACACGTGATGTTCCTGGAGAGAAATACATAGGAAGTCTACTAAATCCCTGCTTGCCCTGCATAAGCAGAAAAGTTCTAGCTCAATTGAACAAAGGTCTAACTCAAATGATAAAAACAGAGTTATGGCCCCTCAGTCAATTCCCAGACTTGAGCTAGTTTACAGACCCAGAACCCCTTGGATGAAGGGGAGGCCACGTTCCCTTGAGGAAGGACCCTGGCCCACCATCCAAAAGTTATACTGTTAATCTTTCTCCCAGTCTTTCCTCAAAGGAACATAGAGCCTTTTACCAGAGTAACTGTGCTTTGGGGAAAAGTAAATAATCAGATGTTTTGGGGGCTACTGGGTAATAGATCTGAACTGATTCTGATTTCAGGAGAAGAAAACATGGCCCCCCAGTCAGAGGAGGGGCTTACGGAAGTCAGGTGATCAATAGAGTTTTAGCTCAGGTCTGTCTCACATTGGGTCAGTGGGTCCCTGAACACAACCTGTGGTTACTTCTCCGGTTCCAGAAAGTATAATTGGAATAGACATACTTAGCAGCTGGCAGAATTCCCACATTGGTTCCCTGACCTGTGGAGTGGGGGCTATTATGCTGAGAAAGGCCAACTAGAAGCCATTAAAACTGCTTCTACCCCGGAAAATAGTAAATCATAGCAGTACCACCTCCCTGGAGGGATGCAGGGATTAGTACCACCACCAAGGACCTGAAAGATGCAGGGGCAATGATTCCCACCACATCCTCATTCAACTCTCCCTGCTGGCCTCCGCAGAAGACAGACGGGTATCGGAGAATGACAGTGAATTGTTGTAAGTTTACTGAGGAGGTAACCCCGTAAAGGCCACAACAGTGAGAGGCCCGCGTACCACAAAAATAAAAATAAAAAAATTACAACTTACGACTGTTCATTGCCAGAATATAGAAATACAATTTCTTTGGGGGAAGGCACTTACTGACCTTGCATTCTGTGATTTTGTTAAGTTCCTATGTCAATTTTTTTAGTAGATTTCTTTAGTAGATTTTTAAGGTATGCAGTCGTATTGTCTGTGCATAAAGACAAGTTCACTTCTTTCTTTCCAATCTGTATACTTTTTATTTCTTTTTCTTGGAAAAAGGCCAGGCTTAGGGCAAGGCTAGGCCTTTGAATACCATGTTGAATAAGGATGGTGAGTCTACTTTGATAATAATATAGCAAGTTCATTTTTGCCTTTTTTCTTATCTTAAGAGGAGGACATTCAGCCTTTCACATTACATTGAAATTAACTATGAGACTTTTGTGGATATCTTTTATCAGGTTGTGGAAATTTCCTGCTATGCCTGGTTTCTAAGAGTTTTTATTACAAACAGCTGTTGAATTTTGGCAAATGCTTTTCCTACATCTATTGAAATGATCACACTGTTCTTTAAAGACATTCTATTAATATAGTGAATTGCATTGTTAAATCTTTGAAAGTTAAATGAATCTAGCGTTTGTTGGAAATATCTCAACAAGTTTGATCAAATTTGAATTTGATCATGATACATTAAAAAAATACATTGCTGGATTCGATTTTGTTAAGGACTTGTTGAACTATGCTCATGAGGGATCCTGGCCTGTAGAAGAGTTTCTATTTTTTTTTCCCCTTGATTCAGTTTGGTAATTTGTGTCTTTTAATGAATTTTTCCATTTCTTCTAAATTGTCAGTTTTGGGAGGAATAAAGATCTTTATAACATTCCCTTACCTTTTTAATACCTGCAAGGTCTGTAGTGCTGGACTTCTATTTTATTCCTGATATTGGTAATTTGTGTTTTTTCTTTTGATCAGTTTATCTGGATATTTCTCAATTTTATTAATATTTTCATTAAACCAGCTTTGGTTTCATTGATTTTTCTCTAGTTTTTGGTATGTTTTAAATTCCATTGATATCTACTCTTTTCTTTTTAATTTTCTTCTTTCCACTTATTTTTGGTTTAATTTTTCTTTTTCTAGCTTCTTAAGAAGGAAATCTAGATCTTTGATTTCAGATTTTTTTCTGCTCTAATATAAGCACATAAAAAGCTATGTATTTTCCTCTAAACATTACTTAGCTCTACCGCCTATCTTGACATTTTGGATTTTAATTTTCACTCATTACAAAATATTTTCTAATTTTCTTTTGATCTCTTCTTTGAGCAAAGTACTATTTAGAAGAGTACTGTCTAATTTCAGAATATTTGGGGATTTTTCAGATATCTTTTATTACTGACATCTAGATTTATTCCATTGTGGTCAGAGAATATACTCTGTATGATTTTACTCCTTTTAAATTTGTTGAGACCCATTTTATGGCCCAGCAGATGGTCTGTTTTTTTCCCTATCAATTATTGAGAGAGGTGTTGAAATCTTGACTATAATTGTGGGTGTGTTCATTTCTCTTTTCCATTCTGTCAGTTGTGTTTTTTTTAAGAAGATGTTGGGGGTAGGAGTTTATTAATTAATTAATTAATTTTTGCTGCGTTGGGTCTTCTTTTCTGTGCGAGGTCTTTCTCTAGTTGTGGCAAGCGGGGGCCACTCTTCATCGCGGTGCACCGGCCTCTCACTATCGCGGCCTCTCCTGTTGCAGAGCTCAGGCTCCAGACGCGCAGGCTCAGTAGTTGTGGCTTACGGGCTCAGTTGCTCCGCAGCATGTGGGATCCTCCCAGACCAGGGCTCAAACCCGTGTTCCCTGCGCTAGCAGGCAGATTCTCAACCACTGTGCCACCAGGGAAGCCCTCATTCTGTCAGTTTTTGATTCATGTTTTCTGAAGATTTCTTATTAGATGAATATTTCAGATTATGTCTTCTGATGAATTGACAATCTTATGATTAAGTAACACTCTTGTTTATTCCTCATAATATTGCTTGTCCTGAGTCTACTTTGTCTGATTTAATATAACAACTCTAGTTTTCTTATGATTAGTATTTGCATGGTATACGTATTTTTTATCCTTCTATTTTGACCTACTTGTGTCTTTGAACTTAAAGTATGCTTCTTTAAATATTGTTGTAGCTTACATTTCTGTGCACTCTGATATCTCTGCCTTTTAGTAAGAGTGTTTAGACCATTTCTATTTAATGTAATCATCAATATGTTTGGGATTAAATCTACCAATTTGCTAATTATTTTTTATTTGCCCCATCTATTCTTTCTTCTTTCTTCCCTTTTTTTTCTGCCTTATTATTATTATTATTATTTTGTGGTACGTGGGCCTCTCACTGTTGTGGCTTCTCCCGCTGCGGAGCACAGGCTCCGGACGCGCAGGCTCAGCGGCCATGGCTCACGGGCCCAGCCGCTCCGCGGCATGTGGGATCTTCCCGGACCGGAGCACGAACCCGTGTCCCCTGATTCGGCAGGCGGACTCTCAACCACTGCGCCACCGGGGAAGCCCTTTTTCTGCCTTATTTTTGACTGGGTATTTAATATTCTACTTTACCTCCTCTATTTGTTTATTGGCTATACATTTGTTTTTTTCCCCCTACGGTTGTGCTATGGTTTGAAATATACATCTTTTACTTTTTTCAATTATCCTGTGTCATATGTATTGTAATAAACTCATAACTGTGAACGTGCATGTCTCTCTCCTACCCTGTAGGCTATTGCTGTTTTACATTTTATATGTATATATGTTATAAACCTCAAAGTACATTGCTCTTATTTTTGCTTTAAACAGTGAATTATCTTAAGTAATTTTAAAATGAAAAAAATTCTTTTATATTTACCTACAGTACTCATTATTTTATGTAGATTTCAGTTTCCATCTGGTATAATTTTCCTTCCTTCTAAAGAACTTCCTTTTGCATTTCTTATAGGCACAATTTTGCAGGTGAAGGATTCTCTTAGCTCCCCAACCCCTCAAGATAGTAAATCAGAAACAATACCGCATTCCAAAGTGGATGACAGAGAGTGGTACCACCATTAAAGACCTTAAATATGTAGGCTCCCTATCGTAGCTCCATTTAAATTCACCCCCGCAGCACCAGGTGGATCCTGGAGAATGATTATAATCCACCACGAGAGTAACCGAGCAGTAACTCAAATGCAGCTGCTCTTCTGGCCATGGTATTGCTGCTAGAACAGATTAATAAGACCTCATGTACATGATATGTGGCCACTGATTTGATGAATGCATTCTTTTCTATTTCAATTAGAGAGACTATCAGAAAAGCCTGTAATCATATGGGATGGACTAAAATACCCACTTATTGTTTTGCCTCAGGTTCTGTTAACTTTTCTGTCCTCTGTCGTAAGGACGTTGATCAGTTACATTGATGACGTCATGCTGACGTCATGCTGATCAGGCACGACGAGAAAGTGGGATTCGGGATCAAGCCCATTCCATCTATAGCTGAGAATCACAGGCACTCAGAGAAATGTTTTAGTGTCTTGATAGGAGGGAGCACTTGTCTAGGGGACGACTGACCACGTGTTGAGAGCCCATCCAGAGGCAGAGCCTGTTGGACTCACCATGTCATAAAGCCACATATGCTCAGCAGCGGTCTTTCAAAAAACGGAAAAGAGGGGATGAGTCAGCTGCGTGAGAAGGTAGTGTTGACTCTCACGTCACCCCAGCAGTGACAGTGGTACCCCTCCCCCAGCTCACACCTATGTGGGGGAGGCTCTGTCGACCACATGCAGAAGGAGGGGAAGGTCTGAGCTTGGTTTACAGAGCAGTCAGCTCAGTATGGGAGCCGGCTGAAAATGGATGGTGGCTGCACTCCAGCCAGAGGCAAGCACATCTCTGAAGGCAATGGAGGAGACAGCTGCCCAGTGGGCAGTGCTCCAGGCACTTGGCCGTCCACTCTGCAGGGAAGGAGATGTGGCCAAGATGAGAATATGTACAGATTCCCAGGCAGCAGGCACTGCATGGTTGTCTGGTCAGGAACCCAGAAGGAAAAGGCTGCAGGATCAGGGATGAGGATTCTGGGCTAGTGGCATGTGGATGGACTTTTGGGAGTGGACATGAAGTGTGAAGATTTTTGTATCACTCATTAACACCCACCAGGAAACACTCACCATAGAAGAGGCTCTGTGACTCGGCCAGTAGACACCAGCCAGTTTTCACTATCAGTTAGTTACCCCAGAACCAGCGTGATGGGCACACAAGTGGAATGAGCACAGGGCAGAGATGCAGGCCATAGTGGAGATGGACCCAGCAGTATGGATACTCACTTCCAAGGAAGATTCAGCTACCTCTGAATGTCCAACCTGCCAGCAACAGAGAACAGCACTGGGTCCCCGTTATTCTTCAGGAGACAACAGAATACTTGGTGGTGAGTCAGCCACATTGGGCTACGTCCATCCTGGGAGAGCTTGGTGAATAGATACTCCAGGCACAGTTTCACCTGCTCACAAGGCCTCAGCCACATGGTCCCCAGGCATGGAATCTCATGAGCGTAGCATCCAACCAGGGGACCCACTTCACAGCGCAGGAGCGTGGGATTGGGCACATGACCCTGGGGCCCACTGCTACTCCCAGGGTCAGGCGGCCCCCCGGGAGGCTCGAACATCTTTCTCAGGGCGAGCTGAAGCACTGACGAGGAGGCGACACTGAAAAGGGGAGTGCCCTCTTTCAGGAGGCAGCGTCTGTGCTGAATCAGAGACACTCACATGGCGCTGCGTCCCCAACAGGAAGAATATGTGGGCTCAGGAACTGAGGGTGTGAGCGGAAGTAGCCCCACCTACTATCGCTCCCTCTGGCCCATTGGAGGGTCTGGGGCTTCCTGTCCCTGCAACTCCGGACTCTACAGGGTTGAAGGTCCAGTCCCCAATGGGTGCCATTGGACTAACAGGGCACATTGGATGGCTTATATCCAGGGTCCAGCAGACGAGAAAAGGAATCACCAGTTTGGCAGGGTAACTGGCGCTGATCACCAGAAAGCAGAACCACTCCCCGCCATGGAGGCTGGGAAAGACACCTGTGATTCACTTGGGTGCCTCTAGGCAGTCCCTTTCCCAGTCCTAGTCGTGAATGGACTCGTGCACAAGGGCTCAGACTCCTCCAGAAAGAAGGCTTGAGTCACACCCCCAGGGAAGCCGGGGAGACCTGCGGGTTGAAGGCTGCCCAGCGTGAGGGGACTCAGAAAGGATGGTGGACGAGGGAGAGGACCAGTGTCTGTCACGGCGCTGAGACCTGCTGCAGCGATGGGGGCTGTGGTCCACCCCACTGACCCCACCTCTAAGTGTCCCCCAGAAGCGAGGCCCGTGGGAAGCATGGAGGAGCTGGGCCCGTGCAGCGCAGGGCAGGCGGCCGTGGAGGGCGCGCTGGGGCAGCAGGAGTGACTGACGGCCCCCTGGTGCCTTTTTCAGACCCCACGGTGCCCTGGCATGCTCCAGCCCAGCGACTCAGCTTGTGGGAGCGGGTCGCTCCTGTGACGCACAGACTTGACGAGGGAGTGTGTTTGGCTCCAGAGCCCGCACAGCCTGCCCCCTCCTCCTCTATCCCCCGCACCTCCCCCAGCCCCTCCACCCTTTATCTGTCACAGAGGTTTCCCCAGGACATCTCCCGTGTCCTTTCTTGGTATCTGCTTCTTTTTTTTTTTTTTTTTTTTTTTTTGCGGTACGCGGGCCTCTCACTGTTGTGGCCTCTCCCGTCGCGGAGCACAGGCTCCGGACGCGCCGGCCCAGCGGCCATGGCTCACGAGCCCAGCCGCTCCACAGCATGCGGGATCCTCCCGGACCGGGGCACGAACCCATGTCCCCTGCATCGGCAGGCGGACTCCCAACCACTGCGCCACCAGGGAAGCCCCGGTATCTGCTTCTTGAAAGACACTAACTAGCACCTCTTCTTTTTCTCGAATGGTAGCATGTTTTATTAAGGCCAGCGATTTTCTTTGCTCTGTGTTTTTGCTGGAAATACATGTAAGTGGCGCATGGCTTACAGTCATGTTAGGACTCAGATGGGCCCTGCCTGAGACTGAAGTGTGCTCCCATCAGCATTCCTCCACAGCCAGATGAAGGGAGACAGGTTTACGGCGAGTTTCCGTGTGTAGGTTGAGATCCAGCATCCGGCGAGGGGCGCCATGGCAGCAGGAGCTGCAGACAGTCCCGGAAGGGAGTGGAATCTGTGCCACCAAGGGCTACTAGTGCAGGTACAGTCCTGAGGTCTCCCCAGCTGCTGATGTGACCCAAATGCTGCCACCTCTCAGCAGAGACCTGCCCCAGGTCCACCCTCCCTCTGGCCTTGGGTCCTGGGCTGGGGTTCCTCACAGGAGGAGAGCCTCAGACAGCCTCAGTGGGTCCTGACTGGCTTGTCACTTACACAGAGACCTGGGCCACAGACAGCCTCTCCCTTGGCTTTTAGCCTGAACACATTTTTAAGGGGGGTGGGGAATTTCTAGCCCAGAGAAGTTAAAGGGCTTCTGGTTGGGAGAGTTATTTATTTATTTATTTATTCTTGGCTGTGTTGGGTCTTCATTGCTGCGGGGCGGGCTTTCTCTAGTTGCGGCGAGCAGGGGCTACTCTTTGTTGCAGTACGCGGGCTTCTCATTGTGGTGGCTTCTCTCATTGTGGAGCACAGGCTCCAGGCGCGTGGGCTTCAGTAGTTGTGGCACGCGGGCTCAGTAGTTGTGGCTCACGGGCTCTAGAGCACAAGCTCAGTAGTTGTGGCACACGGGCTCAGCTGCTCCGCGGCATGTGGGATCTTCCCGGACCAGGGCTCGAACCCGTGTCCCCTGCATTGGCAGGCGATTCTCTACCACTGCACCACCAGGGAAGCCCTGGTTGGGAGAGTTAGATATTGCTTTTCAAATTACTATTTTGCTTGAAATTCTCTCCCCAAACTTTACTGTCAGCTGTAAAGTACTGTAAACTTACATTGTATTTATCTTTGCATGTATTCTCATTGTATGGTAGGTGCTCAATAAAATCATGTTTAGCAAATAAGAATAAGATAATCTGAGAGTCTCCTTCCTGCTTATCCAACCCTGCAGAGGTCTGGACTGAGCAATTACCACAGGTGAGCCGGTGAGAGGAGGGCTGTGAAGAATACCTGCACGAAGAATAACCAGACGCTCGGAGTTTGTAGAATTGGTTTACGATTCTGTTTCCTGTGAATGTTAATATCAGAGTGTGCTGCTGAGAGGCCAAAGCAACAAATATTCTGACCCTGGAAACTACCGTGGAAGGGGAGCACACTTCCATGCAGATCTGTGTTCGCCCTTGTGGTCGGCGTGGCCTGCATCACCCATCAGCGGTCTGTCGGCTGCCCTGCAGGAGGCCAGAAGCCCCTCAAGCTCTCGAGAGCAGAGACCTGGTCTGCTCCGTCCCTCCCGTTCTCACCATACAAAGCCTTTCTCTTAGTAGGTGTTGAATAACCATTTGGTGAACTAATGAATAGAAGGGGAATTCGGTTGACATGTTAGTGTGTGTTAGGACAGTTTCTGTATTGTCAGAGTACATATTTGAGATTCAAAACTGGGTGGAAGTGTGAAATTCCTTATGTAGAACAAAAATAGAACAAGTCAGCAAAAACCGAATCAGTGAAGCAGCTGGTTCCTGGAGCCTGGGGCCATCTGGACGCAGCAGCCTTCCTCGGCGGGGACCGGCCAAGCGGTGGGAAGGAGACACCGGCGCTCGGGAACGAGGACTTTGTCACTAATTGGCTGTGTGGCCTTCTCTTTGCTCCTTAGCTGCTTCATTTTACAATGAAACAGTTGGAATAAAGGAACAATACTTTCCTAGCCACCAAATTCCGTGATTTCCAGAGACAAGGAATCCTTAGCCTTGGTATAGAAAGCCTATTCCACCATCAAAAGCTCTGGCTGTTAGGAGAAAAGGCACGTGCTGCGAGCTGTTTCGCTCTTACATTTATATCACGAGCAGGGTTGGAAGACATGGGAGCAGAGTTCCCCCCGCCCCGGCCTGATCTGGAGCGAAGCCTGCTCCAGGGCGGTAGAAAGAACAGCCACAAACCTTTCTCCTTGGTGACCCAGAAGACTTTTGTCCAGCTGGCTCCGTGGCACAGACTGAAAAGGGGGAGAAGGAGTTAAGTGAGAGTTAGGATTTCTGGAGTCCAAGTCTTGCTGAGTTTCCAGCCCTAGGTGCCTGCTGGAAAAATGTAGCTGGGAGCCAGGTGACACAGCTGTGTGTGTGTTTGTTTTTGATGTTACCAGAGAAACAAGAGGGAAAAATACAAAAATAAAGTTTCCACAAAAACGCAAACTGACTTCAAAAAAGGCTGTGTGCATGCGGAAAGGAGAACCAGGCAGCCCAGGCGCCAATAACAGTGCGCTCTGTCCTGCCTCGGCCGTCCCCACCCCGTCCCACCCCGGCACCCTCAGACACGGGAAGTGGGAAAGCAAGTTGGCTTTTCCACGTGGGCACGGCTGCCCCTCTGCTTCAGTGCTGGGAGCAGTGCCACGACGTGAAGTAACTCTCAGCCACGGTCGGGAGAGACGCACTGCTCTAACTGTGAGTGTTAGATTGCTGAGTGGATTAACTAGAACCACCCAGCCACAGAGACACTGGGCTGCTTTATTAAGTGGCTATGAATAGGTGGGGAGGGATTGCTATTAGCAATTAGACATTAGGAATCAGAGGACTGGAAGGGAGGAAGCTGTGAACTTAAAGAAAAGGCAGAGCACCAGATGAGACATGGGCCAGTGGAGCTGCAACTCACCTCACAGGACCCGACGCCAGCTCTTTTGCAACTCAGGTCTTTCCAGGGTAGACGAGATGCCACGTCCTGCCGGTGCCCTTTCCATGGCGTGGAATGGGGTGGGACCAGTCTTCTTCTAACCAGGCCCCAGAGGAAAGGGCACTGCACACACAGCGTGCCGGGCAGGCATGCCAGCGGGTAGATCTTAGCTCTGCCGCCAGTGGGTCCCTCTGGGCAGTCACTGGCCTCTTGTCTACCTGTAAGATGCCCCCCCCCCGCCCCAGCATGTACATTTCCACCACTCCTGCACTACTGCCAGCATCACCACTGATGCTTTCCAAGGCAGCGCTCCTCAAAAAGACTCAGACGCAGTGCCTGGCCTCAAGGCACCCACCACACGGATGGTTGGCTTAGGCTGGCTTGCTTCCTTCCTTCCAGATAAAATTCACCATTTTAACCATTTTAAAGTGTACGATTCAGTGGTGCTTAGTACAGTCCCGCTGTTTTAACAACCATCAGCTCTACCTAGTTCCAGAACATTCTCATCACCCCAAAAGGAAACCTTGTACGGGTGAAGCCGTGCTCCCTTCCCTACTCCTCCTCCCAAGCCCTGCCGACGTGCTTTCCATCTCTGTGGATTTGCTTCTGCTGCACAATTGATATACATTGACTCATACAATATGTGACCTCTGGCATCTGGATTCTTCCACTGAGCATCAGGTTTTCAAGCATCATCCACATTATCAGTACACGATTCCTTTTCATGGCTGACATCCCATTGTGTGGATATACTATTTTAATTATCCATTCAACCCTCTGATGGACACTTGGGCTGTTCCCACCTTTGGGCTGTTGTGAATAATGCTGCAACGGCCGCCCTTTCTTTTGCAAGTTTTGTAATATTAGCTTCACTTCTCCCCATCTGCTGTGCAAGGGAAGCAGAGGTGGCCAGGAGGAACTATTTCACCCAGAACCGATTCTGGACAGGCGCCCAGGCAGGGCTGGAAGTACCCTCAGCACTCAGTGGACTTTCCACCACCAGCGAGGGGACCCAAGGCTTGGGACCTACAAAGCTTCCCGGGGCTTCCGGGCTCAGGTCCATGTGACTTCCGGCAGGGGCGGGACTTCCCTCCCGGGACCTCCTTCCCGGGAGCCCGCTGACCGGGGCCCACGTGACTTGTGACTTCCGGTAGGGGCGTGTGCTTCCGCTTCCCTGGAGAGGAGGTGCTGGCTTCCTTCCAGGTGGGAGGCCTGCCTGCCCTGCCTCCTCTTGAGGGTGTTTAGGGTCGGACGCCCCCTGGGTGTTATGGGGATGTGCTTCTCCTAAGCTCTGCTCCCCTCATCTCAGGCCGGACCCCGGGGCCACTTCTTGGTGGTCCTGGGCAACACCGCAGATGAGGGTTGTTTCGGGCTTATTAAGGCCAGTAATTGAAAAGCAGTGAGAAGGGGTGATAAAGCCGCAGTGGGCCGTGCAGAAGAAGCGGGAAAAGGACCAGCGGAAGGTTGGTGGTGACATCATCAGAGCCTAGGGTTTAGCCATGAAGAGTTAGACCCCTTATGCAAAGGTTTAGGATTCATCTGCGCCCTTCTCGTGGTTGAACTGACGATGAATTTCATAAACAAAGCAATGAGGGATTCATATTAAAATGTTGGCCCCACTTGGTTCTCTTTCCTCCAAATTTGCATTTGCCTCTTTTGCAGAGTGGGTGAAGAGGGGACTCAGGGAACGTCACCTTAGCGCTCCTCAGTAGAAGCTGCTACAAGTGGACTACGTACGTGTTTTCTGTGTGGGGGGCAGTTGTGTCTAGAGGACCGCGCTTATTGACCAGAGTACACTCGCATTTTTCCGTTGCCGTGGAGCTGCGCCATCTAATTTCACCCCTAGCACTCCACACTTGAAACCCGGATCTCAGACAACGTACCATTCTGGAAAACCAGAACCAGAGTCCATGCTGTATACAGCTGGGAGTTAGGGAAATTCCTGCCTGGTTTGGGAAAAACGTAAGAATGTCTTACAACAACCAAAATAGGGGTCATGTAGAGGGCCTAAAGAGGTATGGGAAGGGGAAAGGGCGGGTGGAGGTGTGCGGTCCCCACCGAGGCAAGGTCTGTATTGACAGCTCCTTGGGTGGTTTAAGGGTGAGGGAGAGTCAAGCGCAACTCTGAGACTGAGCCTGGGGCCTCTGGGAACCAGGACAGAATTAAGAAAGTCAGAAAGGAGGGAAAGCATTGGCATGAAGGGGAGAGTGTGAGGGGATGCTCTCCACCCGATAGCAGCCTGAATGCGAGAGCTGGTGACTTGCGCTGTCCGAGCAGGTGCTCTCCAGTCCCCAGGGATGGGGCAGGAGGTCCTTATGTTCCTCCCAGTGTTTGAAATGCCTTTCCCACAGCTTCCATTTATCCAAATCTTGACCACCTTTCAAGACCAAAAAATGATTCCTGCATGAAAACTCTTCCTGATATCATCCAAATTTATGTGCCACCCCCCTCCTTTGAGATAACGTGCAGGATTCAGCAGAAGTAGATCCATAAAAAGGCAACAAGCATTAATTTTAAATTGAATAGAGTTGCGTTGATATCCGTAAGTGTTTCCACTGGGACAGGTCATCCATCCTTCTTGGGTCAGAAGTGAAGACTTTCCGCTGGAAATTCCCAGAGGACTCAGCCAGCCGGGGGCGGGTGTGTGTGTTCTGTACCCCAACCAGAATGATTCACTGTGGTCACCCTGTGACCCATTTTCTACTGTGAGCTTTGGCTGAGTGGATTCTCATGATAATTCTTTTTCACCATGGGCACCTCATCACTGAAGAAGCAAGGCTAAGTGAAGCAGTAGCTGGAAAGTCTGAGCTTCACAACGCCATTTTTGAGGGTGGGAAAAGGGAATTGGAGAGGAAAAGGCAGGTCCCGCAATACTGTGGCATTACCTGGTTGCTTTTCTCCTCCAAAACTAAGTAGTTTCTGCCATGTCTTCCTGGAACCACAAGTCCTGTGACTAGCGGGAGAAAAGAGCCTGGGTGGGTGGGGAGGCGACTTGCCCAGTGAGCGGTGAGTCCAGGGCTGGAAGCGAAGGGCTCTTACTTTTAAGCCACATGGCTGTTCTGTCAGGGAAAGTTAGGTGCTCCCTCTCCCCCAGGATCATCTAAAAATGAATTCGTAGGTGTGACTTTTTAACAAATACCTTTATCCACACGACCCCCTTGACCTTCAGAGAGCTCCAGTATGAGGTGTTCCGGCTCTCTGTCTACCCATCTGTGCCCTGGTGTGTTTCCCAGAGCGCTTGGAGGGCTGAAGTTGGGGTGGGAACTTGACTTTTAATTGATCACTATCAAGCATTCCCTTTAGAAATATAAAACATTCTGTTAATTTTTCAAAATTTATAATATGGTACATATTACTCTGCAAAGCAAGTACTATGAATAGCAACAATATTCTGATATTTTTGAGGTGGCCACATAGGAGAAAAAGAACAAAAATGAGAGATAAGTAAAAACACTGAAGGATGGGGGAGGTCAGGAAAGCACTGATGTTCTAACACCCCCACTTGCAGCCTTTGGTTACTTAAAACTTGGAAATAAAGCAAGAAGGTGAGTGCTGTGTCCTCTCAGTGTCATTCTGGCGTATTGTTCAGCCAGCGCACCCCACGGTTATTTAGGTCTGTGTCCTTGTGCACCTGTGCTTGACATCACCATTCACCAAGGGCTCAGTTTCTGTGATGTCTCATGCTGGCTCGCAGGTTCTTTCCAGGACAGATGCAAATAATCTGTATTTGGTTGAAAGTGTCGAAAATAATCAGTATCTAGGCTGCGAAAAACAAAGAGTTTATTTGGGGGGGTCCTGAGAATTGCAGTTCTGGAGACACAGTTATGGGTAAAACCGAAAGAGTGTACTGGGGAAGAAAAAGAGTCAGGGGCTTCTAAAGACAAAAGGCTATAAGGTCCTTAAAGTTGCCCAGCGAGATCTGTGATTGACATAAATCAGGAAACATTTGTCCTGAGGACTCAGGAGTTATTTTAGGGTAAGGGACCAGTGAGTATCTTGAGTTTCTGTCAGATGTCCTGGATGCGTTTGTTGGGACAATAAGTGGTCAAAAGGTCAGATTTCATCCGGGCTGAGACGGGCATGAGCCCCACTTCCGTGGTGGCTTCCTGGCTTATTTAGAGCAACACCGACACCATTGTGATTTTCCTTCCACAAAAGGGTAACTGTTTTGTGCCCGTCTCACTATATCAGTAAGCAATGTTGTGGTTGGACCTGTCCTTGTGTTTCTTATTATAATTGCAAGATGCCTTTTTTCAGCAATAACTATCAGGAAACTTTGGAAAAGTCAAGACTTATTACTTACAGGACCTGGAAATTACACAGTTCACCTGGGGCTACATAGCAAGGTTGTGGGTAGAGAGAGCATGTGTGGGCCTGGGGTTCTGCTTTTACTGGGGTCTAGGATGGAGGCCCGGGGTTTCTTGGACTCACTCTTTATTGGTGAATTTAAAACATAAGAGTGGCAATTTGAAGAGTGGGAAGAGAAAAGCGGGAGGCCCAAAGGGTCAGTTAGCTATTGAAAACCAAGCACGACCTCTAAGGAAAAGGAGCCTCTGTGGGTGATGGTGGGGTGGGGAAGGTGGCCTGGCTCTCTATATCTAGTCTGTGGCCGGCAGTGTGTTCATTTGAGACAGCAGGCTTCGAAGTGGATGCCTTGCCTTGGCGATCAAAGCTAAAGTCAGGCACTCAAATTACAAAAAAGGTTAAAAAACCCAACTGTCAGGGTTTCCACTGCAATAACTCTAAAGGTTATGGTTTGACTCCTAGGATGTAACTCGGCACGCTCATCTCAGAGAGCCCGTCCTCATGGACAGACCATCCCTGCTCCTGCAAGGCCTGTCTGAAGCAGCCCTACCCTCTCTCTCTTCTCACCAGCGAGCTGGAGAGAAGCTCCGCCATGTCTTCATCCTCTATTCGTGTGAGAGGCACGTCACTGTATTTTGACGGTGAGGATGAGTAGGTCCCCGAGGAGCCTTTGCAGTCGCAGATGAGGGCGGCAAGGCCAGGTCACCCCCTCCCCGCGTCCCAGGACGCGAGGACCAGCCTGGGGCAGAGAAGCCCTACCTGCTTTCATCCAGACGTGTTCTGGGCACACAGACAAGTATCCAGGCCGTGATGACGGGTCAGACCTCTCCTTGGGCGAGCGAGGAAAGCCCAGCCAAAAATGGGAAAGCCTTGTTCTTTCTAGGAAGGGATGGTAATTCTGGGCACGAGAGTGAGTGTCTTGAGGGAAGCCGTGGAGTAAAGCTCACGGACAGAAAGTTTAATGCCCTCCTTCCTTCCACCGAGCCCCCGGCCTGGTGGGGAAGACAGCCCCAGCTCTCAAGGTGCTGTAGTCCTGGTGACAGAACTAAGACGCAAACACTGAGTACCTTTCTCTTTAATGTAACACAAAGGGAGAAACTACGGTTTTGAAAATTGGCTGCCCTTTAGCTGATAGCTCAAAGAAGGATGGGAGGTTTCCTCTAAGGAAAGACTCCTCTGTGGTTGGGGTCTCCTTCCCGGCGGTGTAGGGTGTGGAGGAGACCCCTGCCCACCTAGGCCCTGGCGGTCTGCGTGGAAGAGGGGTGGGCTGCACAGAGGGCCGGGGTCCTTGGAGAGAAGAGATGGGAGCGAGCCTTCCGGGCACGAGGAAGGTGCCAGGGCTTGGGGGCCGGTTCCCAGGGCAGGCAGTCCTTTTGCCTGGTCTCCAGATGTCTGGGGCCATCATGGGCACCCAGCCCCATTCGAGGGTGCGCTCGGGGCTGAGGCAGCGACCAGCCTGGGGGCCCCCCACCCTTCACCCTCTGCCCCTCCCCAAAGTGGGCAGAGTGGTTCCTGCCCCAGCGAGACTTACAGTCTTCTGGGGCCATCAGACAAATAATAAACAGAACGCACCGGGCGCTAAACCCACTGTTCCAGGCCCTGGGGCGGCACTGCTGCCCCAGCAGGCGTGTGCTCCGCGTGTGACGGTGTCTGCGAGGCGTGCCTGGTAGCACAGCAACGGTGCAGACCCCAGTTGGGCGCGGGCCCTTCCCCCGGCCAGCCCCTTGCCAGGCCGGCGTCTGTCCTGTCACCGCCCACGGAGCCGCCTTCCACCACCAGCCCCTGGGCTCTCGCTTTGGCTGCTCTGTGATGCTGTCTGTTCACTTAAGCTTTCCCATCTGTGTGACCCAACTGGGAAGACCAAATTCTAGCCATAAATGGAAACATTTCGAGGGGGCCCCGGACAACTGCCAAGTGACTTGGGCGATGACTAATCAGCGAGGGAAGGAAAGGCGTTTCGTGGCCCAGAAGCACCGGCTCTCGTTTTGGAGGATGGGGCAGAGGGGCAGTGTGTGAGTCACATGACACGAGCTGCAGAGGTTCCGCAGGGAGCGCCTTCTGGTAAAGGCTGCGTCGGAATACTCCCAGTTGGTAAAAGGAAATCTCAGGTTTGACCTCTTTGGAGTCAGTTGAAGGTTAATGAAAAAGTACTTCTTTTACAAAGTTAAGAGTGAAGTTGGCAAAAATCAAAGCGAAGCTATTCCTACGTGGACTTGGACGTGGTATTTTTGTCCATACCACAATCAAGCACCAACAGATGTGGTCAATCTAATGAAAAACAGGCAAGAGAAGTAATTGCTTAGTTTTTGGTTTTTTAAAAAAGTTTTTCATCTATTACCACGTGGACTCAGTTCTTTAGTTGCAAAATGGCATTTTCTCTCTTTCTTTGTTTCCCATTTCTCCCAGTTTTCTGTCTAGAATTCTACAATACTACAGCACAGCACTGATATGGTCACTGATATAGAACAATTTGTATAAAAATGAGGCAGTGACGAAAATGTGTGAAAAGAGTCATAGGCTGGGGAAAAGCCGAGGCCTGTGGGGCAGGCACAGCTAACTCCTAACAGAGTGGCGGGTTTCTGGGCTTCTCCAGTTGGATGTCCGTCAGGCCAGCGCGTGTTCGCAAGGTGGGCGTGTGGGTGGAGCCACCAGAGGGGGGCCTCCTGACGTGAGCTGTAGCCTCTCTGTCGCCCCTGGGTACCACTGAGGGTCTCAGAGCGGCAAGTGGCCAGAGAGTCACAGCGGAGGTCAGGAAGGCACAGAGCACCTCCTCGGTGAACAGGAGACCCCGACCCAAGGGGCAGCTCGTGCTGAGCTGCACAGGTAAGGAGGGGCAGGTCTGGGACTTGAACCTAGGCCCACTGCGTGTTCACGCAGCGCGTGGCGACACGCCCTTCCCCCCGCCTCCTTCCACGTGGCTGGGCTCTGGCCGTGGACCGTGAGAACGTGACGGCTGCTCTTCCCGCCCTGGCGTGTGAACGTCCTCCGTGCGGGCCCCACGCCCCTCTTCCCTGTCGCCGGCCTGGGTGCGGAGGGCTCCAGTGACCGTCCCCGAGGCGCCAGCGGGGGCAGCGCCACCCAATGGGAGGATCTGACTCCCGGAGTGAACCCACGGGTCGGCTCGCTCTGAGCTGTGGCAGGAACAGCGGTAAGCCCTTACGAGCTGAGTTGCCGAGATGTTACCCACCTGTTAGTCACCTGTGACGGTGCTCAGCTTCCCGCAGCTGGCCTGAGAGCTCCCGCCACTACGCCCCCTGCCCCCAGGCTCCGGACGTGACTGGGTCCTGAGCACTGCTGAGGCCCGGTGCCACAGAGGACGCGTCAGACGATGTTAAAGCTGATGTCTCTGCTGAGACCAAGATGCGGTAGAAGAGAAACTCTCGGGTGAAGGTCCAGATCACCAAGCGCAAGTCTCGCGCCCGGTGGCTGAGCCCTTAGGATGCGTCCACACTCACACACTGTCTCGGACGGGTCCAGAGTGGGGTGGGGAGGTTTGGTGAAGCCGTTTCTTTGGGGGCAGCTGCTGCGGGGCCTTCACCTGGGTGAGCCTGCTTGCTGGGGGCTCAGCCAAACCGCTGCACAGGGCCGAGGAGGCAGAGGGCTTGGCTGGGGACACAGCAGGGATCCTCGCAGGGAAGGGGGGAAAGGAACGCGTGTGTTTGGGCCAGATGTGGGCCGTGTGGGCGAGGAAGCTGGCAGTCCCTCTGAAGTCCTGCCAGAGGGCACTTGGGGCGGGGAGAGGGCTCCAGCTGAGACAAACCCAGGGACAGACTGACTTCTGGGGCTCTGGGCTCTGGGGCATCAGGGTGGCTGAGGGAACAATGCTCCATCCCGTCACCGGACGTGGGCCAGTAGGGGCTGGGCGTCGGCTGGTGCCTTTGGAGTCCTTTCCCAGCGTGCACTGCTTCGTTCTGTCTGAGCAGAGCTGACACTGCAGGCCTCACACCCACGCTCTCCTGCAGGATGCCACGCTGATATGTGGATTCAACTGGATTTCTATATTTAAGCAATGAAAAAATTTTAAATCTTTTTTTTCTACAGCATCAAAGACTACATGATCCTTAAGGATAAATGTAAGAAAATAGCTGCAAAGGCCAAAACCACTGAAAACTAAAAATCACTGCTGATAAATACGGAAGACTTAAAAGGTAGGGAAATAGACCATACTCATGGAGTGGGAGACTCAATATCATTAAGCTTAGAGTTTTTCCCAAACTGATCTTTAGATTTAGTGTCATCTCAACCGAACCCACCAGCCTAAGTAGACATTGAAAAGTTTATTCTAAAATTTATATGGAAATTCAAAATCATCTTTAATGGAAGAACAAAGTTGGAGGCTTTAAACCACTTGATTTTAAGACTTACTATAAAGATATATTAATTTTAACATATATATATCGTAGATCATAGTTAACATAAGTAATTAATTTCATGTACATTAAAACCACAGTGAGATTCCACTGAACACCCACTAGTTTGTCTATAGTTAAAAATACTGACAGTGCTACCAACTGTGGGTGAGGGCAAGTGAACTCACACACTGACTGTGGGAGTTCCAAGTGGCGTGGCCACCTGGAAAACTGACAGTTTTGTATAAAGTTAAATTTACACTTCCCTGGTGACCCCGCTTTTCCACCTCTGAGTGTTTCCTCCAGAAAAATAAAAACACATGTCTTCACAAAGATTTTTGCAAGCACGTTCACATCAGCTTTATTCGTAACAGTGGAAAAGTGGAAACACCCCGAGCCGGTCAAGGAGAGAGGCTGGTCGGTTCCACACTGTGGTCACGGCTGCACCTTCAGACCACCAGCTCCTGACACGTGACAGCCCGGGGTGTGCGGGAAAAGTCAGACACCGAGGGATGTGTGCCATGCAAGTCTGTCCCTGTGAATTCTAGAACAGGCAAAGCCATATTTAGTGACTGACAGCAGATGAGTGGGGACCTGGGCGGGCGGGGGGACAGATGCGTCCTGTACCTGAGCGTGGCCGGCGTACGCTGCGCGCATTTGTAAAAGGTCGTGAGACCGTACGCTTTATATACATACTCTTTGCTTTGTGTGAATTGTATGTCACTAAGGTTGACCATAAAACGTATAAGGAAGGCACCAGTGTTTGTACAGTACAAGTGAGGTCTGCTTGCCCTTTGCTGAGCAACGGTGGCGGAGACCCAGCCACATCGTGGCATTCCGTAGGGATTTGAGGGGGAGGCAAGCCATAGTCCTGCGGTCTTGCATCTTTTGCCAGACACACACTACATTTTTCCCTAAGGATTGTGGGGCAGAAGAGAGGGAGTAACCATAGAGCTGGGAGGAAAGGGGCGGGGGTAGGGTGAAGGAGTCGGGATGCTGGGCCCAGGATGTCACGGCTCTTTGGGAGAGAAGGGCCGGCGTTTTCTTCTGGAAGCCCTCACTCTGGGGGCCCATGTCCTGTGACTCCCGCCTGCAGGGGTGCTGGATCCAGGTGCCCCCACTCTGGCTCCCACCCCCCCGACCTCAGCCACAGCCACATCTGGTACCACAAACCTCTTCCGCTCGGACAGAAGCGGGAATTGCACAGAGCTTCACGTCCGCCAATATTTATTATATTAGAAATTAAAACAGAAATTTAAAAAATCCATTTATTGATCCATTTCAAATTTAAAAGGATAAACCCCTTGCATGTTAACATAAATAACACACTTTAAATGAAAAACCTATATTTTCAAAAAAAACCAAAACCAAACCCTGTGGGAGGAGTGGCACTCTGGTTCACTTGTAGAAGACTGTAACATCCGGAAGAAAGCTGGATTCTCAGGTCTGCTTCTGTCTTCAAACTCTCCTGATAGGATGTTTCGGGTAAAATCTGTGACGGAAATCTGGCCTCATACACACATGGAGTCGGAGGGAAACTATTTTGAGAATCTTTTCAGATAATTGTGGATACTCTTTGATATGACACCAAAACCTAATAAAAGGTCATTTCTTGATGGTTTGTTGCAATGTGGGATCTGAACATATATTTGTGAGAGAATGAGAACGAGGAAGGGAAACGTCGTTATTAAAACAGGTTTGGGGGCTTCCCTGGTGGTCCAGTGGCTAAGACTCTGTGCTCCCAACGCAGGGGGCCCGGGTTCGATCCCTGGTCAGGGAACTAGATCCCGCATGCCGCAACTAAGACCTGGCACAGCCAAGTAAATAAATATTTATTTAAAAAAAAAAGCAGGTTTGGCCTCACAGACCCCTGAAAGCATCTCGGGAGCCCCTAGGATCCCCAGACCACACTGAGAACCACCATGCTAGGTCATCAGAGGGGAAGAAATATTCTCTGGGCAAATTGGACCTGCTGGAGCATCGGTGGGGCTGGAGAATCGATATTCCTGTGAAACTCCCGGTGAGTCTTGTGATCAGCTGGCTTCAGGACTCACTGCTGCGGGGAGCAGACATTTAAGGAGCCCTGTGGAGACATGATAAGTAAGGAGCAGGTGGGACATCACACCTCCACCTCACAGCCCTACACCCTCATTCACCCACCATGGAGCACCCCAGCCAAGCCCAGAACTGGACTCAGTGTTTCCTAACGGTCAGACCCTGGCAGTGACCAGACCACACAGTGTTTATTCTCTTACTTAGTTTGGCTCCTCTATAACACCATCAGGGAGGACGCAGATCCTGTCTCCCTGCTCTGTCACCCTCTATATAACAATTACCTCGTGGTTCATGATGACTGCTGGAGCTGCTGCCCTCACATCTGCATCCCAGGACAGCAGCAAGAAACTTCAGGGAGGGACCCGAGGGAGCTCTTACTGGAAAATTCGATTTCCTCCCAGTGACCTCTGTGATGTCCCCATATTTCCACTGACAGCTCATGGGCCACTAGCTGCAAGAGAGGCACATGTTATCCTCAAGTGGCTGCTGTCCCGAACACCCAGGAGGAAGGGCAGGATAGGTGTGGGGTAAGCAGCTGCCTCACCCCCCACCATGCGCTCTGCTGGATGAGGATGCCTAGCTGGGAGCTCCAGGGCCCCTTTCACCTGGCCTCGGGGAGCCTCAGGCTGGTTCTCTGGCCTTGACTCTGGTCCCGAGCACCCTCTGTAGGACACAGGTAACCAGCCTCCACTCCGCCTGACCCCGGGGGCTTGTCTAGAGTCCCCACAGCTCCCTGTGAGACCCTCCCCCATGCCAGCCTGACGCACCAGTTGGGCCGTCTGGCGTGGTCAGCGGGCCCTGAGCCCCTGGCCTTCCTGCTGTCTCTACGTTTTGAAGGTGACTCAGGACCCTCCCCATCATGTCCCCGGACCCCCATCCCTCCCAGTAGCACCCCACACTAGAAGGCAGACCACTGAGCTCCATTTTTCAGGGGAAGAAGAATAAGAGAGGGAGAGGGAGAGGGAGGGGGCAGTGGGCGGGGACCGGAGGATCACCCCACCCGGTCCCTGGGGCTGGCGGCTGGCTCTCCACGGGAAGCCTGCGTGCCAGCCAGTCTGGCAGGCCTGAGGGGTTCCAGATGTGGGCCTCCGCGTGACTCACGGAGTGGCTGGACTGCATTAGGCTGTCCCCAGGGACGCCCTGTGCAGCCAGGGATGGAGCCCGGCCGCCTGCCCTGCACATCCTGCGTCTGTCCCTCTGCGCTGGGATTCGCCCCACTCGCAGCCACCAGCTCAGCCTCGGAAAGCTCCAGGCCGCGCACCCCAGCCGGCTTCCTCCCGCGGTCCTTGAGCGCCCCCGGCAGCCCCGTGCAGCATGCCTCGGGGCAGGGGAGGGACTAGAGGAGGGGCCTCAGGGCCCAGGGCGTTGCAGCTGTCTTTGCCGGGGGAGGGCTGCAGGCGAGGTGCATCTGCGGATCCGAGTGGGTTAAGGATGCACAGGCCTCGGTGAGCCTCTTGCGTTAGGGGTCACTGACGGCCTCCTGTCAGGGCGAAGCTGGGAGTAAACTCAGAACCGCGCCGTCTGGGACCCCTCCTGACTCTGCGCTCCTGCGCACAGCTGTCCAGAGCTCCGCCTGGCCCCAGGGTCCCCCAGGCCACCTCCACAGCGGTCAGGGCCTGTCCAACCTTGGGAGCTCGCAGCACTTTAGGGGCCCAGGGTCTCCCCAACGTCAGCCAGAGGCTTTGTTCTACCTGTTGAATGGCTAGGAAGGGGGTTCTGTGTAAAATCGGGTGGAGACGGATGGAGGCCCCATGCCCCTCCTCTCCCCGTCTGACCCCGTCCCGCCTCCACAGGCACAGCTGAGGCCCATCTGTGCCTCCTTTGGACCCCGGGGGGAGGCTCCCTGCCGCCTTCTGGGACCAGGCCAGCTTTGGCCTGGCCACCCCCCTGCCTGTCACCTGCTTTGTCCCTCCCTCAGCTCCCCTCCTGCAGACCGCGGCAGAGGTGTTGTCACTCTTCTTTTTTGCTGAACAGCCCCCGCCCTGGGCCACCTGGTTTCCAAGCCTGGGGGTGTCTGATGGGAAGGCTGACGAGAGGGACCCTCTACAGCCCTCTGAGTTGGAGCTTGATCCGTGTCCTACACGGTCCCCATGCCAGCCTGGGGGGCCGGGCTGTGGGGTGGTGCCGTGGCAGGGGCTGGACCTCCACGTGACCTGTGCAGCCCCTGGGAAAAGATGCTCCAGGTGGCCCAGGGCAAGGCCGCTGTTCCTGACTGAGGGACGCTGCCCTGTTTCCCGGAGCAAGTGGGCGGAGAGCTCTGTCCTGCCAGCGTGTTCATAGAGCCTGCCGGGCATGGTGACCCTGGCACCTGCTTTTCTGTCCACTCTGAGAGCATTGCCCCTTCATTCTGAGCTGGGGGCCGGGCCCTACGCCCTCTTTTCCAGGTCACCCACTGAGTGGACGTTGATGGGTTAACCTTGAGGGACGCGAGGTCCCTGGTTGGTCACCAGGTCCTGAGAGCCTGGGTCATGGGTGGGCTCGTTCTGTGGGGACATGTCCTACCCAGAGGAAGGAAGGGGTTCATTCATTTGTTGGCCTGTCCCCGACCTCCTGACTCTGGGACCGATTTGGGCCCTTTGCCATCACCTGCTTTTTAAAAAATAATATGACCATCCGTGTCGCCCGTGAAAAGCTGCAGTTTCCAAGCAAAACTAACATTTCCTCCTCAGGAATAGGGAGTCTCCCAGTACGAATCTTGAATTAAATGTTTTTCTGGTTGAAAAAAATCTACATACTTAAAAATAAGAGTAGCACACCTGATGAATAACAGATCTATAGGAAGAGTGAAAAAATAAATAAATTTGCTCCCCTGGGGGGAAGCGATAGATGATCGCGCGCAGAACAGAGCTGACGAAATGGTCTTGGAAAAGACTCTTGAAACTTGTAATAAACTGTGAAATTTCCGTTCGAATCCCTGGGTTCATGCTTTCTCCCCAAATAAACAGCCACAGAACACGTCAGGCCCGAGTCTAGGGGGCAGGGCTGGCTCCTGTGTCGATCTCCTTTTCTCTGCGAAGCTCCTCTAACTGTCCCGCAGCACTTGCCTGCATTTCCTCTGGATTTTGATTCGTACAGATGTCTGGTTATGCAAGACTCTTTCCCATTTTTGGCAAAGGAAGTCACTCAAGGAGGCTTGGAAAGGCACGTCCTCGGGCTGCCAGCCAGCGGAGCCGGGGCAGAGGCCCTGGGCGCCCCGGCTCTTCCTGGGGATGTCTCCTTGGAGCAGGGTGCCTTTCCAGAAGCCCCAGCAGATTCCTTGCCATGTGTGGGTCATGCGCTCCGGCCTGAGCAGAGCCTGGTGACGAGGACCTAACTGTCCTCCCCGCTCTGGGGCTGACCCTGGAGCTGAGCCGTGCGCGGAAGGTGGACAAGGGAATACCACGGGGGCCAGTTACGAGGAAGGAGGGGTGGCGGATGGCAGGTGGACGGCAAGTCTCTGCTGCAGCGACGGCTCGCCGACCGTCGCGCTCTGGAGAGACTCGCGCGAGTTGCAAAGTCATAAGCGAGTCCCAAGGGGTCCCTGATGATAGTCACTGGAGAGCAATGGTTCTCAGTGCGGTTTATTACCCCATGGGGGCATTGAGAAACGTAGGAGGGGCTTTTAAACATCAAATGCATTGAGATATAGTATGTATTGTATGCATACGTATACATATAATAGGATGCACCCATTTTAAGTGTACAGTTTGATGCATTTTGACAAATTTATATAACTGTGTGACTATTAGCACAATCAAGACAGAGGACATGCCCATCACCCCAAAAGTATTCCTCATATCCTTTTGCAATAAAGTGCCCCCACCCCATATAATTACTGACTGACCTTTTGTAATTATAGATTAGTTTTCCATGTTAATTCCGTATCCATAGAATAAGACAACGTGCGCTCTTTCGGCTTCTGCATGTTTTTGAGGTGCATCCAAATTTAATTGGTGAGTATTTAATCTGTGGATATACCACAGTTTGTTTATCCATCCCCCTGTTCATGGACATTTCCAGTCTGTCAACCCGTTGTTTCCACTTTTCATGAATAAAGCTGCTCAAGCCTTTGTCAGGATGTGTCTTTGCATTTCTCGTGGGTAAATATGTCGAATGGAATGGCCGGGTTAAATGGCAAGTGACTGACTAAAAGTGCCGATGGCACAGTTTATGCTCCCACCAAACACGTGCTACATCCGTCTTTGTCATTTTAGTCGTTGCTGTGGGTGTGAACTGCCACTTAATTGCAGTTTTAATTTGCATTTCCCTATGACTGATGAAGCTGAGTACTGTTTCACAGACTCACGGGCCATTTGTATATCTTCTTTTGTGAAGTGTCTGTTCTAATCATTTGCCTCCCTTTAAAAAAAACTGTTTTATTTTGAAATAATTTTAGATTCACAGAAAAGTTGCAGATACAGTACAGAGTTCCCTAGGACCTTTACCCAGCTTCCCCAGTGATATTATCTTATATAACATTATCAAATCAAAGCATATCAAAACCAGAAAACTAACATTGGTACCAAACTGTTAATTAAGCAACTTGTTTGAATTTCACGTTTCCTCCTCCTCTCTCTCAGTATCGAGTCCATGAATTTATAGATTTGTGTAACCATGGCCACAATCAGGGCGTAGAACTTTTTCATAACCCCAATAAACTCTCCCATACTATCCCATTATAGTCACATTCTCTCTCAAATCCCAACCCCTGGCAACCACGATTTTGGTCTTTAGCTATATAAGTTTGCTATTTTAAGAATATTATATAAATGGAACCATACAGTATTTAATCTTTTGAGGTTGACTTTTCTCCCTCAGTACAATACATTTGTGAGCCATTCAAGTTGCTGCATGGATCAGTAGTTTGTTCCTTTTTTGCTGAACTGTGTCCCTTTTTATGGATATGTCACAGTTTATCCATTCACCCATTGAAGGACATTTGCGTTTCTGGAATAAACCCCACTTGGTCATAACTTATTATTCTGTTGATATATTGTTGTATTTTCTTTGCTAACGCTGTTGATAATTTTTGCATCTTTGTTCATGGAAAACATTGGTACGTTTTCTATTTTTTGTGATTTCATTACCTAGTTTTGACATCACGATGCTGATGCTAGTCTCATGAAATTATTTGAAGTGTTTTCTCCTATTTTCAGGAAGAGATTACGTAGAATTGACGTTATTTCTTCTTTAATTGTTTGGTAGAATATACCAGTGAAACCACCTGGCCCTGGATAGTTCTTTTTTGGAATGGTTTTAACTACAAATTCAATTTCTTTAAGAGTTTTAGAACTATTTAGATCATCTGTTTCATCTTGGGTAAGTTTTGGTAGTTTGTAGTTTTTGAGGAATTGAGTCCTTTCATCTAAGTTATTGATTTTATGTGTTCAGAGTTGTTTGTAGTATTTGCCAAGTTTCCTTTTAACGTCTACAAGGTCTGAAACGTTGATATGTCTTCTTTTATTTCTGATATTGGTAATTCATGTCTGCTCTCTTTATGTTTGGTATTCAGTTTTGCCGAAGTTTTATTGATCTCAATTACTTCAAAGAACCGGCTCTTGTTTCCATTGATTTTCTCCATAGTGCCTTGTTTTAAATTTCATTGATTCTTTTTCTTTATTTTTTTCCTTCCTTCTACTTGATTTGAACATATTTTGCTCTTTTAAAATAGGTTCTTGAAGTGAAAGCTTGGATTATTGTTTTGAGATCTTTCTTCTTTTCTTTTTTTTTTTTTGCTGTACGCGGGCCTCTCACTGCTGTGGCCTCTCCCGTTGCGGAGCACAGGCTCCGGCCGCGCAGGCTCAGCGGCCATGGCTCACGGGCCCAGCCGCTCCGCGGCATGTGGGATCCTCCCGGACCGGGGCACGAACCCGTGTGCCCTGCATCGGCAGGCGGACTGTCAACCACTGCGCCACCAGGGAAGCCCTCTTCTTTTCTAATATAAACATTTAGTGTCATAAATTTCCTTCTAAGAGCTGCTTTAGCTGCATACCACAGATTTTAATATGTTAAATTTTCATTCAGTTAAATATAATATTTAATTTCCCTTGAGGCTTTATCTTTTTACTTAGATTATTTAGAAGTGTGTTATTTACTTTTTAATCATTTAGAGATATTTCTTATCTTTCTGTTATTGATATCTAGTTTGGCTCCATTATTATTAGAGAATATACTTTGTGTGATTCAATTCTCTTAGCTTTGTTAAAGATTTTTAATGACTCTAGGTATCATTTATTTTGGTAAATGTTTCCTGTGCACTTGAAAAATACTTGTGTTCTGCTCTGGTTGGGTGAAGTATTTAATAAAATCAGTTAGATCCCACTGGTTGACACTGATACTCAGTTCTTTATCCTTGCTGATTTTCTAGCCTATTTGTTTTCAGAGAGAAGTGTTGAAATCTCCAACTATAATTCTGGATTTGTCTATTTCACCTTCTACTTCTGTCTTCATGAATTTTGCTTCATGTATTTTGAAGCTGTGTTATTAGGTGCATATACATTTAGGATTGTTGTATCTTCTTGGTGAATTGACACTTCCATCATCAACTTCCCTTTTTATCTATGATATTTTTTTCTGAAGTTAATTTATGAATTTTTTTCTCTGAAGTCCGCTTTATTTGTTATCAATATAGGCACCCCATTTTAAAATTTGTGCTTGCACGGTATATCTTTTTCCAACCTTTAAACACTAACCTACCAATATTATATTTGAAATGAGTTTCTTGTAGATAGTATTTTGGTGGGTGATTTTTAAAAATTCATCCTGAAAATCCCTGTCTTTTATTTTTATATATATATTTAATATATTTATATTTTATTTTACATACTTATATATTTATTTCATATATATAGTGTATATATACTATTATTTATTTTTTAATTTTAAAATATTTTTTGGTTTCGGAACTAATCTTTTTATTTATTTAATTAATTTTTTAAACATCTTTATTGGAGTATAATTGCTTTACAATGGTGTGCTTGTTTCTGCTTTATAACAAAGTGAATCAGCTATACATATACATATATCCCCATATCCCCTCCCTCTTGCGTCTCCCGGCCACCCTCCCTATCCCACCCCTCTAGGTGGTCACAAAGCACAGAGCTGATCTCCCTGTGCTATGTGGCTGCTTCCCACTAGCTATCTCTTTCACATTTGGTAGTGTATATATGTCCATGCCACTCTCTCACTTCGTCCCAGCTTACCCTTCCCCCTCCCCGCGTCCTCAAGTCCATTCTCTACATCTGCGTCTTTATTCCTGTCCTGCCCCTAGTTTCTTCAGAACCTTTTTTTTTTTTAGATTCCATATATATGTGTTAGCATATGGTATTTGTTTTTCTCTTTCTGACTTACTTCACTCTAATCCCTGTCTTTTAATTTAGACTACTTACTTCGAAAGTAACTGTTGATCTGTTTGGATTCAGGCCCACCACTTTATTATTTGCTTTTTGTCCCCCCTCCCCCTTCTAAAAATTCTTCTGTTTCCTTGTTCTTGCCTTTGATTTGGTCATTCGAACATTCTTTGGTATTCTACTTTAATTTATCTATTGCATTGTTGATTATGTATCTTTTTACATTTTTTGGTAGTTTCCTGGCAATTACAATATGCATACTTAAACTTTTACAGTCTACTTAGAATAAATATTTTACCATTTCAAGTGTCTTGTAGAAATCCTACCACCACGTATGTTGCTGTGCTCTCCATCCTTTATGTTGTAGTTGTCTTATATAATATATCTACATAGGCTGAAAACTGCATGAGACAATATTATAAAATTTGCTTTTGATAATCAAACATATTTTAAAGAACTCAAGTGGAGAAGAAGAGTTTCCCAGATACGTACCATATTTTTTGCTCTTCCTTCCTAGGTTTCCCTTATGTGCAAAGAACTTCTTTTAGTTATTCTTTTAGGGTATATTTGGTGGTAGCAAATTATCTTAGTTTTCCTTTATCTAAGAATGTCTTTATTTCACCTTCATTCCTGAAGGTTATTTTTGCTGTGTACAGAATTCTGAGTTAATTTTCTTTTCTTTCAGTGTTTGGAAAATGTACCACTTCCTTCTGGCCTCCATGGTCTCTGGAGAGAAATCTTCAGTCATTCAAATTACTGTTCTTTGATAGGCAATGTGTCATTTATCTCTACAATGAAGATATTTTTCTGTCTTTAGTTTTCAGAAGTTTGATTGTGAGGGTCTGAGTGTGAATTTATCTGGCTTTTTCTTGTTTGGAGTTCACTTAGCTTTGTGAACCTGAGAAGGAGAGAAGGATAAGAGGGAGGGTCAGGCTCTGCCTGTGATGTGGGCAGAAACTCCTCAGCCAGACCTGTCTACAGAGCTACATGTGGTGGAATTTAAGGTTCTGCAAAAAGGAGCTGCAGGAGCCCCACTGAGATAATTATTATACTGGTGTTTTCCAAAGTATGTCTTGGTCAGGTTGGCCAAGCAGATGGAGACAATAGAAGTTCCAGGGCCTGGATGTGTGCCTTAGCTCCTGTTCAGGGCCTGCCGTTGGCCTCTCTACACATGATTCTCTGGTCACTGGGACCACCCATGGTGGCCTAAAGGGCTTGAGTTTGGAATGACCCTTTTTCTTATCACTGATGTGGGAGGAGGGAACTTTAAACAGATGAACTCAATGGGCATCTGTTGGCCAACTTTCCAAGGATGCCTCCAAATGTGCAGGGCCGTTAACATGCCTGTTGAGGGCTTGGCTGGGGTGGGCACAAGTTGGGGGAAGCATGCAGCAGCAGCCAATGGAGAGATGGTCCAGGCGGAGAAGAGAATAAGCAGATGTGATACAGTCAAGTGACCTCTCAAGAGGTGGCCTGGAGCCATTGCTCCCGCTACTATCCCCTCTCAGACCACCTTCCTCTCCAGGCCCAGCCTGTCTTACCTGGCACTCGGGGAACTGAGGTCTGCTGGTCAGTCTGCATGGACATGAATGCACGTGTCCTGGCTGGGTGAGGACAGGCTGGAACCAGAGGGGACAGACTGAGCAGGAGGGGCGGTGGGGCACTCCTCGGCATTGATGCCAGAGGAGAAGTGGGGGCTGCTGGAGAGGACACCCCCAGGTGAAGATTTTAAAGGCAGAGCTGCTCTGGGGCCTCTGAGCGGATGCAGATGCCCGAGAGGAGACCTGGCTGCAGCACAGATGGTTGGGAAGCTAGAGGCCCAGGGGGCAGCTGGGCAGCCCACCTAGGGCGTGTGCTCCCCTGGGCAGGGTGCAGCGGGGTTCCAGGCTCGGGGCCCAGTGGCGCATGGGGTTCCCTGGGAGGTGGGGCTGGAGGGGAGGGTGGAGGGATGTGGATCCACAGTGTGGAGGGGGCGCTGCGGCTGAGCGTGGGCCGAGATGCCCTGTCAGGGGCGGCCTGGGGGCAGGGCTGCCACACAGCACACACACGGAAGTGAAGCCCTTCCAGAGCACGAGGCCTGGGGAACAGAGCCGTGATGAGGAGCTTTGAGTATCCACTGCCTTGGCTTTAATACAACTTACGGAACTGTAAGCTTATATAATTTAGTTTTTGGTAGTGGGTGTGTTTGGCAACTGCAAAATTCCTGAACATGTATCAGCCTCCATGTGGGCTCTGATGCGCCGCTGGGTGCGGGTGGGGCGTGGAGAGAGCATCGTGGTGGTCGGGGTGGGCCGTGTGCCTCGGGGGACACAAGGAGATTTGGGCCGAGGGGCCTCGCGCCTGCTGCCGGCTCCACAGGAGCAGGACCTCAGGGCCTCCCATGCCCGCTGACTCACTGGGCCCCTGGCTGCTCTGGGCCGCTCACTTCCTCACGACACACGGGTCGGCTGCCGCTGCCTACACGTGTTTCAAATCCGAGGGACATGGCTTCGTGCTGACGTCCCAGTGCCTCTCGGAGGCCCTGGCATGTGCCCAGTCGGGCCAGCTCCTGGGCCCACCAACAGCTTCCGAGCAGGGGGAGCCGGGAGTCCTGGGGCCGGGCGCTGAGATCCCTGGAGGCCCCGAGGCTGTCCCAGGCCACAATGACCACCAGCCTAGCCTCCCTCCCTCATCTGTTTTTTTTCAACTACTCTTTTCTGAGCACCCGGCTGCCCGCTCCTCTTGGGGTATGAACGGCACATTTTGGGACAAGACTCAGTCATGCCCGAGCCCCCTCAGCCACTGGCTGCAGTCCATGGGCCGCAGTCTGTGGGCCATGCTGCTGGGCGGCCTGATGGGCAGGGAGCGCTAAGCAGTGTCCGCGTCAGCCCGCAAGGCCCACAAACAGACCCTAGTCATACCTCTGCCTGCTGTGTGTACTTAAACGACGGTCCTGAGCTGTACTCTCGCTTTATTTTGCTTTCAGCAATGTATTTTGATCCATACATCACATCCTGGGCAAGTTATCTTTGCAGCCATTTGAAGTCAGGCCACCCTGGCCTTGAGTCCTGGCTCCTCCCGTCTGGCTATGAGTTTGGCCTTGTTTTCAGCCCAGCTGACAGTGAGTGGCGACAACACTCACCCAGAAGTTGTTGAAGGAGTGAACATGTGAAAAAGAAGTCTTTGCAGAGAAAATATTATCGCACATTGACAATGGGAGTTAATTTCCTAACTCAAGGACATATCCCAGCTGGTGACTTTTCTGGGTGTTTTAGTTGTTCTGTCTGTGGGGAGTTGGTCACCTCTCCAGACCCCATGGGAGAACCCCAAAACCCATTATTGGGCCCAGGGCAGGTCCAGCCCCCGCTCCCTTTCCTGGCCCAGAAGAAGGAGGCGTCTGGGATTTGCTCAGCCAGCGGGAAGACCCTGTCCATCTCCCGTGGACCGAGGGTGCCTCTGCTCGGAATCAGGGCCGCTGTCTGGGCTGCGGTGCCCGGGCAGTGGGCTCTCCTCAGCCCTTTCCCTGTGGACGGGCCCAGCCTGTCGCTGTAAGGAACCCTCGTCGTGCCACCCAGCCCTGGGCCCCCTGCCTCCCCTCAGGGCTTGTGGCTCTTCGATTAGGGATTATCTGAGAGATGCCTATCCCCCTCTGGACTGCGGGGTCCAGCGCCCCAGGCAGCCCCAGGGCTTTCTGTCTGTCCTGGGGTTTGCGCCCCGCACAGCCCCCTTCTGTCTGGGTTCTTTCCCTTGTTCTCTGCTCTTCATCCCTTTTGATGCTTCGGTTTCTTTCTGCCCCCATTGGCCCTCACGGCCCTCTCTGTGGTCAGCTTCCTTTTCTCCCCGGCAAACTGCTGAAATCCTCAGAAAACCCACAGTCCCAGAGCTGAAATGTTTCGGCCTCTTTCCTTCAAGAAGCCACAGGGCGAGAAGGGGGGACTTCCCAGAGCTGTCAGGGGACGTGATGGAAGCCATCTGGGGCCACGTCCAAGCCAAGAGTCTGTCCTCCCTAACCTCAGCTTTCCGCAGAAGTTGAACGCTCCGTGGGACAGTGCCCGGAGTTGGGTGCGGTGTGGAAAACTGGAGGAGTGATTCCAGAATCTGGTTATCTGAGCTCCATCCTTTAAAGGCCCCAGGCCTTCCCCGAGCCTGCCCAGAGACCAGAACCGAAGGGCGGCCTGCAGAACCGAGGAAACTGCCCCGCCTGCCCCTGAATCGGCTGATGGGCGTCTGCAGCTCCACAGAAGGAGGGCTGGTGGTGGGCCGGACCCAGGGGCCCCAGCTCAGCCTGCCCGACGCCAGCAGTTCCAAGCAGAGGACTTCCTAGGATGCCCACCGCCACTGTCCTCGGGACAGAAGTCCAGTGGGCTCACTTCTCCGTCCCCTCTAGTTCCAAAGGTTCCCCACCGCCACCCCCCTGCTAGAATTCTGGGTCTAGGGTGATCAGCCTCGGTGAGTCCCTCCGACGTCCAGTTCTCCTGTCTGTCCTCTGGGTGGTCTGGACCCTGTCCTTCCCTCTACGTCCTTCACTCCAGGACCTATTGTCTCCAGGCCCAGTGTAGTTTCCAGCAGGCCCGAGTCTAGGCCAAGTGTGTCCCCTTGCTGGGTCAACAGAGGACTAGCCCTCCAGCCACTTTGGAACCTTGGGGACAGTACCTCCGAGTTGCTGTCAAATGTTCTGCTCCACCTTCCTCTCGGCCTAGCCCCTCAGGCCAGCATTCTCTGGTCTGTGTCCAAGCAGCAGGCTTCCTTCCTTCCTCTGAGAGGTTTTCCCAAACCCACCTCTGCCACCATGGAGCCTGGCCTCACCCAGCCTGGGGGCAGAGCCATTGCCAGGCCACCTGAACCTGGCCATGCCGGCCAAGTCCCCACTGCCGTTCTGCCCTTGGCGTGAGCCATTCACCCCTGTGTCACTGCTGGGATCCTCACACGGCTCGGTCCCCACCATTTACAAAGCACAGGCCATGTGGTCAGTGCCACGAGTGGGGCCCTCACCTCTGTGAAGGTCGCCCCCATCCACACGCTGGGATCCTGAATGCTCCCACAAAGGGAACGTTTCCTTGTGCTGAGAGGTTTTCTGTGCTGTTGGACATTTACACTGCCTCCAGAATTTGAGTAAATATTTACATTTCAGACTAATTTATTAGTAAATATTCCTAAAAAGAGTCACTGACTCCAGAGGAATGAAATTTTGTGGACGTTTGTGCCTATTTTTAAATCAAGATCTAATTTCCAGTAGGAAAAAGTGCAAACCCTGAGTGTACAGCTCTGTAGACGTTCCCTATTGTTCCTCGCACACCACCTCCCAGATTAGGGGTCCCCCTACCCCCAGAAGCAGCCCCTCTTCTCAATACCTTAGCTTCACCTCCAAGTAACCACTGTTGTGATCTCTATTGCCGTATGTTAATTTTGCCCAGCCCAGAACTGCGTATAAAGTATAAGCTCTGGTATCTGGATTCCATCGCTCAGCATAAGAGTTTTGGTGTGTGTGCCAGTTGTTCATTCCTTTGTATTGTCCAGTGGTACCCCGTTGTATAGCTGTACCTCATCTGCTGACTCCTTGATTTTAGGGAGATCCATTTAAGACTTCTGACCTCCCAAACTCTAAGATAATAGATTTATGTTCTTTTAACTTTTTGGTATTTTGTTATAGCAACAATAAGAAACTAACACAGGGGTGCTGGAGTAATCAACTACAATTGTGGATTTGTTTGTTTCTCCTTTCAGCTTTTTTTTGCTTTGTATATTTATATTTTGCAGCTCTGTTGTTTGCTACATACACATTTAGGTTTGTGATGTCTTCTTGATAGATGGATCCTTTCATCATATGTAACGTCCCTCTCTGTTGGTTATTTTCTTTTGTCTGAAGTCCACTTTATCTGATATTAATATAGTCACTCTTGGTTGATGTTTGCGTGATATATCTTTATCTATCCTTTTACTTTCGAACTGCCTATATCATTATATTTAAAGTTAATATCTGTGGACAGTATATGGAAGAAGCAAAATTTCTCTATAGCGTGATTTTGTTTATAGAAAATTCTGAAGAACACGCAAAAAACTATTAGAATTAATAAGAGAGTTAGCAAGGTGACAAGATACAAGATTAATATAAAAAATCAACTGTATACACTATACACTAGTAATGAACAATTTGAAATGAAGTTAAGAAAACAATTTCATTTACAATAGCATGAAAAAGGACAAAATACTTAGAAATAAATTTACCAAAGGAAGTGAATGGCTTATACGCCAAAATTTACAAAATAGTGTTGAAAGAAATTAAAGAAGATGCAAGTAAGTGGAAAGACACCCCATGTACATGAATTGAAAGACATAATATTGTTAAGAGGGCAATACTCCCCAAACTGATCTACAGATTCATCAAAATCCATATTAAAATCCCACCTGGCTTTTTTGTTGTTGTTGTTGCAGAAATTGACAGGATGATCCTAAAATTCATATGGAAATTCAAATCATATATCTGATAAGGGACTCATATCCAGAATGTATAAAGAACACTTAAAACTCAACAATGAAAAGACCGATTAAAAACTGGACAAAGCGGGGCTTCCCTGGTGGCACAGTGGTTAAGAATCCGCCTGCCGATGCAGGGGACACAGGTTCGAGCCCTGGTCTGGGAAGATGCCACACGCTGAGGAGAGACTAAGCCCGTGCGCCACAACTACTGAGCCTGTGCTCTACAGCCCGCGAGCCACAACAAGAGAAGCCACTGCACTGAGAAACCCACGCATCGCAATGAAGAGAAGCCCCCGCTCGCCGCAACTAGAGAAAGTCTGCGCGCAGCAATGAAGACCCAATGCAGCCAAAAATAAAACAGATAAATTAAGAAAAAAAAAAGAAAATTGTAAAAAAAAAAAAAAAGTGGACAAAGGGGACTTCCCTGGTAGTGCAGTGGTTAATACTCCAAGCTCCCAACACAGGGGGCCCGGGTTCCATCCCTGGTCAGGGAACTAGATCCCACATGCATGTCACAACTAAGACTTTGCATAAGAGTTCACAATCTGCAACTAAGGAGCCCATGTGCTGCAACTAAGAAGCCCGCCTGCTGCAACTAAGACCCAGTTCAATCAAATAAATTAAAAAAAAAAAAAGTGGACAAAGAACTTGAATAGACATTTATCCAAAGAAGACATAGAAACGGCTAATAGTACGTGAGAAAATACTCAATATCATTAGTCATTCGGGAAATGCAAATCAAAACGTCAAAGAGATACCATTTCACACTCACGAAGGCTAGCGTAAAAGACACGGGTATTATTAAGTGTTGGGGGGATGCAGAGCAATTGGAAGCTCATCCACTGCTCGTGAGGATGTTAAATGGTGCAGCCACTTTGGAAAACAGTTTTCCGGTTCTTCAAAAAGTTAAACATAGAGTTACCATATAACCCAACAATTCTACCCCTCGGATACACCCAAGAGAATTGAAAACAACGTACACGCAAAAACTTGTACTCCAATGCTTACAGCGGCATTACTCATAATAGCCAAAAAATGGAAATAATCTGTACATCCATCAGCTGGTGACTGGATAAACAAAAGGTGGTCCATCCACACAGTGACATAATTCAGCCATAAAAAGGGATGAAGTACTGACTTATGCTACAACATGGATGGGCCATGAAAACATTGTACTAAGTGAATGACTCCAGTCACATGAAGCCACATGTTGTATGATTCCATGTACATGAAATGTCCAGAATAGGAAAATCCACATAGACAGAAAGATTAGTAGTTGCCAGGCCCTGTGAGGGTGGGGAATGGGAAAGACTGCTGGCGAGTAGAGGGTTTCATTCCGGATGAAAATATTCAGGAATTAGATGATGGTGGTGGTGCACCTCTCTGTGAATATACCAAAACCCACTGAATTTTACACTTTAAAATGGTGAGCTTTATGGTATGTGAATTATATCGCTAAAAAACTTAGTTGTACTCCTGGTTTAAAGAAAAAAAGAGAGAAAAGAGAAAAAGAAGTTGCACAGGTTCCCCGAGAAATGTGAGCCTATGAAAAGTATAAAAAAATAAATTATAAATCACCCGTAAGTCCACTTGTAATAGTTTTGTATATAATCTTCCACAATATTTTCCACACATGCGTACATTTGCACATCCATACTTTTTTTTTTTTTTTTGCGGTACGCGGGCCTCTCACTGTTGGGGCCTCTCCCGTTGCGGAGCACAGGCTCCGGACGCGCAGGCTCGGTGGCCATGGCTCACGGGCCCAGCCGCTCCGCGGTTGTCGGATCCTCCCAGGCCCGGGCACGAACCCGTGTCCCCTGCATCGGCAGGCGGACTCCCAACCACTGCGCCACCAGGGAAGCCCCCATACGTTGTTTTTAAAAGCAGGATCCTCTGCAGGTACCTGTTTGTAACTTGCCTTTTTCCCATGTATCAACATAATACAAACCCCTTTCATTTCAGTAAATATACATTGCTGTTTAAAAAAATAAAAAAATCAAGTGAGTGTCCCTGTGGTCAAAGGACAAGGACCACAGCTTGAAGGAGGCAGCCCTTCCGGCCTTCGTAGCCCGACTGGCTTCAGTCTGCAGAGGGCAGGACAGACATGCGAGGGAAGTGGGGGCCACTGAGAGAGAGGCGGACCACAGGGGACGCCGAGCTCACAGCCCCTGGGGGTACCAGCCAGGAGGGGAAGGGTGGCCCCGACCCCAGAGCAGGTATGGGTGGGTTTCAGGATGTACAGAGGGCCCGGGGCTCAGCCCCTGCGCTGCGGGCGGGATGCCCATCTGCCTTCCAGAGTGCTCTAGCGTGCGGGCAAACTGCGTCATGTCTTCATTTTTCACTAGTCGGGAGGATTAAAATGTTATCAAAACAGAAAAAGAAATATTATTCATGGGACATGGCCCAACTGTGCTGTCTCTATGTTCACATGCAGGAGAAGGGCTTTGAAAAAATCACAGTTCACCAGAAGGAGACCGAGAATCTAAATATTTACAGGCTTCCAGAGCAGCAGCTGGCCTGTGGCTCCCACCTTCTGCCCCACGTAGAGAGCTGCCTCCTCCCAGGGGTCTGGGTCAGCCCCCAGGTGGACTCGCCAGCCCCGCCGTGCCCTTCACTCTCAGCTCAGCGGGGACATGGGGCATGTCCAAGGTAGGGGCGGGAGGGCCTTGGCAGGCTGCTCATCTGTTTGTGGCCGTGCACGTGGCGTCTGTGCGTGTGCATGTGTGTTCACGTGTGCCAGTAAGACAGAGAGAACCCCTGAGGCAGAGACATGGAGGGGAAGAGGGCGATGCGCCGGCAGGGAGACCTGCTTGGACTCAGGGTGCCAGTGAGAGCACGGGCAGGTGGGTCCCCGTGTGGGTCACCTGGGCCCGTGATGAACCGTGGAACCTTTGCCCGGTCACACAATACAATAAACATCTGTATGTTGTTGGCCCATTGGTGACCCTCAAGTCCTTGGAGGTGCCTGAAGATCGTGGCTGCTGTGACAGAAGAATTCCGGGTTTGGACTCGGAAAGCGTTGGGTCCAACTGCCCGGTCTGCTCCCCTGATGTCCACGGCCACCCTGTCATCCAGGGCCCCTACCCCTGTCCCTGGTGGACATCTCAGTGAGGGGTGAGGGTAGGACCACCCAGCCAGGTGAGCTCACCTGCCATGTGCCTGCCGCTCGGTGCCACCATCCCCCACCCCCGAGCTGCTGTCAGGCTGTGGACGGCTCAGACCGCCACTCGGAGGCTCTCACCCCTCTGCTCTGCGTTGTTACTGCTCCTCCCGAGGCCGCCAAGTCAGATGACCCCTTTCGCTGTCATCAAGTCCTGGAAACGCCTGGCTAGCGGGCCTGGGTGTCTGCTCCTCTCCATCTGTCGTCACCAAGGGTGGCCCACGCTGTCCCCTGACCCTGTCCAGCCTCCCGGTCTCTCCTCTGGGCTGCCCTGGGCTCTGCAAACTTGAGGCCTTCCCAGGGCACCTAAGAGCTGTGCGGTTTTGGGGAAATCACGACTCTCCCTGGAAGGGCGTCCTCACCCCACTGTGACAGCATAGGAGCCCGTTACCTGCTTGGACGCAGCGTACGTGCAGGCTCCTTAAATCAGGGGCCCACGGGGAGGGTGCTTTACTCCAGGAAATAATGCTGGGCCATCTAGGAAAGAGGTCCCCACCCTCTGTTAAATGCCGGTGGTTCCCAGCAAACACTGGATCTGAGCCCACCAGCTGGGGCCTCAGCCGGGCTAGGGTGACCTGCCGGGAGCCCATGCTGGGGTGATTTCGTCTGCACCTCCAAGGCTGACTGGCGGCTTCCTGGAAGTCAGGAGGTCACTCCATCTGGACGAGTCCCCGCCCACCCAAGGCTGCGAGGCCTAGTGCACGACGCTCCAGCTGGAATCTGGTGGCGGTTAAGGTTAGAGTGACAGTTAGGAATCTGGCGGGGGAGGCGTGGGAGTGGGGCGGGCCTGGCTCCTGCTGTGAGTCCCCTGCCATCCCCCCTGCCATGGTGGGTGGGTGAGGGAGGGCCTGGGACCCTGGAGGGCGGCCGTGTGCTGAGAAGGCAGTTGGCCGAGGTGCTGCCTCCCTCACCCCTTCTCCTGCACGTCCCCTCGTGCACCCCAGGCGGGGCTTGGCACTCTCCCCACTCAAAGGCCCATTTCCTTTCTTCTGTCTCAGAAGAAATCCTCCTGCAGATGTGTTCTCCTCAGCGTGTTTGTTTAGAGTCAAGTGACATGTTACAGGGAAGGGGTGATTCACAGCAGCCCTTGCTCCTGATGCAACACGAGAGGCCCAGGCTTCCGGAGTGGAGACCAAGCCCCGACGTTGTCTCGATGGTGTGTGGGAGTGGGCAGGAGACGGGGGAGCGGACAGGCACATGGACCCAGACCTCAGCCCTGCGGGGTCCATTTCCCAGCAGGGGTGCGGGCAGGCCGCTGGGCATATCCTCCTCCTTCCACGCCACGGGATGCCCTACGTGGGCCCAAATGCCCAGACCAGGGTCACCTGCGGACTCCAATCGGCAGACGGAGGCAGGTGCAGCCGCTCTGACAGCAGGTGGGCGAGCCCCTCCCCTGTCCAGCCCCTGGTTGACCTTGGTGCTGTCACCAGGTGTCCTCTGACACCTGGAGCTGGGACGACATTGCAAGGTTAGCAGAAGACCTTTGGAGTTATTGGGCCTTTCCGTCTGCAATGGGAAACATGCGATGCCCTGGTGGGCTTGAGTGAGCCTGACTCGGGCCGGGTCACCAGATATGCAGCGAGCAAATAAGACATAAAAATGAAACCTCTGTTTCCAGCTTCTGGTAGCTTGTGGATGTTTGTTTCCTAGCCCCTCTGACTGATTCAGACCCCGGATACCCCAGAGTGCGACGGGTGACCAGATACCCCAGAGGGCGACGGGTGACCAGATACCCCAGAGGGCGACGGGTGACCAGATACCCCAGAGTGCGACGGGTGACCAGATACCCCAGAGGGCGATGGGTGACCAGATACCCCAGAGTGTGACGGGTGACCGGGGCCTCCATGTGGATGAAGCAGGTACCGGAGGAGGAGCAAGGATGCGACCTTGGCTCGTGGTTTTGTGCGCCTTGCCGTCTGGTTTTGTTCGGGGGGTTGAAATGTGTGGTGTGGCGCTGGGCCGACAGCTGCTTCCGCTTGAGGCCTGCGGGCCGTCTTCTCACCGCAGCCCCTGCCTCCCCCTGTGCGATCCCCGCCGGCTTCAGTACAGCAGCGGACAGAGGGCTTGGAGGGGTCGTGTGGGGCTGCAGCTCAGCCTCCACGAGCCTCAGTTTCCTCCCTCTGAAACAGGGGTTAGGATAGTGGCGGCCTCCTCAGGTGGACGTGGGGCTGGCTCAGCTGAGAAAACCCTGAGAACCATGGCCCCTGGCAGCGAGCAGGCTCTCAGGAGGGTCAACATACCTGCCGCTGTCACCGAGGAGAGCATCGTGCTGGCCTGGTGTCGGCCGCAGCTTTCACGCAGTTTACTGAAGTGTGACACGCATGGAAAAGTGCACTCATCGACTGTACGTGGCAGCCAGTTCCTGGGATGGGCGCCTGGTGCATTGCATCCCGATGGAGAACAAAGCATCGGGCCCCTCCAGCTGCCCCCTCCCCAGGGCGGCCACAGTCCTGATTTCTAGCAGACCTGTGGTGTTGTCTGGCCTTGAACTTTCTATGAATAGAATCTGGCTTCTTCTGTCAACACGGCATCTGAGAGACCCAGTCTCACTGCTCTGTGGTCCATCACTCTATAGATTTCCTGTGAATCTGCCTTCATCTGCTACTCCATCCTAAACGGGCACGTGGGGCTCAGTCAAATGGAGACTTGACGTTCCTGTTGGGCACCTGCGGGAGTGGGCCAGCTGGTCCTGGCACAGGCACGGGGCGGCTTTTCTGAAGTGCAGGCACCAGTCCCCACCGGCAGTGCTGCTGTCCCTGCCACCCACCCCCGCCGGCAGGCACCAGCTCTCGTCTGTGGCATGCCGCGGTAGCGTCACTTGCATTTAACAGCCGGCTTTGGTGGAGCAGGGGGTGGGGTAAGTGGTGGGGACCGGGGTCTGGGCTCTGGGCTCTGTGTCCACCGTGACGACCAGGCCCAGGGCCAGCACTGCTCCTCTTGGCCATTGGCTCCTGCACAGTCTCTGTGTCCAACAACCTATGAGTGTTTATTTTTACATATGGTGTGAGGTTAGGATTTTTACATATGATGTTTCAGATTTGTTCTCAATACATCTTAAGTTTTCTCTCATATTTTTTCAATTCATATTGTCTTCTGTACCCTAGGAAATTTTCTTGAGCTTTTCTTTGAAATGATCTGGTTTTCTATAAAGTCCAAACTGCTCCTCATTCTTTGTAGTTTAAAAATGGTGTAATATGTCAAACAAAAAGAATACAGAAACAATGTTATCAACACCCATGGAGCCACCACTTAGGTTTAATGTAAGTTGGCATTTTGTCATATTTGCTTTCTTTAAGAAATAAAACATTGTAAACAAAATCAAGCCTTCTTGTGCTCTTCTCTGATTCCAAAAGACACTGATCCTTTAAAGAAGAGGTAATGATCCTGTTCAGCGTTCGAAAACATACTAACTGACAGCACAACACGAATAAAGAGAAAATCCACACAATCACGATACTAGGTGCAGTAACAGCATTTGATAAAATCTGATCTAATTCAAAACATAAATTATTAGCAAGCAGGAATAGAGGGAAATGTTCTTAACCCGACGAGGGTATTTATCAAACATTCATAGTTAATATTGAACGTAGTAGTGAAACTAGAACATCTCCATTGTAGTCAGGAGCAAGACGAAATTGCCCACCACGGAGGGTGTATTTTCCAGAGGCCACAAGACGCTCTCATCCTACCTGCTTGCAAATGATAAGCCCCAGGTTACGCACTGTGGTTACCTAGGAGCCAGAGAGGGCAGGGCCGCTCATCCTTAAAAACAGTGTTTAAAATGCTGTTTTGTCTAATATCAATATAGACTTTTTGTTTACTTAGTGTTTACCTAGTCTATATTTTTCCTTATCTTTAGTCTGTCAGTGTGGTTTATTTTAGGTGTGTCTCATGTAAGCAGCATTAATTGAATATTATTTTATTTTATTTTCATACAATCTATTGCTGTTTATCCTTTAAAACATGAGTTTAATCCACTTACAGTAATTACTGACATATGTAAAAATTTTTTTCTACCATTTTATTTTGGATTTTCTATTTACTAGGATTTTTTCCCTCTGCTTCTTTCTTTCTTTCCTGACTTCTGATGGATATATATATATGTATATACATATATATGTATATCTATCTATCTATCTATCGTCTATCTATCTATATTTCTCTCTTTCTCTGCTAGTTTGGAAGCTAAGATTAATATTTCTATATTGTTAGAGGTTATCTTAAATTTTTATCATACATTATACATTAGAAAATTTCTAAGAAACTCTAAAGTTACTCAGTATTTCTATCCTTTTCCAGAACATGAAACCCTAGTGTGCTTTAACTATTCATTGAACTCTGCCCTATCTTCTTATTATTGTCTATTTAGTTTTACCTTTTTAAAAGACTAAACTTTTCAAACAGTAGTTTATTATAGATGCCAAAATTAACTACTTTTTTTTATAACCCATGCCATTTCTTCAAATTAATTTTATTTTTGGTTGAAGTATATCCTTTAATCTTTCTTTTAGTGAGGACCTTTATTTTATTTTTTAACATCTTTATTGGAGTATAATTGCTTTACAATGGTGTGTCAGTTTCTGCTTTATAACAAAGTGAATCAGCTATACATATACATATATACCCATATCTCCTCCCTCCTGCGTCTCCCTCCCACCCTCCTTATCCCATCCCTCTAGGTGGTCACAAAGCGTTGAGCTGATCTCCTGTGCTATGTGGCCGCTTCCCACTAGTTAGTGAGGACCTTTAAATAGAAAGGTTTTTCAATTTTTGTTGTAGTTTTCTATTGCTGATTAGCAAATCATGATGAAATGCACTATTGATAATAAAAGATTATCAGTCCCAGATTCTGTAGGTCAGTAATTCAGACAGAGTACAACAGGAATGGCTTGTTTCTGCTCCCTCCATGGTGTCTGGGGCAAGACAAGAAATGCTGAGGGCAGGAATCAACTAAAGCTTCTTCACGCAACATGCATGGTGTCTGGGCTGGGGGGACTCCAAGGATGGGCCCAACCGGAGGTGTTGACGGGAGCACATACACGCACGGACTCTGTACAAGACGGCAGCTTCAAGGTGGAAGTTCGCGTGGCGGCTCAGAGCCCCCGGCGCAAGCATCCAGCTACCGGGCAGGAGTGGCATCGCCTTTTATGAAGGTCCAGCCTCAGAGGCCCCATCGTGTCCCTCCCACTGTGCTCCGTTAGTGGCAGGAGTCACAAGCTCATGCAGATTCAGAGGAACGGGTCGTGAACGGCTGTCTCTGGAGGGAGAAGGGTCACAGAGTTGGCGGCCACGTCTTACAACTGCCACAATCGCTCTCTGGACAGAAGTTATCTGTATTGCCCCCCGGAGCAGAGTAGACTCTTCCTCCCCAGACAGGCTCATTCCATCCTTCTTTCAGTCACGTGCTGAGAGTTGAGGATCTTTTCCCCAGTCAAGTCCACGTGTGAATAAGACCCCTCAGGTTTGGTTCCCTGGGGAAAAGCTCCTCTTGTTTCGAAGGCTTATGGAAAAAGGGGCAAGTTGTCTTCCCCGCACACTCAACATGCCGTGGTGGACAGGGACGGGCCCATCTCAGTGGACACCCCTGACCAAACGGGAGTGATGTGCGAGGCACCAGTGGTTGTTACTTCCCGAGAAGTCTCAAGTCTGGCTGGGCGTCCGTCTACAGCCCGTTCGCTGACCCACCCACATCTTGGGAGAAACGTTTCCTCTCTCAGCTCTGTTCTCTGAGCCCTTGTTGGCCCCTGAGTCATCCTCGTCTCCCATAAGAGATGACAGTGTTTGCAGATGTGTTCCTGGCCTGCTTCCTTTCTGCAGAAGTTCAGGAACCCGAAGACTCCTTTTAATTTTGTACCACTCTGTTCCCTTTAGACTAAGCCGATGTATTCCCTTAAAAACAGTGTGGGGCCCAATTCTCGTGAAGTGCTTCAGCCAAAGCCACACCTAAACATAGGTCCTTCTGTGCCTTAGCGGGGATTCCAGCTTCCTCTTTTCTTACCTTGTCGACAATGCAGTGCCATGGAGCATGGTACTATGCTCATTTGGAAGAGAACAGAATTTGGAGCTGTGCAGACCTGGGATGGAATCCAAATTGCCACTGATAGTTGTGGTCCTGGGCAAACAGCTGCTATCTGAACCTTACTGTTCTCATCTGTAAATGGAAGATAGCACCATCTCCCTTAAAGGGCACATGGAGGTGTTTGGGGCACGTAGCAGCTGGACTGCTGGCTGCGGCTGGGGCTATAACCAGCTCCCAGGTGCCACATTGTCCAGAGGAAGAGACAGGACGAGAAATGGGAGAAGAGAGCCTTTCTCTTCCCTCGCTCCCCGAGCATTCGCAGACGCGAGGGCACCTCTGGCTTCTCTTGGTACCACCAGGTGGATGGGGTTGCTGTTTTTGGCTACCACCTCCTTTATTTTTCTGAGAGGGAAGGAGATTCACGGAAGAAGGAAAGCTGGCTCGCCAGTCCCTGGCTTACTCTGTGAGTTCATTCCAGAGCCTCCAAGTAACGTTCGTCAGAAGCCCCTGAGCAAGCCCTGAAGAAGGGGGAGCACGTGTGAGGTTTCAGCGTTTGCTGCCTTTTGTCGGAGGTCAGCTCGTTTTCCCTAACACTGAGGCGGAAGGCCGTCTCCAACTGGATCTAGGTCCCTGCGTGAGTATGCTTGCCTGTTTCACAATTGCTTAAAAGCAGGGTGATACACACGTGGATTTAAAACACATTTAGAATTTATTTCCTTCAGAACAAAGCAAGTGCACTGAAGGGCTCTGAAAAGACCAATTAACTGGCTTAAAACATAAGGACTTGCACTGTGGTGCAGGTGCTCCAGGTGCCCCATTTACCCAGTCTGGTGCTCCAACCCACCTGAGGCTGATGCCAGCAGAGAGGAGGAAAGCCCATGGGTCAGAGCAGAGGAAGAGACCAGATCTGTTCTCATGAAAACCCTGGCAGGCCAGACAGCCCTCCCTCCAGCAGATTCCCCGGAAATGAAGCTGTTTGTCAGAGATGCCAGACCCTGCCTCATGCTTTGAAAATGTTCCCTAAGCTCTGCGATAACCTCGCTGGGGTCACATCTGGCTTGGAGGCCACGTGCCAAACATTCCATATTTAAGGCTGAATTTGCAAGTTTGCAACAGGAGGGAAAAATACAATAGCGTGTGTCAAGAATACCCTATCTAGAGGGAATCTAAGGACACGGGATCTGTTGGTCACGGCTTTGTTCATTGCATCGTATCACGATTGGTCCGTGCATGACCAGCTCCTCAAAGCTTCACCATCAGTGTTGTCAGCCTTACTTGGTCATGATGGATTGTCCTTCCTTTGTGTGTTGCTGTTTGGTTTGCTAACATTTTGTTAATTTTTTTCATTTATGCTTACTTAGGATGCTGCTCTGTAGCTTTTCTTTAGTTTTGTAAGGGTTTGGTTTTGGGCTTCCTTTGGCCTCATCAAATGATTTGGGAAGCATTCCATGCTCCTTTGATTTTTTTCTGAGAGGGTTTGTGGATAATAGGTAATATTTTGTCCTTAAATGTTTGTTATAATCTACCAGCGAAGCCACCTGAACTTGTCCTTTTCTTCGTTGGGATGTTTTTAAGCATGAATTCTACTTCTATTTATTCTTGGGACAGTTTCGGTGAGGTCTGTCTTTCAAGGTTTTTATCCATTTCATCATTGGAATAGGTTGTTAACAATATTCCACCATTTTTTAGTAGCAGCTTTCTTAAGATATAATTCATATACCATAAAATCCACATTTTACAACATACAATCCAGTGGGTTTTAGTATATTCACAAACTTGTGCACCATCACCATTATCTAATACAACATTTTTATCACCCTGAAAAGAAACCCCATCCCCACTAGCAGTCACTCTCCATCCCACACCCTCCCAGTCCCTGGCAAGCACTAATCTACTCTCTGTCTGTGTCGATTTCCAAGTTCTGGACATTTCATGTAGTTAGAATCATACAGTCTTTTGTGACTGGCTTCAGACACTTAGCATATGTAGCATAAATCAGCACTTCGTTCTTTTTTATGGCTGACTAATATTCCATCTTTCATTGACTGAGTCACCATTTGATGGGCATTTGGACTGCTTCCATATTTTAGCTGTTATGAATAATGCTGCTATAAATGCTCATGTACAACAGAGTAAACATTGTGTGAACAATATGCTTTCAATTCTCTTGTGTATTTGCCTAGGTGTGGAATTATTGGATCATATAATAACTCTGTGTTTCACATGTTGAAGAGCTACCAAACAGTTTCCAAGGTGCCTGCACCATTTTACATTTCCACCACAGTTCATGAGGGTTCCAATTTCTCCACGTCTGTGTTAACACTTGCTTTTGTCTTTTTGAGTACAACCATCCTAGTGGGTGAGAGTGGTATCTCACTGTGGTTTTGATTTGCATTTCCCTGATGGCTAATCATCCTGAACCATACTTTCATGTGCTTATTGGCCATTTGTACATATTCTTTGGTTAAATGTGCATTCAAATTCTTTGCCCATTTAAAAATTGGGTTATTTGTCTTTTTATTGTTGAGTTGTAAGAGTTCTTCATGTATTCTGAATACTAGTCCCTTATCAGAGACATGATTTGCAAATATTTTCTCTCATTCTGTGAGTTGTATTTTAACTATCCTGACAGTATCCTTTAAAGAACAAAAGTTTTAAATTTTGATGAAGCCCAATTTATCTATTTTTTCTTTCATTGCATGTGGTTCTGGTGTCACAGTATGCTGTTTTAAAAAATTACCATTGAGGGATGAATGGACAGAGCACAGAGGATTTTTATGGCAGTGAAAATGACACATTGTATGAGTATATCATACCCATGAAAATGAGTATGATACTATAAGGCAGACACATGTCATTGTGTATTTGTCCAAACCCATAGACTGTACAACACCAAGAGTGAAGCCTAATGTAAACCACAGACTTCGGGTGATAATGGTGTGTCCATACAGGCTCATCATTGGTAAGAAATGTACCATCTGGTGCAGCATGTTGGTAACAGGGCAGGCTGCGCGTGTGTGGGGGATATAGGGACCCTCTGTACCTTGATCTCAATTTTGCTGTAAACATACTCTAAAAGAATTGTCATTCAAAGAAAAATGATCAATCAGTTAAAATATTTTCTGATTTTCCTTGTGATTTCTTTTGTTGATATGTTATTTAGACATATATTGTTTATTTTCCAAATATCTGGGGATTTCCCAGTATATTAACATTCTTCCTGATGCAGAAATGCAGCTCTTTCTAGTTGGCCCCTGGGAATAGGAGGGTGGGGTTGGGGCTCACCTTCCACAACCAAAGACCCATCATGTAATATTCCCAGTACAGTCATTGCCTCTGCTGTGAACTATGCCTCTAGTGTGTTAAAGCTGCTTAGTCAGATATATTTCTGTTATTGATTTCTAACCAATTCCATATTCTATATTATCTCAATGCTATTACTTTTATTGACATTTTATGGCTCAAAGTATAGCCTATCTTGGAGTATGTTCAATGTGAACTTGAAAATAATGTATATTTTTTAAACATTAGGTATAGTGTTTTATATTTGTCAAGTAGGTTGATTGATAGTTGTTCAGGTTTTATATATTCTTACTAATATTTTCTGTCTAAGAGACGAGAGCTAAGTCTCCAACAATAATAGTGGATTGTTAGGTGCAAATATATTTAGATTTGTTATGTTTCCTTCATGAAGTAATGCTTTTATCATTATGAAGTGTTCTTCTGTCACAACTAGCACTTCTTGTCTTAAAATCTACTTCAGTTTTTATGAATATAGCCACTCCAGCTTTCTTATGATTAATGTTTTCAAACTTCTTCATTCTTTAAATTTGAACCTATTTATATCTCTATGATATCTCCCATAAATGACATATAATTGGCTTTTACTTTTAAAAGAAATTTGGTTTGACAATCTCAGCCTTCTAATTGGAGGATTTAGGCCATTTTCATTTACTCAAATTATTAATAAGCTTTGCTTATTACTGCGGAGCACAGGCTCCGGACGCGCAGGCTCAGCGGCCATGGCTCACGGGCCCAGCCGCTCCGTGGCATGTGGGATCTTCCCGGACCGGGGCACGAACCCGTGTCCCCTGCATCGGCAGGCGGACTCCCAACCGCTGCGCCACCAGGGAAGCCCATCTAATATTGGGTTTTAACTATATATTTTTAGTGGTTGTTTTATAAATGACACATATACTTATTTTATCAGTCTACCTTGAATTAACATTCACCATTTCACTGTAATATGAAAACCTTGCAACAGTATTTTTCTATTTATCCTCTTCTGACCCTTGTTCAATTTTTTTCTTATATTTTACTTCTAAATAAATTACAAACCACAAAATTTGCTGTTGTTATCATTGTTTTTAACTCAGTTTTTTTTTCAAAAACTAAAAACCCGTAAAAATATTCTTTTATATTAACCTCCAAAGTTACTGTCATTCAGTTTGGGCTGCCATAACAAAGTACCATAGAGTAGGTGGCTTATGAACAACAGAAATTTATTTCTCACAGTCCTGGTGGCTGGAAGTCCAAGATCAGGGTGCCAGCAGGGTGGTGTACAGCTGCAGGGCCTCTTCTGGGAGCAGATGGCCGACTTCTCACTGTGTCCTCGAGTGGCAGAAGGGGCAGACAGCTCTCTGCCATAAGGGCCCTAACCCCATTTATGAGGGCTCCACCCCAAGACCTCACCTCTTAATACCGTCACACTGGGAGTTAGGATTTCAAATATGAATCTGGGGGTGACACACTCACTCCATCCGTCACCCTTTGTTCTGTTCTTCATTTTCTTCTGCAGACTTCATTCCCACCGGAGAGAGTTTTGGTTGTCACAGCCGGGGGCTGGTGCTGCTGGCATCTAGTGGGTAGAGGTCAGGGATGATGGACAGGACAGTCCCCACAGCAGAGAATAATTTACCCCAAATGTCAACAGTGCTGCAGTTGAGCATCTGCTGTGGCTCCATGTTTACATTCAGTATCATTTCCCTTCAGTCCCCAAACCTACTTTTAGTGTTTCTTGTCGTGGAGGTTCAGTTGCTACAGAGGTTTGTTTGTTTGTTTTAACTTTCGTTTATCTGAAAATTTCTATTTTGCCTTCCTTTATGAAGGATGATTTTGCTGGTTACAGAATTCTAGATTGAAGTTGCTTTTCTCTCAGCACTTTAAGCGTGTTGCCCCATTGCCTTCTGCCTCCAAATGTTTCCAATGAAACCAGCCATTTAAGAAAAGCCATTGCTCTATGTAATGCGTATTCTTTCTCTGACACATTTTTCTCTTTATATCTGGCTTTCAGCAGTTTGTGGCTTTTCATAAGATTGGAATGTTTTCGGCCAACAATTCTTCAAGTATTTTTCTTCCATTGTCTCTCTTTCCTCTTATTCTTGGACTCCAAAATGCTTGTATCTCAGACTACTTGATATTAGACTACTTGATACGGATCTTTCATTTCACAGATGTTCTGGTCATGTTTTTAAACTCTTTTTTCTCTCTCTTGGCCAATCTGGATAATTTCCACTGACCTTTGTTTCAGGTTCACTGATTCTGACTACTGCATTGTCCAGCCTAAGCCCATCCTTTTTTTTTTTTTTTTTTAGTGTTGACATTCACTTCTTAAAATATACCATCTGTTCACTCAGATTTGAAATAATTGTTTTAGTTTATTCTTACCCCAGTAACTGAACCATCAATGGTCTCCCCTAAAGAATGTAATTTCTCTTAAATACAGGTCACATTTTTCTGCTTTTTGCATGTTTTATAATTGTTTTTATTGTATTCTGCACACTGTGTAGAAAAGAATAATAAAGAGTGAAGTATTTTTGTTTTGTCCTGTTTGTTCCTTAGAGACTGAAGTCCGTTTCCTCTGAATGCAGTAAAGGTGAGGAGTTAGTCGCTCGGCTTCCTCCTAGCCTCTAGCTGAGCCAGAAAAATTGCATCTTTCTTCAGACTGAGTTAACCTGTGAATTAGCCCAACCTCAAATCCTGAGCTATAGTCTTTTGGATCTTGTCAGTATTTGGGCTGGGAAGGGTTGCTTGTAGTTTTAACTCTATTGACTGAAAGAAAGCATGGGACTTTTTGATTTCTCTCTGCTTAGCAACCCCTACTCCAATGCCCCTTTCATGGCAAGACCTGGAGTGGGGGAGGAGAATTGTTCAGGTTGAGTCCTCCATCCTTGCCTTTGTGGCTCTTCTAGACTCCAGCTCGTGCCATCAGTCCATACTGCCACCCAAAGTCCAGCTCACAGCCCTCTGCTACCATGAAGGTTTTTCATCCATGGCAGGCTAACTCTACCCAGACCTCAGTGTGGAAGCAGGGAGCTGTCATGTCTCTCTGCTCACTCGTGATTGTTTCTTTCTGGAATCCAGTTCTCAAGGCTTCCTTCTGTCTTCCCCTCTTCTTACTCTTATATAAATGTACAATTTTTACCTTGTCTTGGTTTTCCTTGCTGGCCCTATGGGAATGAAGGTCTTTCCCATTCTGATCTGAATCAGAAATCTCCTGTACTTCGTGTTTTGTTACATGCTCTTTCCGGTCAACAGTATGTCATGGATATCTTGCCTTGTGAACACAAAGAGGTTTACCTCATAATTTTAGAATTTTAAACACTTACTTTTTTTTTCCAAAAGTAAATAACACAATAAAAACAATCTCTAAGTTAACCATTGTTAACTTCTCTTGTCTTCTTTTTTATTGAGAAATCATTTGCTTAGAGCAAAATGCCCAAATCTTAAGTTTATAACCCAATGAATTTTACATATATTTATACTTTGTGACCACCACTCAGATCAAGATATAGGACATTTGGGGCTTCCCTGGTGGCGCAGTGGTTGAGAGTCCGCCTGCCGATGCAGGGGATGCGGGTTCATGCCCCGCTCTGGGAGGATCCCGCATGCCGCGGAGCGGCTGGGCCCGTGAGCCATGGCCACTGAGCCTGCGCGTCCGGAGCCTGTGCTCCACAGTGGGAGAGGCCACAACAGTGAGAGACCCGCGTACCACACACACAAAAAAAGATATAGGACATTTCCATTACGATTCTTCCCAGTCAATACTCCCTCCCAGAGATAACCATTTTTTTGATTTCTAGCACGATAGATTGGTTTTGCCAGTTCTTAAGTTTAATACAATTGAAAGCATATAGTATGCACCATGTTGTGTCTGGCCTCTTTTGCTCAAACAATGTCTGTGAGATTCGTCCATATCGTCACGTGTCCATTGTTTTTACTGCTGTGTAATATTCCATCGATGAATTATACCACAGTTGATTTATTCATTATCCAGTTGATGGACTATTGCTTCCAGTTTTTGGTTTGTTATGAACAAAGCCAACATGAACGTTCTTGTAGGGTTTTTTGGGGGTAGGTATATATGCAATTTTTTTCTGATTTTACCTTGGGTGGACTTGTTAGTTCACAGGCAGATGCATATATAGCTTTAGCAGAAACTGTCAGTTTTGCCAAGTAATGGACCGTCTTACATGCCAGCCGTGTAGGAGAGTTCCGGTTGTTTTAAAGCCTCACCAACATTTGGTATTATCAGTCTTTTTAGATTTCTGCCATTTGGTTGGGTGTACAGCAGAGCCTCATTAATTTTTAATGTGTACTTCCATGATTGTGTCCCGTTCTTTTTTTTTTTTTTTTTTTTGAGTAGGATACATCTTCCTGAGGGCTCTTTGAAGCAAGGCATTTTAAAGAAAACAGTTTTGCTGCTGTCACTGCAGCAAAGCAGACCGGCAACAGCAGAAGCCAGTCAGAGGAAGCTACACAGCTAAGAAGTCCTCCTGTAGACTTTAGGTCTTGCAGTCAGTCCCAGTCATCCACCCACCCCACGTGATCCATGCTGCTAACGTGGAAACTAGACACCGCCGTCATGGGGAGTCCTTTTCTCTGCTCATGTCAGGGACATCTCCTACATTTAGACTTGGAGGGACTCTTTCCTGTTTAAGTTCCTGATATTGAGAGAGCTTTGAGTCCATCCAAACACTGGGAGGTTAGGAAAGATTTGATTTGATCACCAGTGAGTGACACACCCAGCCCAGAAACCATTCTGAAACCCACCCTAGACTGTGGTGAAACACCCCGAATTCAGGCATCCTGGGTTCAGATCTTGGGCCCCCAATTTTTTAACCATGTCAGTTTGGGTAAGTACCTTTAACCTGTCCAGGACTCATTTTTCTCATCTGCTAAGTATGGAAAGGAACGGGAGTCACTTTATATGACGGCTGTATCAGAGCACTTAGAACAGTGTCCAGCAATAGCCCACAGTAATGTTGACACAATTATATGATCGTGGTTTTCATCCCTAACTGAGTCTCCAGTGAGGAGCAAGGTGCAGACATGTGAGAGACGCTGACCATGTGACTGACCACAGGGCGCCATCAGTGGAGTCACCAACACCACAGGCTTGGAATCAGGCAGCCTGGGCTTCAAATCCGGCCTCTGCCCTCAGTTTTCTCATCTGTCCAGCGAGCACATTCAAGCCTGTCACACGGGGTGCTGTGAGGGTCACACCACCTAATGGACAGTAAACTGCCAGGGCTGCGTCCGTCCCGCACATTGTGAGGCCTCGAATAAAGGTTACCGGTGCTGGACCAACCACCAGGAGATGCAAACGCTTCAAGCCCACAGGCTCGGGGTCCGAGGCCGAGGGTTTCCTGTTCCTTCTGAGAGTCCCACCTTGTCCAGGCGGCCACCCCTGCGGCCGCAGGCCCAGGCTCAGGACAATCCGCCTCGGGCTGGACTCTCAACTCCAACACAACCCCAGCTTTGCGCGAGAAGCTTCAGCGCGCATCAGCCGGGGTCCCTGAGGCAGGGAGCCCCCAGCGGAGCCGGGGCTGATTGGCTTAGAGACACACGCACACGCACACGCACACACACACGTGATGCCTCTCTGGCCAATGAGATGTGAGGACGAGGCCCCTGGGGGATTCTGGGAAGGGCTCTCCTGACGGAGCCGGAGGAGTGGCTCCCGGGCTGCCCCGGTCGCGTGTGCCTGCCGTGACCCCGAGTGGGGTCGCGTGAGCGGTCTCTGGAGGGGACCCCGTGAGGTGGGGTCGCGTGGGGTGCACTATCCGGTCAGGACTCGGTGACACGGGCGGGTTCCTGCGGGAGCCGTCACCCTCCTGCGGCTCCGTTCGATACGCTCCGGCCCCATGGTGTCCGAGGGATTTTCGTCCGGAAAGCTGGTCTGTGAGACAGAGTGAGCATTGCAGCAGCGTTGCCAGCCCGAGTTCCCCAGAAAACCGGTGGGGAGCTCGTCCCCCGCGGCAGGAATGCCGGGGCAGCGGGAGCGGCTCTCATCTTCCTCCAAGTGGCGGTTTGGACAAAGTGTTTTGTTTGGTTTCCGTAGCTTCCAGAGCATGTGAGGAATGCTAAGGCCTCGTCCAAGTCAGAGGCTGCTCGTTAAAGTCACCTGCAATCCTTCCAAGGCTCCGGCCCAAGGACGGGGTGGGGCCTGGCATCGCAGATTTTAAGGGACCCCTCCCCACGTGGCCACTCTTTGCCTTGAAGCCAGCGGAAAACCTCTGCTTTGAGGGCTTGGAAGACAGGGCAGCCCGTGGAGTCCACGTGCTGCTCCAGTTCTCTGCGGACTTCTGCTCTGGGTCTACGTGGTTACCCTGTCGGTGGGGTGTGGCCCGACACATGGAGAGTCAGTCATATGTCTTGCCCTCTGTCTCCTGGAGCAGTTCTTGCCATCCTCAGCGCAGACACCCCGCATGGGCTCTGCCAGGGAGGGAAGTCTGAATAACACTATCACAGCCACTCTCACGGCCTTTCCTGCCACATCTGGGGACCAGATGGGAGAAGCGGAGATCAAATGCAAGCCTGAGAGGAAACCTCATTAGATCCAGCTGGCAAAAGATGAACAAATTTGCACAGCACAGGGACAGAACCCACAGAAGAGCAACACTAAGGCAAAAGTAGTGGGGATCTGACCTAGAAATGGCCTTGCAGAAGGCAAGATGGTAGATGGTGGTGGCTTGTATGTTCTGAGTGCTTCTGGAGGGTAATGTGCGGTTACAGTCCCCTTGTCCCTTCATCTCACAGCCATGGGATAGACACTTTAATTAGATTTGCATATTTAAATGCTTTCCATTACACTTACCATGCCAGGTAGTGCCTAGCTGCTTTACAGAGATCACTGTAACCTTCAGGACAGCGGTCTACCATGGCTGCTATGATTGCTCCCACATCAGAGATGAGCAAATGGAGGCACCAAGGGCCAAGACCTGAGTCCAAGTGGTCAGCTCCTGATCCCGTGCTCTCAAGTGTCAAGCTTAGTGCCTCTGGCACAACAGTCAAGGGCTAAAGTCTGGAAGCTAGCAAGTTTGAGTTTGAATTCTGCAAGGATCCAGCTACAATTGACTTGACCTCAGCTAGGTGAAAACCCAAAGCTCTCTGCTGGGCATTCCTGCTAATTCATGGGCACTTTCATTTCCTGACCTCTGTGCTACAGCACACAGGTCTGTGCACTGTCCCCAGTCCTGCTCTACATCCACCAGGTCCACCAGGAGCAGGACTCCTTACATCTTGGTACCCATCAAAAGTTCTCAGTGGGCATTGTGGGTCGTACCAAGTGCTACACGGGTGGTGGGGGAGGGGATTCATGTAAAACACTAAGACGTGCCTGACCTTCTGAAGTCCACTCTGCTCTCCCCCACGCTCACTCCCTACACAGCCCCTGCATTTTTCCTTCCCTCCCACATTTTCCCCAGTGACTCTAAACTCCTCTCTACTGTGGTGTACTTCCACATCACCTCCTTTCTTTTCTGAAGCCTTGTTGCCCTCCTTGCTCACAGCGGGAGGAGAGGGGGCCAACCCCTTTGCTCTTCTACCCTAGTGCTTGTCAAGGAGTTCTTTACAAGAAAGTGAGTGTTCTTTCTGCCAAGACATCTCCTACTGAATAGATCACTCTCCATTTCTGATCAGAAAGTGTTGGTTCTGCCCCTCCCATATTGAAGAAATAAAAGTATAAGATGTGAGTGAGAAGGCTCCATGCATAGCCCCGTCACTCACTGCCTGTGGCTCTGGAAGAAGTCCCCAGTTTCCTCATCCATAAGCTAGGGATCAAAGCAACTACTCCACACCTTTGAAGAGTTGTCAGCCACATCTGGCTTAGGAGGACTGATGAAGCCAGTTCTTTTTTTTTTTTTTGCAGTACGTGGGCCTCTCACTGTTGTGACCTCTCCCGTTGCGGAGCACAGGCTCTGGACACGCAGGCTCAGCGGCCATGGCTCACGGGCCCAGCCACTCCGTGGCATGTGGGATCTTCCCAGACCGGGGCACGAACCCGTGTCCCCTGCATCGGCAGGTGGACTCTCAACCACTGCGCCACCAGGGAAGCCCCAAGCCAGTTCTTTTTCTTGCTACCCTCAAACCCAAAGAATATGAAGAACAAGGGGGTTTGAACAAGTGAAGCAAATAACAGCAAAAGCCTTCACTATTGAAAGGGAAGGAGAGATCAGCTCCCTGTGACAAAGCAGCACCTGCTTCCACCCTGACTGGAAGCTGTGGAGAGAGAGGACAGAAGTCAGAGTATTGGGAAAGATGCCCGCTGATCCTGCCAACAGTAGGGGGCTGATGGAGATGGGAGTCAGAAGCCCTGGGAAAGGTGGTGAGAGTTCAAAGAGGATAGAGCTTTTCTCACCCTTTTCCTCCTGCCCCAACCCCAGTGGTGGCAATGCCTCCTGGGGTAGAATGGAGTGGCCAGCAGAGGGGAAGACTGAAAGACAGAACACCTAGAGTGGCTTACCACCAACAACAGACAGAAATGTGGAGAAGACAAATGGGAGAAGACCTGAGAGAGCAGGACGGGGGAGCTGGCATACTTCATTGACCAGCAGTAATGAGGTATGTCTCCCCGTCCTCACTGGAGTGGGGTCATAGGAGCCTTTTGAGGAGTTAGGACTTCCACATGGCTCAGCAGCAATGAGGCCACCTCCAGTGTGGTATCAGTGGAGACCACAAGGAGAGCTGGAACTCCCTGTCACCAAGAAGTAACACGGAGCTCCCCTCCCTTTGGGTATCAATGGAAGCCTTTGTGGGGAACCTGGACCTCTACCTCCACGCGGCAATAACAAGGTAGTGTCCCTTCCCCTTGTGAGAGCACTGTCAAAGAAAGCCAACTAAAACAAGATTTAAGTGAGATCCAGAGTCTCATAACATAACACAAAAATGTCCAGATTTCAGTCAAACATCACTGATTATACCAAGAACTAGGAAGATCTCAAACGGAATGAAAAAGACAATATATACCAATACTGAGATGACAGAGATGTTGTTAGAATTATCTGTGAAAATTTAAATCAGTCATGATGAAAATGCTAGAAACAAATGAAAAATAGGAAGCCTCAGCAAAGAAATTGAATACATTGTCTCACCCAATAAATAAAAGATGTAAAGAAGAACCAAATGGAAATTTTAGAACTGAAAACTACAGTAATCAAAAGCTCAGTGAGGGCTTCCCTGGTGGCGCAGTGGTTGAGAGTCCGCCTGCCGATGCAGGGGACGCGGGTTCGTGCCCCGGTCTGGGAGGATCCCACATGCCGCGGAGCGGCTGGGCCCGTGAGCCATGGCCGCTGAGCCTGCGCGTCCGGAGCCTGTCCTCCGCAACGGGAGAGGCCACAGCGGTGAGAGGCCCGCGTAACGCATAAAAAAAAAAAAAAAAAAAAAAAAGCTCAGTGATGGGTTCAACAGTAGAATGGAGGAAACAGGGGAAAGGTAGAACAATAGAAATTACCCAATATGAACAACAGAGATAATGTTCCAAAACAAAAGCCCCAATCACAAAAAACAGAACCTCAGGGGCCTGTGAGACTGTGACAAAAGATTTGATGCTTACATTGTCAGGATCCCAGAGGGAGAGAAGCAAGAGGGCAGGGCTGAAAAAGTACTCAAATATTTTTTTTCAGAAAGGTGCAAAAGCAGTTCAATGGAGGAAAGCTTGCCATCTCAACAAATAGTCCCGGAGCAATTGGAAGCTTGTAAGTCAAACAATGAACCTCCACCTAAGTCTCACACTTTATACAAATAATAATTCAAAGTGGATTGAAACATAAACGTAAAACATAGAAATACAAAACTTTTAGAAAAAAATAGAAAAATTTTAAGATCTAGCACTAGGCAAAGAGTTGTTAGACTTGACACCAAAAGCATGATATATAATAGGAAAAATTTATAAATTGGACTTTGTAAAAATTGAAGGCTTTTGCTCTGTGAAAGCTCCTGTTAAGAGGATGAAAAGGTAAGCTATAGAGTTAAAGAAAATGTTTGCAAACTGCATATCTAACAAAGGACTGGTAGCTAGAGTATATGAAGAACTCCCAAAGCTCAACAGGAAAAAAAAAAACAAAATCCCATTAGGAAATAGGCAAAAGACATGAAGAGACATTTCACTGAAGAGGTAATTGATGGCAAATAAGCATGTGAAAATATGTTCAACATCATTATCCATCAGGGAAATACTAACTAAAATCACAGTGAGATATCATTACACATCTATCAGAATGGCGAAAATGAAGGGTGGTGTCAGCACCAAATGGTTTTTGGATGAGGAGAAACTGGATTACTTATCCAATGCTGGAAGGAATGTAAAATGGTATAGGAAAGCAGTTTGGCAATTAAAAACAGCAACAACAACAACAACTAAATATGCAACTACTACCCAGTAATAGCACTCCTGGGCATTTTCCCCAGAGAAATGAAGGCTAATGCTCACACAGAACCTGTTTACAAATATATATAGCAGCTTTATTTGTAATAGCCTCAAACTGGAAACAACCTGGATGTCCTTCAGTGGGTGAATGGTTAAACAAACTGTGGTACATGTATACCATGGGATACCATGGGATACTACTCAGTAGTATATTAACGCATATATGTGGAACCTAGAAAAATGGTACAGATGAACCAGTTTGTAGGGCAGAAATAGAGACACAGATGTAGAGAACAAATGTATAGACAGCAAGGGGGGAAAGTGGCGGGGTGGTGGTGGTGGTGTGATGAATTGGGAGATTGGGATTGAATTATATACACTAATATGTAGAAAATGGATAACTAATAAGAACCTGCTGTATAAAAAAATAAAATTCAAAAAGTCAAAAAAAAAAGTAAATAAAAGGAATGAACTACTGATATATACAGCACCTAGATGAATCTCTAGAGAATTATGCTGAGTGAAAAAACACCAGTCTCAAAGGATCACACGCTGGAAGTCCTAGCCACCACAATCAGATAAGAAAAAGAGAGAAAAGGAATCCAAACCGGAAAGGGAAAATTAACTCTGTCACTGTTTGCAGATGACATGATAACTATACATAGAAAAATCCTCAAAACACCACCAAAAACTACTAGAACTCATCAACGAATTTGATAAATTTGCAGGATACAAAATTAATATACAGAAATCTGTTGTATTTCCATATGCTAACAATGGACTATCAGAAAGACAAATTAAGAAAACAATCCCATTTACAGTCTCATCAAAAAGAATAAAATATCTAGGAATAAATCTAAGGAGGTAAAACACCTGTACTCAGAAAACTATAAGACACTAATGAAAGAAATTGAAGACGATACAAACAGATGGAAAGATATACTGTGTTCATGGAGTAGAAGAATTACTATTGTTAAAATGACCATATTACCCAAGGCAATCTACAGATTCAATGCAATCCCTATCAAAATACCAATGGCATTTTTCCACAGAGCTAGAACAAATAATTCTAAAATTTGTATGGAAACAAAAAGAACTTGAATAGCCAAAAACACCTTGAGAAAAAAGAACAAAGCTGGAGGTATCTCGCTCCCAGGTTTCAAACCATACTACAAAGCTACAGTCATCAACATTATGGTACTGGCACAAAAAAAGGCACAGAGATCAAGGCAAAAGAATAGAGAGCCTAGAAATGTACCCATGCTTATATGAACAATTAATCTATAACAAACGAGGCAAGAGTATATAATGGGGAAAAGACAGCCTCTTCAATAAATGGTGTTGGGAAAACTGGGCAACTGCATGCAAAAGAATCAAACTGGACTACTCTCTCACACCATGCACAAAAACAAATTCAAAATAGATTAGAGCCTTAAATGTAAGACCCGAAACCATAAAACTTCTAGAAGAAAACGTAAGCAGTAGTCCCCTTGCTATATCAGTAATATGTGTGTGTGTGTGTGTGTGTGTGTGTGTGTGTGTGTGTGTGTGTGTATTTGGCTATGTCTCTTCAAGCAAGGGAGCCAAAAGCAAAAAGAAACAAATGGGACTACATCAAGCTAAAAAGCTTTTGCACAGTGAAGGAAGCTATCAACAAAATGAAAAAGCCACTTAATAAATGGGAGAAGACATTTGCAAATGACATATCTGATAAGGGGTTAATATCCAAAATATACAAAGAACTCATACAACACAACATCTAACAAGCAAACACAAACAACCTAATAAAAAACTGGGCAGAGGATTGGAATAAAAGTTTTTTTCCAAAGAAGATATTCAGGTGGTCAACAGGCACATGAAAAGGTGCTCAACGTCACTAATCCTCATCAAGGGAATGCAAAGGAAAATCACAATGAGATATCACCTCACACCTCTCAGAATGGCTATTATCAAAAAGACAACAAATAAGAAGTGTTGGTGAGGGTGTTGAGAAAAGGGAACTCTCCTACACTGTTGGTGGGAATGTAAGTAGGTGCAGCCACTATGGAAAACAGTATGGAGAGTCCTCAGAAAATTACAAATAGAACTACCATAAGATCCAGCAATTTATCAAAAGAAAACAAAAGCACTAATTAGAAAAGACACATGTACCCCTATGTTCACTGCAGCATTATTCACAATAGCCAAGATATGGAAGAAACTCAAGTGCCCACCAGTAGATGAATGGATAAAGAAGATGTGGTATATATGATGGAATATTACTCAGCCATATAAAGAAGGAAATCTTTCCACTTGCAGCAACATGGATGGATCTAGAGGGTATTGTTCTAAGTGATATGTCAGACAGAGAAAGACAAATACTGTATGACTTCACTTATATGTAGAATCTAAAAAACAAAACAAATGAAAAAACATAAATGGAAACACAGTTATAGGCACATAGAACAAAGAGGTGGTTGCTAGAGGAGAGGAGGGTGAGGGAGGGAAGAAAGAGTGAGGGAGATTAAGAGGTACAAACTTCCAGTTGCAGAATAGATGAGTTGCAGATATGAGATGTACAGTGTGGGGATTATGGTCGATTACTAGGTAATATCTTTGTGTGGCGACATAACTAGACTTATGGCGATCATTTTGAAATGTATAGGAAAAAAATACTATGTTTTGTAACAGGAACCAACATAATGTTGTAGGTCAATTATACTTCAAAAACAAACAAACATACAAACAAACTGAAAGAAAAAGGATCAGATACGTGGTTACCAGAGGTGGGGGGTTGAAGGAGGGGAAATTGGATAAAGACAGTCAAAAGGTACAAACTTCCAGTTATAAGATAAGCAAATACTAGGGATGTAATGTAAATACAATGTAATATAATTAATACTGCTGCAGGTTATATTTGGAAGCTGTTCAGAGAGTAACTCCTAAGAGTTCTCACTACACACATAAAATTTTATTCTGTTTCTTTAATTTGGTATCTATATGAGATGGATGTTCACTAGACTTGTGATAATCATTTCATGATGTGTGTAAGTCAAATCATTAAGCTGTACACCCCAAACTTATACAATGCTGTATGTCAGTCATGTCTCAGTAAAACTGAAAGGGAAAAAAAAAAAACCCATTAATTTAAAAAAAACAAAAAAATCCCCGAAACCAAAACCAAACCAAACAAAAACCCAAAAGGTCACATACTCTATGATTCCATTTGTATAACATTTTTGCAATTACAAAATTAAAGAAAGGAAGACCATATTAGCGATTGCCAGTAGTTAAGGATGGGCTGGAGGTTGGAGCGAGGTGGCTATGATTATAAAAGGGACATAGGGGAAATTCTTGTGTCTATGGAACTGTTTTGTATTATGACTCTGTCAATGTCAGTATCCTGGTCGCGTCATTGTACTATAGTTTGCAAGATGTAACCATTGGGGAAAACTGGGTAAACAGTACACAGTATCTTTTTGTATTGTTTCTTACAACTGCATGTGAATCTACAATTATCTCAAACTAAAATGTTTTTAAACATTTACATACATGAAGAATTATGAGGTTGGTTGATTTTGAAAATCAATTAATGTAATTCATCACAGAAACAAACTAAAAAAGAAAGAAATGATCATCTCAAAAGATGCAGAAAAAAACATTTGATAAAATTCAACATCTTTTCTTGATTAAAAAAAAAACCAATGAATGGAGAGATATACTATATTCATGGTATTGTTAAGATGCTGATTATCCCCAAATTAATCTATTGATTCAAACAAAATTTCAACAGCTATTTTGTAGATGCTGACAAGCTGATTTTAAAATTCAGGTGAGAATGCAAAAGATGTAGAATAACCTTACAAAGCCATAGTAATTGGGACTGTGTAGTACTGGTGTGAAATAGACAAATAGATCTTGGAACAGAGTCCAGAAATAGACCTATACAAATATTCATGACTAACTTACAAAGTGCAAATGTAATTCAATGAAGAAAGGATAGTCTTTTCAACAAATGGTACTGGAACAATTGGATATCCACATGCAAAATAAAATGAGCCTTGATCCTATCTTGCACCATATACAAATATTAACTCAAAACAGATTATTTAAAACATAAAACTTATTTTAAAAATATTGGGTTGAGCAGAGTTTTTACGTATGATACCAAAATCATGATCCACTTTTTAAAAGATTAAATGGACTCGAACAAAATTAAAATGTCGGCTCTTTGAAAGACATTGCTATGGGAATGAAAAGACAAGCCGCATACAAACTGGGACAAAGTAATTGCAAATCATATATCGGATAAAGGGTTTTTTAATCCAGCTTACATAAAGAACCCTCAAAACTCAATAATAAGAAAACTAACAACTCAGTTTAAAAAATAGGCAAATGATTTGAGGAGACACCTCACCAAAGAAGATATGTGTATAACAAATAAGCGTATGAAAGGCCCTCAGCATCATTAGTCGTTAGGGAAATACCAGAATGAGATGCCACTACACATTAGAAAGACTATGATTTAAAAGATGGATCATGACAAATGTTGATGAGGATGTGAAGCAACTGGAACTCATACACTGCTGGTGGGAGTGTAAATGTTACAACCACTTTGGAAACAGTGTGTCTGTTGCTTGAAAAGTTAACCATGTCTATTATATGAACCAATAATTCTACTCCTAGGAATTTACCCAAAAGTAATGAAAGTATATGTCCACACCAAGACTTATATACAAATGTTCATAGCTGATGAATGTGTGGAGAAATGGTCATGGCTGTGTACTGTCAGTAGGACTCCATTTTTGCAAACATTTTGGGGGACAGTTTAGCAATATCTACCTTTATTTTCCCCAAGAGAAATGTAGTCCTTAGTTTGTGTGAGGCTGGCTCTGTGTGTTCACCTCTTTCATTTGGAACATTTTGGGTTACTCTGGGTATTCAGAAAACAATAGAAATTGAACTGCTACAGAAATACACACTGAAATATGTTAGTTACTTGTTTGTTGGGGTTTTCCTTTACATGCCCTCTTTTCCTTGCATGATTAAGTGGTATTAGTAAATTTGTTCCAGATGGAAACTTTGTTGAAAACATTTGAATTGTGTGTCCATTAGTACATTTGCAAAAGTTGCTTATTACAACTTCTAAACAAAAGTTAACTTCATTACTGAGTATAGATGGTATTATTTTTATCCTTAAATACTTCAGTGTGTGTTTCCTAAGATCAAAACAACCTCTTACATACCCAGAGTGCAATGATCACAATTAGGACATTTAATATTGATTACAATGCCGTCATCTAATCCACAGGCCATATGCATATTTTAATGATTATCCCAATAATATCTTTTATAGTTTTTTTTTTTCCTGGCACAGGATCCAATCCCAGATCACATGTTGCGTTTAGTTGTCATATCTTTAGTCTGTTTTAATATGAAGCAGTTCCTTAGCCTTCCCCAGTGTTTTATGACTGCGACATCTTTGAATAATATAGGCCAGTTATTCTGTAGAACATCCCTCAACTTGAGGCAGTTAGATGTTTCCCTTTGATTAGCTTCCGGTTATGTATTTATATCATTATATTTTAGGCAGAAGTATCACAGAAGTGATGTTGGGTCCTTTTTGCTGTATCATCACAGAAAGTCCATGATGTGTATACGTTTTAGGTTTTCTGTTTTTGTTTTTTTTAATACATGGATGTTTGGTTTTTCCTGCACCATGAGTTGAAAAGAGTTTTCATTCCCCACCAGCTTAAATCTTTGCTTTCTTTCCCTCTTTACTTCTGCTTTTCTTTGGGTCTTTTGCACTCTCCCCTGAACGCATGCAGTTCAGTGGTCGGCAAATGATTTGGAGTTGATATGCAGATTTGTGGATCGACACCCTGCCCCATCTGTGGCTCTCCTTTCACAGACACACACACGTCAAACACACAAAGAGTAATTTGAGGTGGATCAGAGGCCTAAGTGTAAATGCTGAACCTGTAAATGATAGAAGAGATTATCCTCGTGACTTGGGGTTAGGCAAAGATTTTTTAGGACACAGAAAGCAATAGCTATAAGATAAAATTGGGTATTAGATGTTATAAAAATTGAAATTTTCTGCTTATAAAAAGACAGTATTGAGAAAATGATGATGAAACAAGTCATGGAGTGGAAGAAAATATTTGCAAAGTATGTCTAACAAAAAGGACTTGTATTCAGACTATTAAAAGAACTCATGCACAACTACGTAAACAGAACTACAAACACCTGTACAACCCAACAAAATTGGGCAAAAGATCGCCACAGGCACTTCACGATGCAGTGACTAGTCAGTAAGTACATGAAAAGTATTCAGCTTCATTAGTCATCAGGCAAAAGGAAATGAAAATCACAACGAGATACCACTACACTCCCACAGAAATGGCTAAAGTTAACAAGGCTGGCAATATTAAGTGTTGACAAAGATGCAGCAGCTGTGACACATACATTCCTGATGGGAATGGTACAAACACTTTGGAGAATGGTTAATTAAAAAGTTAAACAGATACTTCCCATACAATCCAGAAAGTCTTCTCTTAGGTATTTATCCAAGAAAAATGAAAATACTGGTCTAAACCAAGACTTGAACAGAAAAGTTTATAGCAGTTTCGTTCATGAGTCCAAACCTGGAAACAATTACCATCAGTGTGTCAAGGGTAATCAGAACACCATAGAGTGGAAACTGACTGTGCTCAGCAATGGGAAGGAACAGAGTCCTGACACGTGTGACAACACGGGTGGACCTCAAACACACTCTGACGTGGAGTGAGGGAAGCCAGACACAAAAGAGACCGTACTGTATTACTCCACAATATATGCCTGCAAAGAGACAAGTCTAATTTACAGTGTCAGAAAAAAATCAGTGGCTGCCTGGGGAGTCGCCGGCTGCCTGGGATTGGGGGTGGTTCAAGTGCTCTTGATTGTGGTGGGTGCCATGCAGGAGCCCTCACTTGTTAAAACTTCTCTAACCTCACATTTAAGATGGGCTCATTTTACTGTGTGTAAATATGTTCCAGTAGAGGTGACTTAAGTAAAAGAATACAGAGGTCATGATTTTGATTTGTACAGGATAGATTTGGGGCCAAGAAGCATTAAGTGAGAACAAGAGGACATCAGAGTGTGGTCCACTCTTCAAGATGACTGCCTTATAGCCATGCTACTTAGGCTGCAAGTGACAGCAACAATTGTCACAAAGCAGAAACTGCAGGAGATAATAGGAGAGACAGAAAGAAATCCTGCTATTAGGAGATGTAATACTCCCCTGTAGTCCAAGACAGATCAAGGGGACAGAAGTGAGGAAGCATGTAGAAGTACTGACTGCACGGCATGGCGAGCTTTATGGAAACTATTGAAATCTGTGCTCTGACCGGGAAGAAACTACATTGTCTTTTCCAGGGCACGTAGGATAGTCATGGAAATGGACCATAAATTAGGCAACAATAAAAATCTCAATTCCAGATAGAAGTAGTGTAAATAACATGATAAACCTAGAAATCAAAACAGAAATATGAAATGTTCACCTTCCTGTACATTTTAAAACTTTGTTTAAAAACTCTTGTGTCAAGAGTCAAAGGGTAAATGCAAACCAATTTCAGAAATGCTAGGAAATGGTGATAAAGGAAACATATCGGAATCTAGGGAGTGTAGCTCAGGCAGTGCTCAGAGACAAACTTATAGCTTTATATTTATAACAAGAAAAACAAAAGAAAGAAAAATAAATGAATTGTGTTCAACTCAAAAATTTAAATTAGGAACTACTGAGTAAACTGAAAGTAGGCATTAATAAGGCAAAGTCAGAAATTGAGTTGGAAAACAGAAAAACGTTAGAATTAACAAATAAAACCCCAGTTCTCTGAAAATTACCAACAAAATAGATAAATCACTAGCTAACCTAATCCAGAGAAAAAAGTAAAGCCATAAATACACGTAACAAAAATTCTAAAAAGAGGAGGAGTGACCATCAAGACGGAGAAAATTAAATCTTAAGAGGTTACTTATAACTCTAGGCAAAAGCACTTGAAAACCTAGATGAAAAGATAATTTTCTATGACTTACCAGCACTGAGTAAGTAATTACAGCATGTCTATGCAGACAAATTCACATAGAATAATTATCTTTTATTAACTAACTGCTCCTCTCCACCGTCCAGGTTTCAAAGGGAGCTAAGTATTGATAGAAGATTACATGACCGTCTTCATATACGCAAAAGAAGATTTATTTCATAATCTTTTATGGTGAAATAGAAAAAAGCCAGTATCTTAGTGGGGTGCGCTGAGGCATTCCCACCAGAGTCAGGAACGTGACCAACCACTACCACACCCCTACTACCTAATCCCATTGGAAACATCATCAAACGCAGTCGCACACACACGCACGCGCGCACACACACGCACATAGGAACTGGAAAGGAAGAATTAAAATGACCTCCACTCTCCAGTGCAGATGGTCGTTCTCGTAAAATCAAGGCTGAGAAACTGCTAAAACCATAAGAGAATTCACTAACGTAGCAGGGTATAACATTAACATAGAGAAATCAGTTGTCCTCACAGAAACAGTGACCAAACAATAGTAAAAGCAGATAGAATAGTCAGGAATTAACAATAAATATGCAAAACTTCCGTGCAGTCAGCTTTACTTTGAAACGCACTGGAGTAGACAAAGAGGGAAATACAGGGCATGTCTTTGGGCCAGAACACTCGTTATCATGAAGAAGTCAAGTTGTCTTAAGTTAATTTATAACTAAAAATACCAAAGGGTTCTTTCTCTCCTCCAGGCCTAGAAAAATTGACTCTAAAGCTCCTGTGAAAAAATAAACAAAAAGAGTCAGGAAAATGCTGGAAACGATTAGCAATGGAGGGGGGAATGGGCTTTCCCTACAGATGCTTAAAATACTGTAAAGTGTCCATAATTAAAAGTGTGGTACTGGTACATAAATGCACGGATCAGTGGGACACACTAGAAGATCCAAAATAGACCCACATACATATGTGGAGTTTAAGTATGATAAAGGCAGCAGCTCAGGTTGGGGAAAAGGTAGCCTTTTTAATAAAAGGTATTGGGAAACTTGGATAGCCATTTGGATCCTTGTCACCCTATGCACTATAGAATAAACTCCAAGTGGATCAGAGATATAAACATCAAACATGAAACCACAGAGGCTCTAGAAGAAAACATGTGAATTGCTTTATAACTTGGGTATGGAAAAATCCTTTCTAAATATTGTTCTAAATTCAGTACCAACAGAGGAAATGATCAATAAATTCAATTATTTTACATACAAAACATTCCTGAACACACACACACACACACACACACACACACACACAAAACAACAACAACAAAAAAACAAAGGCAAAAGACCAATGACAAGTTGAGAACAGCACTTGCCGGTTGTCTCTAAGGGCTAATCGACTTAATATGAAGACAGTTTCCAGAAATGGGGAAGGAAAAAACCAGGAGCCATGGACTAGGGGACAAGAGCCAGGAATACTCTTTTTCTCAGAAAATAAATGGGTGTCAAAGGCCCTCAACACATAAATAAATGCTCAGCATCATTTGTAGTGAGAGAAATGCAAATCTGTTTTCTGAAGTACGGGTCCTCAGCCATCAGGTTGACAAAACCCCAGAGGTGTGACAGCTAATTTTACTGGCGAGGCTGTAGGGTGAGGGCCGTGAACACGCAACACAACACAGCTTATGGAGACAATTGGCCAGATCTAACAAAGTGACCGGTGTGCTTCCCTTGATCTGCCCTAGGGATGCGCACACATGCGAGAGCAGGAGATGACGAACGTCGGGGGTTTTCTTGGCAGCTGTGGGATTGGAAAGCTTTCAGATGTCTAGCTGTGAGGTGCTGCTTGGAGCTGTGGCAGATCTACAAGACGGAAAACCAAGTTGCTGCAGGGGATGGAGAAGGACAGGAAATAATCTCCAGCCTGTGTTGTTAGGTGAAAACTAGAGTGGAGATCTGTGAATTCAGTGCACTCTCTTTTGTATGGAAATGGTGTCACAAGACGAAACACTGAAAGAACTAACTAAAAACTGATAAAAATAGGAGCCCACAGGGAGTGGGGTGGAGGCACAGGCTGGGAGCACGGCCTCTCCAGGGTACTCTTTGACTTTTGACTTTTGAACCAGGTCAATATTTCGTATATCGAACAATTAAATTACAAAGGAAAATTTCCTGATCCTGAGAACAGGCTGAGAAAAAGTAAACCTAAGTGCATATCTTATTAATAATATAATCTTGTGAAGGAAAAAAATCATTTCAAGTAATTTTAGAACACTGTAGCTTTAGCACCCATTCTCAGTGTGACACAGGACAGAAAGGACTGGAAAGAAGCCTTAAACTTTGTTCAGAACTTAGGGGGCAAACAGCTTGTCAAAGACAATTTCAGAAAATTGTGGAAATTTAAATATGGCCTGGGCATACGGTGATGTTTAGAAGCTATTTTTAGCTTGGTGTTCTATTTTGAACATGATTCAGTAATGGTATTATGTCATGCAGAAAGCAATTCTTATCTTTTTAGAGGTGAAGATTGAAGTACTTATGCATGAAACCTCATCAAGTCTGTAATTTACTCTAAAATATTTCAACCGTAAGGTTATTAAAACAAGCCTGGCAGATGGTAACAGGTTAACATAGAAAGTGGGTACAGGGTGGCTCAGTCCTCGCCGTTGCACTGCCCTCGCTGATCTTCTACGTTTGAAATGTTTCATCCGTGAAAAACACAATGATTTTGTTAAACAGAATTTCAGAAAGGGAGAGCTGATGGCAATAAAAAGAAAGTTCTTTGGGGTTTGTGAGGACTGCAGCCTGGGACACAGGTTCAAGAAGCGATCGAACTGTGCTGCACTGAATTACAGACAAAATGGCAGAGGCCTAAAGACGAAAACTGCAAGGTCACGGTTACACAAGTTTTTTAAATAAAGAATTATAATCGGAGCTGGCAAGACAGGAGGGTGCTTGTTAAGTGAGGATTGGTTGGGGTCTGAATGGTTGCGTAGTCACAAGGGGAGACCTTGAGGCCTCACGTTTGCAGCTGGTAGCTGCAGTTCTGAGTATGGCTGGGGGTGCCTTGGGTCTGGTGCAGCTCAGAGGAAGTTCAAGTTCCTGGTGGGGCAGGGACGTGTCTGAGACCAGATCCTCCGTGGCCACCTGACTCCATTTCTGCTTGCCTGAACTGGGATCGGTCCACTGTAATTTCAACTTGTCATCCGTTTAAAAAAAGCCAAGGAGGATCTGCTTTAGACAAGACACAGGCACGGGGGTGGGGGGCGTGATGCTGGCATTTAAGCTGGTCCTTGAGAAGTGAGACGTGAGTGCGGGAGCGAGGGCCTGGGTCTCGGGTGGTTGATAGTCTCTTGACCCCTTATTTTTAGCATCTTGCTTATCCCGAAAAAACATTTCCTCAAATAACTAAAAAACTATTGAGGGCCTGTTCTCACAAGGATCCATTCTTCTTTGCTGGCCAAGTTTGAGCTCACCTCCTACATTAAACCAGATGGTCTCGTGTTCAGCCAACAGCTTCTCTGGAAACCAGGACGGATGCCTCGGAGACGGCCCAGCTGCTCCTCTGGGCCAGAGAGGCCCACCGGTGGGGTCCCGGGAAGGGGGGTGGGGTTAGAGCTGGGGGGCAGCCTGCAAGCCTACGGTGTCAGCCCGGAGCCTGGCCGGGCAGAGGTGGCCTGCCCCTTCAGGCCTGTCCACTCTGTCACTCCTGTTCCAGGCTTTCTCAGACGCAGATCGTAAGATCCCTGGCGGTTCAGCATGTAACTGGCAGCTCCTTCTCTCCGAGGGAAAAGTAAACTACGCAGATGGGTCGGTGATTCACCCGGGAAGTGGGATCTCTCTGGGGGCGGGTGGGGGCTTGGAGCTCCCTCTCAGTCCGTCCCTGGGGCTGAGGGCCCTCGAGCTCTTTGGCAGAGCTGTTTTCTGAAGAATCCCAAGAAGTTAGAAGCCAAAGTGATGTTACCCACGGTAAGGATTTGAAGAGTAAAATCAAGTTATAAACTTTATTTTTACAAACATATCAATTTATCATTCGTTGACCCTGGTGCCATTTTGGACTGTCCAGGAGATCCTCTCAGGCTCAACTGGAGAAGAAAGTTCAGTATACTTGACGGGGCCGTCAGGTCGAGGCTAAAAGAGAGGCTGAGTTTCAGGGAGAAAGTGTGTGTCCCGTGGGCGCTGCAACAAATCACCGCAAACTCTGTGACCCTTGTGATGACACCAGGCCCACCCAGATGACCCAGGATGACCCCCCAGTTGGAGAGGATCCAAACTGTAGAGGGAGGTGGAAACCGGCAGGAGGGCTCAGACGATGGGACAGATGTGCTGGTGCCGGCTGCCCCTTGGCAAACACCGGAAGCCACGCTGCACCCAGGGGGGCAGGTGGTCTCAGGAGCCCTGACAGGAGACCTTCAGAAGGAAGATGGGGGGAAGGAGATGTCCCCTCTTCCTGCACCACTGCTGCCAATGGGCCTGATTCCAGGAGGGAGGAGTGGGGAGAGGGGGTGTCTCTTAAATAATGACAGGAGTTGAGAAGGACCGGGGGTGAGAGATGGAGACAGGGTGTACGGCCTCCTAACTCACGCAGCCGCGTAACAAATCACCACCGGCTCAGTAGTTTCAAATGGACCATCTCATGGGCCCCGTGGTTAGTGGTCTGGGCACAGCCCAGCTGGTCTCCCTCGGGTCTCGCAGGCCGGAAACAGCCTGTCGGCCTGTGCAGTCCGACGCTGGGGGCCCTCTTCCAGACTCACTGCTTCTTGGTGGGGTTCAGATCCTGGCTGTTGTGGGGCTGGGGTCCCCTCTTGTGCCTGGCCACCCTCCATGGGCAGTTCCTAGAAGGCCAGCAGGAGAAATCTCCATTTGATTAACCTGAAGTCAACTGCCTTGGGACCTTAGTTACCCTGCAGAGTCCCAGGAGTGGTGTCCCAGCCGATCCACACTCAGGGGAGGGGTCGGTATGAATTAAAGAAATGCCCCGTTCTGCCTGTGAGAAGGACCATGAGGCTGCAAAGGGAGGGAGGCTCACAGCTCCCCGCCCCAGGGGGTGGACGTGTGCTGGGGAGCAGACACACAGCCACGGGGAGGGGGAGGGGCGTCCAGCGCTGCCAGAGACGGTGCAGACGGGGAGCCGCTGGCATAAATCCCAGCTTCTCTCTTTTAATCTAAAGCGTCTGAATGTGTACAATTCTAAGAATTGTGACAAACACACACCCACGTGACCCACACACCATCAAGATAGACGACACCTCCATTATCCGGAAAGTTCCCTGTGCCCTTCCCGCCACCGACCTACCGCCTCCGATCAGCTTTCCCACCCTCGAGCTTCCACAGACGGAACCACGCAGCACGTGTGAGTCTGGCGTCTTTCACTCGGCACGATGTGTGTGAAGCTCACACGTGCTCTGTGGTGTCACGCGTGGAGTTCGTGGCGTGGATGGGCCTGGGCTTGCCGTCCTTTCTCCTGTGGACAGAAGAACATTCTCCCCGAGTCTTTGGTTGGCACAGGGTGGTGTGGCGGGCTGTGAGGGAAGAGTGAGGGATTCCAGGGTCCCGCAGGGGCTCTAACGCCACCTCCCACCGCCCCTCGCCACACGGCCCCTCCGAGCGCGGGCGGCGGCCCGTCCTGGCTCACCTTGCTCCCCAAGCGGCCATCCAGGCTTCAATGGAGGAGGGCGTCTCAGTCTCTGGGGACCATAAGTGTCATCATCCCCGCAGCTGAAGACAGAGGAGCAGCTGAACTTAAAATCCTGCCCCGGGAGGGCATCACTTCCTTTAGACCGCAGCTGCTGGGCCAGCAGTCGGGATGGCGAGTGGAGGCGCCCAGGGCAGGGCTGGCCCGCGGGTGTCGATCAGTGAGCTGCGCGGTCAGCAGCCCTCGGACCTACAGCCTCCTGCCGGCCCTCAAAAGTCATGGATGGAAAAGGGTTCCTTCTTGCACATTCTTAGCATCAAAAACGCATCATAAAGACCAAATACTGGCTGCAGCAATCAACGTGAAGGTGATCGACTCTTCCATGAAAAACAAAGACCATCAGACAGGGTTAAATGCCCCTGAAGGCCATGTTCAGAACGCACACCAGGACAGCGTGTCTGGTTGAAAGCAAAAGGACGACAAAAAAATAATCACAAAACACAAACCAAGGCAGGTGAGGCCGAAGCCCTTCTGCCGTCCGGGCAGGACCCCGTGGAGGCCGCAGCCCCGAGGTCGATTTCACAAACATCCGGGCCTCTGAACCCACTCGGAGGGATTGCGGGGCTGGGTCAGAATAAAGGCATCCCGGAGATGGGCTGCGTGTGCGCTGTCTGCCCCGTGCCTGCCTGCGACGGATCCCAGGCAGCTTCCAGGTGGGGCTGGCAGGGGGCCTCCGAGCGCCCCTGGGATCCCACTGCAAGGACCAGGCTTCCTGGGAGGGGCAGCCAGGAGAGACGCCGGGTGCCGCCCCTGGCAGTGCGGGCCAGGACAAATAGGGGGGCGGCCGGCCCCCTGAGGGTGTCCTGCACCCCCGGCCAACCCGGTGCCCTGTACCTCCAGCTGTGCACAGAAGGGAGCCACAGGGCCCAGGCAAGAGCGGGATCCTGACCCACCGACAGGAGCGGGGTAACTGGCTTTGCACTCGTTTGCGGGACTTCACATGATGGTCTGGAACGCTTCCTTTACAAACTTGGAAGGGGTGTGGGCGCGTGGGCTGGAGGTTCCCTCACAGCAGTTTGCAAAGAATGACAGCGATGCTTGTCCTTACCTGGCCGCCGCTGGGAAGCGAGGAGAGGCGCTTGAGGCCCGTCCCAGCCAGGGACTCCAGTTAGAGAGGCGATTCACAGAATAAAGGCGCGATCCTCTTAAAGGGGAAGTTTCTGATTTCTCACTGTCCTTCAGGAAGAGGTCCCTGGGGTGACCACCTCCAGGCGGGGTGGGGAGGCCTGCGAGTGGGGGGAGCCCCCAGACCCATGTCTCGGCCCCCCGACCTGGGCTCAGACCCGGGGTCCCCAGGAGGGAGCCTGAGCCTGGTGGGGGCTGCGGGGGTCCTGCAGAGGCTCCTGGAGCCCCGGCGCCTCCTCCCTGACCAGGCTTGCTCCCCTAAAGCTGCCCTTTCCTGCAAGCCCTCAGCCTCCTCTCCGCGGCCACGTCCGGGGGCTCAAGCTGCCTTGGCCCCAAACGGAGAAGCGTGTGATGTGAGGGGGTGAGGCCTCGGGTGGCTGCGTCCCTGTTACGAGCCCAATTTGCGGCTGAGGGCACTGAGGTGAAGGTGACTGGCTCAAGGTCACACCGCTGAGGGGTCACCCCTCAGGCCAGGCTCCTTCTGGTGACAGCGGGTCAGTGGACACTTACCGCCAGCAGCTGTTGGGTTCCTATGGAGCTGTGTGACATCAGGCAGGGGCTGAGCCCCTAGGGAGACTCCTGACCCCTCCTCTACATGGGTGCCGCTCCCCCCAGAGTCCCCGCGGCCTGGTGCTCGACTCTCACGGCCCCGTTGCGTGAGGGGTTGGGGTGGGGTGCCGTCGCCCCGCGGGGGGCCCCACCCAAGGACGCTAGCCAGGACCCCATGACTAGGCCCGCACGGAGGCCCCACCCGCCTCTCCTGACACCGATGCCAAAGGGCGTCAGACTCCTGCCCTCCTTCTTCAGCTGCAGCCCCTCCCACCCCCCCCAGCCCCCCACCGCCTTCCTGGGGGAGGCCCTCTTACTGCCCTGAATCCAGGCCCAAACCTGCCAGCCCCTCCAGAAGGCCAGAGATGGGTTTGATGCCGGGATGCTGTGGCCCTTTGGGGATTTATCTTGTTGGATCCGACTGGCTCTTCCAGCTGCCCTCCCCCACTGAATCCCCTTCTGATTCTGCAGCCCAGGGTGTCAGGGCCCCTCCCAGCTCCTGCCCCAGACCTGGAAGAGGGGGGAGGCACCTCTACTGGCTCTGAGTGGGGCGCCCCAAGCACCTCTGAGTCCTCCTGTTGGTGCAAAGTGCAAACGCCGAGTGGGTTTAACTCCTCGGACAGATGACCGCGGAAAGGAGAGTGACAGCCTTTATTTGGAAAAGTCGCCGACATGGACACGTTGAGAAAAACCACAGGAAGGAGTAAAAGTAAAACTAAAGTGCCAGGAAGGCCTTCAGTAAAATGGAGAACCAATCACTTCCTTGAGGAAAAGAGCTTTGACTCGTTTGTGGTGAAATGCATCCCTTTGGCCCGGGTGGCGGGGCGAGGCCTCTGCGTCCTGGGCTGGGGATGGGGGCAGGATAGCACCTTTGCTCTGGGGTTTTTGGGACACGGGGTCGAGGAGTCGCGGTTTCTGCTGGCCGGGGGTAAGTGACAAGAGCCTTGGGAGGAGGGTCGGCTCACCAGGGCTCAGGCGAGCTCCCTGGGAGACCTGACTCTAGGCGTGAGTGTTTCGTGAAGGAAAGTCAAGCTACGAGGGAGTGGGGGAGGGGAGGCGGTGACAGCTGACCCCAGAAAGGAAAGAGAAACCGGGCTTAGGGGCTCTGACTCGGGATTAGGGGACCCTGACCGGCAGCGCGAGGCGGGACGGTTCAGGTGCGGGTTCAGGTGGGCGGCGGGAGGGGGCCGGCAGAGCCCAGGGTCAGGGGCGGCAACACCCTGCTCAGGGGGGCTGGCAAAACACAGAGCACTGAATCACGGCCTTTCAAGCTTTTCCTTTAAAAAAACCTAGCTAGTCGGGTGGGTCAGGAACCTTCGGGTCCCCTTCTCACTTTCCGTCTCAGTGGCGGTGGCCGGCTGCTAGCCCAGCGCCACCTTCCTGGACACCGTCTGGTAGAAGACGCCGCGCAGCAGTGCCTGGTAGCTGGGCACGCGGAACAGGTGGCGTTCGCCGAAGGCCACGTCATACTCGGCCGCCTTGCCGGTAACCAGGACGCGCACGTGGGGCTCGTTCACCTGGGGGCCCACCACCACCATGAAGATCTCGATGCCTGCCCGCTGGGCCTCCTGCACGGCCTTCTCGATGGTGGCCGCCGTGGCGCCCTGCGAGTTGCCGTCGGAGAAGAGCAGCAGCCTCTTCTTGGTGGCGCCGGGCGAGGCCTCGCGGTAGAAGCGGGTCACGTAGCCCAGGGCGTCGGTGACATCGGTGGCATCGTTGAAGAAGTCCATGGTGTCCAGGGCGCTGGCCAGCACGGTGTAGTTCTGCACGAACTGCAGCCCCGCACGCTCCGGCCGCTGCTGCCCGGTGCCGCTGTACTGCACCACCGCCACGCGCACCTCCTGGCCCGGGTCCGTCTGGCCCGCCGTCAGGAAGCGCTCGGCCAGCCGCTTGGCGAAGCGCTTGGAGGTGTCGAAGTTGTGGCTGCCCACGCTGGCCGAGCCGTCCAGCAGGATGGTGATGTCGGTCGGGGAGGAGAAGGTGACTGTGGGCAGGGGCGGCCGTGAGCACACAGCGAGGCCCCAGAGAGCCCGGCCCCACCCGCCCTGTGGCCTCTCGACCCTCCTCACCCCGTGCCCCGACCTGAGAGCCCCTCCCCCTCCCCCGGTACTCACTTGGGCAGGTGTAATCTGGACATTTCTTGTCTGTAAGAGAGAAAACCCCACAGCATGGACCCAGCGATCTCAGAGACTGCTGTTCCACCTGCAGCCCCCCAACAAGAGGACAGCTGGCATCTCCATGGAAGCACAGCTGACGCTCCTGAACAGCTGGCCCCCTCCACCCACCAGGAGGGGTGTCCTTTATTCAAGAGGGGGCCTTTGAGGGACGGAATGGTCCCCCGGGCACCAGCCCAGTGAGGCACCCCCCCTTCCCAGAATGGGGAAACCAAGGCTCAGAGAGGAGGAAGGGTGGTCTGCAGCTCAGAGCCCGGGCCACGCTGTCCCTGGACGAGGCTAAGTGCGTACCCACCGGGAGGGCTAGGGCCCCGAGCCTGACCCCGCAGCTCTCTCTGGCTGCCGACCAGCTGTCTGCACCACGGACTTAGCTCTGACCCTGGGCCAGGCCCAGATGGACATGGCAAGCATGTTCTTAGGTGGGCACCTCTGAGGGGTCTCAGGCTCCAAGGCCAAACACGGCCTGCACCTGTGGGTGCACCGAGCCTCAGACCTCAGCGCACATGTGTGCTCATGGCTCCAGGACAACGGGCGGGAGATGTGGTGCAGCCCACACTCAGGGTGGGGGGCACCTGTGTGGACGCTGGACCATGAGGGAGCCAGGCCACGGCCTCCTCGGGGAAGAGTGGGAAGCGGCTGGGGGGGCGGCAGGCGGGCTGCTGGCTGTGGGTGTGTGGCTCCCATGGCCGGAGGGTCACCGTGAGAGCAGAGCAGGACCACGCCTGGGCCGAGGGGGGCCCTGCCCATGCCCACCTATGCAGATCTGGGCGGTGATGTTCTTCAGGAAGCCATCGTCCAGCAGCTCTGCGTAATTCTCCTTGACCAGCGAGATGCCCGGCCGCCCCTGGGGCGCTAGGCCTTGGCAGGAGATGACGTTGAGTTGGTCGGAGCCGGCGGCGAAGCCAAACACATCCTTGATGCCCACGGAGACCACCTGGCGGGACGGGCAGCGTTGGCGTGGCCCCCGGTGGGGACAGTCCCCCGAGCCCCAGAGCGCAGACACGGAGGCCGCCCCACCTGAATGTCAGGGCCGCAGAGCACGCTGAGTGGGGTGGTGTCCCTCTGGGTGTCCGAGCGGCCGTCCGTGATGACCAGGGCGATGCGGTCGTTCTGGGTGGGTGGCAGCAGCCGGTTCCGGGTGTACTGCAGAGCCTCGCCTGTGAAGGTGCCTCCACCCATCCACCGCAGCTTCTTGATGGCTCTGTGGGGCCACGGCGCTGCCCTCAGTGGGGGGCAGGGGCCCGGGGGGGCAGGGCTGGGGGCAGGGCTGGGGCAGGGCTGAGGGGGCCGCTGGGGGCCGTGCGTGGGCCGGCTCCGAGCAGCCGCACTCACTCCTTGAGGTCCTGGGCGGTCCTGATGTTGGGGTCCCGCAGGTCCACGTGCTCCTGCATCTGGTTGTGGCTGTACTGCACCACGCCCGCGTGCGACTGCCCGGGCTCAAACTGCACGGGGACGGGAGCCGCGGTCGGGAGCGGCCCCCACCAGGGCCCCTGAGGCGCCCATGCTCCTCCTGGGCCGCCCTTCCACCCACCACCTGTCCCAGGCTGGACTGGCCCCCGGGCCCCCGGGGTGACCCTCATGCTCTGCTGGGCTGGGGGCTTCGGCTTTCGAGAAGCAAAGCGTCCGTCCCATGGCCCCTAGCGCCCGGCCCTTCCACTCTGGTGTCAGGACAGACCCCTCCTGGGAAGCTCCGTCCTCGAGCGAGGCCTGGGCACCGCACCTTGACCAGCTCGTCCCTGCTCAGCCGGTCGATGACCTTGACGATGAAGTCCTTGGAGATCTCGAAGTTCTGCAGGCCGATGCTCTCGGAGCTGTCCAGCACGAACAGGATGTCGATGGGGCCGCACTTGCACTCTGTGGGCGGTGGCGGCTCAGCCTCGGGCCCTCCCGGGACCCCTTCCAGAGCAGGGCAGCCCCGAGGGCCCGGGGGCACTGGGAGAACTCCCGTCCCCCCAGGGCTGCGGGAGTGTGGGCGAGGGGCTCCACCCGCCACAGGGCCAGTCCACTCGAAAGCTAGAAACACCAGCTGAAGAGTGACACTCACCACAGCAAGCTGGGAAGAGGAGAAAGAGGAAATTACGGGGTCGTTTAGACTAAACCCTCCAGCCAGCCCTCCCCGGCCCACCAGGACTCTCGTGGGTGGGCACACGCCTGCCCCCCTGCCTGCCTCACCCCGGCCGGCACCGTGGCAGGACGTTCCTTCTAGTTAGGACAGTTACTCAAAGGTGGAGATACTCACAGCACATTTTCATGATGATGTCCAAAATCTCGCATTCCTGGGGAGGGGGTGAGACACTCCCATGAGACAGAACAGGCCCTGCTGTGACCCCTCCAGGGCTGCCCCAGGCTCTGGGGTGAGGCCAGCCTTCCAGGTCCCCATCAGCTGGGACCACAGAGGGGCTGGGCTGGGCAGGGTGTCTCCCTTCCCATGGTGTGCCCTGCTCTGCCTGTGAGGCCCCTGCCTGCAGGCTTGAGCACCTGATGTGGTCCCTGACATGTGGCCACACGTCCCCCCCGCCGTGGCCATCACATGTTCCTGTGGGGGCAAAGACGTGTCTCCCCGTGGCCATAAGATGTCCATCCTGCGGCCATAATGTGCCCCCCGGCTTCGTATGTTCCCCTATGGCCACCACGTGTCCCCCCAGTGGCCATCGCATGCCCCCCATGGCCATAATGTGCCTCTATGGCGATCACACCCCCACGGCCACCACATGTCCCCCTGTGGCCATCACATGTCCCCCCCCCGTCGCCATCACGGCTCCCCACCCTCACAGGATCCTGGGCCAGAGCGGTTGGCCCCCAAGGATGTTCACAGACACCTCACTTACGTCTGGCCCTGGTGGTCCCACGGGTCCTGGGGGTCCCTGTCAGAGAAAGGACAGGAGAGGGTGGACGCTGGGGCCCTGCCCGATTCCTGGGCTGCAGGTGTGACGGGAGCCCTCGGCTGACCCCACCTCCACTTAGGGCCCCCCGAACACTAGGGGCAGCTGAGGCTCCTGCACGTTAAGGGCTGGGGGACTTGCTACCTCCGTCCGCTGGGCAACAACTGTCTACTGTGCCCTTTCCTGGTGGTCTGTGGGTGCTCACCGCCCGGGGCAGAGTGTCCCTGTGGGTCTAATGGCGCCACCTCGAGGGGCAGGGTGCCTAGCCTCACCCAGGCACCGCCCCGGGCCGTGCCGTAACCATCACGCCTCACCTGGAGACCCACCCTCCCCTTCTTTGCCCACCCCTGCCTGCTCAAGCCCCTACCCCGAAACTGCCTGTTCCCCGTCATCCTGCCTGCCGAAGCCTCGCCTCCCGAGCCCTTCCCCAGAGCCTGGCTCCCAGGTTCCTGCCCCCACACCCCAGCCTCTGCAGCCTCTGGGTGGGGCACCTGCCCGCACCCGCCAACGCACCTGGGGGCCTTCGGGGCCTCGGTAGCCCTTTGCTCCTTTGGCGCCTCGGGGAGGAATGTCATTGTTCTGGAAAGACAGCGCGGTGTTGCAGGCACTGCCACACGTGGCCAGAGCCCCTGGACCCCCTGCTGCGAGCCTGCCCACTGCACCCTCGACCCTGGACGCTCAGCCGCCCTCAGAGCCACCACAGCCCTCCGGGTCTCCGGGCCCTCGAGGCCGAGGCTGACCCGGGACGTCACAGCATGCGGTGGGCTCTGCACTCACGTCCTCTCCGGGGTCCCCGGCTTCTCCCTCGTCTCCCTTGAGGCCAGGGTAGCCTTTGGTGCCCTGCAGGGGAGCAAGTGGTTAGGGGGAGCTGGGCCCAGGGTCTGGGGTGGGTGCTGCGGGCCTGGGCTCCTGGGGAGGGCAGGGCTCTGGGGGGTGTGGTGGAGCCCTCGGCTCTTGAGGGAAGTGTCAGCAGGGGCACCCCGCCCGGGGCCGGGCGGGGCTCCCAGAGACGGAGACGCAGGCGGGGGTGCCTCGGCGACAGCTGGGCTGCGGGGGGCAGTGCGTCTGCACGTGTGGGAGTGTTTGCACGTGTGTGTGCCTCTGCACTCGTGTGTGCTTGCTCAGGTGTGGGAGCGATGTGCTTGAACGCACACGTGTGCTCCAGGGGCCGACAGAGCGGAAGGGCATGTACTCACATTTATCCCGGGAGGACCCCTGCTGCCCGGATAGCCCTGCAGGGAAGGCAGGACAGTCACGCCGGGCTCTGACATGGCGGGGGGGCCACGAGGGGCAATCCCAGCCACGGAGCCCGTGTGCCCGACTGGCCAAAGGGGGTGTCGGGGGGCACTCACAGGGAAGCCGGGGAAGCCCTCGGTGCCATTTCCAGGGGGGCCGTCTTCACCCTGGGAGAGCAGACCGTGTCCAGTCACTGTGGGACTCGCCCAGGCCGGCCGCTTCTGGACTCTAGAGTCCCAGGCAGCCCCCCTACCAGGGCTGTGCCCTGTGCCCTGCGTCACTCACCCTTTCGCCCATCAGCCCGGGGTCTCCGGGGGGTCCTGGGGGCCCTGAGGCTCCTCTGGGGCCCTAAGGAGGAGAAAATGAAGTGGACACCAGGCAGCGAGCCACACAGGCTCAGAGGCACAAGGTCTCTTGGAGGAAAGAGGGACAAGTAAATAAAATACACGTCTTCACGCAGCACAGAAATGACTAAAAGAAGGGTTTTTAAACCGATGATCCTGGGGGGCTGTGTAACCTTCGGGCCTTAGAGGCCACACCTGCCCAGTGGTCCACCCAGGGAGTGACCCGAGGACGAGGTGACCAGAACAGGGACAGAAACCCACGGGGTCACTGCAGGAAATTCAAACCGAGAGCCCATCCGGCGGGGGTGGAGGAATCAGCAGCTAGAGCTACAGGCATGGCCAATGGGAGCACGTCAATAACGTGTTGAAAACTCGTTAAGGTTTGAGCTCGTGCTGAGAAAAACAACAAAAAAACCTTACCAAGTCCAATTTCTAAGGCATAATATACAATGAAAGAAAAAAGAAATTTGGAAAGAGATAAGCCAAACTCTTCATGTTGTTTATCTCTGCGGGGTTCTTTTTGTAGTTTTCTTCATTCTCTAAACGTCCTAAGAGTCACATATACTGTGAGGTGAAATGAAACAGTTTTAACAGGTAAGGAGCCTGGGGGGATCTCCTAAGGAAGCGCTGGGTACAGGATGGGGTCTGGGTCCAGGGCTGGCCCCTCCTAGGATGGGGGGCGGGGAGGGCTCCTCACCTCGGTCCCTGGAGGCCCCTCGTCGCCGCGGTATCCTTTCGGTCCAGTGGGGCCAGCCTCACCCTGCAGAGAGAGGACACAGCCATCGGTCCCCCTCCGCCCCAGAGGAGCCCCCAGGCCCCAGACCCCGCAGTTGCTGGCTGCTCTATCCCCGTCCCTCTCTGGAGGTGACCCCTGCATTCCCGGGGCCAGGCTCTCGGTCCCCCGAGCGCTGCGCAGATGCCCCCAGCCAGGCCCCAGCGAGGAGGGCAAGCTTGTGTCACTCAGGGGGCTGCTGGCCCGCCTGCCCCCCTGGGCCCCACCAACAGGACCCTGGACTCAGAGGCCCATCCCCTGGGCCCCGTCATGAGGCGGCACTTCTCATGAGTTCTCTGCTGGCTGCCCTCCCGTCACAAATGTGCACGACGCCCGTTATCCGGCCAGGAGGCTGGGGCAGCACTGCCGCCCCACACCGGGCAGGGGTCCGGCCGTGGCCACGGCCCAGGAGCTGGCGTGGCTGTGCGCTTTGGCCAGCACCAGCATCACGCTCCCTGCATGCTGGCCACGGGGACACGGGGGCTCAGGGGGTCAGCCTGGGGCCCCGAGACCTGCCTCGGGGCAAGAAAAGCGGCACCTCCTGGTCCCGGGTAGCACCTCCTGGGAAACTGGGACTCAAGGGCCCGCCTAAGACACAAACTCGGGCGGAGCTCCTGTGGGCAGCTGGCACTCTTGCAGGTGGGACCGGGCGCCCACCGCGGTGGGACGTGGGACGGGCGAGGCCTGACGGCTGGGCCCGCCACGGGATGACGGGACCCTGTCCTCTGTTTCTCCACTGCCTTTTCCTGGGATTTGGGAAAACACATTTCCCAGAACTCTCTGCATGGCCCCTGGGGTCGGAGCCGGCCTCCTGCTGGGCCTGGAGTCAGTCGTGGGGTCGTGGGTCCATGGTGGGGTTGGGAGGGCGGGTCACACGAGCCAGAGCCTGGAGGCCCGGAAGTCGAATGTCCAGGTGACCAAGCGCCTCCTTGGCCGGGAGCCACGGGTCGGGAGGGGACCGTCTCCGGTCGCTCACAGGCTGGGGGGACACAGGGCCCCTTCCCAAAGCAGGCAGCCGCCCCCAGCAGCGCCTGGGGTCCCCACCGCCTGGGGTAGGGCCTCCCTCTCTCCCCACGTTCTTGGTCGTTTCCTTTTCTTTGCAGTGACTATGATGACTGAGAACTGATGCTGCTGGGACGCTCCCACGAGCCCGTGTCGGTTCCGCTTTTAGAGCTTCGTGCCTTCAGAGTCTCGAATGACCTCCTGAAGGTGCCACAGGGAAGACCTGTGTCATACGGGCAGCCTGTCCCGGCAGCAGCGGCCAGGAGCAGTTACTGCTCCTTGGTCCTTGTCCAGGAAAGTCAGGGGCCCAGGCAGGGGCCCAGGAAGCCGCCCAGGCAGCAGGCCCAGCCCAGCCTGAGGCCACATGAGTTACAGTCGTGGGAACTGGGTAGAAATGGAAAGAGGAGGGGTGTGCGACAGCCAGACCAGAAAGAGGCACACGTAGGTGAGGGGGTTTAAACATGACGAAAGTGCGTTTTAACCAGCAGGAAAGACTGCGGTTACGTGTGTTGTGACAACGGGCTGGCCGTTCGCCGAAAAAGCCAAGCTGGCCAAGCTCACCTCTCTTCCAGCCCCTCAGTCTCTACTCCAGACAGATCAAAGACATAAGCAAAAATGACACTCAAAGGCGTGAGCGCATTTGTAAATCTTTGTAAACGAGCAGGACATCCTCAACCACAGGGTACCATAGACAAGGTCAGGACGCAGATGACAACTGACAAAACGTCTGCACCATGGATGGAGCCCCCCGCCATCAACGTGGGAAACACAGATGCCGGTGGGAAATGAACAGCTGCCTCATTGGCCCGTAAACCCACGAACAGTCAAAGCAAGAGGGAGAGAAAGCTCCCAGCAGGGTTCTCATCGTAGCGGAGAGAAAGCTCCCGGCAGGGCTCTGATCGCAGCTCCTCTTGGCAAAGGTGTGGGAGCTGTCCTATTTCACACTCGTGGGGGCCAGACACAGAAGTAGGTAGGATCATTTGGCAAATATTAACTCACACACACACCACTGGGGCTGCGAAATGTTGCTGCTAAGAACTTACATTCTGGACATAGCCTTGGAAGCTCTTCAGGGTGGATGGATGGATGAACGGCTGGGTGGGTAGATGGATGGATGGACGGATGGATACATATATCCACAGATATGTGATAGATGAATAGACAGATGACAGATGGGTGGATGGATAGATGGAGAGATGCACACGTGTACAGAGATGATGGATGGATGGACGGATAGAGATGGATGGATGAATGGACAGATGGACAGATGAGCTGACTGAACGGCAGATGGATGTTGATATTTATTACAGTATTTTTCCTTTTTTTTTGGTTATGCCGTGCAGCTTGTGGGGTCTTATTTCCCCTACCAGGGATTGAACCCGGACCACGGCAGTGAAAGCCCGGCACCCTAACCGCTAGGCCACCAGGGGACTCCCTACAGTATTTTTCTGTAAAGCAAAATGCTGCAGAGAATCTCGTTACAGTCAACAGGGACGAGAAGGGGCAGGAAGTAGAGACCCTTCCGAAGGCGCCAAGGAAGAGGCCGCATCGCAGGTCAGTGGCAGAGCCGGCCGACGCCCAGCCCGGCAGCACCCCGGATCGCAGGGGCCCTCAGGGGCTCGTGGACCCTGGGGCAGCCCTCACCCCACGGGAGACGGCAGGCAGGGTTGAGGGCCTTGCGGGACCTACCTCTGCAGCCAGGCGTCCTCACCACGCACATAGGTCAGCTTGCTACGTGTTCACTACATGTGGTCTGTCTCCCCACTGGATGGCCAGCACCCCGATAACAAGGGCGGCACCAGGCTGTGTGCCCCCCTTCCTGTTCTCCCCCAGGGAGCTCCCCCAGGGCCAGAGCTCGAGCAGGCCCTGCTGACCTCTGCCAGGATGCACTAGCCACCAGCGGTGTCCCTCTGGCCGAGGCCTGCCCAGTGCGGACTGCATCCCAAACTGCCTCGCCTCTGCGTGCATCCCGTCCCCACCCTCCACTCGTGGACCCCCGTGGCTGGCCCTGGGCCGGGGCCTGGAGAAGATGGGCTGAGAGCAGTGGCGGGCATGGTGCTCCCTGGGGAGGGTCGTCTCACCTGTGCCTCGCCCCCAGCCGCTCACAGCCTCCTGCCTGTCCCCGCCCCCTCCTTCCACCCAGCCCACTGCTTCCTCAGGCCTCCACTGTCCTCCTCATCCCCAGCATGGCCTCTAGAAGGTCACATCCAGGAATTCTAGAACCTTCTGTGCACCAACACTCCCAAATCAATTTCCAGCCAGGATCTCACCTCTGGGCTCCGAACACTGAGAGAGGCTCACATACCCTGTCTCCAATGTGGGGTGCCTCTGTCCGGGTTCAGTCCCCCGTGACCCCGCTCTGCCAGGCCAGGGGGTGCCCAGGGTCCCCCGACTCCAGCACGCCCCTGCTGCTGCCTGCCCTGCCCCCCGCATGCCCCAGACCGGCCTCCAAGCCCACTGCCCTCCCCCAGCACCAGCCGAGCCAGGGCACCCTTCCTCACCCTGAGGGCAGAGCTGGGGGCAGCATGGGGCTCTGCACACTCAGGGCTGCACCCTGGCAGGCGCCCACCGTGAGACAGGGCTCCCCTGGGAGCACTGGGCCCAGCTCACCAATCTGCACCAGCCACCCTGGCCCCCCACCTGACCCCAGACATCCCAAGGTCTCCAGGCCTTGCCCCTGCAGGAAGCACCCCAGGTGGGAAGAGAAAAGGGACCTCCCCCTAAATCTGTGAGCTGATCCGAACCGGCAGCAGCTCCCCCCATGCCCCCTGGCAGCCGGGCTTCCTACCGGGTCTCCGGGGATGCCAATGGGGCCTTCTCGTCCCTGGTCACCTTGGGGTCCAGCTTCGCCCTGGAGAGGAAAAGCCACTGAGGTGGAGATGGAAGAGGGCAGCCGCCCCGGGTGGCCACCAGGCGAGGCCGGGGGCCCGGCAGCTCCCACACAGCCAGGAAGGGCCGCCGTCTGCTGTGGGCCGGCCTCGTCCTTCCTTTTCACACTTGCCCACGTGTTTCCCACAACGTGGCCATGTGCCTGGCCATCAGGTGACTTGTGCTTTCAAGGGGCCACGACAAGGGGCCAGCAGCCCACCCGAGGCCGGGAGGCATCTCATCGTCCACCCGGCCTCGGGTCCCAGAGCTGTGTGGGGCTGACCATACCTCCACCCCCGTTTGTCCAAGGCACCTCCTGGAGGCACAGCCTGGCCTTCAGTCCTGTTTCCTGACCTGAAGCACTGGGCTCGGAAAGGAGGTCAAAGCTACATCGTCCCTGCTTTGCTGTCCTTCCCCACCCCTGCCTGGGGGGGTGGGGCGTGGGGTTCTGGGGGGCCCGGGGGCGGGGCCAGAAAGACAAACCTCTCTTCCCCTGACCTTGGACTTGGCTAAACACACTCTCCCCATCGGGACGCCTTGGACACGCATCTGGAGGAGAAGCATTTGCCCCTACGTCCAAGTGTCACCCCAGGGGGACAGCACAGCCTGGAGAAGCATCCCGTTCTTGCGGACGGGGAGCGGCGTCGCCTGCATCTCCAGCAGGGAGAGGGCCAGCTGCATCTGAGGCTTGGGGCTCAGCATCCTTGCCTCCTAACCCCAGAGCCATAGGGTGAGGCCTGCTCTCCTCTCTAACCGGGCAGAGTCTGACTCGGTGCCCACGCTCTGGGTCCCGCCAGCCTTTCCCGCTTAACCACGTGGCAGAGGAAGCCCAGCATGGCCCCTGACAGCGAAGCCGCTGGGCCTTGGAGGTGAGCGAGCAGCAGCCACTGAGCCGTTTCCAACATTCCTGCTCTTGAAGTTCTAACAAAGGGGAACCGTCCCCGGAAGAAGACAGTTGCAGAAGAGGCTCCGTCTGCAAAACGTTTAGGAGCTCTGGGGGGAAGAGCCCAGACGTGCGGCGGGAGGGGCTCGCTGAGTCAGCTGTGAAAGTGTGAAGTTGGGCAGCTAAAGAATAAGCGCAGCTCGGGGAAAGCCCGTGGAGCCGGACCCGGCCAGCCGGCGCGAAGGTGGCAGCCACGCTGCAGAGAGCGTGCTTACACGGCGTGCCTGGGTGAGGTTTCAGGTGGCTGCTCCCTGGTCACCCGTGGTGAGTGGAGAAGCCCCACCCAGCTCACCTTGCCTCCCAGGCCCTGGAGGTGACCCGGGGCCACGCAGCTTGGAGGTCTGGGCGGGGCCCGAGGGCAGGAGCTGCTGCATTTCCCACACAAGAAGTGTGTGTCGGGGGGTATACTTGGGAAATAGGAGGCGAGGGCGTGGTTTGCCCACATCTAGGGGCCAGAGGGCCTCGGTGGCGTGTCCTGTGATTCTGGTGGCCTGACCCTGGCCTGGCCCCGGTCTCTGCCCCCAGGGGATGGGGTCCCAGCTTTAGGAACAGTGACTCACCAGGTCTCCTCTCGGGCCCCGCGCGCCTGGGGTCCCCCGTGGTCCTCTTTCCCCAGGGCCGCCCTGTGTGGAGGCAGCAGAGGGCGGTGAGGCCGCAGCCCTGACGGTGCAGGCTGGGGGCTCGAGGCCTGGGCACAGGGCCTGGCGCCCCAGCAGATACCAGGACTTGCAGTCCCTCCATCTCACGCCCCGTCCTTCAGAGACTGGGGTCCCATTGGCTCCAGCACACTCCCCGGGGGCTGTCCACCTGGGACCACAGGGCTGGTCACACCGTCCACGTCTGCCACTAAGTGGTGAGGCCCAGGACACCTCCACTCACCCTCTCTCCGGGGGGTCCGTCCGGTCCCGCGTTTCCCTGGGATTAAGAGGGTGAACACAAGTGTTAGTTTGCGTCAGGAACTCTGCTTGAGGCTCGGGCATCAGGAGGACGAGGGGCTCCTACCTCGTCGCCGGCTTCTCCCTTCTCTCCCAGGGGACCAGGCGCTCCGGGCTCACCCTGGGGACAACAGTGAAGACTGTCTGTCCTTGACCCTGAGGCCCCTCCCAGGGCCGGCGCCCACCCCGCTGTATCGGGGGGCTGTGTGCATGCTCACCTCGTCTCCGGGGGGCCCCGTGTTCCCTGGCCTCCCAGGCTCCCCGTCTGCTCCAGGCTCACCCTGGAAAGATGCAAGGGTCAGCCTTCAGGAGGCCACGCCCAGCCGTCCTGGGGGCCAGTGACCCCACGCTGGCCCTGCTTCAGGCCGCCGTCCCTGACTGACTGTAGGAACCTCGGACACAGAGGACCCTCCCCAGACACCCACATCTCTGCACAAAACCCGCCTCCTGGGTTCAAATGCCGCCACCACAGGGGCCAGCCCGGCCCTCATGAGTGGAGGCCCACTGTTGCCAGGCTGGGGACCTCGGCCCACACTCCAGGACATGTGCGTTGCTAGGACGCGTTTGGGGCGGAGTTCGTGTTACTGCTCCAACTTTCCCAGCACTTCCTGCTGCTGGGAAAAAATCCCAGCAACAGATTTGAATTAGACTCAAAACGTGAAGTCCTCACGCCTCACTGCTCTGCCCACTGCAGCATCAGCGTCACCCCGTTTATTCTTGAGCTTAGATTTCCCGTGAGCAGGTCGATTCTGGGCTGACCCGCGGGCTGCAGGCCACGTGGACGTTCCTGAGGTGACCAGAGAGGCCCCGGACGGATGAGCAGGGGCGGCTGGTGTGGTGGGGACAGGACGTGTCCGAGGCTCAGGGACCAGCACTTCCCGGGGCGGAGGGCCCCCCACCCCAGCCCTGACGGCCCCAGGAAGGGCAGTGGCGAGGCCTCATCCCCCATGGGCGGTGGGGCCTGGCCCCCAGACTAGGGGCGAGAACCTGCTTCCAGGAGGAATTTCTGCTCAATGCTCAGTGGGTCGTAAAGCCCCAGCCTGGCCCGCCGCGGGCTTGAGTCACTGACCTTCTCTCCTTTCAGTCCGAAGGCACCCGCGTCGCCCTTGGGCCCAAGGGGTCCTTGGATGCCCTGGGGAGAGGACGCAGAGTCAGACCACGTTCTGAAACCGCAGCCACTGGGCTGCACACACGTGAGTGACAAGCCAGAAGGGCAGGTCTGCACGTGGTGTGGCCCGTGCGACTTCTTCGTGTGTCAGCAGGAGGGCGGAGGCAACGTTCACTCTTGAGGACTTAGTCTTAAAATGTCGGTGAGAGAAAGCGACTTACATCGAATCCGGGCGAGCCCTTGCAGCCTGGCAGGCCAGGGTACCCCGTCTCCCCCTGCAAGGAGGAAGGCGGTTTCGGTGGTCAAGCCTTTCAGCGCTGGCCCATCCACCCGCTTCCCAAGAAAGCCCCACCCGGCAGAAGGAGCTCTGAGCTTGGCCAGGTGGCTTGGGGTCCACTGGGACCTGGGGCTTGGCAGGAAACGTCTCCTGCCTTTCATGCTGCCTCAGAGTTGCCCAGGGGTGGCCACACATGAGACCCCTACCCACCCACCGGCCCTGGGGTGGCCAGCCTCGCCCACCGTCCCTTCCTGAAACACGGGCCCCGCTTCCAGCCCTCCCCCAGCTGAGGGTGACCTTCATGCCATCCACGCCGTCCACGCCACGCTTCCCCTTCTCGCCCTGCAAAGTGCAAAAACCAAAGAAGGTCAGACCAAGGTCAGACCGCACCCCACAGGGAAGTGTCCCCACCGGCCATGCCCCTCCGGCCACACTCACCTTGTAGCCCTTGGGTCCCCTGGAGCCCTGAGGAGACAGGAAGGAAGGGTGAGAGGTTTGGTCTCCCCATCATGGGGCAAGGTCCCCAAGGAGGGCGCCTCCCCACCACCCAGCTCATCGCAGCCCAGCCACGCCAGGAACAGGCAGCATCGTCCCTGTCCAGAGTAGGGGGCCACTCTGTGCCCCGAGGGACACCCCCCAAAGTCTCATGTCACTCACCTTCTCCCCTCGGCTCCCTTTTTCTCCCTAGACAGCAAACAGAGGAGGGAAGGGGGCTGTGAGGGGTGCCTCAGGCCTGATGCCTTGAGGCCCCAGGAAAGGCTGTGGTAGAGGAGGGGGAGACGCACCTTCATGCCCTGGTAGCCGACGGGTCCGAGGTCCCCAGGCCTTCCCTGCAACAGAGGAAGGGGTGCGTTAGACACACCTGGGGGCAGGGGCAGCCCCCATCCAACCCGCTTGCTCTCCACCCTACTCAGGCCCGGTCAGCTGGAGAGACCTGGCTGGCTGACCACTGACCTGCGTCAGAGAAGCGCCCTGCTATGAAGGCCTCACCCACCCCTCCTGGGGGCTCTCAGCGGAGCTCCAGGAGGCGGAGGTCCAGAGCCCCCCACGGGGCCACGGGGAGAGGGGAGACTGGCCGTGGCTGAAGCAGAGGCCCTGGGACTTTGCTGGCTGCCCCCTGCCCCCGTCTTCTGAGAGCAGGTGGGCCTGTGGGGGCGCCTGAGGGGCACGGGGAGTCTTCCTGGGCGGGGGGTGCTGGAAGGATGGCTATGCCGCGTGCGCCCTGGTCCTCGCCACCCACGAGGGCCGTGTCCTCTGAGGGTCAGGCCACGTGGCGATGGTGCTCAGAAACCAGCCATCCTTCTGGAAGTTTCCGCAGCCCAGTTCCCTGGGCTCGGGCTTCTCAGCGCCCCCATCCCCCTGGTCAGGGGCTCGGCACTCACGGGGTCTCCGGTGTCTCCTTTCTCTCCCGGGAGTCCTGGCTTCCCTCTTTCTCCCTGGAATACAGAGCAGATCAGGGTTAGAGGACAGATTCCGTTTATTTCTAAAAAGTTGGTGAGAAGGACCCTCTACTTGCGAACAAAAAAGGTCCCAAAAGCTATTCCATCCAGTCCCTTGTGTGCATGTGATTTCTCGTGGCCCATCCTGGGACCTGCGTGGTCAGGTCCACGCTCCCCTCCCACACACCCCACCGGGCCCTGGGGCTGCCCGGCACCGGCTGGAGTGACCCCTGAATCTTTTCTCTCCGCCCGTTCTTGCTGCTGGGGCGGGCGGGGTGGGTGGGGCGCAGAAGCCCCCCGGAGGAGGTAGCCGTGTGGCTCCACGGCTACTGCACCTGACAGTTTCTAGGAAAAGCCAGAAATGTGGACTTTCACAAGCAAGCTCCCAGGTTGTGAATACTGGGAACTAATTTTGTTCTCCAAAACCTCCCCACGAAGCAGTCGTGGCCTTGGGCCCATGGTCACCCGTCCCATGGAGGGCCCGCCTCCAGCAGCAAAGCCACAGGGGTGGTCACTCCAGAAAGGCCGCTCCCTCCGCCGTGGGGAAGAGGCCAGAGTGGCGGGCCCCACCCCACGGCAGCCCGTGGCCGCCGCATCGGCGTGGGGTCACGGCGCCTGGACTCTCTCCCGCACTGGGGCACCTGCTCAGCACAGCAGGCGGGCGGTGAGCGCTCAGGACGGCTGCCTGGGGTCCAGCGCATCCCGAACACCTGGGGGCCAGGCTCAGGGACATTTCTCCCAGGCTCCCCCCCCACCCCAAGGAGGAAAGCACGGACAGGACGCGGCCACTCACCTCGTACCCGGGGTCGCCCCGCAGCCCGGGAGGTCCTCTGGCGGGCTGCAAGACACAAGAGAACGGTGAGCGCGAGGCGGCAGAGCCGGGGTGGCCCAGGGAGGGGGTGGCACACTCACCTGGCACTCGAAGGAGCAGCACTGTGGAGGAAGGGACAGGGGACACGTCAGAGAGCCCGGGCACAGCCACACCGGCCGCCCGCGCTCAGCCTGCTGCTGGACAAACGGGCGCTGGTGATGCTATGGTGCGGGGGGGGGGGGCGGGGGGCTTACCACTTGCTCCACGTTGTTTTTCTGAAAAGTGAAAGAGAAAAGTCAAATTAATTTTCATTCCCAGGCACGGGATCTCCGGCATCTCGGACACGGCAGGGAGGCGGGGCCGTGCTCACGATCATGTCCGTGATGGTGTCGATGGTCTGGCTGATGACGGCCTCCGCGTCACGGCTCTGCCCCCAGTCGGCCGCCGTGAAGTTGCGCCGGTACGTGTGGTCCGTGGCAATGATGCTCAGACGTGGCTCCTGGCGTGGACGCGACCAGAACAAGGGCGAACGTTGGTGACAGTGGGAGCGCCGGGCCCCTCTCCACCTCTGCTCCCCTGGAGCCCCCCGTCCCTCAGGCTATGCCTGTACCTGTGCCCCCCCACCCCCCGCCCAACGTAGGCAGGGGTCCTACCAGGTGGTCAGGCGTGATGGCCACAGAGAAGACTCTGACGCCCAGGTGCTTGGCCTCATTCACGGCGTCTTCCAGGCCCCCGCACGGCTCCTTGTAGCCCTCCAGGGGGTGCCCATCGGTCACCACGGTCAGGTACTTGTTCTCCTTCAGGTGGGAGCCCCTGCAGCGGGTGGGAGAGGTGACACCACCCAGCCTGGCCCCCTCAGGCCAGCACTGACCCTGACAGCTCAGGGACCCACTGGAACCACAGAGCTGAGACCCCTAGACTGGAGGTAAGGGTCAGGGGGCTAGAAACCCTGGAGGGAGACCCAGACCCAAGGCAACGTTTCCTGTTTCTCTGTGTTGATCCGACCACAAGTGGGATTATAGGAAGGGACATTAAACAGGAAATAAAGCTCTGTGGGATCTCATTTCAGGCCCCCTCTGCCTTCAGTGGTTGAGACGACAGTGGGCCGCTGGAGGGAAGGACAGAGGGATGGAGAGCGACCTTGGCAGCCATGGGGCAGGCTGGGCGGTGGTCAGCAGCATGACCCCCTCGGCCACTGGGACTGGTCCTGGGGACCTTGGGCAGCAGAGCCTGGCCTGCCAGCGGGCAGCCCTGGAGTTTGGCCGACCAGGCTGCGATCAGGGAGGTGCGGCAGCCTCTGAGGGCCGCGGGGCCGCAGGCGGGCGCCGGGTGGGCACGGGCGCTCACCCCACGAGCAGCTCCTCCAGCCCCTTCTTGATGGCGCAGTCCGTGTAGGTGCCTTTGCCGAAGTACTTGACCGCGTCCACGCTGCTCTTGAGCGCGTCTCGGCCGCTGGGCATGCGCGTGAGCCCGCGGATGATCTCCACCTCGTCGCTGTAGTGTAGCGCGCCCACGTTCCACACCAGGTTGCGGTCACAGCGGTAGTACCTGCGGGCCACGCGGAGGTGAGCGGCCCTCCCCAGACCCAGGCCCGCTCCCCTACTGTGTCCATCCGAAGGCAGGACTGCCACCATGTCACAGGTGGACAGATGGCCGGTCCCGTCTCGCCCCAAGAGGGGGCAGCCTGCGGGCCCCGGCCTGGGCTTCCCGAGCGGCCCTAAGACCCTGGGTCCCGGCGCCGGGGGCCACACGGGGCGGGGGCGGCTAGCTAGTGACCACCATGTTCCCGGCTCTCCAGGGCCTCAGACGAGGAGCTGTGTGCTGAGACCCTGCTCCAGGGCCATGGGGTGGGGGGCAGACCCTCCATGGACAGCAGTGGGGCCGCTGACAGTGGGCAGGGGAGGGACGCTGGTGGGGACCCCTGGATCTGAGTGGCCTCCTCTCTCTGCCCCGGGCGCCTCAGCCAATGGTCTCCGGGGGTGGCCAGGCCCACAGCCCATCAGCAGACGGGTGACGGATGCCCCTGCGGAGAACCAACGCCGACAGCGGGAAGAGCCCCCAGTTCACAGGCGGGAGAACTGAGGCGCAGGGCCAGAGCCCCCTGGAGCGGGACGATGGGCTGCAGGGCTGCCCTGGCGCCCCCTCCCCGAGGCACGTCCACACCGGGGCCCTCCCTGGGCCTCATAAACCTGGGCATTTCGGGAGGCCTGGGGCTTCAGTCCCACAGTCCCTGCATTGGGCAGACCTGTCCTCTGTCCCTGCGGCCCCTTCTGGTGCGTGGGAGGCTCGGCGCCTGGGTCAGCTGCTCAGTGGGTGAGTGGGTCAGCATGGACAGGGTGGGAGGAGGGGTGGGGCCTGTGCAGGTGAGGGAGGGGGAGGAACCTGGTCTGAGCTGAGCACCCCCCCCCACCCCGACCCCGTGGCCCTGACCTGCCCCTCTGCAGGCGTGTCCTGTGCTTGGCCACACCCACTGCCCAGGGCTCCCCCCGTTAGTGAGTGGATGCACGGATGGATGGAGAGTGATGCCGCCAAACCCAGGACTGGGCCGGTGGCCCCTCCGACCAGGACTCTGGACATGGGGGACACTGGGACCTCGGGCCCGGGGTGTGGGCTCTGACCGTCCCCTTGGGCAGTGGTCGGTGCCCAGGTGGCTGGCAGGGAGTACCCCCTCCGGATACCGGGCGGACCCACAGGGCCTCGGTCAGCTCCCCACGTCCGCTCAGTTGTAGAGGTGGGGAGCTGTTTCCGTCGCGGGGTTTGGGGCCCGGAGCCCAGGGAGCAGCACTGCCCCCTCCACCCTCCCGGCCGACCGGCCTGCTCCATCTCCAACTCAGCTTTTTCCTGGCCTGTCTGAACCACTCAGACTCGGGGAGGGGACTCGAGTGGCCCGGCCGACTCCACCCTTCTCAGATGCGGACTCTGCCTGCTGGGCCACGGCAGGGGCGACACCAGGCCGGCCGGCCCCGAGAGGACGGAGGTCCTACCTGTCCTTCAGGTTGTCGATGAAGCGCTTGGTGAAGGCCTTGACCTTGTCCACCAGAGCCCCGTAGGGCTTCAGCCTCAACGCCACGCTCTCGGAAGTGTCCAACACGAAAAACAAGTCCACGGGGCAGTCTGGGCCGGGAACGGAGGAGGGTCCTGAAGCTCACGCCCTGTGCCCACCTTCCCCAGGTGCGTCCTCCACCAGCCGCCTCCCCGGCCAGCACCCCTGCGGCAACTCAGACTCCCACCCTCCCGGAAGGGCGAGGAGTCCGCCCTTCACCACAGCTGAGGCCGATTTTTTACCGCGTTTCCAAGTTGAATTTAAAACTACCAGGGGCATGACCTTCAGAAGGGGGGTGGTGGGGACAGGTGACCGCGTTTCTTGACTGACCACCAGCAAGGAATCAAAAGGAGCTGAGAGGCAGAGAGGGGGCAGCACCCGCCGGGGACAGGCGCTCAGGGAGCTTGCGGGCTGAGCCCCGGCAGAGGCTCAGCCTCCTCCTGTCGGGGTCTGTCGCCAGCCGCGCGGCATCTGAGCGCTCGGGCAGCAAGGGAAGGGGCTGGGGTCCCACTGGGCCATCACAGCTGATACGTCTGGTCCAGGCCGGCCTCGCCCGGCAGCCGAGGCCAGAGTCCCAGACGCGGCAAGTCCACTCACCTTGGAAGGCGATGGCCCTCGAGGCTGCCGCATCGTCCTGCGCGGTGGCCCAGCAGGCCTGCAGCAGCAGGGCTAGCAGAACACGGGGCAGACTCATGTCACTGCCTGCGGGTCACCATGGAGCGGGGGCAGGGGGCAGGAGGCAGGTGACGGTGGCCAGAGAGAGAGAGAGAGAGAGAGAGAGAGAGAGAGAGAGAGAGAGAAAGAGAGAGAGAGCTGTCTCTGCTCTCCTTCGGCCAGAGTTTCAGCCCAGGAGGGAGGGAGGGTGGAGGGAGGAGCGGGGGAGGGGCTGGGGCGGGGGCCCAGCGGCCAGGGAGGCGGGGTCTCTCCCAGCTCCGCTCCCCCCCAAGCCGCTCTGAGCCTGGGACGCCACTCCTGAAAGGATTTACCTCCCTGGCTTGTGGGGAGTTTTTTATTTGCTTACAGGTCTCCTGCTAAGTCAGCTTGAAGAAGTCTGAAGAGGACGCGAGCCCTGAGACGAATTTCCCTGAGGCATTTTGTTTCCAACGGTCACGTGGGAGTGATCGGCCTGTTTGCCTGTCCACTCGCTCACCAGTTTCTACAAATCATGGTGCTGTTTGTGTAAACATCTCAAGTCCATTGATCTGTCTGACTTCCGAGGCTTCGTAGAAATATCTCTTCACCGTTTAGTCAAATACATATTGACGAAAGATTATTTCGTTTTTTACTCTGGGAAAACACAGTCAGAACAATAACTATACGTGCATTTGTTTTCTATAAATACGTATATAGACAGAGAGACAGACATACAGAAAGAGGTGGGTGAGACCCTGCTTCTGAGGACAGGTGTGAAGACCCCCGACCCCGGGGCCCTGCAGGGGTGGGCTCCAGATGTGGCCAGGCCCACCCCTGCCCCAGAGAACATTCTAGAAGATCTTTCCCAGAGCTGGAGCTGTTACCACTTGTCTAACATCAGCCGGAACGTTTTATAGTTTAAAGACGCGCCGAAGTCGTATAACCACAGTAGGAGTTTTGAGAAACCCTTCGGGAATTATACCTCTCGGTGATTGCTGTGGAATTTCTTCCAGTGTTTTCCCCGTGCGTACGTTCTGAATCTTCTGTGAGCTAACCGTGGGGGTACTTTTACTTGCCACTGGTCTCACCCAGGCCGTGCTGTGGGCAGTTCTCTCTGTGCTTTGGGGTTGGGTGCAGGGCACCCAGGGTCAGACAAGGGGGCTTGGCCCCTCGCACAAGGCTGTTCCCTGCTCACGTGGTCTCTCCAGGTCTGAGCTGTTTTAGCCGTAGAGGCGGCAGCACTAATGTTCTCGCAGGTTTTGGAGATGAAATCGGAATTCGTTGTGTGAAACCCTGAGCCGTGACTCCCCAGAGCAGGGGCCCAGCTGCCCAGCGGTTCTGTACTCATCTTGTCTGTGAAATGGGGAGAAACAGGGACAGTCCTGCTTGGGTCTCTGGCCGATTGTGGGACAGGAGGGTCCATTCGCGGACACCGCTGGGCAGTGAGGATGCGGGTGTGAGGGGGGCACAGGGACACCCACACTTCCCAGCCGGCAGCGCCTGGCGAGGTAGTCCCGAGGGGTGGGCCGGCCTCGGCAGGGTCAACATCCCCATAGCCCCCAGGCCCAGGCCAGGCCTCAGACCCACCCCTGCAGGACTCCCGGGAGCCGGGCAGACAGCACAGCTGTCCTACGGGGCCGTCGGCCAGGGTGCAAGGGAGGAAGTTAGGGTGCCTGGCTCTGCAGCACCCCATCTGCTTGTGGAGAAGAGACAGGATGGGCAGCCAGGGGCCCCTTTCTCTTCCTCTCCCTCCCACCGTGGGCCTTGCTGGCCCCTCCTCGGGGGCGGGGGCGTCACTCATCCGATGTCCCAGATCGGCCTTCCGGGAGCTAGCCTTTCCCCACAGCACTGCAGGGACCATGAGGGCACCTGCTTGGCGTGGAGCCCTGGAGCCCTCTGGGGGAAGGGCCTGAGAGGGGAGGGGCCCCAGGGAGATACTTGGCCCGAGGCTGCAAGCCCCGCCCCCCGCCCTGCCCCTCGCATGGTATCCATCATCCGTGAGGGGTGAGAGGTGGGCCGAGGTCCTCGGGGACCAGGCTGGGAGGGTGTGGGTGTCTGGGGGGAGGGTGGGTAGAAGGGCTGCTGCAGGTTTGAATGGACCCCCAGGTGACACTGTCCAGGCAGCTGAGGTCTCCAGGTGGGAAGAGTCAAGGCCCTGGAGAGGTGGGGGAGGACATGGGCTGGGGTTCCAGGAGGCTTGGGGGACAGGGCTGTCCCCAGGCCCCACGGGAAGGGTGGGGTGGTGATGGGGAGAAGCCCCCCCATCTCTGGGCCTCTCGCCCATGCTAGGGGGCTGTTTCAGGGAAGCACGGGTCACCTGTCCCCCGGGGTGTGGCCTACAGTGTCCGGAGGCCCCGCAGGTCACTCCCTGGGCTTCGGCCTCCTAGGGGCTGGGGCTCTGGGCCCCTGGGCCCCTGACAGGAGCCCTCCAGGGGCGCCCCCAAACGGACTCCTGCACCTCCCAGGCCCCAGTGATACCAGGTGCCTCCAAAAGTAAGCGCAGGGAAAGGGGAAGTTATCCACCAGGACTGTCCTTGGGTTAAGAACCACAGCGTGGGTGGAAGCTGGGAGGAAAGCGGCTCCTCCGGAAACGCCTCGCCCAGTCCCAGGGAGCCGCCGGAGGGGCCTGCCGCCGGCAGCGCTGATGGGGCGGGGCCGAGCCCTCCCCCGTGCAGCCACAGCGTCCCCTCTGCCCTGCGGACACGGCAACCACCGCCAGGCAGGGCCTTCCTCCCTCTGAGCATATCCCTCTTTCCTCCTCACCCTCCCCCCTCCGCCCACCCTTTTCAGGCAGCAAGTGTGAGGCCCTAAGAGGGGAGGGGGGAGGGGAGCCCTCCTGCAGCCCCTCCAGCCACAACCAGTGTCGGGTTGTGCTCGGACCCCCGGGGCACGTTTCCCCCCACTGCCCCCAGCCTGTGAGACCCTCTCCAGGGGCCTGTGGGGTTGCTGCCAGCCTGCCCCTGCCAGGGGCCAGGGCCCCTCAGACACAGGGCGCACTCCAGGAAGGACAGCAGGGCCACGGCCCAGGACCCTTATGGAGGGGGGATGAGGGGAGTGGAGGTGAGAGCAGAGCTCACCCCCCTCCCGCTCTGGTCTCCAGGCCAGGCGCCTGGATGGTGATGACCCCCGATGGGTGATGCCCCCCACGGTGATGCCCCACCTGGTGTCGTGCCCTGAGGACAGTGCGGACGTCTGCCAGGCCCCAGGACCTTGGCCCCTGGCCCTTAGCACAAGTCCACCCCTGCAGAGCGTGAGGGTGAGGGTGTGCCTTGCCGTGGGCAGTGTATCTCTCGCCGTCTCCTCTCCACTTGCTCACAGCACTGTGTCCACACGGTGAAGGTGGCCAGCGGGTGACCCCACGCTGCACCCCATGCCCCCAACCAGGTGGCAGCGCCCCAGGCAGCCCGCTGGTGCAGTGTCCAGGACACAGAGCCAACCGTTCCAGGCCTGGCACTGCGCCCAGGGTCCCCGGGGCTGTCGGGGGAGCTGGTCCTCCCTGGCCGGCTCCGGGCAGCTCCAGGGCCCCCCCTGACCGCACGCCTCGTCCCCCTCTGACAGTCCTCCTGCCGGCCGTGCAGGCCCAGGGCCCAAGCGCGGCCCCCTCTGTTGGCCCCACGCTGCAAGGAGGCCTTCTGCTCTGAAGTGACCGCGTGAATGGCATCCCAGAGGGCCGTCCTGTGGCGAGGACCCCCACGGCTGTGGTCGGCAGGCCGGATGGACGGCGCTGCCCTTCGGAGCAAAGCCCGCTTTGCCGAGCGCTGGTTCTGTGGTCCGAAACGGCACTTTCTGGGAAACACTGTCCATTTATAATTGCAAACGTGGATTTTCAGGGCACAAAGGGCTTTTCCCTGTGTTTCCTGGTCCAATGTTTCCTCCGACTCAGGGGTAGGTGGGCAGAGCTTACCCCCATTGTCCAGGTGGGGAAACCAAGGTGGGTAATTGTGCCCAGAGCCACACGGTGGGTGAGAGACCCATGGAGACAGACCCAGGCCGCTGCCCACGGCTGAGCCCTTGCCGCTGAATGGACACCTCCCGGCCCCACCAGGGCCACTCGGACCCACGGCAGGGTGAGCTGTCCTCCACAGGCTCTGAAAACTCAGACTCCTCTTGATAGAACTTCCTAGACCAGAAGGGCCCAGAGGATGGGGTGACATGGTGGCCCCGAGGACAGGGCGACATGGGGAGTGTCCCAGGAACCTGGCTTCCCAAGCGATGGCGGTGGGTGTTTCCGGAACGCCCTGCTTCTTCCCGGCTGTGGGTGACAGAAAGCCGCCTTCACCTATAAACACCAAAGACCCAAACTCTCTTAGCATCTGTTGAACAAAACCCTTTTGATTTCTTTTTAATGCCTCAACTATTGAGTGAATTTTCCTTCCAACTTACAGAATGATTCATCAAGGAAAATGTTTTCCATGGTTACACATGTGGTTTCCGTGGCAGGGTGACTGTGAGGACGTCGGAGCTGACGGGGGTGCCAGACTGGCCAGGCTCCTGTCCCTGCCCTCAGCGTGGACCAGCCTCTCCCTCCTGTCCCCTCTCCTGGCCAGCTTGACTGTCGGGTCCAGCCCCAGGCACTGAGCACAGGGTGGTCCTGTCTCCCAGCTCTGACTGCAAAATGAGTCAGCTGGATGGGAAGCAGCCAGTGGTCAGAGAAGGTGCTGGGGTCGGGGGGAGCCGGGATGCCTCCCCCAGGGGCCGAGAGGTGTGGACCGGTCACGGCCAGGCTGGACGCCCAGGTGGAAGCGCTGGCATGTGGGGCATCTGAGTCACAGTGACCTGCAGGCGGGACCCCTCAGGTGGTGACTCATGTCCTAAGTGACAGGGAGCTTGCACCAGCTGGCAGCAGGAAGGCAAAGAACCACCAGAAAAAGAGGCCAGGATGGGAAAGGCAGTGCCCACAGACGTCCACGCGTGCTGGCTGCTCCAGGGGACAGGAGGGCTCCCGGGCTCTCGCCTGAGGAGTAGCTGGGGCGCACCCACCAGGGAGTGTGGTAGGTCCCCACCCCTCCGCATCCCAGCTGCCCCGAGAAACTCGATGAGTCTGTCTGGCCTGTGTCCCGGGGCCACGCGCTTTGGCCTGATTTACTCTGTCCTGTTGCTGAAGAGCTGAGAGTCATATTCCCTGGTCGGTTGGAATCAGACATAGAGGCTGTGGTTGTCGTTTGAAAGAAACACTGAAAAAGGAAGGAAAGGGGGGGAGGGGGAGGGGAAAGGGGGAGAGAGGAAGGGGTGGGGGAAGGACCCTCTGGACAGACCGTCTGTGATGGACGCCGTGCGGGGGCCGTCCCAGTGTCCGGGGTGGTGGAGCTGTGGCCACTGCCCGTCTAATAACTGGTGAAACGTGAGGCCCGAGGGTCATCCCCCCAGGTCCCACTGTGACAGTGTAGGAGCAGCGCTGCCCACACCCCGTCCAAGGCTGGCCAGGCCCCCGGAACTCTTTGTTTCACCAAGTTCCCAGGGACCTCAGCAGGGAACGCATCTTGTCTTTAGGGAGGTGCCCCCCCAAGCTTTGTAAAGAGAAGGCATTTCTTTGCCCTGAGTGGGCTGGGGAGGGATGGGCACAGGGCCCCTGGAGGACAGGCCGAGACACGATGACCTGGCTGCGGGTCTGGAGGGGTTAATGTTTCCCCAGCTACCTCATGCTGGCCTCCGGTTCTGTGGAAAAAGCAGAACATCTGGCAGTAGAATGTCTTTAATGGCGTCTGAGGCTGTGGGAGAAGCTTGGCCTTCCTCGGAAACAGAAGATTTAGATGAAATTGGGTAGCCCGGGGGAGGGGCTTCTCAGGAAGCGACAGCCCCAGGCGCCCACCGCAGCCCCCCCCAGCAGGGCCCCTGCTATCACAGCATTCCTGCAAACGAAAGTCAAGTCCTGCTCTGCTGAACTTTGGGGCAGGGGCCCCAGCGGCAGGGGCCCCAGGGCCAGGGGTCCCAGGGGCACGGGTCCCAGGGGCAGGGGTCCCAGGGGCAGGGGCCCCAGGGCCAGGGGTCCCAGGGGCACGGGTCCCAGGGGCACAGGTCCCAGGGGCAGGGACCCCAGGGCCAGGGGTCCCAGGGGCAGGGACCCCAGGGCCAGGGGTCCCAGGGGCAGGGGCCCCAGGGCCAGGGGTCCCAGGGGCAGGGGCCCCAGGGGCACGGCCAGCCCTGTCCTGGCCCCTCTGAGGTGCAGTGTGGCTCCAAAAGGGTGAGGGTCTTGTGTGGGACCCCTGGTCTGGGGGCTACAGGCCCTGCCTACCCCCCGTCAGACTCCCTGCACCCACTTCTCCCAGCCTCAGGGTGGGACTCCCTCTCTTACAGCGAGGGCTGGGACTCCCACCCACAGGGCTGCCCTTGGCAGTGGGCTGGGGGCCAGGCAGTCCCTGCAGGGCCTCTTCCCCTCCCCGCTGCTTCCTCGAGGGGAGGGGTACTGGGGCCCGATGTGAACACTGGTGTCTGGCTGCGGGGCCAGGCTGGTCCCTGAAGACGTGAGCTAACCCCACACTAGTGGGCACAGGACTAAGGGTCCTGGCCATGGGCCTGTGACCCTACATCCCAAGTCACACAGCGGGTGAGGGCAGAGGGAGAGGGTGGGCCTTGCCCCGCCACTGACAGCCCCCAGACCGCTGGACCCCAGAGAAAGAGGGAATGCTCCGCCCAAGTGGCCAGGTGCAGGGTGACCTCAGTCCCGGGTCACTGAGGGCCCAGCCCGGCAAGCCCCGACCCTGGCTTCCTCCCCTGAGACCCAGGACCACAGTATCTGCGGGGGCCACTGAGACCCTCTGACCCGCGGCCTGACTGGACCAAGGCTCTGCGAAGCTGCTGGCATCCGGCCAGTGTACCCTGAGACCCAGGACCCCAGGAGAGCAGGGGCGGTCAGACCGGGAGAGGCCCAGCTCTGTCCCCTGCTGGTCGAGTGACCTCGGGCAAGGCACTCCAGCTCCGAAAACTGTCCCGAGAAACCCCGACATGCTCAGCGTTGGCAGCTGGAGGAGGGTAATGACAACAGCGTTGAGGGCATGAGGCTGAGGGTGCCATGGACACGGGTCCACGTGGACCCGCCCTCCTGAGCACAATTCCACATTTGGCTTCTGCTTGCCCCACGTTTGCTTCACATCATGAGAGGCGTGGCGTGCTCGGGGGGGGGGGGGGGGACATCTGAGTTCTCAGAAACACGCCGAGGCTGCTGGGCCTTGAGCCACCCGCCCCTGCCCCTGGGACCCGTGCCCCTGGGACCCCTGCCCCTGGGACCCCTGCCCCTGGGACCTGTGCCCCTGGGACCCCTGGCCCTGGGGCCCCTGCCCCTGGGACCCCAGAGTGTGTGTGAGAACAGACACCGATGTTCCAGGGAAAAGGGCCTCCAGGGGCCTGCAGTTTAAAGTCATTCTAAAGAGGCACCGTTAAAGCCTTCCCTCGCCACTGCGTGCCCGTGGGCCTGGGCCAGTGGGGGGAGACGTGGTCCAGCCTGTCCTGGGCCACAGGGCGGGCAGGGTCCGGGGCCCCACCGTCGGGGAGCCCCAGAGGGAAGCCCCTCCCAAAGGTGAGGGAAGGGAAGGCCCCCAGCCCCGGCCTCAGAGCCCCCAGCCAGGAGGCGGAGACCCCGGGCTTCGGCACTGGGACCGAGGGGTTTCTGTGGGCCCAGGGCTGGGCCAGTGTCCTCCCCACGCGCAGAGCCAGGCGCCCAGGGGGGCCGCTGGCCCAGAGCAGCGGTGCTCTGTCTGTGGGCCCCTAACCCCGCCAGGCCCAGGCCCTGTCCCAGGGCCCCCGCCTCTGCTCCACCCAGAGGGGTCAGCCCAGCCCCCTCCCTCCAGCCAAACCCCGGACATCCCAGGACGGGAAATGACTGCAGAAACAGTAGGTGGTCGCTTGGGATGTGTGAGTGCGCAGGGCCTGGGGCGCCCTCTGGTGCCCATCGGGGCCTCATGCAGGACAGTCCGGCTCAGGAGGGACAGCCCCGCAGGAAGCATGTTGCCTGGTCTACTCAGGCCCCGGAGATCTGGAAGCAGGTCGAGGGTTCCTCTGGGGACAGGGGACTTGTGTGGCTGACCCCTGACCGTCCCCTGGTCCCAGTCCTGCCAGAGAGGCAGCACGGCCGGGTTGGCCCGGCCCCAGAGGCCCACCCAGGCCTCAGGCAGTGGGGCCTTCTGACGCCACCCACTACCGGGGTTTTCACTGGCCTCACATGAGTGTACGTGTCCTCAGAGTCATGTCATGGTTGCCCCAGGGGAGCCCTTCTCTCCCTTTCCCACCTGGGATCTGAGGAGCTCAGAGACACCTCTGGGCCGAGGTGGGTGCCCTGGGGGCCAATCCCCTGTCTCCTCCCCTGGGCTCCCAGCCTCGGGGGTCAGGTCAGCAGATGGAGCCAGACCGGCCCCTCTGGCCCCAGGAGGCCTGAAGGGCAGTGACCCCGGGCTTCTCGTGGGGCAGCCCGCCCATCCCACCAAGAGGAGGCGCGGAAGAGGGCGGGAGAGTGGCTGTGAGGGCTGGGGGGACCTGCCCCACCCCCAGGGCCAGCCACACGCGTCACAGCGCAGACCCCGGCCTCTGAGCTTGCCCGTCTGCACGGGGGCCCCGGGACTCGGCACCACCGCGTCACCTCTCTCTTCAGACAAGGAGCTTGGGCACAGAGGCCTCGGGACCACCCCCAGACACCAGAGCCGGGCTCACGCGCCCACGGGGGGAGGAGAGGGCCCAGCAGCCAGGATCGGCAGGGGTGAGGGACCCCCTCAGGAGCGTCTCACGTTTTCCTCACATGCTCTGGGCGGGTCTCGTGAAGTCTGTGCTGGAGCGTCTTGTGGTTTCACTTTATTCTACTCTGTCCTATTTTACTGCTGCAAGTGGGATCATCCCTTCCACATGCCCTAGAAGTTTCTGTATGCTGATTTCACAACGTGACACTTGATGAAACTACCCTGGGTTCTTCTCGGTTTTACAGATGCGGTTCCAGTTGTTTGCCGAGCCTCCTTCCCCAGGTCTTGTGTCTCTGTGGCTTTTCCTCTCGGTGGCATTGGTCACCCGCACATGCTATGTCATGGACATGGTAGCTGTAGCAGGCCTGATGGTGTCCGGCTCAGACCCCTTCATGGGCCAGCACAGCGTCCCCAGCGCTGGAGGCTCACGCTTGCACCTGCTTTGGAGAGCTGCCCTGACCGACGGACGTGGCCTCCACGCATGCCTGGGAGGCGAGGCCCATGTGTGGGGCAGCTGCAGCCACCACGGGGTCACAAAGTCTGATGCTCTCATTTCCAAGGGACATTCAGACCCCAGAGCTCTGTGGGACCAGGGTCAGGCTTCACTGTGGATTTCTGGTAATCAAGGGCCTGCGTCTACTTAACCAAGCATCATAATTAACATCAGGAAATGAACACTGACTGGATAACACTGTCTAATCTACAGAACGTATTCAAACGTCATCAATTGTCCCAATAATATCCTCTATAGCAATATATATATATATATATATATCAGGATTGCTCAGGGTCACGTCTTTTACTTGGTTTTTATGCCTCGTTAACCTATTTCTTGCCTTTCCTGACTTGACAGTTTTGAGGAGTACAGGCCACTTAGTTTGGAAAATGCATCTCAGTTTGGGTTTGCCCAATGTTTCCCCCGATCACATTCAAGTTAAGCAGGAATTCCACACCCTTGTTCCTGAGCCCTCCCTAGGGTGTGGAGTCGGGAGGTTCCCGAGGCCCGGCTTGTCCCACCGCTGGGAGCGTCGCGGTTGTTCAGGACCCAGCAAACGTGACGTCTACCAAGTTTTCCACTGAGAGGTTACCATCTTCTGGGGATACTCTTGGGGACCATGTTGAGTTTCCTCTTTCTCATTAAACTTTAAGCCACGAGTTTTAACATTATTCGGTGATCCTTGGTGAAAACAGTTGCTAACCTGACTTCCGTTGCGGTGATTTTGTAGTTTCCTCACCCCGTCTGTAGTTAAGGAAGAGCTTTCCCCCTTACCCCTTGAGCTTTTCATGTGTTTATTTCTGTGGGCACTTGTGGATTCTCATCTTATTCTGTAGCTTGCGGCCTGTACCTGTCGTGACTGTTCATTTATATGCTCACGTGGGCGCACGGCTGGCCGGAGGGGCCGGTGTGGAGCCAGCTCCTGTCCTTCTCCGAGCACCAGGCTCCCGCTTACCCTCTCTCTGCCCCACCCAAGACCAGCCATGTCTCCAAGGAGCCCCGATTCCTTCTGAAACCAGCAGAGATGGTTTTTAGAAACCAAGGCCTGGACGGACGTGTGCCCTGCTCGCTCAGGTGCCCGCGCCCGGCCAGGGCCAGCAGCCATGTCCCCAGGTCACCAGCGATGCCACCCGGGTGTCCTACCTTGGCCCGATGGCGGCAGCTCCTTCACTGGGGGTGGGGGGCGGTAGGGGCCTGGTGTGAGTCCATCAGGGCTTTTGGCTGTAAACTCTGCTCCATTCTTTCTTGTTTGATTACATTTCCTAGGGTCGCTATAATGAGTTACACGAACGGGGCAGCTCAAAGCCGTAGAGATGTATTTTCTCACAGTCTGGAGGCTGCGCACCCTCTGGGGCTCCGGGGGAGGGGCCTCCGGCCTCGCCGTCTCCTGGGGGCCGTGGTCGCAGCTCACTGACCGCACCTCCGTCTCCACCCGCCTGTCTTCTCTGTATCTCTGTGTCTAAATTTCCCTCTTCTTACGAGGGCCACCAGGGCCAGCATGACTCATCTTGACTGCGTCTGCAAAGACCCTGCTTCCAAACGAGGCCAAGTTCTCAGGTTCTGGGACGAGGACAGGGCTGCGTCTTCTGGGGACACAGTTCAAACCAGGACACCTGGTGTAGGTTCTCCTATCCTTGTATGTTTTAATTTTCTGTGCTGTTTCATTTTCAGTGTCACTTGGAAACAGCACATGGCTGGAATCTGTGTATTTACCCAATAAGAGAGTTTCTAGCTCTTTGAGAATTAATGGATTAATACGTTTCATAAGTGTCGTGAGTTAATGTATTTCACCTGCCTTCCTTCTGCGTCACCGTGATGCGTCTGAAGGAGTTTCTTCCATCTTACAGCATAATTGAAAACAACCGTGTTTTTCTTTTTTTGCCTTTCCTACCTTTTATTAGATTGAGCAAATTTAGTTTTTCTTCCTTTTCTCAGCCGGTTTGTAATTTTGACTATTTTTTTGCTACCTTTTATTAGATTGAGCAAATTTAGTTTTTCTTCCTTTTCTCAGCCGGTTTGTAATTCTGACTTTTAAAATGTCTAACATGCATATACTTAACTTTGTATTTTCTAAGATTCTGAACTTATTTTGTGTGTCTTTACTTCCTCTCAACAAGAGAAGAATCTAGTGTGCTGTAACTTACACTAGAGCCCCCGTCCAGACTTTCCACATTATTTTGTTAAGACCTTCGGCTCCACGTGGAATTTTAAAATAAGTATTATTTACAGTTTACAAATGAGCATTACCCTTATTATTAGTTTTGTTTTTATTTATAGTCATTTTTTCCTCATCCACCAACATTTGCTTCATAACCTCCTGTTCTTGGTTCGTGGATATAATTCCCCCATTTATCTTTCTGAGGATTTAAACGATTCTGTGGTCATTATTCTGCTCTTTGCCGGGTGACAAAGGGCAGCAGAACACGCCCCGGAACAAGCCCTCTGGCGTAAGGATTATTTTGGGTCAAAGGCCCTTAAATAGCAGCGGGTACCAGACGGGCCTGCTGATCCCCCCCTCCCTTTCTCTGAAGGCAGGAGGGGAAGCCGTGGGAAAGACGCTCTCCTGGCACCAGGAGGAAAGAAGCCTTCGTACCACCAGTGACGGGGAGTTGGGCCGAGAGGACTCTCAGCGAGCAGACTCGTGAAAGTGTCTCTCACCCCCCTTCACCTCCCGGACGGTTAGTTATTCCCCGTGATGGTCTCTCTCTACCAGGTAGGAAGGCGTTTTGGTTCTGCTGTGCCTCTGGGTCTTCCTCTCCTTATGCGGCTCCTGTGACCCGTAAAACTTGTCTTAAAGCAATCTACTGTTGGTCTGTCTCAATCAGTCAGTCCCCGGGCCCAGCCGGGCACCCTCAGCGGGAGGTAACAGACCGACTGCTTTCAGGGCCGGACCCCCTCGGACTTCGCAGTGTTAGCCTGGGAGCAGCTCCTGGTGGCCCCATCCTGTCCCCTCTCTCCTGCAGGTGATATGGCCCCAGCAGGTGTCCAAGGGCTTAGCTGACATGGCCACTGCTGTTCAGTGTGACCTGCTCCAGGCCAGGAGGGAGGCGAGAAGGGAGGCCACCCCTGGCCTCCGCCTCCGTGTGGTCCAGGCTGCAGCTGGGTGAGGACGGTCACTTCCGGGCCTGCAAGTCCACACTCGTGGGGCTTGTGTCTGTATTTCTTCCAGATGTGGCTTATTCTCCTCTTGGAAAGTGAGGGAGATGCCTTCTGGGACATTATTTCACACAGACTCACGTCTTCCCATCCACAGAGCTGGCTCGGGGCTTGAGGATAGAAAGTTCTCAAAGCAAGTCTGTGACAAGTTGAATTATCCTCGTGAAGCTGCTCACAGGGCTGCAGGGAAGCCCACCCTGTCACCCCCAGGTGGCCAGGCCTCCCAACCACGATGCTAGATAAAAGTACAATATATAAACTCTATAGCTTAGAACATTAAAGAAATGTAATTTTAAGAGCTATCCTATGCACAAGTACCCAGGGACATACAGGACAAAATGAAAGATGCAAATAAAGGAAATTTTAAACGTGACTGAGATATTAAAGAAGGCCTAAAAGAGAGAGGAACTCAACATGCCCAGGGAGACTCAAAATCCTAAAGCCGTTTGAAGAGTCAAGGCGATTCTAACCAAAATCCCGTCATGACTCTTAAATGTAGGAGGAAAACAAGAACATCAGATGCCCCTAAAGGAGAATAAAACCAGGGCCTCTGGCCTCCAGAATCAAGGAGTGCAGGGAATCCGTGCTTGTACACAGTCTGGTACCTGGAAGCAAATGCGAGTGAAAACCGAGATGCTTCACCAAGGAGAGCCCCCTCTCGGCGAGGGTAGGACCGGTTCCAGAAGGATGAGCCCTTACATGTCAGAACCAAATGGAAAACTTTGGGGAGAAAATGTCGGAAGATATTGACACAACCCCTGGGGAAGAAAGCAAGTTGTCAAACAAGACTCAGAATTCACAGGCCACGAAGAAGAGGTTGATAAATCTGACTCATTGAGATAAGCGTCGAAAGACACTGAAACTTTCCAGAACAAGCCGCAGCCTGGGGGTATAATTGTAGCACACACGACCGACGAACGGTCGATCCCCACACGTGTGAAGAGCTCCTAAAATGCAGCGAGAACGACTAAGGGGCCAATGGGAAGATGGCGAGAACCAGGAACAGGTATCCCATGAAGACGAAACATGACTGGGGTTCGAACGCAGGGAAGGGGCTCAGCCATACTAGGAATCGGGGGAGTGCAATTAAAACCACAAGTACTTGCACCCCCAGAGAAGACTACAGAAGTGTCCCCCTCCTGAGGACCCCCGCCCGCTTCCGGTGGGAGCAGAGTCTGACGCAGCCGCCTGGGGAGGTGACTTGGCAGGATCTGGCCAACTGCATTGCGTCTGTGCCTGGAGGGTCCCCCAGCGGGGGTGCAGCGCCCTGGCAGCAGGTGTACCCCGGCGAGGCCTCCCTCAGGCCTCAGCCAAGCCCCTGCTGCCTCTGGCCGCGAGTGTCTTCCTTCACTGTGCGTGGGCGCCGTCCAAATACGAGTGTTTCCCATGAAATGCAAACCCCTGTGCCAGGAGACCCCAGAAGAATGTTTACACCAGTGATCTCTGTAACAGTCAAAAACAAACAGAACTGCAGACAACCCCGATTCCCCCTGCAATGAGCAGACATGTGTGACCAGACGCTGTTTGGTCCTAAAACGGTCTGGGCTACAGCCTCAGCGGCTGCACCCAAAGCTGCGTGGAAAACGCTTGTCGTGGAAAACGCATTCGGTACGATTCCACTTATCGGCCTTAAAAACAGTACAGAACTAAACAATGCAGTGTGTAGGGAGGAGATAAAATGTAAGGGGCAATAAAATGGGCAAAGTCCAGGTGTGGTTTCCAGGGGGCAGAGGAGGGGATCTGGGAGGAGGGCCCCCGCCTTCAGAGGACACATAGGAAGCAGATACGTATTTATTGACCTTTTAATATTTACCCCTCTATTTATTATTATTATTTTTCTCTGTTTCCTTCTGTGGATTTGAGGTTTCATCTGCTGTCGTTTCCAACAGAGCATCAGTGCCACTCCCCTGCCTGTGCCTCTATTATCAAGTATCATACAGTCATGGGTTAAAGGCCCAATGGTACAATTTTATAGATATTGTTTTCTGCAATTGTTTCTGAAGTCAGCTAGGGGAGAAAAGGATAAGTGTGTAATTATACCGTCTCTGTGATTATGTAAATACTTACTTGACTGGTGCTCTTGGCTTGCGGGCGTGTGCGGACTTGAATCCCTGTCTGGGGTCGTGTGCTTTTAGCTCAAAGAAATCCCTGTAGTGTTGCTTGTGCGGTAGGTCTACTAGCAACAAACCTTCTCAGTTTTGTTTACCTGCAAGAATCTTTATTTTATCTTCATTTCTGTGTGATAGTTTTGCTGGATATAAGACTCTTGGTTGAGAGATTTTTACTTTCAGTACTTTGAACGTGTCACCTGTTGTGTCCTGCCAGCTCACCGTTTCTGATGAGAAGTCAGCTGTCGCTGTGATCGCGGCTCCCTGTGCGGGGCAAGTCACTCTTCTCTCACTGCTTTCAAACTTTCTCTTTGTCTTTGGGCTTCCTGCCCACTTGCAGCCTCTGCAGAACGTTGACTCCTGCATCTGGACAGCCTCCTCCTTCCTAGAATCTGCTTATATTGTCATCTTGTAACACTCTAGCCCCCCTCTGGGGACTGAGGGCCCTGTCCTGCGGGGTGGCACCAGGGACAGAGCCTCTGCTCGAAGAATCAGGTCTCTGGCCCCTGGACATAGCCCATCCCTCCCTTCCCTCAAGCTAGTTTTACAATTAAAACATTTTCTTAAAACAATTGAAGCCCCAAATACTGGACTTCGGTATTTTGACTGTGATGTGTCTAGATGTGCATCTCTGTGTTTCTCCTCTAGGGACCGTGAAGCTTCCTGGATACGGAGATTATTGCTTTTCATCAAATTTGAGAAGTTTTCAGCCATTATTCCGTTGGATATTTTTTCTGCTCTCTCTCCTCTCCTTCTGGCTGATGTTCCCTGGCTGCCCAGAACCTGGGGACACAGGCATTGCCACCAGAGCGGCTTCTCCACGCCCCACAGCTGGGCGGCTGTACCCTGACCTCGAAGGCCAGGGTCTCTGCTGTCTCTTGAGTTTCCACAGGTTTTGTGGACTAAATGTTTCTTTTAGTGGCTCCTTTGCTAATTCTGACCAATGTGCTGGGTGTTTCTTTGGGAGAGAGGTTCTGCCGGGCTCTTCACATTTGACTTTTAAAACGAACATGTGCTTAAATAATAGAAAATAAACAATAACATCTCACTTGTAAATGTGGGAGCACGTGATGCGGAACCGCCCTGGACCACCCTCCCCGCGTGTAACCTGCTGGCAGAGGGTCCTCCTCCTGACGGCTGTTCCCCTCTGGCCCTGCTGACTGTGAGACGAGGAAGCTCTGCTTGTGATTCTCACCCTCCAAGCTCCTGTGTCTCCTGGGGGACCTAGGCATCAGAAGGCGGGTCTCTGGACGCCCTCCTCCTCCCTGCTCTACCCGAGGCCAGGTTGAGCATCTCTGCAGCTTGAGGCCGTGGCTGTACGGGTGTTTTCAGCTGCTTGGCTGGTGCTCGGATGCGAGGCCCCTGCAGGAGGCTCCCCACCTTCCGGGCTCCGCCGAGGCGGCGGCAGGGCCCCCCAGCCCCCCTGGGCGGGGCTCTCAGGCCGGAGCGTTGGCCTCTCTGACCACGTGTGCGGACATGCCCGGCGGGCCCAGATGTTCCCTCTGTAGACACTCCCTCTCCCTCCAGGAGAACAAAGGGGCCTCCGGGTCCTCGGTTAACAGGCTGCCTGGCTTGGAGTCGCCGGAAATAGGACTCAGCCCCCGTGGGAGGAAGCTGCCGGCTCAGGCCCGGTCCCCCACCCTGTCGCCGGTGGGGGTCCCAGCCGTCTGAGGAGAGGCTCTCATCTGTCTTCAGTCCGCCTCTCACTGGGTTATTTGTAAAGTGATGATTTCCTTCCCTGTCCTCCCCACACGCCCCTCAGACCTTGTTTGTCGGAAGCCCGCGCAGGACACGGGCCAGGAGCGTCCTTCCTGGTGTCGGCTGACACCCACCCCTGCGAGCTACGCAGCTGAAAGGGGGCGGCGGGGTTTTGCCCCATTTGCCGACAAAGTCAGGCCCAGTTTCACAAGCTGGCTGGATCTCGTTTTGAATGGTCCTTAGGGCATAAATAGAAACTAACAGAGCCGGGAAAGCTTGTGAAAAAGGAACATAGATGATCCTGGAATGAAACAACTTGTAAAATTCTTTGTTCGTGACCTCTGAATTAACCAGAAGCCCACGGGCAGGAGCGTTTACAGCCAGGAGCCTTGACAGCACCTTCCCGCACCGGCGACCGAGCTGGAAACCAGAAGCAGGCTGGACCCTGGAGGGGCCCCGCGGTCTGTACGTTCTGCATCTGGGGAGCTGGCCCTGCCCACGGCCAGGAGCAGATTTCCTGGGGGAGCGGCCACCCTGGGCTGACCCCGAAGCAGAGAACATTCCACTCACGTGAGCAGCAGGAGACCACGCCCACCCGCCCACCCAGCTGCCCTCCCTCGTGGGGGGTCCCTGCCCCTGCTCCGTCACCAGTGGGGTCCCTCCCAGCACTGCTGTTCCTCCCAGCAGCTGACAGAGGGCGGAAGTCTCCTCGACGGGACACTGTGTGACACTATGTGGTAGCCGCTGAGTCAGCCTGAGCCCCCGGCGGGAGCCGCAGATGCCACCAGGCAGGTCCCCACCCCCCCAAATAACAAAGCC